>NC_081359.1:81996837-82611837 GCF_030684315.1 Stegostoma tigrinum | reverse complement strand
GCCGATACAGTCATCAATGTAACGGAGGAAGAGGTGGGGTTGGGGCCTGTGTAGGAACAGTGTGGAACAGTCCCTCTTCCGCACTCACCCTCAACTACTTCTCTTTCGATTCCTCCCACTTCCTACAGACAAAGTGGGTGGCCATGGGCACCCGCATGGGCCCCAGCTATGCCTGTCTCTTTGTAGGTTACATGGAAAAGTCCCTCTTCCGCACCTACACAGCCCCCAAACCCCACCTCTTCTTCCGTTTGGACATTTGGACATGGACTGCTTCAGTATCTGATGAGTCACAAATGGTGCTGAACAATATGCAATCATTGGCAAACATCCCTACCTCTGAACTTATGAGAGTCATTGAAGCAGCTGAAGATGGTTGGGTCGACAATAGTACCCTGAGGAACTGTCTTGGAGCTGAGAGGACTGACCTCCAATAACCACACCTGCTTTTCTTTGTTTCAGGAGTGACTCCAAACAGTGGAGAGTTTTCTGCCGGATCCCCATTGACTCCAATTTTGCCAGGACTCTTTGATCGTATCCTTGGTCAAATGTGGCCTTGACGTCTAGGGTAGTCACACACAGCTTATTTTTGGATTTCATCTCTTTTATTTATCTTTTGACCGAGGCTGAAATGAGATCAGGAATGGAGGGGCCCTGGTGAAACCCAAACTGAGCATCAGCGAGCAGATTATTGTGAGCAGGTGCTGCTTGATCGCACTGTTGATGATACCTTCCATCACATTCCTGATGATGGAGTATATTATGTGGATGATAATTGGCTGGGTTAAATTTAGCCTGTTGTCTGTTTACAGGACATACTTGGGCAATTTTACACCTTACTGGTCAGATGCCAGTGTTGTAGGCATTCTGGAACAGGTCGGCTAGGGGTGTGGAACGTTCTGGAAAAAACATTTTTAGTACTGATGTAGGATGTTGTCAGGGCCTAAAGCCTTTCTAGTACCCAGGACCTCCAAAGTTTTCTTTTATATCACATGGAGAGAATCGAATTGGCTGACAAATGATATCTGTGATGCTGGGGGGCCTCTGAATGAGGCCGAGATGGATCATCTACTTGGAACTTCTGACTGAAGATTGCTGTGAGTGCTTCAGCCTTTTACATAGAGGTATTGGGCTCCCCCAGGATTGAGAATGGCAGTGTTTGTGCAGCCACCTCCTCCAGTGAGTTGTTTATTTGGCCACCATTCATGATAGGGTGTTCGAGGACTACAGAGCTTAGATCTGATCCGTTCATTGTGGAATTGCTTAGCTCTGTTTGTCATTTGCTGCTTTTGCTGTTTTGTATTCAAGTAGTCCTATTTTGTAACTTCATCAGGTTGACATATCATTTTTGGGTACGCCTGGTGCTGTTCCTGGCACTCCCTCCTGTTCTCCCCATTGTCTGCAGCAAGTCCTGAGGTTTAGCGGGTAGAGATTGAAAATGCACTCTGTAGGTAGCAAAAACACTAAACAAATTTTGTATATAAATTTTCCTCTTGTTCTGTTCCTCAGAAAGTATTTGTGCTTCATCTGCCTGTCAATGCAATTAAAAAATGAAAGTCAGGATCTTGTGGAAGGATAAATTCTTTCTTCTGTAGTCGGTACTCTAATGCGACTTCTTTGAAGATATTAGTTGTTTATTTTCCTGTAGTCAGTTATTCATAGACCTTGTTTTGTCAAATCAAATGGCTGTGGAGGTGCCTAAGATGGAATATAAAAGGAGCCAGCTTGAATTCTTTTGCAGGCCTGTTGCTACCTATCACTGCACTACCCTCAAATGCTGCACTGATTAATTAATTCAGTGCACTCATGCATTCCCTGGTACGTGAGATCCCATACACAGACTGAAAATTTGCTGAAAGAATGTTATTATTATACGCATTATTCATCAGTATGTCATGTTCCCTAATTTATTCTTCCATTAGATTTATGTAATATCAGTTATGATTCTCTTTTAGTCTGTAATGCAATGTTGTGCTATCGTGTTGTGACAAAGAACCACTATCAGAAAATAACATTCCCTCTTCAACCTCTTCCACCTGACAAAAAAGCTGTACTAATGTTTACATGTTTTACAGGATTCTACAAAATGAATAGCCTGATACATAGGCAAATAATGTGTGTAATAGATGAATAAAAAAGTGTGGTTCAAATCCAAAGAATTTTTTTTCATTGGTGCCATTGATATATTTGATTTTTTTCAGCACTAAAGCATTCCTTGGAGTGGCCCAAGCCAGTCAGTACTTTCATATCTCCCTAATAAAATTTAAGAGTTTTAATCTGTTCTAAGGTATGTGAGAGGCAGTTATATTCCCATCCAAAATAATGCAAAATCCAAACACTTGCTGTCATGCCTTTAATTTCTTATCACATGGTGCTTTCACATCCACTCAGTTCACTGGTTCCTCCCAGGCATGTGACATAAGTTGGACTTCTGACGTTTGGCCACTCCCCTTTTCCAAAGTCTGCTTCAACTCAGTTCAACGGTGTATTGCCTCTCCTCTACCCTACTAATTCAGCCTGCCACTGGTGAGGTGAAGAGAATTTGTCCTCTAGGCAGTGTTTTTGTAGAAATGTTCATGGAGCTACCTTTATCACCAAGCACAGGCTGTGCCTATCTTAGTTCCCTGTCACCTCAGGGACAGGATATGTACCTGCGGCTGGATCAGTCACAACGGCGATCTCTGTACCGAATGAGCAGGATGATTGCCAGGCAGCAGCTGGTGACTAGAATTCAGCATGGTATGTCGATTATAATCGAAAAATTCAATGTTTACCATCAAGATAATTCAGTAGTCTGTATTAACTAACAGAAACCAATCATAAGATAAGTGCATGCTTGTAATATTTTAAGAGGCAATATTTTTAAGGAATATTTTTATCCCACAGGTTTAGTTCTTAATTTTTAAAACATTCAGGAAATATAGTGTTTGACATGTTTGTCCTCATCATAGGTCCATAATTTTTTTCTTTTTTTTGTTACATTGATGAGACAGCTATAACTGTGCTAAGGTGCTGTAACAGGTGTGTAGTCAATTGTGTTCGTGATGTGTCTCAGTCTCTGGTGAAACCAAAAGCATAACACCACTGACATTTTTCAAAAGGTTAAATTGGTCAATGTGTTTGGAATTATTTAAAGTCTCCACTTTGATCTTTTGTTGACTCATGATATGATTAGTTGTTTATGAAAGTCATTTTAAAATGTTCATTGCAATTACTAGCATGATAAGCCACCAGTGGTTTTTAAACTTTGTCATAAGCTTGGGAACTTTAGCTTGAAATAACCACTCATTAACTAAATTTTCTAAAAACACTCAAATATGATCATGACATCATTGTGACAAAAATGATACACAGCTGTTCTCTCTTCTCACTAGCCAAACAAAAATAGTTTTCTGAAACACTTCTCAGGAAGGCTGTGCCCTTTTTAATCAAAATATTTAAATAGCTCCTCATTACTCGAAGTTGTTCTTTCAAAACAGAACATTAACTGGTTGAGTCATCAGCTGTGTACCTTTTTAAATTGGATTGCTTAGTAACATTGTTTAATCTTTTTTACTGCAGCTCTTATGCTAATAATTTTAATCATCCTTGTTGGCATTGTAGGCTGACTGTGTACTGAATAGTCAGACCAACTTGTGATCAACTATTTTGTTTTGTCAATTATCCTCAAGTGATATACTATGTGCTCACATTTTGTTTTGGAAATTATTTTGCAAAAACCTTTGGAAATAATATTGCCAACCCTTGCACCTCTTAATTAAGGAAACATCTTTTTAAGGATATTTTATTCCAGCACAGATTTTTTTTCATTTAGTCATGTCTAAACCACTAACTCGTCTCCACTGCAGTGTGACCTTTCTAATGTGATTTTTAGCAGAATGATTTACAAAAGTAAATACAAACAGAATTTTAACACAGAGTGCCATGGGTGTCATCTGTAACATCATCTTGAATGTCCATTTACAAATATCAACATGATTATACTGCCACTTCAATGTAGCTTTGAAACATGGCAAACAAATAATTATTCATTAAACAAAATCTATCTACAGAATTACTCACCCTGTTCTGGAGAGCAACATTTATTTTGCAGTTTTAATGCTCATTGATCAAAAAACACTTTCTTTATTGTGTTGACTCTATCAGTAGGCCTGTGATCACAAATAAACAATCACCTCAATAAATCAGGATGTGCATTTGATCTGCATCAGGGAAATGTTAACAAAACAAGGATAGTGCAAGTTGCAGAGTGTAGATAACATTTGGAATGTTCTGGAGATAAATATTATCAATTTTGGCAGGGATCCCCTGTTATGTATTTAATCATCATGGAGTTCAGAATGTTATTTGCACTTTCCTTAGTCAAGTTCATGGCCAGTTAAAACAAAAGTTGCCTTGTCTGCCTGAACTTGTTTGAGTGCAGTTTCATGGTAACATCCATTTGAGAAGCGTCCGTTTTATTTCACAGGGCCTGTTCTTATTGCCCAAGGACAAGAATCTCATGAACTGCCACAAAACTGCATTATTGACTGAATATCTGCACTTCTTTTCTCCAATTTGCAAAATGTGCAGGATAGCTTGTTGACTTTTCAATTAGTAAAATGATACTAATTGTAGTCTCACGATTAGTCAATGTCGAGTAGATGTTAGAGATTTTACATCCACATCTAATGCATACAGCAGATGTCAGTTTATAGGGAGGTGATTAGTTTAGGCACTAGGGCCGCCTTGTGGCACGGTGTTGGTGTCCCTACCCCTAAACCAAGAGCCCCTCATTCAGGTTCACCTGCTCCAGAGGTGCATGCATAAGACCCATGCATCATATGTTTAGAAAAAAAGGTTAATTTAGGCAGACTCTCGGGTGCCTACCACTAGACAAGAGGCCCAGGTTTAAGCCCTACCTGCTCCAAAGGTGTGTGATAGGTCTGAGCGGGTTGATTAGAAATTAAATTTAATAATGAAAAAATAGTTTAGACACTTGGGTTACTTTGAGTCAGGAGGCCTGGTTCAAGACCCACCCACACCATGGATGCATCGTAACACTTCTGAACAGGTTGATTGAAAAAAATTATATTAGTTGCAAGCAAAATAATTAATTTAGGCATTCGGGGCTTTTATGGAGTGTATTGATGTCTTTAAATCTGAACCAAGAAGTCTGTGTTAAAGTCCCATCTGCTCCAGAAGTGTGTGACACTATTTTCTAATCAACCTGTTCAGAGATATCTTAATTTAAGGCACTTGTATGATCCAGAAAGCCATAACTCCTTAGCTACCTATTGAAATTAATTATGCAGAGTTGAATCAATTCTGACAACATTCTTTAAAATATGGATTATTTTCTTTATATTTGGATAAATGGGTCAATTCCAGTCTCAACAGTTCTGAAGAAGAGTCATTGGACCTGAAGCATTTACTGATTTTTATTTTCTTCACAGATGCTGCCAGACCTGCTGAGTTTTTCCAGCAACTTTGTTTTTGTTCCTGATTTACAGCATCCACAGTTCTTTCAGTTTTAATTCCAGTTTCATTTTGTTTTGTTTCAAATAATAACATTCAACTATGTGTACGTATAAAATATACATAAAAACTGAATTAGCTGTGATCACTTTGTTTCTGATGTACAACAAACAGAAGTTGCTGAAAAAACTCAGAACTGGCAGCGTCTGTGAAATCAGAGTTAACTGTGGAAGAGACACTGGACCCAAAACTTTAACTCTGATTACTCTTCACAGATGCTGCCAGACCTGCTGAGCTTTTCCAGCAACTTCTGTTTTTGTTTAAATATTATGTTCTACTTTGAGTTAATTAAATGTGAAATAATTTAGATGTTTTATCACAATGAAGAGTGACACTGATTATATAGAATTTACAAAGAGCACTATGAACATTATTTGTACTTTTGTTATGAGCAAGTATAGCTGAAGTGGCAATAAGTGAACTAATTACATCTATTGTCTCATTCTCAAATCTCAGCCAAATCCTGAAAATTGAATCTGCTAAATGTTTCTTATTTACTGAATGCGATACAGTAAATTTGCCTGATCTTGTAAAGTACTAGTAGTTTGGTAAGATGTGTGAAAATAAATTAACAGCTGCCCGTTTTAGCGCTACAGTGAATATAAGGCATTTTCCTGACTCGGCGCTCCCAGTAGGGAACATCTGCTACCATCACTGTTGGAGAAATTTATGTTAATTGTGCATAATTTTGAACCATTTTAATTCATAATTGGTAAATTGGCCATAGGTTGCCCCTAAATTTGTATTATCATTGTTGTGCAACTCCCTTTTGGAAAATTATTACTGAATCTGCTTCTGTCAAAATTTCTGCCATCGAATTGTACATAGTCATGACTTGCTCCAGTGTTACCTGCAAGGAGTGCTGCAATAGCGATAGAAATTAACAGACTCTTCCATTTCATTACTACTTTGAATCTTGGTCCTATGAGAACTTGTTTTTGTTTCTCAGTGACTTGTTATTGCCAGTCATCCCAGTTTTGAATAATTGCAAGGAACAAGAATCAGAATAAAAATATAGTTCTTCAGCTTTGCATTTAAATGTGTGCTGTACTGCCAGCTGGTTGTGTCTCATGTGGATTTGTGCTATGCCTTGCTGTATTGCTGTTATGATGCATACATGGAATGCCTTAATTCCATTCACCTAGAGATGAAATCTTTTTGGTTTTCATTTTGTTACATGTTAAAGCAGTGTTTGGGCCATGCTTGCATTTTAGTAAAACATGATTACATTTCACTGGCCAAGTGATCCAATGTAAAATAACTAAAACAGCATGTCGCTGCTTCTGTTGATGGTTGACATAATCCCATCACTAACGACAAAAAGCTTGGTTAAAGGAGCTTTGATAGAAATTATTCAAATACTTCTTGCTTCATAATAAAACGAGCATGTGTCAGATCAGGCTGTTCTTGTTAGTGAGTGGTTTTCCAGATGGTGCATTGTGCCACACTTGGAATACAGCAACTTATGTTTTGGAGTTGAAGGGGAAAATCCTGTAACGCTCTACAGGAAAAGCAGTTTATAGATGTTTGAGAAGATCCTACACTAACCCTGCATTTTGACAATCACAATGGTTCTGGTGTTATTCAAGTCAACTTTGAATGTAACTCACAGACTAATCAATTTTAAAACAAAATGCAACTTGGTGCAGTTATTATAGTGCAGCATTTCTATTATTGCAAATGTGTTTTGACATATTTGCTTTAAGTTGATATAAATTAGCATAAAGCTCCATTCTTTCAGCTGCTGGCAACATAACGTATGTTCTCATGCATGACCTAGTAGCAGTTATAATGTGGGAGTGGCCTTTAAAGCACAGGGTGTTCCTGACTTAGATAGGGGAACATCCGTCATTTATAGCCTAGTTTATTTCTAGTTTTTTTTGCCAAGTGCTGTTTAAAGCATTAAGCCTTTTAAATTTGAGGGCGTGATAAACACATTTATATCCACTTATTTAGGGAATGGTATTTATAGCATAGGTGATTGTGGTTGTTCCCGAATGGGATTTGCATGCGTGGATTATCCAGAAAATGTTGGTAGTGTTTATAGCAGTGATTCTGTTTTCAGGGAACGGTAATTGCAATGCAAGTTTTCAGTTGTTTTGGAAATTGAATGATAATTTTTTTGTTCATCTGCTTATACATTAGGTGGCTGAGGTGATTAAAGTATTAATTACCCTTCATCATGTTTAAAGTTCTAACAAGTAGATTTGTTTCCTTGCAATATGGATTTTCTAAAAGTGTTGTTCATGCAACCATTAGACAAGGATCAGAAAGTTGAAATTAAATTATTTGGACTCTTGTAGCAAAGATAATTTGTAGGAAATTACTGTAAGTAGGGTATTGATGAGAATGATCAGAGCTGCGCTTCAGAATGCGTGTGGAAGTTTGAATATGTTCCAACAGTTGGAACGTATCAGTAATAGATGTGTTAACCAGCCTAATAAACAGACTGGGCTGACCATGGAAAGCAATACTGTCTGTAAACTGTCATCTGAAAGTGACAAATATAGCAGAATGATGTCAACAATAAATGGAGTTAGCTTATCAACTGAAATAGTTTAGAATTTATATTTATCATCTTTTGGAGTACACACAGATTGGAAAAACATTTGTCTGAATGACCTGTTAGGGAGGGTGGTGAAAGCAGAGAGAGAGAATTAAAGGGACAAACACAAAACACTGTAGATATTGGGAATATGAAACAAGAGCAATGCTACTGGAAAAAACTCAGCAAGTCAGGCAGCTTCTGCAGAAGGAATATTTCATCAGGGCATCACAAAATTGGCTAGATAATTGAGGGATATCAACCTAAAAGGTTATGAGGCTAGAACAGGGAAATGGGACTGACCAGACAGAGGGCTAATGTGGATTCAGTAGGCTGAATCGGTTGCTCTGTGTCATAATCAACTTGGTTCAGTTTTAATCCAATTCTAGCACCTTGTGCACTCCTGATTTTAGTCATCTACCATTGGCTGCCAAGGTCACAGTTCTAGAATTCTCAATCAAAAACTGTCCGCCTCATTGCTCATTTGAAGGATGCTTTCAAACTTTGGAAGCAAGTTTTTGTTTCATTTGCACCAAATCCCTTCTTATGGCTTAGTGTCAAATTTTCTTTGGTAATACTCCTCTCGAGATATTTTGCTACACTTGAGGCGTTCTGTGAATGCAATTTTTAGTTGTTAAATTCAGGTTTGTTTAATTTCTAAGTTTGTTACTTTAGAAAGTAGCTACAGTACAGTCATATTCAATTAGTGCAATTGGGGGTCTCAAGAATCCTATTTTCTTTAGGGAGTGTAAAACCTATTGGCACTCAGTCAGATAATTAACTGGACAGGGCAGGAGTCCCATGGTATCGGGGACCCCAGGGGCAGAAGTCTGGCCACTTTGGGAGCTGCTATCTGCTCTTATTTGTCTCCCTCATAGCACTGCCAACAATGGCTACTGCTGGACCATGGCCCAGGTTGGCAACAAGTGAGTAACAGCAGAAGGTAGATCAGTGGATGAGGTCTGTGGGGAGCGAGTGTCTGCAGGATTCAGTGGGTGGCTGTCGGCTCTCCACCTTCCTGTGCTGGATTCCTTGATCAGGCACTGCAGTGACTTCTGAAGGTGAAATGCCCCTCTCCCCCTCTTTTGCTCCCTATTTCCTACCCCTAACTTGCCCAGAAACCGGCAGTTAGCCTCAACAGGGTTTGCCGTTCATGGCAGATTGGTATTCATCCATCAGTAAGTAGGCAGAGGCAGTGGAATGAGACACTTAAGTTGGCATTAATTATCCACTTAAGGACCTCATGTGACTCCACAAGGAACTATAAACCTGCACCCTAAGGTCTCTTTTGTACAGCATCTTTCCCCAGGACCTTACCACTAAGTATATAAGTCCTGCCATGATTTGCCTTTCCAAAATGCAACACCTCACATTTATCTAAATTAAGCTCCATTGGCCACTCCTCAGGTCATCAGCCCATCTGATCGAGGACCTTTGCACTCTTGAGATAACCATCTTCGCTGTCCACTACATGACCAATTTTGGTGTCATCTGCAAACTTACTAACCACTCATCCTATATTCACATCCATTTTATCGATATAAATGACAAAAAGCAATAAACGCAGCACCGATCTTTCAGCCACAGCACTGGTCGTGGACTCAAGTCTAAAAAGCAAATGTCTGCCACCACCCTCTGGCTCCTACCTTCAAGCCAATTTTGATTCCAAATGGCCAGCTCTCCCTGGATTTCATGTGATCTAACCTTGCTATCCAGTCTACAATGTGAGCACCTTGTTAAAATCCAAATGGACAACGTCCAACGTACTGCCTTCATCAGTCTTCTTTGTCAATTCTTCAAAAAACTCAATCAAGTTTGAGACACTATTTCCTACGCACAAAGCCATGTTGACTATTTCCTAATCAGTCCTTGCCTTTCCAAATGCACACAAATCCCATCCCTCAGAATTCCCTCCAATAACACACCCACTGCTGACATCAGACTCCTCAGTCTATCGTGAGGTTTTGTTGCAACTGATAGAATCAGATTGTGGGTCAGGAAGGTGCAAAGGGTGCAGGGGAGCACAAACCAAGACACACAATCCTAGGAGAAACAGAAACAGATCACAAACCAAATGGGATACATGGGTGATTTTTATTAGTTAAGATGAAGATTTTTAAATACAATGCAACTTAGTGACAGAAAGGCTGAGTGCATTCGGATAGAAGTGACTCTGACTGTGTCATTTTGGATTTTGAGGCAGAGATTGAGGGTTTGGAGAAATTGAGCTTATGAATTTTGGGATTTGATCTCTGGGCCGCCGACTGAGAGAACCTCTGATATTGTTTAGCTTCTTTGTTGCTGAATGGTTTAAAGATACTTTCTGCAAAATATTCCTAAATCACTCGTGTTCTATAAACTTGACCTGACACTTGTCCACATCAAGCAACATTTTGCTTTTTGTACTTCGCAATGTAACAACATCTCCCTCCCTCCCTCTCGTTTATTCCTTCCTTTCCTTTATTATTCATTAGGGAATTCCCTAAATTGCTATGAGTAAGATGGCAGTAAGCTGCTTTCTTAAACTACTGCAGTTCTTGGGGTGTTGGGTCACCCACAGGGCTATTGCAAAGAGGGTTCTGGGAATAACGATAAAGGAACAGTGAGGTTCTGGGAGGCTGGTGAACAGTTAAAGCCATCTAATGTGCTACAGTCTCAAAGATTAGCACCCAGTATATTTCATAGAAAATGTCAACTACAACCATCCTGAAGACCTGACACATGATTTAAAATGAATTAAATGTAATGGATTGCCTGTTAAACCAACTCATGAAATAAAGGCAACTGACTGGGGTAGGAAACGTATCAGTCGTGCAATTAGCGTGTTTATTTTCCTTTGGAGTCCTTTTTAGTTCGACCAAACTGATTTCACTTGGAACATTTGAGATTGGGAAATAAAGGGGAATTTTGTCATAGTCTAGGGCATGAAAGGACTGAAGTACAAGTTTCCTCAATGTAATAGAATGATTTAATCCCATGCATTTTCAGATTTAGGGACCTCGTTATGTATATGTGATACATGGTGTTTTTGTTTTTTTTGGAAGGGCAATAGCCTGAAGTGACCTTTACTTGTTGTTCAGATATTACAATATAAGAACAACCATGAATCATTTACCTCATTGAGTCTATTTCATCAGTCAATAAAATAATTCTGATCTGTGACTTAATTTCCTCATTGTCAAATATTGATTTAAGTCTCTCAAACTGAGGATTGTTTATTTTTACCTCTGACCCAAAGCCAAGAGGGTAGCTGCTGATAAAGTGCATTTGTGTTCTAAAAAGTTGTTCAACAGATTGTTTTGCTGCATTTTAGTTTACCCACTCTTCAAACTTGCAGTTATAGGAGTTAGGGAGGAGAGTGCCAAGCAAGTCAACTTGGTTATAATGTTTGGTATTTGGTTACAGAGGAACATTGCTTGAAGTCTGGCACAGATTTAACCTAGCACTTTTTATTTATATTCCAACATTTTACATAACAACCATATGATGGATCACCTAATACTTTCAATACCAGCCAATTATAAAGTTCTGATTTTATGGCAATAAAAACTGTAAAGTTGTAAGGCCGCTTTACAAAATAAGTCAATCTACGTGTCAATCATCACAAATTAACACCATAGCCCCTCTTGGACTGGGGGTTGGCTGGGGACCAGAGAGGCGATGGGCAAGAGACAGTGGGAAAGATTGGCTTCATTTCACATTCAGAGCAAGACTGGAGCATAACTACTTCTACTTTTGTGAGACATACAAGTTTATCTCTGTGAGCAGAGCAGATCCTCTTGTTTAGAGCACAAGAATCAGAATAGACCGTTCAGCATCTTGTGTCTATTCCACAGTTCAGATCGTTCATGGTTAATGATTGTTCAAATCAAAAATATGTTTTCAGGTAAATGAATTTGTGCACCAAATCTCTAAGCAAACACAAACTCAATTAATCTTGCAGTTATTATTTCAGTGAGGTCTGGGACATCAATCCCATTGGACATACAATAAAGTGGCCTGTAGAAAAAACACTTCTAATGAGAAACATGGCAGACTACACACCCTCTGATTTCTTTGTTATTTTCTAATGAGATGTGGGTATCACATGCTAGCTAGCATTTAATGCCCATTCCTAGTTGCCCTTGAGAAAATGATGGTGAGCAAATGGTTAGACAGCAGTACAGCAAGTGATTAGGGAGACAAATGGAAGTTATTGTTTGAGAGGACAATGACATATATAAAGATAGGGATGCTTTGCTGCAATTATGTAGATCATTGCCGAGAGCACATCTAGAGCGTTGTGCAGTTTTTTGTTCTCCTTTTTATTTAATGAAGGATGTAAATGCATTAGAAGCAGTTCAAAGATTCATTCAACTGATATCTCAGATTGGAGAGGATTACTTTATGAGAAAATATTAAACAAGCTGGTTCTATGTTCAGTGTACACGATCTTAATGAAACACATACGATACTGATAAACTTGACAGGTTGGATACTGAAGGGTTGTTCTCCTTTTGGGACAGACTAGATCCAGGGAACAGTTTAAAACTAATGGGTCTTTCATTTAAGAAAGAGAATTTTCTCTGAAAGATTTGAGAGCCTGTGGACCACTATTCGCTAGAAAGTACTGGAGTTGTCTGAGAGAGCGTGAATGCAAGAACATTATTTTCCTTCAGCAAAAATGTTTTGATGATAATTGTATGAAATGAGATCTGTAAAAGAACCAGTGTTTTTGTTGGTGCTGTCTTAACCAGATTGTGTTCATTAGTTTGCTCGCTTTGTTACTGGGCGGGCCACTAAGTAGCTTAGTGCCCAATCACTTGCAGGAATTAGATCGCGAGTAGCAGGCTGGATCAGTGTGATCCTGTTTGTGTTCTAGGTGCTCTTAACCAGCCAGGTTTCTCCTCATTTTATTTCTTGAACAATCTTAAAAAAGATCTTGACAATGTTTTAAACAAAGCTTGTAGGAAAAAAAAATGAGCCAAGTTGCTGGAGAAGCTCAGGAGGTTGAGTAGTGTTTGTGGAGAGAGAAGCAGTTAATATTTAAAGCTCAGTGACCCCCACTTCAGAACACCCTCTGAACTTTGAGGCACAAACCATCAAGCAGGCTGTAAAACTGGTGACAAAAATGCTATTGGGCTATTTTCATCTGCTTGTTAAAGACTTTTTTTTTCTGAAGTACTTTCTAGTCTTTCACTTATTTGGCTTTTCCATCTACTGGCCCATTTTCACTAATTCTCTTCCTACACAGCAATCATAGAGGGTATGAATTTTTTTGTTTGTAGGATTTATTTAGCATCTTGCTCTAGGTGTTGTGCCATTCCAATTCTAATTATTAGAATCGCTGATCTCCATTCTAACAGGATGAACCAAGTCATTAATATTGTGAATATTGGGGACTTACTCCTCTTCATTCTGCAGAACAACACTTGAATTGCTGGCATACTGACTGAGCCTTTTTTGAATAACTTAGTTTTTGTGGGGGGAGTTCCTCACTGGAGGCTTAGTGAGATCTTGTGCCTGTTTCTTACCAAACTCGGCTCAATAACTACCAACCCCACCCCAATGGCATCCCTTTCATCCGATTCTCGCCCCATTTGCCACACCCCATACACTGTCAGGGTATCCCTGAATTTACCAGAATTCCTGGTGTCACTGCTATCTTTAGAAGGCTGTTCTGCACCCAGACAAGGAGTATAATTCTGGAGCTGCCCTGCACAGATCTGGTATTTGCCTTGGATGTGGCACATAAAGAAAATCTGGTGCCCTGTTTTTGTGGACAAGGACCTGGAAATCCCAGCAGGTTATAGGCTTCCTCCAAAAAACTCTTTGAAAACTCCCTAGTCTTGACTGAGGACAACCATAATGAGCTTCCTTGCTCTACCTTGGTGCTAAATGGTAAGGTAATTCAACAGTATTGAGAGACTGGTATCTCTAGCTGAGGTATAAAAAGACAAGGCAGGGATGTGAGCATTGATCATGGCATGGAGTGATAAGCAGTAAGGGAGCAAGTGAAGAGCCTAGAGCTGCAACCCGCTTATGGCCCGTGAGAATACAGCATAGCCCTGAGAGCACAATGTCCTGCATCAACACGCATTGTAATGCTGCAACAAGGACAAGGTGCTGCCACATGTTTCAGTACATCTTTAAATGATATTAAATGTGCCGTGAGGGCTCTCTTGAGGCTGCGGCACATGCCAGAGTCCAGTTTCGGTGGATATGGCGTGCGTTTAGCTGCATATTAACAAGGTGAGATGTGCAGTTACTAAGGTTGTTACAAGCAATAATCCTCCTTAATAAGCAGCTCACCACTCCCAAGTGAGAATTTCGCCTCAATGCCTGAAATCTGTATAAATGATGCAGCAAATTGGCCTTGCTGGATGTCTAATACAATTCTGCTTAGAAAGTACTGATATGACAATCGTAACATATAATGCATTCTTTATATAAATATGAAAAATTGTGGCTTTCAATTTTTCTTTTCAAAAAAGGGTAAATTATATTGCATGAATTCCTGCTTTTACTTGGTATTTCATCCTTACAAATCATGTTGAGATTTCCTAGCTCTGTGCTTGCCTGTCTAATGAGGTACTTGAGTATTTGAATCCCTTTAGGTGTGGTCTTATTGCCACCACTCTGAAGTGGGAACTGAACCTCGTCATCAGCTTCAAAAGCAAGAGGAAGCTTAAAATCTTAAGCTCCCTGAATGGAACTGCAATAAATCCCAAATTGCATTTTTGGTTTTTATATCCTCCCTCTGGAGGATTGATAAACATTGTAGTAGATAACGGCCCCAGTCCCATCATTTACGTCAACTCATGGCAATGCATTGCATCGTCTTTTTTTTGTTTTTTTAAACCGTCTTGGAACTGTGATTTAACCATTTAAGATCATTCTGTATAAATTGCATTTGTTTTCTCAATTTAGGAATATTTTTGTTTCTGAATTAATTCTATTTTTAAGGTCATGCCTTCTTTCAAATTTAATGAAGTATTGAATATAATCTGCAGGAAACTCCTAGAAAGTTAGCATGATTCTTTATATCAAGTAAATATCTTGCTGTACTCGTGTTCAGACTGACGTATGAACAGATGAGCATCCAATGCCATTCTTGTTGCTATTAGTCATCATTGCTCCTTATTTGCTTGACAGTCTGTTTTTAGTCCTTCAATTATTTATATCTTTGTGCAATCTAATTAATATTGTCAGACTATTAAATTTATTTTACAAAATTTTCCCCAGATTAAAAGCATCCTCGCTGATTATGTATAATTTTAGGATTAACTGATCATTGAAATAGCACCAACATGCTTGGGCACTTAATTTGACAGTGATTCATAAATATGCTGTTTACTTTTGTCGACTGATTTTAAAAATACAAACAATAGACATCAAAAACATTTTGTTTCTTTATTTCCGCATTATTTGGAGATGAGATGAATTGAATTATGGAAATAAAACTGACCGGTGTCCATGTGTGTATGAAGAGGCGGGGCAACCAATTAGTCAAAAAGTGATTTCGGGATTGAATCGATGGCTACTTTTAAAAGTAGGCTGCTCTAAGTTCACAAATTAGGTACATACACACAAAATAATTTCTTAAGTGAGATACCAAAAGGTACTCTTTCTGAAAGTGTACTGTTCAAGTGATGGGAGGAAACTGGGGAATAGCAGAGGAAAAAGACTTATGTGGGGCAGTGTTGCGATTAATGAGCTTGAAGATGTATATGTAACAAATTTTATCACAGCAAGGGACATCATTTTACACATTTTGGTAAAATCCCGATTTAGTCACAGCCACATTGCCTTTATAGTCATAAGTAAATAATCAATTAGTATTAAAGTGAATGAATTTGGAGTTTCTAAATCCATTCTGTGTGCCATTCTTAGAACACATTCAGTCTTCAGCCAAATATTCAAGGTCAGTACATCAAATGATGCCAGCTAATTGAAGCATCAAGAAGGGTCATGTATTTATAGCAGCATTATGCATTTGTCCTTCAGAAATTCCTGTAGAACTCATTAACCATATTATGAAGGCCGTTTCTGTCACATAGGATGGTTTGTGCCCAGCTGGTCAACTGTTTTAAATAGTTTGAGTAACTCATGAATCCTCACTCTGGTATGGCAATTGTTGCTATATTTATTGCCAAGAAATACACTGAGCTGAAATGCCTGATTTTTTGGCTTTTCTTTCCATTGGGTTGCCTTCTCAGCCAGATGAGGTCTTTGTTTCTGCTTTCTGCACTCACCAGAAGTCACAGCCATCAGAAGCTGTCTCCCACTTGTCAGTGTCAATGTTTGTCACCCTCCTATCTGACTTGCGGGTGCTGTTTTAAGTGCCAGAGCAAGGAGGCCACAGCTCCTTTCACTGTACATTTGTGCAACAATGGATGTGGCCAAGCTGCACAGATATTAGCAACGAGTGTGTGCTGATGTAATTAGCATGATCATAACTTCTGAGCCAGGGACCCTGGTTTGTCTGGAGATATTCAGCATGTCTGAGACAGTGAACATGGAAACTGTTCAGCCATTTCTGCTGCCTAGGCTATGTTATCCTGATCTCACCACTGTCGAGGAATGAGCTGAGGATGTAGGCTTGGTTTGACTCTCGCTTTGCTATTCTCTTAAAGTTGCTGTTGTTTGGACTCTCTCTTTTAGTTTGGATTTCACAAGTGCATCTTTTTGATGCATTGTTAATTTCTGTCACTGACCTGGTGATCTTGAAACTATGCTCTCATGGGTTCAAATCCCAAAAAGACTGCTGATGGAACTTAAAATTCCCTTAATAATATTTGTAATTGAAAGCTAGTCTCAGTGCCGTTTGAGATAAGTGTGGAGCTGGAAGAGCGCAGCAGGCCAGGCAGCATCAGAGGAACGGGAATGTTGTTTCAGGTTGGAACTTCAGAAGGAGGGTCCCAACCTGAAACGTCAGCTTTCCTGCTCCTCTGATGCTGCCTGGCCTACTGTGCTCCTCAAGCTCCACACTGTCATCTCCGACTCCAGCATCAACAGTTCTTACTGTCTCTCAGTGATGGTAACAGAGAAGGTATTACCATAAAAACAAACATCTCAGAGACATCTCTGCCTTATGTGGGCAATTCCTTATTTTTAAACTACTGCTCCTTATTCTAGACTCACTCAGAAGGAAACATCCTTTCAACGTCCACTGGATCAAACCCCCTCAGGATCTTTTATGTTTCAATTAAGTCAATTTGGACTTGCTCAAACTCCCAGAGGACACATGCCTAGCAAGTTTGACTTTTGCTCATAAGACAGTCAGCAGTCATTTATTCAATAAACCATATCTGACCTACTTCCAATGCATTAACATCCTATGACCAGTATAGTACGCAGTGCTCCCGGTGCTTTTTTGATTACTTGCATAATAACTCACATAAATCATACACTAGGAAATTCCAATCTCGCAGCTCCACGACCTCTAATCATTTAGCTAATTTTTTCTGCTTTTTTTCCTGTCAAAATGGACAATTTCACATTTTCTCACATTGCATTTGATTTGTTAGATCTTTGCCTACTCACTTAATCTATCTTTAACCCTTTTGTCAGCTCTTTTACGTGCTCTTCACAACTCCTTTTTCTACCTATCGTCCTTAGAAAATGTGGCTACCATACTTCTGTTTTTTTATGTTTTCAAAAGAATTGAAGCCCTAGCACCAATCCGTATGGCTCATTACTCGTGACATCTTGCCAGCCTGAAAAAGATCCATTCTTCCACCTCTTTGCTTAATGTTAGCAGCTCTATTCAAGCCAGTTATGTTACCTCCTACTCTATCTGCCTTTATTTTCCACAATAACATCTGTTGTGGCACCTTATCAAATGCCTTCTGGAAATCTCTGGACGATGCGTCCTTTGGTTCCCCTTTATCCACAACCCAAGTTGATTTTTTTCAAGGAACTCCAACAAATAAATTAAACATGATTTCTCTTTGACATAATCATGTTGACTCAGCCTAATTACCTTGAACTTATCCAAGTGTCCTGTTATGATGTATTCGATGATAGATTCTAATATTTTCCCTATGACAGATGTTGAGCTAACTGGTCTTTAGTTTCCTATTTTTTTCCTCCTTCCATTTTTTTGAATAAAGGCTTTTATTCCTAGCTTTTTTCCATTCTAGAGGGACCACCTTCCAATCTAATTGTTTTTAATTTTCCAAAATTAATGCATCAACTGTCTCATGATCTACTGCTTTTAATATCCAAGAATGAAGTCCATCAGGACCCAGGGACTTGTCAAGTCTCCATTCCAACAATTTAATCAGTGCTACTTTCTTGGTAATTGTACTTTTTTGTTTTTTCTTGCCTTCCTCCCTCTTTCATTTCCTGATTTATAGCTGTGTTCGGTATGTTACTCGTATCTTTTCTGACCAAAGCCTAATGCAAAATATCAATTCAATTCATCTATTTATGTCCTCCATTATGATTCCCCAAGGCTCACTTTCCATACGACCAACACTTGCTTTGTTACGTCTTTCCATTTTTATAATAGCTGAAATAACATTTTGAATTTTTAACATTTTTGGCTAACATACTCTTGCACTCTGTAATAGACTCAAAATTGATTTCCCTGTCAGCGCTGACATTGCACACCATTTTGTCATGGGAAGAGATCACATTCAGTGGCTTTGGCAAACAGTAAAATTTTCTTTCCCCAGCAGCTTAAGTAGACCATCTCTGCTAATGTGGTTGAACATCTTGAAGAAATCAATGAAGTCAAATATAGTGGTCGTCTTTGTTCACAATATTTATTTTGCAGCTGTTGAAGCCCCTCTGGGATTTAGCTGTGTTCAACCAAGATCTGGAATCTGAGGGCAGTGCTGCAAATACTTGCCCACAGTGTTCTGCAGGCAGGTGCATTCATATTTGTTGAAAATACTGCAGTTGCCTTTGTGCAGGGTCTCAGTCCCTGAAGGGCATCCTCATACACAGCTACCACACCGATGACTGTGGTGAGGATCACTCCATGATGTTAGAATGTTACCCTTGACGTTTTTAAATCCCAGCAGAAATGTTGACCTTGTATTAAGCTCAGCAGAATTGCTCACTCAGATAAGTCAACAGTTCCTTGAATCTGGTGAACAAGTGCCCTCCAGCATACACAAATAGAGTGAAAGGAGGAATGGAACATACCATTTATGATATCACTCTGTGTATGGGAAGGAAGAATGGAGCAAAGCTGAGATCACTGTCAGAGAAGCCAACAGTCTATTCTCATTAATTACAAGACCGTTCTGAGTGACAGGACGTTGAATGCACCAAGATCTGCTTGAAGACAAATCCAGAAGACTGCTAGGGAATGTGCCAAAAACAACAGATTGCAACTTTGCAGTGTATTCAGAAATGCTTTGACACACATGCTAGAGCCATGTGTAAAGAGATCCAAAAAGGCTCAGCAACATCAACAAAACAAACTGCACTATCAAAGGCAAAGACCTGGTTGTTTATCGCTGACTGCAGTAAATAGTTGGAAAGATGACTGGAAGGCTACGTTGATATGTACAATGGCAAAACCATCCTTGCCGAGGCAGCTACAGATACCACAAAAGGCCTGCCAGGCATGTCAGAGCTGGTTATCATACTCACCACACAGGATTAGCAACTCTGCTGATTTGCTTGATGAGCAAAACTGCAGGTGCTGCTGCTACACTGCTTGAAATCCTCAAGCACAGGGAACTAGCATATCTACACCAACCTCCCAGTCTCTAGGGAGAGGGATCCAATGTCCAAGGATTTGCATTGTGCCAGATATTGAACATCCATCTATCCACTACATCTTATGCCTGGGAGTCATGGCCCAATGGCTAAAATGGTGGGCACAAAATGCACTGTTTCTCCAGCATCTAACTTTTTTCTAGTGGGGTTGGGAGAAATAACTTGTTAACTAATATGAATGGCCTTGTACCTGATCCTCCAACAAAACCACATAAGAGCCTTTAGACTGTGAACTAATTTAAGTCCGGATGACAGACTCTAGTGGTTAGTGCAATATATTCAAGATATATTTGTAAGTTCCTGTATCAATCAGCCATGCTTCATTCCAAAGTTGTTTAACCACTAATTGTAGCAAAAACATTTTTTCACTTAGGCTGTGTTAAATATGAAAAGCATGCAGTAATATTAGATAATTTATTTTAGCAATTCATCTATTTAAAATTGAGAAACAATCTGAAACTTCTCCTCTATGCAGACCACAAAATAGTAAATTACCTAAATCAGCTTTGTTAATTTTTTTTCATATTTTTAATGGAGCATTCCTGTCTGGATTGGCCTTGGGTATTACCATTGCTTGATATTTGTCCCTAAAAACACAGTTCAGTGTGGTCTGTCCTGCATGCTGAATCTGTAAATGTGTAAGAAAAAATAGTTTACCTTTTCACCTTTACCAACAGGTTCAGACAGGAATGATGTTGGTGTGGGTGCAGTACAGCATTCCTTTGGGCGTTCACTGGGAAATAGAACAACACACGCAACTCACTGGTACATTATACTGCATCACTCTTTAGAAAAGCAAATGAATTGATGAAATACTATAAAATTTTATGTATTTTTAGCATAGGAAAAGTTGACGACATCCCCTATATTGAGCAAACCCTAGTCTCACTTGTACCAAGGTGAGCCTTATTCCAAGTTCAACAGTTCCTCGTAGTACTATAAAATGCAAATTTTATTGTTATCCTGCTAATTGCATTGGACACTACAGATGTAATTCTCAAATGTTTATACAAATTGGAAACTTAGTGGGAGGGAAAATATCTAGTATTGCCAATCCAAAATATAATCTTTCAATTTTTTTTAGTTTCTAGATGCATAAATGAATGTTGATTAGAGAAACGGCACTAATACTTCTGTATGATTCATCTGGGGCTGGATTATACTTCTCTTGCCTAAGTGCAAGTGCAAAGGTTTTTTTTTTGGGCCATATTCTCACTGCATCTTAGCAAGATTTTGCATGTACCTTACCAAATGCACCTCATTTTCTACCTACTCTGCCCCCATGGTATCCCTCAATTCCAATTCTAGCCCATCTTGGCATGTGCCATTCCAGAAGAACATTCCAGAAGAACTCACCATTCACTGGATATATACAGAAAGATCACCATCCTTTGTGCTCCCACTATCTTTGAGAGGCTATTGTGGACCTAGACAAGCACTCGTACTCCAGCATAGCTACTCACCACCAAAGTAACGATATAGCAACACACATACTATCCACGGCACATAGCCAGTGTGACTGACACTCTCTCGTGTACGACGCCATTCTCATGCCCCTTTATCACTGTTTAACTACTAGACCACACACTATACCTGTCCTTAGATACATCCCTCTGAAGATCCTGTCTGAGTCTCCTCTACTCTTTTTTTTGTTCACCAAATCCCAGTGGTCATCTGCATCTTGGCATTGTCCGGTAGGGAAGAACAATATACATACAAATATTTAGACAAGTACAAACATGATCTTTTCTTGCCATCTGACAAAAGGAACATCAAAATGAATAGAGACTACCGTTCGCCCCAACAGTGCAAACCAAATGACACTTTTTTACCTTGGCAGTCCATGATGATCTTCTGTACCAGGATCTACTGAAAGTGGGTGTCACTTCGGACCTGTCTGCATTATAGCACCCAAAGCAGCTAAGCTAAACCAAGCAGGAGGACAGCTTTCTCCAACACAATGCCCTTGACCTTCCACACAGTTGACTGCTTGCATTCCCCTTTTCTCCTCGGCATTTATGACATCACCTCATTGACTGCCCCAGTTGCGCACAGCATGACAGGATGGTGTGGAGCACACCATCCAGGTTATTGTGGAGGGTCTCTTCTCTTTCCCCCTGCTCCTGACCAGACCCAGCTGCAGAATCTGTACATTCAGCACCACTTGTCTACCTCAACTCTGGTGACAGCAAATACACCACCTTGATGAAGATGCTGCACCAGCTGAGTTACCACTACATAACATCCAAAGGGGTGTTCATGCTGTCCTCTGACTTCCTTTGGACCCTTACCGACCATTTCCACTTTCCATTGTATCATTAGAATCCATCATCAGACCTGCGTGAAATATGCAGCAACATTTCTCTTGTCCCACAGTCCCTCTGTTCTTGGAAGTCCCACAAATGGTGGGGCACTTCTGGTTGTCATTTGTCTCCTTAACTTTGTGCCACTAGCTGAGATGCTAATGTTACTTTGGCTGATGATTCATTAAAGATTCAAACTGCAGGATGCAATGAAAATTAAACTCTTTCTCTTTAGTAAATGATTTCAATATTAGATTTCTTTTAAACCTTTTTATAGTTTTCTGTATCCTAGTCTACATCCAAACTGGCAAATATTTCGCTGGAAACCCTATCCAGCCACATAACTCCTGCTCAGTCAATGTGTCCACCAGATTTATTGGTCCAGCTCAAGTTTGGTAACTGTCAAGCTTCCTTACCTGCTCTGTATTAAACATAAACATTCTGGGGTACATTTTGCACTGGCTTTGTGAGGCATGTTAATATTGGTGAACCAACATTTCCTGCCTTTAACAGTGAGGTTTCCCAGATAATGAGTTAGGGACACAATTTAGCTTCTATGACAATATTATCCATATTTCTCACAAGTAACATGTTCATGGTGAGACTGGCAATTTATGCCAGTTGGAGGTGATTATAGCCAAATTCATCTTTGGAGCTACACTCATTTAGAACTCTTTTTTTTTTGGATCATCCAGATTCATTCCCCTTTAGAGGTATTTTTAATCAACCTTTTCAGACATATTATGACATGTAGGACTTAGACTTGAACCTGGACCTTGTAGCCCAAAGACCAAGGTAATGTCTTGGGAACCTTGCTTCCATTCCTGCCTTGGCAGATGGTGGAATTTTAATTCAATAAAAATCCGGAATCTAGAGTCTAATAATGACCATGAGTCTATTATATATTTGTCAGAGAAACCTACCTGGTTCATTAATGCCCTTAAGGGAAGGAAACTGTCATCCTTACTTGATTTGGCCTACATGTGATTCCAGACCCATGGCAAAGTGGTTGACACTTAAACTACCCAATGGACAATTAGCATTGGGCAATAGATGCTGGCCTAGCCAGCAATGCCATCATTCAATGAATTATTTTTAAGAAATAAAGTTAAGTTTGTTAAACGTTTGAGACAAATGTGGATAATTTGGAGGCTTGTAATCATTTAGGTGAGTGGGAATGCACAGAAGATTGGATCCACTAATATAGAGAGCTTATGTAATTGGGTAAAATTTGCAACATGAAGCTGATGACAATTACTAATCACAGTCAGCAAATTGACAAGTTGTTTGGAAGGGCCATGAAAACATCTTTTGTAGGAAATAGGAATAATTAGCATGATAGTTCTTTTCGCAAGTTACAAGGAAGTAGCGAGTTAAAGGTTCGAGATATGGAGAGATGAGGCCATGTAGTAATTTAATCACAAGAACAAGAATTTGAAATGGAATTTAGGGAAGGAATTTCTTTTGGGACCGTTAAGACAGGGATAGTGAGTGTATAGGACTTGATAAAGAAAAGGGTATGGTAACTGATTTGGGTGAGCTGCCGTTGATGGAGGGCAGAAACTGAGATTGTCAGCTGGGAAAGAATTGGGAGACAGGTGAGGAGTAACAGAGGCATGCACGATGAGTAATTAACAGATGCACTGAGGTGGGCAATGATACAAAGGAGGTGGTATGTTTATTTATTCATGGAGAGTGGGCTTGGCCACCATTTATTACCTTTTCCTAGTTGCCTTGAAGTGATTGGAATGGCCTGGAGAATCAAACAAGCACTTTTGCTATAGGCCCACAATAGCGTGTAAGCCAAAGCATGTGAGAACAGATTTCCTTCCCTAAAGGGTATTAGAGTGAAGAAGATATTTTACGACCATTGACACGGGTTCACCATTAGGCTAGCTTTCTATTCTAGATTTTATTCATTGTGTTCACATTTTCACTGTGGTAGGATTCAAACATGTCCAAAGGTCTTTAGGCTGGGGTTCCGAATTACTAGACAAGTGGCATTACCATTATGTCACTGTCTCTCTGCAAAATTCTTCATTGGGTCTTTGTGCTGGAAGGATTATATGAATGCCGGTTGGTCAGCTAAAAGCAGCCTGTTGGTTCCATCACGCTATCATATTGATGCTTGGAGGAAATTGCAGAACAGCAAGGGGTTGGTGGCCTGCTAACAAAGGCATTTCTTAAAATAATCTTGAAGCTATATATGGCACCAGAAGAAGTGAGCAGGTGGTCCCAGCCCTTGCATTCAGGTGCCAGAAATGATTAACTAAATACAGTGGGTGTATTTAAATGAACCTTGTGATGTAGCAATTGATAGCACTGAGTGGCTTGCTAGGCATTTCGAGGGCAGTTGAGAATCAATCATGTTGCTGTGGTTTTAGTCACATGCAGCCCAGACCAAATGAGGATGGCAGATTTTCTTGGCCTAAAGGACATGAGTGTGCCAGATGGGTTTTTCCATCAACTGACAATGGTTTCTTCATCATCAGGAGATTTTTAGTTCTGTGCTTTTTTTTTTTAAAATTGAATTCTGCTGGAGTGGGATTTGAACTCAGTTACCAGGCCATTAGCTGAGTTTCTGGATTAACAGTCTGGTGATAGTACCACTCAGCCATCACCTCCCCCAGGTAGAAGTTCCCTTACAAGCCATCCACGATCCTGATTTGAAAAAAATCACTGTTTCTTCACTGTCATTGAGTCAGAATTCTACAATTCAGTCTCTAATGACACGAGTCTCCTTCCAGCATGTAGCCTTCAGCTGTTCAAGAAGGCAGCTCACCACCTTCTCAGGGGCAACTAGGACCAAGCAATAAATGTTGGCCAGCCAGTGACTGTCATTTCATGAGTGAATTGTTTTGTTAAAAAAAGTGCTGCCTCACCCAGCAATTATTTCTTGTTTCTTCTGCCTCAGTAAAACATGGTTAAATGTGCAGAGGATCCTCCACAATACTGGACAATTCAAATTGTTTGAATAGTGACACTGGGCACATTACCAGGAAACAATCAAAATTACTACCCGCAGTACACAAATTTTAATTAAAATTAATTAGTGACTTTAGCATAATGAGCACTGAGTGAGCTGGTTGACTGTAACAACCTGCCCGAGGAGCTGCATACGCTGTTTGTGCCTCTACAGCCTTCCCCTTTTAAACTGGAGTCAAAATTGGAATCCTGCAGCTACAGCTATTACACAGATCTATTACCTCAGCAGCAAATTCTCAAACACCAGCAGGAATACCACTGCTAATAATACATAACAGATAGCAACAAATTTGGCAAGTCAGTACTTTGTCCATCCCTTTAGGTGCAAATCAAACCCCACCACGCTTCCCTCTGGCGATTTGCGCTCGGCAGGAAAACCTAGGCATGTGTACTTAGAAGAATATTTAAATAAATTACCCTTCTTGATGGTTTTCAAATCAATGTAAATTAGCCTATAATTCATCCAGTACAAGATTCCCATTCATCACTAAATGTTTTCCAACCAGAATGTGCCATTCCCCCCTCCTCTTCTCATTTTAACAATTTGTTGAAAAGAAAGCAGCATGATATATTGATCTGGTGGGGACATTGAAACTGTCACGTGAAAATAATTACCTTTTTGAGAGTGTTGGAATGTCTGAGTGCAGTTATTCACCTCTGAGTTATTGGTGGAGTTCATGCAGTGATCCTTTTGAAGTTACATGTGTGAGCCAGATTCCCCCAGCACTCAAAACCCTGCCCCCCAGCTGTGTGAACAGCACACGTTGCTGACTTCATCGGGGAAAGAATTTCAGTGATGAGCTAATGGGCACAGCACAAACCAAGCAAATGCTTGGTTGCTCTGAAAACACTGCCGCCTCTGTTAGAAAATGAATGTGCCATTCAAAGGCTTTTAATGCTTTTCCTTAGTAATTTCCTGTGATATTTCTAAAATGAATCTGTAATTTCTGACCTATCTTCAGCTTTTGTTCTGTGTTGTATTGAAGCCTGTCCAGTAATATTCACTAACATGTGATCCCCACTTGCAAATTCACTAGGACGCGATTCTTTTGGACAAATCTAGAATTCCTCGGCTTCAAAGAAACAGTGATGCTATTTATTAATAGTTTTTGTACCATAAAACTATCAAAACAGGGATCTCTTTGTCTTTTTGCACTGTTCTTCAAAAGTGACTGAGATTTAATCTGAATGTTGGAATCAAGGCACATTTATAGTTTCAATGCTCACTCCCATGAGGTAACATTTGAAACCAAGATATCGCACTTTGTGTTAGCGAAAACACACGCTGTGGTAGGAAGAAGATCCTTGAATGTAAAGTGTGCTAATGAAGAGAGCAGTCTTTGTTTGACAAGCCATCCACTTACAAAAAATGTGATTTTTTTTTGTACTTTTTTTCATGTTTTGAAAAAGCAGCGAAGAAATAAGTTTGAGGTGGGGAACAGAATTCAAACAAGGTAACTGAGTTGCTCTGACTAAGCCTTTGGAACATCAGGCCGCAGTTTCAGTCATGCTACTTGCGCATGAAGCTAGTTTTACCACAGGAACTTCAAATGTTTGGCTGCAAGAATACATCTTAGGGCTCTAAAATTCTAAAAGCAGATTCAAGTCCACAGTTTTGTAGCTTCAAACGGAGAATTATGTAATAATTTAATTTCATGAGAAATATTATTTGGAACTGGATTATCAAAACAAGTAGAGGAATTGGAATTGCTGGGAATTAAAGCAATGTCAGCATTTTGTAGCTCCCTTTTATTTGTTTTTGTGTAACGTTCGTTCATTTGGGTTTACGAACAGGACTATTTCTGCCCACGTTTTTTTCTTTAGAGGCTGCATTCGTTTTTTTTTCAACTATGTATTTGTCCAATTTTATTCCTGCTTAATGTTGTGAGTACTTCAAAAAGTTGCAAAGTGTTGTCTGGCCTGTGCAGTACTAGCAATGATTAACAAAATCATTTCCCAGCAGAACGCATAGTGGTTTAGATTATTGAAAGAAATTAGATTTATCAATGACTACTATTTCCAATTCCAAGAAGGGGTCAACTGTTTAATGAAGGCTGAGAGACAAAGGAGTAATTGAAAATGAAAAGTCATGGGTTGTATTGATATTTAGCAGTAAAGAACCAGCGCTGAAGTCAGTCAAACAGACAGACAGGGAGACAAGGGAGCGATTTGCAACGTAATGAGGATAGGCACAAGATTCTCCCTTTTCTTAAAATAAAATGGAAAAGACAGCATAAGAAACTTAAATTGTACATGGAGATTACAGATCAATTCACAACTCAAACAGCAATCAACCTTAATAGACATCCTTGGCATTGTAAATACTGAGAATGGGCTCTGGAACTGTCTGCCATTTTTTTGAGGTTTCCAAGTCATTCATTCATTGGCAAAAGCATCAGCTGGTCCTTCCTATTAACTTGGGCTATTGACCTATTGAGTGTCCTACATAGCCATGGTAGGAAAGGAAAGGAACCACACTTTGAAATAGAGAGCAAGTTTACTTGCAGATGGGGAAAAGTTAACCTGAAAATTTAAAGGACGAAAAAGCAGATTTGCAGCTGGGTGCTATTTGACATCTTTCAGACACACAATAAAATTATAATAATATAGACATCTCTCTTGCCCTATTCCATATTTTTTTATCTCCATTGCCTGTAATTAACTGCCCAACCTATCCATAAGCTTTGCTAACTAGAGTAATACATTTCGTAGCCTCAAAATCCTGTTTGTTTTATTCCCTCCTGTCAGTTTTAAGTAGTGTTTACTGCTTTGAGAAATTCATAGTTTCAATGCATAAAACATTGATTCAATCAGCTGTGGCTGCTCTCAAGCACAAGTGACAGAGTTGGGGTTTGAGCAAGTTACTAAAATTGTTAAGGGTCAAAGCTATTTGAAATCAGCTCAGAACTGACCACTTCCAAGTTTAATGTCTGGTATGTTTGGAACCTGATGGGTTACTGATTAGTATTTAAAGTGTCATTGAGCAATGGAAAATGAAGCATCAAGTAAAAAATAAAATTGCCCTCTGGAGCCGCTATAACAACTTGATATACGTGGGACTAATGTTTCCTTTGGTCAGCTGAAAGAAGATTGCTGCAAAACTCCATGCTTGTGAGCAGATGAGCTCCATAGTGTGCCTCTGTTTACAATAGAAAGATTCACAGCCTCTTTGGAAAAGCACTTAACCAATAAGTCGCTTCAAAAATGTTTTTGACAGGAAATATACTTTCTATCCTGGACTAAGCAGTATCTTACTCTGTACATCTCAGAAATATGAAAGGTTCTTGTCTTCTGTTCTATTGCAAAAAATGGCTGGCAACTATGCAGTGTGACACCAGAGCTACACTCATTTCAATAAGAAACTTTGTAGAGATTCTGAACTGGAAAACTGTGTCCGACAAGCCATGTCTAAAGTGCTTCGTAGTGGATTAAGATTTGGGACAAGCCCAATTATTATCTTTGCCACCTGTGATGTATCCAAAATAATATAGTGGGATTTTTTCAATAGGAGATCTGGTAGCTGAAAAGATTTGTTGCCAGTTTCAATCTTTTTTGAGAAAAACCATGCTGTAGCCCAACTTGCTCAGTGATGTTATTACTCACCCAGGTGTACGAGCTCATGTTGGGATATCATCACTGCACCACAAGAGCCCTATCGGGATAATGGTTGAGTATCTGTAAAATGATGAAATTTTAGACTGCTTTCTGGGCAACTGGGACCAAGTGGAGGTAACAATTTTGTGCAGTTTGTTGAGCTGCTGGAATTAGGTGGTATTGACTGTGTTGTGATTTGAGTTTGTACAGGCTAGGATAGGAACACCTTATTCTTAATTAACAGACTTTTGTTTATTACTTTTTTTAATCCCATGCTCTATGCCTTCCCCCTTATCCCAACTCTTGCGTCAATGCCCCCTCAGCACTACTACTTGCATGCTGGCAAACTGATCACACAGGGCAGCCAGAAGAATTCACAACAGACTGTGGCATTGTGTGACAATTGCATTATTAGCCACCTCCCAATTCATTGCATGTCTTTGTGTTATAGCTTATCTATATTGAGGTGAAGTTCACCCTGAATCACAGAATTGTTAGCAATCAATGCTTGCTTTTGAAATGGATTTTCACTACTTTTTTTATAGTCAGTTTGTCTATATAAACATAAATTACATTCCTTAAGCTTATGTAACTCTTTAAATATCACTGATCCTCAGCAAAACTTAAACGTTCTTTTATTTTCTATCCAATAATGTTGTATTTCTATCTCTTCCAGAACCCACTCACTATTGAGCTCCCTAACAGACAGCAATCCAAATATGCCTACAATATTTTCTGGTTAACAAAGTGCAATTTCTAAAATATAAAATGACGGTCTCCTTTCAAAGAAGCCTATAGCATACCAGTCATTCTGTAAAATAATGCAACTTGACTGTTGATCCAGTGTTTTGAGGCCAAATGTGTAGGATTTTTTAAACCAATAAAATGTACTAATTGGAGCAATGGTTGCCTCGAGTGGAGTGGTGAGAAGGCGGTTGGCTTTTCTTTATCCAGATTCAATCTTTAAAAACATTGATGTATTATCGTGCAGATAAATCCAGTTTTCTAAGGAGCACTGGAAATGAGACTCTTCTCCAATTGAAGAAAAAATCGTGATCCTGGATAAACAGCTGCATAATCAACAAATCCCAAAGGCAACAAGCATAAATCCCAACAGTTTCAGTCTGGTATTATAGTAATTCAGCTGCTCTACTAGCAAAATAAGATATAAGTAGGTTTTTTTGTTTTGTTTCATGTAAATTGAAAGGTTATATTTGTTAAATGAACAAAACTCTAAATTACAGTTTGAATTTATTGTTTATGATTAGCTGTGTGAGTTATCTTTTTCTTTCTTTTTGTTCAATAAACTTTAAAGCAAGTGTTACTTGCTTCTATTACTGCAATCATGTTTGATAGGCTCTTACGATAGGGAGCAAAGGGGCCTATCTGTCTTACAAGCTGTAGTTGCCCTTTGGTAGCACCATGAAAGCTATGACAGGGCATCTCATTGAATCTGACACTACTACCAATATGTGGTTCAGAGTTAGTTGTTTGTTGTAGTTTGCTGCCACCAGTTCGCCTTTGTGTCTATACCTTGTGCAAGTTTGTCTAATGATCAGTAGTAGAAGCTATACCATGTAGAGTTTTTAGAGGTGAAGCACTGTTCTCTGTTAACAAGACAGTTTATTACATGATAGCAATATAGACAACTGTATGGCTGAATGGGTATAGTTACTAGCATATAATAGCATACAGATTACATCTGCTCCCTGTGATGGCAACTCTGGAAATTGTTGCCTTGACCTGCAGACTTAGATGCCAACAGAATGGGCAGCGCTCAATGTGATGTTAATTCCTTCCAAGCCTGTCCCATATACAACAGAAGCCAGAGCCGCCTTGGGGGATGGAAAGTAATTGGTTTCTTCTCCCCTTAATATGAATAATATAGAATCAGTAATAGCTTAGAAATAACCTAAATATTTTAATATCATTACACGTAAACCTTCTATACTCAAAAAAAATGCCGAGTCTTTGCATGTATCATTGTAATTTAACTTATTCACCAGAATTATACTAGGTGTTAATGCATTTCTCTGCCTCCAAGGCCAGTATATTCTTCCTAAAATCTGGTGGCCAGAACTGCATGTGGCATTCGTGATGGATTCCGATTACAATTCGAAACAATTTAGCAGTGTATGCCATCCATAAGATGCATTGCAGCACCTCTCAGGACCTTCCAAACCTGCAAGCCTTCCCATCTAGAAGGATGACAGAACAGGTGCATGGAAACACCAACACCCTTCAAGCCCTCAAACCATCCTAGCCATGAACTACATTGCTGTTTCTTCATCATTGCATTATCAAAATGGTAGAACTCCCTCCCTAACAACAAGCATCACATGGACTACACTGGTGCAATAAAGTCCATACTCCCACCTTTTCAGGGACACTTAAAAGTTGAGCCAAAAATCTGACTGTGTGCTGCTGATATAGGCATCCCAAGAATGATTTTTTTAAAAAAATACTCTGTCCAGTTGCAGGACAACTTTTAGTAATTACCAGCTGTGTTTTAATGCTGATTTCAGATAACTGTGATCAACATCATTTGCGTTGAAGGATATCACAGAACTGTCCTATCTATATAGAATGTGTTGATTTCACGGTAAACTCAGCATATCTCAGCAAGAATCTTGCACAGCAAAGTAACTATTCAGCTATCCAATGTATCTCTGCTTAATAAGTTGTGTTTTGACTGTATTTCAAATCTATATCATCCTCGTTTACTTTGAGTGCAATTTTCTGTTACTGCTGAATAAGCTACCTACATAGCTCAACACAATGTCAAGAAAGATGGCTTTCTCTGTTTCTGCCAGGCATGAAATAAAGTTCAGAATGATTCAATAAAGAAAAGCTTGTTTGTTTTTGCGATGTCAAATCCTAATTCAAGTGACTGAAAGAAGGTCGGCACATGCCCATATCTGAGGCTCCTTTATCAATGTCAAGTCTGCAACAGAAGCTCAGGACACTTCTTTCTGAACATGAACAATATTGCTTTCACTGAAAACATTTTTTAAAAGCATGTTCTTTGACTCCTCTATACATGGGCCTATTTTTGTTACAAAATTCACAACTTGAGCAGTACTTGATGCATGTAATTGAATTTAAATTGAATATTTCAGCTAATAGTGTAGTCAGACACCTTTTGTTTCAATTATCTGTTGCATTTTGGTCTGTATTCTAATGTTTTAAGTTGCACACAGTTTCTCTTGGCTTTCACAGAATGTGCGTTGCACAAGCAGTAGATTTGACCACTAATGAAGCTTTTTATACTTATTACAATGTATTTTTGTTTCTGTTGGTGGGGGAGAAAAGGTACATGACAAAGTTACTGTCTCAGCCCTCTGTGAAGCACAATTTTAAAAACTTGAATGGGTAGTGGTGTATGCACATGGTAATGTGGTAAATAAGAACATGTTGGTAACTGCTCCCCCTTTGGCACTGTCTCAGTTGTGGTCCACTTGTGGGTCACGTGGCAGCTGACTTTCTAAAGAAGGCATAGAGTTGACCATTGGAGAGTCACAATTCACTCTTCGTCTGATTGGATCACTTCTGATTTAAAATTGTCTCTTTTTAATTATTTGCTCACTTTTTTGATAGTTGTTGTGGTTTCTTCACGGAGAAACTGAAAGGAGTGGGCACCTCAACTCAAGTAGAGCACTGGGTAGTTCTGAAACCATTGTGTTTTCCAGCCATACGGAAGGCAGCTTTTGGCTGTCTCATAAAATGCATTCATTAGGTATTTACATTTCGGCAGTGCCACATTGCTCTATCACCATGTACTGTATCAATTGATGCTTTCATAGCAGACAAAAGTCATCCTTGGCATGATAGGCTGAATGGCTATTCTTTAGACCACTAGATCTGTATGTTGTTACACTGAAATTATCATTTTGAATGTTGTCATTATTGTTGAAACCATTTTTTGGCTAAAATTTCTGCGCACACAGTTGATCCTTTTGGATTAATCAATTCATAATTGTTGAAGTGCTCAGATCTAATCACAAGTCAGGGGCATGTAAGAAACTTACAAACAAGACCAAATCTATCAACAGTTTCATTCCAAGAACGCACAGCCACTAATTCTTTTTTGAAGTCTTTTATCATCATTCTGACTCACAATGTGCACCTATTTACAGAATGTCTTCAGCATCTTTGCAATCTTACATTCCCGTATAATCCCTCAAGGCAACTGTTTCTGGTGCTAATGGACAAGTCAGTCAACCTGTAATTTAATCAAAGTACGCATTTCTCTTGTTGCATTTATTTAACTTACACAGTTATATTTTGTAAATCCTTGATAATTACAAAGCCATCAGCAATGTTTCATTCTGACAATGAAGGGTTGTCTAGAAGTGGAGAACAAATTGGATCAGACAGTAAGGGTAGTATGTGAGCTTACTTCTAAAGTATTTAACAAAATCTCTTCTGACAGGCAAAGGTTAAGAACAAGTATGAGCTACCTGTATATGCATAAAAGTAGTGTTGCTGTAAGTGGCATTTTCACATGCAGAGCAGCAAGAGTATTTTATGGAGGAATACCTGAATTAGAAGCAGATAGGGCTTTCATTCATTTTGTTTTGATTCAGCTGTATCATTCAGTAAAACTAAGACTGATCTGATTGTGCTCTTGATATTCCACTTTCCTGTCTGCCTCCTATAAACCCTGATTCCCTTAATCAAAAATCAGTTGAACATCACCTTTAAATTAATCCATTGACCAAGCTACAACTTTGCGGAAGAGAATTCCAGCAACAATTAGATGGGTTTCTCCTCATGGCCATTTAAAGGAGCCCTCTTAAATTTTGTCCCATAGCCCAATAAAATTTTAGCAAGTTAACTTTATGATGTTTTAGGAGTGTCAATTCCTGATGCAAACGCTAGATGAGATCTAAGAATCTGACCACAAAGCTAAGGCAACTTCATTCCGTTTTACTTATCTTTGTTGGTTTCCTGTTTGAATTTTCTTGGACTGCATGTTTGAAAAGGGTTATTAGTACTGTTGTCCCACTGATCAGTAAATCCTAAAGCAATATGTCAGTTTAAGTATTTTGATGTATCCAGAAAGCAGCAGTATTAACATGGTATTAGTGGATTAAACTCCAATTTTAAGACTAAATAAAAACCAAAAGAACTGCAGATGCTGTAACTTTGCTACAGCAACTTTATTTTTATTCTCAATTTTAAGACTGAAAGGTGTGCAAGTAGGTACTAGCATTGACTTTATCGAAGGATTTCTGTCTCTTTTATGTTGTCTCTTTTTACATGCTCAGATGTTTGAGCTCCAGTAGCAATGCACAGTGGCTGCTTGGTATACTGCACTGCAGCAACTCTCCCAGACTGCTTACACGTCATCTTCCAAAACACAAGCTCTCCTACCTGGAAGGACCAGGGATGCAGATACATGAAACACCACCACCGCCCAAAGGCTTCCCATCGGGTCTCACAGTATCGTGACATGCTCATTCACTCCTGTTGTGTCAAAATCTTGGAACTGTCTCTTTCTAACATCACTGTGGGTGATTACGGTGGTTCAGAAGGTAGTCTTTATCAGTGACACCCACTTCACAGGAGTTAAAAACGAAAGTGCAATTGGAATTTCTGGCAATGATATTACAATAAAAGCATTGAGGAGACTTCCAGTATATATGTGATTGAGGTCCCAAGATACCCACATCAATGGATTGTAATGACAAAATTTGGACAATTCTGTATTAAGTTCTCAAGGTTGAAGGGATCAAAGGCTATGGGGAGAAAGCAGGAATAGCATACGGAGTTGGAAGATCGGCCATGGTCATAGTGAATGGCAGAGTAGGCTCAAAGGGCCTACTTTTGCTGCTACTTTCTATGTTTCCAAGCTTCTGAGATATTTTGACAATGAGACTTTGGTTGCTGTCAGAAAAACCTTGATTAGTTACTGCGTTGTGTCTTGTAGATGGTAAACGCTGCTGCCACCATACACTGGTGTTGAAGATGGTGGATGGGGTGAGAATCAAGTAGACTGCTTTGTCCTGAATGGTGTTGAATTTCTTTAGTGGAGCTGCATTGATCCAGACAGGTGGAGAGTACATCATTTAGTTTCTCACTTGTAATAGAAAGCGAACAGTTTTTGGGGAGGCAAATGATGAGTTACTGCAGCCATCCTAGATTCTGATCTGCTATTGTAGCCACAGTTTTGTCACAACCAGAGGTCGAGCGAGGTTCCCCAACTCATTACGGTTCCAAACAAATGACCCCAAATGGCCATACCAGCTCTCTTGTAATTCCTCGTGTGTTTTCTTTCTCTAAAGTTAAAAATGTCCACTATACTTTGGCATTCTGAGTCATGGTCATAACAATATGGCTGATCCAATTCCATTTTGGCTCAATGGTAATCTCCAGGATGTTGAAATGAAGAATTCAGTGATGGTAATACCATTGAATGTTAAACCGTCAAGTTTCAATTCTCCATTGTTGAATATGACCATTGTTTGATACTTGGGCCACTTCTCACACCAAATGAGAATACTGTCCAGGTTTTGCTATTATAGATTATAGATTCCAAAGGCTTTAGTATCTGAGGAGTCCTGAATAGTGCACTGAACATTGTGAAATTATCAATGAACTTCTCCACTACAACTTTACAAGGCAGTGAAGATCAATGAAGCAGCTGAGGATGACAGTGAATGCAACTGTGAAGATTATAACTTTCCAAATCGTACGAACAAAATATTTTGTTTGAAAGTAGACAGAACCACATATAGTTTTTGATTTGTCTTCTACATTTTCTGTGGAATGAAGTTAATGACAGTTTTCGCTTCATGTTTAAGTTCTGAGAGTTGTACGATGCTGTCAGAAGTTGTTTCTGAACCACCATCTATATGAAGTATTTAAAATCTTTTGAGGTTAGTAGTTCAGTGCATTAAAAATGAAGGTAGAAGATGGGGGAGAAAGAAACTGCTGTTGCCTATTGACAAGAGTCCAGTATTTCCGATCAGGTGGAAGGAAGCAAATCAGTGTAATGGCACGGTTTATTGAGTAGTCTCCAAAAAGCCAGGATTTGGAGGGGAAAATGCCAGAAGCAAGGAATTGCTGAAATTTGAGCTTATGGAAATCCTATGTGTTAGCTGTGAAAATGTTTGCAAGTTTGTAAGCATAAAGCTCCAGAAACTAATTTGTGTCAATTGAATAAGGAACTTTAGAAATGGAAACAGGATAACCTTCTGTTGATCTTCAAGTATCTGCTAGTTGAGGGGGTAAAAGGGTTGAAAGCGGGACATGACACCAGTGCGTCGTCGGAGGCTCACTGATGATGCTACCTAGAATGGTGACGAAACATCTGAAAACTAACCTTCCAGCTCAGTGAGCAAACCCCCATCCAGAACCTCAACCTGAGCTACAAATCTTCTCAAAACTCACTGGTTGAATCTTTTATTCTTGACCGTTTTTATTATAATTTCATTTTACTAGTTCTTGCATAATGTAATGTAATATAGTTTTGTGTTTTTGCCTTTGTTAATAAACGTGTATCTTTTGTTTGGAGTACTTTAGCAACCGCTTGCACATGGGTTCAGTGACTGACCACTACGGCAAGTAAATAGACCACCAAGTTTTATTTTGGCTATCAAGCCAGTTTTCATTTTGATCTTGACTTGTCAAAATTACCATCAGTAGGATCATGGGAAGAATTATAAAGGACCCTGACGTTGACCGCATCGAATCTCTATCCCAGCAGGTATGACAGAATGCTAGTCAGAAGTCAGGGTTCCAGTTATTTCCTCTCATTGATAACTCCAGGACAGTCTTAAGCCACACTCCTCCAGTTGAAATAGACTAAATTGATGTTGACCAAGGATGGGCCAAGAGCTTCGTGGCATTTGGCATACTTGCACAATGGACCGTGGCATGGACTAAAAAGAACATTGACAAATATCCTGTAAAATATGTTGTTTCTAGGTGTGGTTCTTAGTGAAAGGATAATGAGTTTAAACATATTTGTTTGCTAAAGAATTCTTCTGTCCAGTATGTTACATGAATCAACATTGAAAAAGTCATTCCTGTCATGGTAATCGCGGTTACCTAACTAGAGGAAGTGTTTTATGAATGTAAATATGAGAGTAAAATTTTAAGAGCTGTCAGGGTTGTTGCTGTTTACTTTGAATTTCCCAACAGGAAGGAAATGAAATGCCTTGAACTGGAATCCAAGTCTGAGTTCAGATCATTTATGCAAGTTCGGTTTGATTCTGAAGTTATTGGCAGGATAATACAAAAATAACAAAGTCACTATATCAGGGGATTTTCACCACCTTTTAATATTAATTGGGAAATCATACTATAAAGGGTTTAGAGGAGATACGTTTCTTGAAATACATAGAGGAGAACCATTTACACCAAAACGGAGATGGGCCTATAAGGGCCAGTGCAATGCTGAACCTAATTCAGGAGAATGGTCACTTCAAAGATCTGTCTAGCTTCAATGGTTCAGTGATAGTGGCCACAACACCACAATTTTTGAAGTTTGTTATGGCAAAGGAGAAGGATGGTCTGCAAAGAATGGTTTTGGATTGGGGTAAGGCAGGTTTTATTTAAAATAAAGAGGATTTGGTCAAAGTAGACTAGGTAACAGCAATTTGCAAGTAAATCTACAGAACAGTAGATGTTCAGAAAGGTACAGGGGGAGAGTACGAGCCCAACATGTTCCATTTAGGGTGAAATGTAGAAGCAACAAGCTCGGAGAAGCACTGATGTCTCAGAATATTCAGGACTTGACAAAAAGGAAGAGAGCCGTTAAACAGGTACAAAAAGAGCAGTACAACACAGGCCTAGAGGTGTATACAAAGTACAGGGGGAACTCCGTTAAGCAATTGGGAGAGCAAAGAGGGGCTTGAGAAAACTCTCCAGCAAGCAAGATATTCTACAAATATATTAAAGGGAAGAAAATAATCAGGGAAAGTGTGGGGCCTACTCTGATTCACCCCCTGATCCCGTGTGTGAAGCTAGAGGATGTTGGTAAAGGGCTGAATGAGAACTTCCATCTTCGTATTCTGTACTTCACATCTTCCTCCTCCTGAGTAAAGATAGATGTGACTATGAAGTTCTTGAGCCGATTGATGTGAGAAGCGAGGAAGTATTGGAGGTTTTGGAGGGCTTAAGTGAACAAACCCCAGGTCCATATGAGTTGTGTCCCAGTTTGTTGTGGGAGACAAAGGAGGAAATTATATTGGCCCTTAACCCCATTTTGAAATTGTCACTGTCCTCAGGGGAGGTGCCAGAAGACTAGAGGACAGCTAATGGGGTTCCACTTCTCACAAAAAGGGTGGTAGAGATAGACCAGGGAATTACAGACCAGTGAGTCTCACATCGGTGGTGAGGAACATGTTGGCGAAAACAGTGAAGGAGAAAATTAATGGCCATTTTGAGATGCAAGGTTTGATCGGAGATAGTGTGGGCTTTCATAGGGGAGTCATGCTGAACTAATCTGATGGAATTCTTTAGAGCAGGTACATGGGGGTGGAGCAATTTGATATAGTTCGCATGGATTTAGGCGAGGTCTTTTGAAAGGTCCCACATGGGAAACTGATAAAGAAAGTAAAGACTCAGGGTAACTTGGCAAGTATGATCCAAAATTGGCTTAGTGACTGGAGACAGAGGGTGGCAATAGAAGGCTTTGTATGACTGCAGCCCTGTCCGCAAGGGATCTGTGCCCTTCTATTGTTTGTGATATTCCTAGATGTAGATTAGAAAGTGGAGAGGACCATAAACATGTTTTGTGGATGGCAGAGTGATTGGTTGGCTGGTTGACAGGGAGAGAAAGGTGTTAGAGGACAATATAAATGGATTGGTCATCTGGGCAGATCAGTGGTCGATGAAACGTAACCTTGATTAAATGTGAGGTGATACACTTTGGAAGAAGGAACAAAACAAGAAGTACTTGATGAATGTCAAAACACTACAAAGCTCGGAGGAACAAAGGGATCTTTGGGTAATAGATCCCTGAAGGTGTAGAATAGGTTAATATGGAAGGCTCAAAGGCATGTGGAATGCTTGCATTTAGCAGTCGTGGCATTGATTATAAAATAAGGGAGATTATGTTGCAGGTTTACAGACTTTGATTCAGGTGCAGCTGGGGTACTGTGTGTAGCTTTGGTCACTTAAGGGGATGCAGAAATGATTCACCTTGATACTGTCTGGGATGAGCATTTCAATTATGAAGAGAGTCTAGATCAGCTGAGGTTGCTTTCTTTGGAGCAGTGAAGGTTAAGGAAGGGACCTGATAGTGGTGGTACACAGGAGGTTGCTACATAAGATGAGAGCCATGGTGTTGAGGGAAAAGGTACTGGCATGGATAGAGGATTGGTTGCCTGGCAGAAGGCGGAGAGTAAAGATAAAGGAGTATTTTTCAAGATGGCAGCGGTGACCAGTGGAGTTCTGAAAGAGTCCATGTTGGTTATTGATGTTATACATTAATGATGTGGACAAAGGAAATGAGGGCATTGTTGCCAAGTTTGCAGATGACACCAAGACAAGTGGAGGAACAGGTTGTGCTGAGGATGATGGAATACTGCAGAAGGATTTAAACAGGCTAGGAGAGTGGGCAAAGAAGTTGCAGATGAAATACAGTGTGGGGAAGTACGAGGTTATGCACTTTGGTTGGGAGAATAGAGGCAGAGGCAATTTTCAGAACAGGTAATCACTTCAGAAATCTGAAGCACAAAGGGACTTGGGAGTCCTAGTTCTGGATTCGCTTAAGGTTAATGTGTAGGTTCAATTGGCAGTTGAGGTAAATGCAATGTCAGCATTCATTTCAAGTGTGTTGGAATGCGAGAGTGGAGGTGTACTGCTGAAGCTGTACGAGGCTCTGGTCAGACTGCATTTGGAGTACTGTGAGCAGTCTAAGGCCTAATGTACGAAGCTTGGAGGGATCCAGAGGAGGTTTACAAGCATAATGCTGCAGATAAAGGGCTTGTCATTTGAGGAGTGGTTGAGAACTCTCAGTTTCGAAGGATGGCAGTGGGGGGATCTGACTGAAACTTAGACTACTGAGAGGCCTAGATAGAGTGGACATGGAGAAGATACCTCCACTGGTCAGAGGACACTAGGACCTGAGGGCACAGCTGAGATGAGAATGAATTTCTTCAAGAGGGTGTTTGATCTGTGGTACCCATTACTACAGTGGACTGTGGAGGCCAAGTAATTGGGTGTATTTAAGACAGAGATAGGTGCTTGATTGGTAAGGAGATAAAAGGCTACAGAGAGAAGGTTGGAGAATGGGATTGACAAACATATCAGCTGTGATCAAATGGCAGAGCAGGCTTGATTAAGCCAAATAACCTAATCCTACAACTATATCTTCTAAAGATCTATTATAAGACCATAAGAATATAACATGGGCGTAGATGGGGTGAATAGAAAGCAGCTGTTCTCCATAGTCAAGATAACGAAGTGTGGAGCTGGATGAACACAGCAGGCCAAGCAGCATCTCAGGAGCACAAAAGATGATGTTTCGGGCCTAGACCCTTCATCCAGCTTCACACTTTGTTATCTTGGGTTCTCCAGCATCTGCCATTCCCATTATCTCTGTTCCCCATTATCAAATGATTGATAATAAGGGGACATAACTTTTTAAAGTGAAAGGCAAGAGGTTTAGAAGGGTTTTGAGGAAAATCTTTTTTTACCCAGAGGGTAGTTGGGGTCTTGTATACAAAGCCTGTGAGGGTGGTTGAGGTAGGAAACGTCACAGCCTTTAAAAGTACTTGATTAAGCACTTGAATTGTAATAGTGTTTAAAGGTTATGAGTTAGGTGTGGGAAAGTATGGCTAGTGTAGGAGGTAGTCTACTTTTGGCAGTAAAGACTCAATGGGCTGAAGGGCCTCGTTTGTACTGTTCGATTCTATAAATATTCTTGCTTCCCTAACTCTTTGAAATAAAGACTGCAGTCCTAATGCATTTGTAGGAAATGCTTTCATGAGATTTTTGCCCAGAAGCAAACTTCCTTCAAGAAAATTTGAGTACGTTGGTTATGTAATGTTGACATTCGATGAAGTCCAAAACAACTGTTTTTTTCCAATACCTTACCACATTTGCAATTCTAGTCAATATTTACAATGTTGTTTATATGTCAAAATTAAAACCCAAAGTTGTTTATTTCCCCCTCCCACATTTTATTAGCTCTTTTCATGTACTGTGGCTAAAGGGCTTTAAAATCATGGCCTTTCACTATCGCACCTGTGGAAGCTGCTCCAAGTTTTACTAATATCCCTCAGCACATGTAGTAGACTTTAGAATATGCCCATCTGCAAAGCTTGGTCATGGATAAAACTTTGCGCTGTAAGACTAACATTTTGGACAAGCCAAAGACCATCTTGCACTGATGTTATGGTCTTCCCAGTTTATGTTTATATGTACCCTGGGCACAGTCTGGTGTCACAGACTGCTTGAAATGAATCTTAACAAAAAAAAACTCCCTTTCTTCACACCTGCTCAGTAAAGGCGTGTTCCAAAAGGGGGCTGATGATGGTCACTAACTTCACTGGCAGTGTGCGGAAAGGGTGAATCTCTGGGTGTCCAATATCAATCTAAATCTCTAAATTCTTACCACAAGCCATGCAGCATCTTGGCGTATGCTCTGCTGATGAGGTATTTTGGCAAGTGACTTTAACAGTCTGCTCGGAGAACCACTTGATGAGATCCACCATTTCTTTTTTTCCGTGTGATAATTCAGATGCTGCATGCAGAGTACTGCTTTATCAACATTTATCTCGAGGGTTGGAATATAAAAGCAGCGATTGTGCTCCTGAGACTTTATAAAGCACTAGTTAGGCCCCATTTAGAATACTGTCCAATTTTGGGGCCCACACCTCAGGAAGGACATACTGGCCCTGGAGCATGTCCAGCAGAGATTCTCACAGATGATCCCCAGAAAGGTAGGTTTAACGTATGCTGAACGGCTAATGATCCTGGGATTGTATTCATTACAGTTTAGAAGGTTGAGGGGAGATCTAATAGAAACTTACAAGATAATGTATGGCTTAGAAAGGGTGGACGCTAGGAAGTTGTTTCCGTTAGGCGGGGAGACTAGGACCCGTGGGCACAGCCTTCGAATTAGAGGGGGTAAATTTAGAACTGAAATGAGACGACATTTCTTCAGCCAGAGTGTGGTGGGCTTGTGGAATTCATTGCCACGGAGTGCAGTGGAGGCCGGGACGTTCGATGCCTTCAAGGCAGAGATCAATAAATTCTTGATTTCACAAGGTATCGAGGGCTATGGGGAGAGTGCAGGGAAGTGGAGTTGAAATGCCCATCAGCCATGATTTAAATGGCGGAGTGGACTGGATGGGCCGAATGGCCTTCCTTCCACTCCTCTGTCTTATGGCTTTATGGTCTAACATCTCATTAACTGGGGAACACAGACACTGTTAACTGTCTGGGCAAGAACTTGGCAACTGGAAAATAATGTGGGAAATCTTAGGATAAGCATTTTGGTAGGAAGAATAGAGGAGCTGATTACAATCTTTCTTCAGTTAAATAATAGAAAGCTTCAAAGTAGGATTTGAGTGTCTTCCTCTTGAATGACAAGCTAGCATCCAAGTTCAGTGAGTAATAAGGAAGACAAATGGAATGTTGGCCTTGATTCCAAAAGACTACAGAATGTAAAAGTAGGGAGGGTTTGTTTAAGAACTGTCCAAGGCACTAGTCAGACTGCAGCTGGATTACTGTGAACAGTTTGGGGCCCTTCTCTGAGGAAATGTAGACTAGCATTGGAGACAGTCCAAAGGCTGACATGAATCTGGACAGACTGAGAAGAGGTTGAGTAGATTGGGCCTGTAATTGTTTGAATACAGAAGAACAAGAGGAGACCTTTACTGCATCTTCCAAGATTATTAAGGGGACATGACAAGGTAGATGTGGAAAAGTTGTGTCCCCTTGTTGGAAAATCTTGGACCAGAGGACACTATCTCAGGATAAGGGGAGTCTCCCATTTTAAGACAGATGAGCTTCTGAAGGTAGTGAATCTGTGGATGACTTTACTAGAGGGCTGCTAAGGCTCGGTCTAATCAAGGCTGAGGTAGGTAGACATTTTTAATTGCTAAAGACCTCTCCAGCCTCAAATAATGATCTTGCTAATGTTTATCTTGCTTTGTGTACCTCGTGTAGCTGTAACCTTGTATGCCTCGGTCTGTCTAAGCACCCTATGATCTGTATGTCAGTGTTTGCTACAATCTGCCCATATGTCTCACAAAACAAACTTTTCACTCTACTTGGGTACATGTGACTACAAGAAATCAAATCCGAAATCTAATCAGCATTTAGGGAGTTGCAAATTAAAAGTTAAAAAATAACTGGATCGGAAGTGTAGTGATCTCTGGGCTTGAGTATAGAAATAGCAAGTTAGCCCAGCTGAATGAATGCATAGCTGGGGAGATGGTGCAGAAAGATTTTAGATTTCTGAGACATTGGGATGACTTTTGGGGTTGGTGAGACCTAAACAATACACCATAACAATGGAACAGCATCCTCGTGGCAGGTTTGCTGGTGCTATTGGGGAGGATTTGAACTAAATTGGCAGCGGGTAATGGGATCCTGAGAAGATTCAGCAGGGGGAGGATGCATAGCTAAAAGTTAGACAGCAAGTTACTCAGAAGGCATAGAGATTATGGGCCAGTTAAAGCACAAGGGAGCTTGGCAAGGTTAGGTGGTATTTATTTTAATGCAAGGAGTCTGAACAAGGCAGATGAATTGAGGGCATAAATTAAGATGTATCACTGTGGGATATAATGGCATTGCTGTCACTGAGACATGGCTCGGAGAGGAACAGGATTGGCAGCTCAATATTCCAGGATACAGGGTCATCAGACAAGATAGGAAAAGAGATATAAGCGGAGGGGGTGACACGATTTTAAGTGAATCAACAACAGCAGTAAGGAGGGATGACATCTTTAAAGGTCCTTCAAATGAAGATAAATGGCTAGAGCTCGCAAACTAAAAAGAAAGAATCGCCACCTGTCCAGGAGAAATAAAAGAACAGAAGTAATAGGGTAATGATAGTTGGGGATTTCAACTTGCTCAACACTAAGCAGGCAGATTAACCTGAAAGGTTTAGAGGGAGCAGAATTCTTAAAATGCATCCAGGAGAACTTTTAAATACTTGGCTCCTCCAAGAGACAGGGCAGTTCTGGGCATAACTTTAGGTCATGAAGCCAGGCAACTAGTTGAGGTAGTAATGGGGAATCCTTTTTTAGATAGCAATTGTAACTCCATTAGATTCAAAATTGTTATTGAAAAGGACAAGGATAAGCCTTAAATCAAAGTTCTAAACAGGGAAGGTTGTTTCTTTAAGATCAGATATGATTTGACCTGGGAGTGGACTGGGAAGAATACCGTTAGGTAAATCTGTATCGTTATTGGAACATGTCGGACTACATTCTCTCCCTTCCCACTTGAATGTGTCTCACTGCTTTTGTCAAAGGTAGGACCAGTAAATGCAGCGAACCCTGGATGTCAAGGGATATAATGGATTGGATAAAGAGGAAAAAGTGAGGCTTGTGGTAGATACTGTGGGCTCCAAACGACAAGACCAAGGGCAGCGTGCATGGGAAAACTTAAAGGGGCGTGAAAGGGTAATGGCAGGTAAAGTCAAGATCAATCCTAAGTTGTTAGATCACCAGGACAAAAAGGGTAAAAGGATAATTAGTAAAAGAGTACAGCTCATTAAGAACCACAACAGTTATTTATGTACAAACTCTAAGGATGCAGGTAGGGTTCTAAAGAAATACTTTGGTGTTCACTAGAGAGGGGTGATGTGGATATAGAAATCGGGGAGAAGGACTGAGATATACTTTAAAGTAGCATTGACAGAGAGGAGGATTCTGCGTGGACTGGCAGATTTAAAAGTGGAGAAGTCCCCAGGACCGGATGATATGTATTAGGAGGAAACGGGGATACTGGCAATCAATTTCAACTCTTCTATGCCCACAGGAAAGATGCCAGAGGACTGCAGAATGACCAATGTGGCACGATTATTCAAGAAGGGAGGAAGGAATAAACCAGGAACCTAGAGGCCAGCCTCAGTGGCAGGGAAACTACTGGAAGTAATTCTGAAGGACAGAGTTAACCACCTACCACACTCACTGTTCCTCATTAATCCTTGCCTTTCCAAGTGCAGGTTATGTCTGACCAACTTGACTGAGTTGTGTTTTTTTAAGGGGTGACCAAGTGTGTAGATGAGGGCATACATTTGATACAGTCCACTTCGACCTCAGCATGTTTTTGATAAGGTCCCTCTTGGCGACTGTTAGTGAAGATAAGAGCCTATGGGATTCAAAGACATTTGACAAATTGGATCTAGGATTAGCAGAGTGTCAAGAAGCAGAGGGTGATGGACAAAGGGCATTTTTATGACTGAGGCCTGTAACCAGTGGGTTCTGCAGGGTTCAGTGTTGGGACCTGAACTGTTTGTAGTGTATTTAAATATGCTAGACTTGAATGTAGGAAGGTTAAGTTTCCAGATGATATGAAAATTAGTGAGGCGATAAACAGTGAAAAAGATGACCTTCGATTTCAGGAGGATAGAGACAGGCTAGTTGGATGGGTTGATCAGTGACAAATGGAATTCAATTCAGATGAATATGGTCTGATGAACATGGGAAATGGAATGCACAAGGAACAGTAGGACTCTGGATACCATCAAGGATCAGAGGGTGTGCATATCTAGGTGGCAGGAAAGGTGGATAAAGTGGTTAAGAAGGCATATGGTATACTTCCCTTTATTAACTGGGGTATAAAGTTGAAGAGCAGGGAGGTTATCTAACTCATCGGTAAGGCCACAGTTGGAGTAGTGTGTGCAGTTCTGGAATCCAAATAAGAGGGATGTGATTACACTGGAGAGGGTGCTGAGGAGGCCTACCAGGATGTTGCCTGGGTTTGAGTGTGTTAGTAATGGAGAGATATTGGATAGCCGGGTTGTTTTCATTACAGCAGTGAGTCATGATTGAGATTACAACATTGAGCGCAGTAGATATGATAATTCACAAGAAACCTTGCTCCCACTGCCAAGGAGAAATGGCTAGTGGGATTTAAGGTAAGGGTCAGGTGAAGGCAGGCACACTCTCAACATTTTAAGAGTATCTGGATGAACACCTAAAATGCAAGGGCATAGAAGGCTATGGACCAAGTGCGGGCAAATGGGATTGGTGTAGTTTGTTGGGTTGAAGGGCCTGCTTCTATGCTGTATGATTCTGAAGTATTTAGAGATAATGTCGAATCTTACAAAGCTATGAGCCAAATGCTAGAAAATGGTATTAGAATAGCTGGATCGTTTGATATTGACTGGCGCAGACTCGATGGGCCTGGGGACTTTTTCTGTGCTGTAGCTCTCTGACTCCAATTAGGAAGAAAAAGGATGAAGCAGTAATTATCATCCCTACTTTCTGAACATTGTCTTCATTAAAGATTTTTTATGTCACGTAGGCTGTCTCAGGATTATACTTTTTTTAAAGCAGGATCTTTATCTAAAGCCAGAAGATCTTATTTAGGGGAAGCTCTCTGAATCTGCTTAGTTATAGAAATGCATGAAAATAGTCTTTTCTGCAAAGATTGCTGTGATGCTGAGTTTTAAGTTTTTCTGAGCTTTAGAACAGCAGTACTATAGATGTTTAGAAAAACAGGAACTTTAGCAACATGACAGTCATCAGTTTGGCTCATGCTGTCTTTAGCAGTCATCTGTGACATCGTAGAGTTTGCTAGTCCGTCATTGTCTTACCCCGTTCTTCCTCGTAGAGGTTACTGATACCTCTTCTGCAATTTGATGGCATGTTCCTTTCCACCTACAGACCCCACTGGCCACATCTTTATGAATTTTTTCATGGCTCTGAACAAAATTTAGGTTAAGGGGGTGATGACGAACACATTCCACAGCTTGCATCCTGTCATGTTTGTACGTGTTTTATCCATTTTGAATCTGTTTGTGATTTCCAAAACCTGGACTTGTAATTGGCCCTGATTTTAACACTGCCAACTCAGCAGGAATATTGCGGTTGTGGGTTTAAAATGACAGCCACTTAGAAGTTGCTGCATTGCACATTTCTCCACTCGAACTGCTGGGCTTTCAGCAGTGTGGAGACTATTGGGCCTCAAGTGTCAAAATCTGGGGGGCTGAATCATACAATCCAGTTAGCAACAGAATTTTAGTTGAGTTGCTGAATTACATGCCGTTTCCAAACCCCAGTGGAAAGAACACTGGCCAGTGGGACTTTGAATCAATGAAGTTGTTGACTTGCTCACCAAGCTGGCTTGTTTTCATTCACACATTTCATCACCATATCAAGTAACATCATCAGGAAAGACTCTGAAGCGATGTTGTTCTACTCTGCCTGGAATTTCTACTGTCTGGTCCGTTATGGTGAGTAGTGTCATGTCCGGTTTTAGAACATAGAACATAGAACATAGAACAGTACAGCACAGAACAGGCCCTTCAGCCCACAATGTTGTGCCGACCATTGATCCTCATGTATGCACCCTCAAATTTCTGTGACCATATGCATGTCCAGCAGTCTCTTAAATGACCCCAATGACCTTGCTTCCACAACTGCTGCTGGCAACGCATTCCATGCTCTCTCAACTCTCTGCATAAAGAACCCGCCTCTGACATCCCCTCTATACTTTCCTCCAACCAGCTTAAAACTATGACCCCTCGTGCTAGCCATTTCTGCCCTGGGAAATAGTCTCTGGCTATCAACTCTATCTATGCGCCTCATTATCTTGTATACCTCAATTAGGTCCCCTCTCCTCCTCCTTTTCTCCAATGAAAAGAGACCAAGCTCAGTCAACCTCTCTTCATAAGGTAAGCCCTCCAGTCCAGGCAGCATCCTGGTAAACCTCCTCTGAACCCTCTCCAAAGCATCCACATCTTTCCTATAATAGGGCGAACAGAACTGGACGCAGTATTCCAAGTGCGGTCTAACCAAAGTTTTATAGAGCTGCAACAAGATCTCACGACTCCTAAACTCAATCCCCCTGTTAATGAAAGCCAAAACACCATATGCTTTCTTAACAACCCTGTCCACTTGGGTGGCCATTTTAAGGGATCTATGTATCTGCACACCAAGATCCCTCTGTTCCTCCACGCTGCCAAGAATCCTATCCTTAATCCTGTACTCAGCTTTCAAATTCGACCTTCCAAAATGCATCACCTCGCATTTATCCAGGTTGAACTCCATCTGCCACCTCTCAGCCCATCTCTGCATCCTGTCAATGTCCCGCTGCAGCCTACAACAGCCCTCTACACTGTCAACGACACCTCCGACCTTTGTGTCGTCTGCAAACTTGCTGACCCATCCTTCAATTCCCTCGTCCAAGTCATTAATAAAAATTATAAACAGTAGAGGCCCAAGGACAGAGCCCTGTGGAACTCCACTCACCACTGACTTCCAGGCAGAATATTTTCCTTCTACTACCACTCGCTGTCTTCTGTTGGCCAGCCAATTCTGTATCCAAGCAGCTAAGTTCCCCTGTATCCCATTCCTCCTGACCTTCTGAATGAGCCTACCATGGGGAACCTTATCAAATGCCTTACTGAAGTCCATATACACCACATCCACAGCTCGACCCTCATCAACTTTTCTAGTCACATCCACAAAAAACTCGATAAGGTTTGTGAGGCATGACCTACCCCTCACAAAGCCGTGTTGACTGTATTTGATCAAGCCATGCTCTTCCAGATGGTCACAAATCCTATCCCTCAGAATCCTTTCTTGAGACTTACTGGTCTGTAATTGCCAGGGATTTCCCTATTTCCTTTCTTGAAGGGAGGAATTACATTTGCGCCTCTCCAGTCCTCAGGTACGACTCCTTTACCACACATTTATTCACATTAAACTGCATCTGCATGCATCCGTCCACTCACCTAGCCTGTCCAAGTCACCCTGTATTCTAATAACATCCTCCTCACATTTCACACTGCCATCCAACTTTGTGTCATCAGCAAATTTGCTAATATTACTTCTAATGCCTTCGTCTATATCATTAATATATATCGTAAACAGCTGCGGTCCCAGCACCGAACCTTGTGGTACCCCACTGGTCACTGCCTGCCATTCCGAAAGGGACCCGTTTATCACTACTCTTTGCTTCCTGTCAGCCAGCCAATTTTCAATCCAACTCAGTATTTTGCCCCCAATACTATGTGCCCGAACTTTGTTCACCAATCTCCTATGTGGGACTTTATCAAAGGCTTTCTGAAAGTCCAGGTACACTACATCTACTGGCTCTCCCTTATCCATCTTCATAGATACATCCTCAAAAATTTCTAGAAGATTAGTCAAGCACGATTTCCCCTTCGTAAATCCATGCTGACTCTGACCTATTCTGTTACTGCTATCCAAATGAGTCGTAATTTCATCTTTTATAATTGACTCCAGCATCTTTCCCACCACTGACGTCAGGCTAACCGGTCTGTCATTTCCTGTTTTCTCTCTCACTCCTTTCTTGAAAAGTGGGACAACATTTGCCACCCTCTAATCCACAGGATCTGATCCTGAACCTATAGAAACTTGGAAAATGATTACCAATGCGTCCACAATTTCTAGAGCCACCTCCTTAAGTACCCTGGGATGCAGACCATCAGGTCCTGGGGACTTATCAGCCTTCAGACCTAACAGTCTATCCAACACCATTTCCTGCCTAATATAAATACCCTTCAGTTCGTCCATTACCCTCAGTCCTTCAGCCACTACTGCATCTGGGAGATTGTTTGTGTCTTCCCTAGTGAAGACAGATCCAAAGTACCTATTCAACTCATCTGCCATTTCCTTGTTCCCCATAATAAATTCACCCGTTTCTGACTTCAAGGGCCCAATTTTAGTCGTAACCACTTTTTTTCTTTTCACATACCTAAAAACGCTTTTACTATCCTCCTTTATATTTTTGGCCAGTTTTCCTTCATAGCTCATTTTTTCTCTGTGTATTGCCTTTTTAGTTATCTGCTGTTGCTCTTTAAAAGCTTCCCAGTCCTCCGGCTTCCCACTCATCTTTGCTATGTTATACTTCTCTTTTATTTTTATACAGTCCTTAACTTCCCTCGTCAGCCACGGCTGCCCCCGCCTCCCCTTAGGATCTTTCTTCCTCTTTGGTATGAACTGATCCTGCATCTTCTGCATTATATCCAGAAATACCTGCTATTGTTGTTCCACTGCTATCCCTGCTAGGGTATTGTACCACTGAACTTTGGTCAGCTCCTCCCTCATAGTTCCATACTTCCCTTTGTTCAACTGTAATACTAACACTTCTGATTCTCCGTTCTCCCTCTCAAACTGCAGATTAAAACTTATCATATTATGGTCACTACCTCCTAATGGCTCCTTTACTTTGAGGTCCCTGATCAAATCCGGTTCATTGCACAACACCAGATCCAGAATTGCCTCCTCCCTGGTAGGCTCCAGTACAAGCTGTTCTAAGAATCCATCTCGGAGGCACTCCACAAACTCCCTTTCTTGGGGTCCAGTACCATCCTGATTCTCCCAGTCTACCCGCATGCTGCAATCTCCCATAACAACTGTAGTAATACCTTTGTGTCAGGCCAATTTCAACTCTTGATTCAACCTGCACCCTACCTCCTGACTACTGTTTGGGGGCCTGTAGATAACTCCCATTAGGGTCTTTCTACCTTTAGAATTTCTCAGGTCTATCCATACTGACTCTACATCTCCTGACTCTATGTCCCCCCTCGCAAGGGACCGAATATCATTCCTCACCAACAGGGCTACCCCACCCCCTCTGCCCACCAGTCTGTCCTTTTGATAGCATGTATAGCCTTGAATATTCATTTCCCAGGCCCTGTCCACTTGAAGCCACGTCTCAGTTATCCCCACAACATCATACTTGCCAACTTCCAACTGAGCCTCAAGCTCATCCACCTTATTTCTTATGCTTCGTGCATTCATATATAGTATTTTTAATTTTCTGTCCCGGTGAGATTTGAACCTATGTGCTCAGAACATTAGAATGGACCTCTAGCTTATTCATGCCATGACATGAACTTATGAGGATATGGTGGTGTAGCGGTAATGTTAATGTTACAGAGATGTCACTGACAGGTCCTCTGGTCTGAGCTTGTTTTTCAAGTTGTTCCATTATGATTAATGATCTGTATGGGTTTGTATCTGGGGTCCAATTGTACGTGTTTGTTGACTAACTTTCCTAATATCAGTGCACAATGAAAGTTATCAGTTTAACTGGGACAATGTAAGTATAGTAGCCCAAGCCAAACATAGATGCAAATGGGAATTCCCAGAAGCATAGTTCTCAACCCATAATGCAATCAACAAACATATAGAATTGGACTCCAAATACAAACCCATACAGATCAAAACCGGAAATGACACCACTCACCATAACAAACTGGACACTATAAATTCCATGTGGAGTACAGCAAAATCGCTTAATTGGAGGCCTCGCTGATGATGTACCTCTGAACTGATACATGCCAGCTCGACGAGCAAGTCAACAACCTCCCTCACAACACGAGCTACAGATCTTTGCTAAAGCTTTAAAGTTTGAATAAATATTGTTGCTTAATATTTAAAAGGTACCTTGTGGCATGGAAAATTTGGAATTTTGGGCTTTTCCTGCCCAAAATGTACTCTGTTAAAGATAAAATTGCCATAGTCTTACCATATCAAAGCAGAGAGAACTGGTGTGGTTTAACCTGAGGGTCACCACACCACATGGAGAGAAGTTGAAAAAGAGTTCTTCATGATAACTTCAGCCAGTGTAGAAAATGATGGCTGAATAATGTTTCTGTCAGCCAGCTAGATTTAAATGTCCACTAATTTCTTCATCTGGTGGTTGTATGTCTGCTGCCCTTTAAAGTAGGAGATGATACCAATTAGAATTGAGTTTCTGTTGTGGGTTTCCTGCATGTGAACAGGCAGATTCTCAACCTGCAGATCTATGGGCGTGCAGGGAAGGATATCCCACGAGGTGGTGGAATCAGGATATGCCTCCTTTGCCACTCTGCCACATCATTATGTTGTGTTTCAAACATGATACAGCTTGTTGGACATTTTGATACTCAGAACTTTTTGTAGCAAGCTGTTCCCAAACACTTGATATCAAAACTGACTCACTTCAAGGAGAGCTTCAGAGTGGCACTAAAGCTTTTTCCTGGATTGCTGACCATTTGTGTCTTGGGGAAAAATGGACGTAGTGTGCAAGATGGCTTTCTGCCATCTCAGAGTGTCCAGGTCTTGCAGTTTGGTTGGCAAGCATTTTGCCTAAATGCTCCTTTTGTGGAGAGATAGTAGGAACTGTAGATACTGGAGAATCTGAGATAACAAGGCGTTGAGCTGGATGAACACAGCAGGCCAAGCAGCATCAGAGGAGCATGAAGGCTGATGTTTCAGGCCTAAACCCTCCTTCAGAAAATGAATTTTTCTGAAGCAGGGTCTAGGCCTGAAACATCAGCTTTGCTGCTCCTCTGATGCTGCTTGGCCTGCTGTGTTCATCCAGCTCAACGCCTTGCTCCTTTTTGTGGAAATGGCTTCAAGAAGGACATTTGACAGTCCTCCGAGTGAATCCAGAGAATGTGGAAGAATGTTTCTGCTATTCCTATGTTCCTGATGCACATTCCTCACGGCAGTACAGGAGTATGGTGAAAACTGCTCTATACATTCGGTCAAGCCAGAAAGATGCTCTGTTCAACAGGCGAGTGATGCGATATATAAATTTCAGTGCCAATACGATGCTTAGTATGAGCTCATAGATCCCAAAGACTGGCAAATCATATCAAACAGCATATCACTGTGGCTATGCAAACTATCCAAGGTACTGGCTGTAACCAACCGGTCTGTAATTATAAAATGCATGATATAGTGTCCAATGTTAGATAAGATTCTGCAAATGAACATTTGCGACACAATACTAAATGTGCAGAGAATTTGACAGATCACCTATTTAGAATTATTAGTCAGGCTGTTGGGTATGGCACACTTGCATGTACTGGAAGCTACATATATTCAAATACAAGGCCATGTTTCTTGCATACAGAACACATGCACACACAGCTTACAGTAAACAAAACAGGTGATAGCCATTTGTTGGCTCATATCTAAAGATAATGCCTCGATCAGAGTCGAGCTGCCTTGTTTTAAATTTAAACCTTAATCAGCTATCAGCCATAATTAGCTGGCTTTGTTTCCATCAACATCTCCACTAAGTCCACATATCAAATTGTCAATACATTCCTCCTGTACAGTAGAAATGCTGTTTTCCCTTTTTGGTACTTGCGAATTGGAGACAAAAAGCCAAAATAAAAGTTCTTTTTAGCAATACAAGGAGTTTTGTTGACAAAGATTTCTGCAAGTTAAACATTAATTGCTGCCACTTAGAAAACGCTGAGCTGGTACAATTGATCTGGTGTTGACTCTCCTTAGTAATGGTGGTCTTTTGACAGAGTGGGTTACCAAATTAAGGGAAGTACTCTACAAATTGCAGAGTCTCCCCCACAAAATATGGAAGCTACAATATTTGGCTGATGTGACAAAGGCAGAGTTTCTAGTATGTAGAATTGAAGAGATTATGAACAAGTTTCCTGAACATCTAAATCCTTGCAACACCATTTCTCACACAACCTAGTGAACTGGGGTGCTATCCGTAAATGTAATGGAGAGTTCCTGGCATTGTTCTCAAATTTTTTTTTTTTGCTTTTGTCTGGCAGTAAAGATCATGTTGAGGGACCCAATTAAATTTCTAAACCTATATTGCCTCTGAGAGGATTTAATCAGTCCCAGGAAGTAGTTGATGCAAGAGAATGTATGTCTGGATTTCCCTGCTATGACCAAGAGGGAAATGCATAGATAATTCTCTCAGTATGATTTATGCCCTTGATCATAATAAACATCTTCACATACCACAGCTTGTGTATGATCACGACATTGTTTAGATAAATTATTGATAAACTGCAGTTGTTAGGCTTCAGACTTTGTTTTCTTTCAGTTACTACTTTGACTGTGTTTCACCTTTTTTATAATTAGCATGCAATTTAGCAAGAGAATTGAGAGTAGTGGCGCATTTGGACTATTTGCATTGTTCTCGATGTGAAGATCACTGATCATTGATCCCTGGATGATCATCTTGCGTTGTTTATATGCATAGAAAGACTGTCTCTTTTCAAGGTAAAATCACCATAGTCCTATCGGACAATAGGGTTGATCTCATTAGAAAGTGAAGACCGTTGGTGGTTTAACCTGGGAGTGACCACGTCACAGGGGAAAGGTTGAGAGGGAATGTCCTACAGAGCAACATCATCAGGTGCAGGAATTGAATCTGTGCAGTTGGCATCACTCCATCTTGCAAACCAGCCATCCAGCCAACTGAATTCATGAATCCTCACTATCCTTTAAATGTCTATTAAGCAAATGTGTACAGATGAACAAGCTTCGTGTGTCAAATCATTTTTAACTGCTTTGTTAGTAGACGAATGCTACTCCATTGAATACCAGAATATGATCACCTGAGATTAGGGAGCGAAAACCAAAGACATTGGTATTATTTAACACCACTACATTTGTGCATCACAGATTAAATGTTGGAAATTAGTCTAACTTTAATAGTGACAGCAGATGGGTCACATGGTGGCTCAGCGGTTAGCACTGCTGCCTCTCGATGTCAGGTAGCTGGGTTCAGTTCCACCCTTGGGCGACTGTGTGAAGTTGGCACATTCTCCCTGTGTCTGCATGGATTTCCTCTGGGTGCTGTAGTTTCCTCCCGCAGTCCAACGATGTGCACGTTAGGTAGATTGGACATGCTAAATTTCCCATAGTGTTCAGGGATATGCAGGCTAAGTGGGTTAGTTATGGGCAATGCAGGAGTAGGGCAGGGGAATGGGTCTGAGTGGGATGCTGTTCAGAAGCTTGGTCAGTATGGACCCGTTGGGCCAAAAGGCCTGTTTCCACACTGTAGGGTGTTCTTTGGGTCCAATTTCATCATTGTAGTAACTGCTATAGTTGTTGCAGTCTGGAATTCTGTTTTAATTGGGGAGCTAAATTTTAACATTAGGTCTGCAAGAAATAAACTTGCACCTTTTTTTTTGAATAGTTATCATGTCTTAGTGCTGGTCACTGGCACACATTTTGCAGGATAGTTTAGCTTCCCTTCTTGGAGAAAAATAGTCCTTGAATTTCGTTGCTGGTGTTATCTGATGCTTGAGAAAACCTAGCAACATGCTGTCTTTTTCCCTGACCTGAACGTGCACATTCTCATGAGAACAAACCCATTTGCCAGACAACTTCTGTGCAACTTGGTGTGTCCCAAGATCTGAGAATCTCAAATGTTTGCAGAATAACTCGGGTTAATTAGTTAAAATCGCACAGGTTACAAGATCAAGCACTGATAAAATTTCCACTGGTACCTGGCATTGAGGAAGGACAATATTCGTTTTTCCAGATTCCACTAATGAATTAGGTTGATTAATTGACCCATCATTGACTATGCTTTAGGTGCTGTGACCTCTTTTGTTCAGAATGGAGATCGCCATAGAATCCCTTTTCCCCAGTGAATGCTCATTTGCTTGAATTACTTGTTTACGATAGCAAAGGTGAGGAAAAGAAGTAGCCAGACCATAGCCGTATTGTGTATTGTTATTAACTGTCAGACAAATTAAAGTTCTGCTTTGAGGACATAAGGTAAATATTTCATACATTGAAATGCTATTTTTATTTATCTAAACAAACATTTCAGCCTTTGTAAGAAACCACTTAGACAATTTCTGGATCGATTAAACTTTTAGACCAGTCATTCTTTTTTGTTTAAGAAAGGATTGGTTAAGTATCTTGCAGAAATTCTAAAATTAATCTCAAGTATTGTTTAGGTATGCAGAATTACAAAATTACCACCCTCACCACCACCTTTGGAACATTTCTGCAACATGAAAATCTTTGGATTATTATTTGATTCAAATTGATTTTAGCATCTTGGTAGTTTATTTTTAGAAAGAGACACAGTATTTCCATGTCCACCTGACTACCTCCATTTGATTGTGCATAATATTGTGATTGGGTAAGAAGGGGTAGACTGGCTCACCTCTTTTCACACTACTTGTTTAACTGCAAAGGGACTTTAAACATTTCAGCAAATTTGCAAACTGTCTTTTTTAAACTGCTAAAGAGCTATGATTATAAATAGTACACACCGGTTTCTTTGCAATCTCCATAGAGAGTAGCATGTATTGTGCTTCATACCAACCTAAAGGGAAAAATAATTTCAGAGTGTTCTGACATTTCATACACATGGATTTCAAGGGCGCGCACCCTGTTTTTTTTCCCCCCCCTCCACCCCACATTCGAAGGGATTGACATTGCTCAACCTCCTGATCCATCCCACTATCAACATTGTGGAGATTACCATTTACCAGAAACCTAACTGGTATGAAGCACTAACCATAGTAGTACAGTAGCTACATATGCTGGTGGGACATTGGAATAGACATCAGTCCCTCACCAATGAGGACAACTCTCTTCCACTCTTGGGCTGAGTCCCTAGGTGGCTGTATGGTCTGATGTCTTCCACAGACTCTGCCTCACTTGGGGCAAGAGTTGGTCATGGGAAATGGGTGGGTGAGGCCTTGACGTGGCAGCACACTCCTTACTACGTTTTCGCCTGGCTTCCACTCTTTCCCAATGGCAAGTGTCTCAAAGTGCTCAATGCCTTCCCAGATATTCCTCCTCCACTTTGGACAGTCTTGGGCCAGTGCTTATGGAAATGCTGTGCTTTGCCAGTGAGGCCTTGAGAGTATCCCTGAAGTGCTGCTTCTGTCCACCTAGGGCACATCTGCCATCTTGGAGCTGGGTGTAGAGCACCTGCTTGCGGAGTCTCATGTCAGTCATGCCGATTGATGTGGCTGATCCAGGGGGGTCAGTGCGTCGACACTGGCGTTGGTACATGCACATCCACTGGGAAGATGCAGGATCTTGCGCAGGCAGCCATGGCTCTGAGACATACAGGAGGTTGAGAACCAGCACAGCTCCATAATCTGTGAGCTTTGTGCTGGGTCTCATGTTGTCCTCAGGTAGCTGAAGGCTGCGCTAGCACACTGGAGGCAGTGCTGGATCTCTTCTTCAATATCACTTTGGTCAATGGGACACTCCCAAGATACTGGAAGTGACCAATGTTCTCTCAGGCCTCCCCATGGATCTTAATGTTCAGGTGTTCACTTCACAATGCCAGGCCAGTTTCCTGGAGGACCTTCATCTTGCAGATGTTCAGGGTGAGACCCATGCTCCTGATTGCCTCCATAAAGGTGCTGATGATGGTCTGGAGTTTGCACATATGCAAGTACCATCCATGTACTGCAGCAAGTAATTCATCACTTTGCTCCTCTGTTGGCTATTCACCATCTCCAAGGCATGAGTCAGGAGTGTGATGGAATACTCTCTTATGTGCATGAAGCTTGACAGCGTCTGAGGCAAAGCAGCCCACTTGACAATCATTCTATAGCTTAAACATAAAATCCCTCCACCACTGGCAACCTACAAGATACACTACAGCAATTCACCAAATCTTTTTAACAGAGCAGTCCAAATCTGCAGCCTTAACACTAAAGAGGACAAGGACAGCAGAGCTTTATGAACACAACCATTTGCATGTTCCTATCCAAGCTGTACACTACCTGACTAACAGCTATATTGCTGTATTAGAATCCTGGACCACCCGACACGACAGCATTCTCTGTGCACCTCCAATGCAAAGGACTGCACTGGTTCAAGCAGATGGCTCACCATCACCTGAAAATAATTCCGGATGGCCAATAAATGCTGACCTTGCCACAGGGGTGCTCTCATTCCAAAGCAGAAAATTTCAGATTCTGCAAAAACTTTGCATAATTTGTTGAAATGAGTTTCTAGCACTCGTTTGTGAATTCAACAGTGCAACAATGCCAACTAGTTCATCATAGCCGATGGCTGAAAGAGACAATTGAAGTCTGCAGGAGGAACTACCAAGTTGTTTTTATTTCTTTCACTTGCTTTACTTGGAATCAGGTCTAACTGGATCCTTCATTAGAATACGGGGGACATTTACTGGCCCAACTTCATACCTCCCACCTCTCAGATCAACTTGTATTTTGGTTTGGCTTAGGCTGGTCAAAACATAATGGGTCTGGTCTAAAGGTCTGAGCTTCCTTTGATATACCTTAACCAAATGAAGCCACGAATAGTTTTAAATGCACTGTCGAATCACAGAGTAAGCCTCTTAGAGCAAGAAGATCCCAGGCGCAACATCTGATCTCTGCTGAATTAGTTGTCCTTGACTCCCCTGGCTAAACAGAGAGGAAGATTTGTAATAAGAGATAACAAAGTGTGGAGCTGATGAACACAGCAGGCCTAACAGCATCAGAGGAGCAGGAAAGTCGATGTTTCGGGTCGAGACCCTTCTTCAGAAATGGGGGAGGGGAATGGGATTCTGAAATAAATAGCAAGGCAGGGGAGGTGGAAAGAAGAGGGATAAAGGAGCAGATAGGTGGAGAGGAGACAGACAGGACAAAGAGGCGGGGATGGAGCCAGTAAAGGTGAGTGTAGGTGGGGAACTAGGGTGGGGATAGGTTGGTCCAGGGAGGATGGACAGGTCAAGGAGGCGGGATGAGGTTAGTGGGTAGGAGACGGTGGGGATTGAGGTGGGAGGAATGGTTAGGGAGGCGGGGACAAGCTGGGCTGGTTTTGGGATGTAGTCAGGGGAGGGGAGGTTTTGAAGGTTGTGAAGTCCACATTGATACCCTTGGGCTGCAGGGTTCCCAAGCGAAATGAGATGCTGTTCCTGCAGCCTTCGGGTGGCATCATTGTAGCACTGCAGGAGGCCCAGGATGGACATGTCATCCAAGAGTGCGAGGGGATGGTCATTTGTCACTTTGTTCCATTTATCGATTCATGGAATTTGGATGTTGCTGGCTAGGCCAATATTTAGCTCATTTCTAATTAACCTTCAAGGTGTTGGTGAACAATTTTCTTAAACCATTCTAGTCCTTGGAGTAGGGAACTGAAAATGCTGTTAGGAAGAGTTCCAGGAATTTGACCAAGCAGCACTGAAGGAATGCCAATTATCATTCCAAGTCAGGGTGGTGTGTAGGTTGGGAAACTTGCAGGCGCCTGGTGTTCCCATTGTTATGAAGATTCACAAAAGATCAATGTTTGAGAACTTGGGTTTGAAATTGGAGGAAAAGTGGGTTTTAATTTTTCAGTTCAGGTAATTTCTGACCTTGTATAGATTCTACTGTATTATTTTGCAAACTAAATACAGTGGGAAGCAGGGGAACAGTAGTGATCAAAAAGAGAAGTTGCTGGAAAAGCTCGGCGGGTCTAGCAGGATCTGTGAAGAAAAAGTCAGGGTTAACATTGCGGATCCAGTGACCCTTTTTTCCGAACATGAGGAAGGGTCACTGGACGCAAAACGTTAACTTTTTTTTTCCTTCACAGATGTTGCTAGGCCTGCTGAGCTTTTCCACCAACTTCTGTTTTTGCTCCTGATTTATAGTATCCTCAGTTCTTTCATTTTTTTAATTTGACCTCTTTGGCCACAGGTGAGGTACCACTGGTTATTCCCTAGTCCAATGTTGTCCCATTGTTTAAGAAGGGTAACAGGGATAATCCTGGGAGTCACACGCCTGTGAGAGTCTCATCAGTGGTAGGCAAATTATTGGCCAAGATTCACGGGGACAAGATCTATATGTATTTAGAAGCAAATGGAATGATTAGCGACAGAAAGCATGGTTTGGTACCAGGGAGGACGTGCCTCACCAGCTTGATTGAGTTTTTTTGAGGAGGTGACGAAGATGATTGACCAAAAATGGTTGTTATTTACGTGGACCTCAGTAAAGCCTTTTGACAAGGTCCCTCATGGTCGTCTGATACAGAAGGTGAAGTCACATGGTAGCAGGGATGAGTTGGCAAGATGGATACAAAAGTGGCTTAGTGATTGGAGACAGAGGGTAGCAGAAGAAGGATGCTTTTTGGAATGGAGGGTTGTGACTAGTGGTGTTCCACAGCGATCAGTGCCTAGATGTCTGCTGTGCGTGATCTAAAAAAATGATTTGAAGGAAAATGTAGCTGGTCTAATTAGTAAGTTTGTAGAAGATACAATGATTGGTGGAGTTGCTGTTAGTGAGGAAGATTGTTGGGATATAGATCAATTGGAAGCATGGGCAGAAAAATGGCAGATGGAGTTTAATCCAGCCAGACGTGAAGTGATGCATTTTGGAAAGTCTCGTGCAGGTGGAAATTATACAGTGAATGGCAGAACCCTTAGGGATCTAGGTGTGTAGGTCCACAGATCACTGAAGGTGGCAGCACAGGTAAATAAGATAGTAAGAAAGGCTTATGGTATGCTCGCCTTCATTATAAAGGGCTTTGAGTATCAAGATAGCCAAGTTCCATAAAGCTGCAGCGTAACCTTAGTTAGGCCACACTTGGAATGCTGTGTACAGTTCTGGCCACCACACTACTAGGAGGATGTGGATGCTTTGGAGAGGGTACAGCAAAAGCTTATCAGGATGTTGTCTGGTATGGGGGATTTTAACAATGAAAGGAGTTCAGATAAACAGTATTTGTTTTCACTGGATCACAGGAGGTTGAGGGGTGACCCTTAAGTTTATAAGATTGTGAATGGCATGGATAGAATAGAAAGTACGAGGCTTTGTCCCTGGGTGGAGGTGTCAATTACTAGGGGGCACAAGTTCAAAGTGAGAGAGTTTTGGCGGGGGGGGGGGAACAAGTTTTTCCACACAAAGGGTGGTGAGAGCCTGGAATGTGATGCCAGAGGAGGTGGAAGTAGACACAATAGCAGTGTTCAAAAAGGACCAAGACGAATACATGAATAGAATGGGAATAATGGGATACAGATCATGTAGGTAAAGACCACTTTAGTGGAAGGACAAAATGTGTCTGAGCAGGCTTGGAGGGCCGAAGGGCCTGTTCCTGTGCTGTTTTATTCTTTGTTCTTTGACCCACAGCTTGATGGTCTATTATTAATGTACTTTGAGATCTGTGACATTTAAGCTTTGGTGGTTAAGCTCCTGGATGACTTTGTAGTGGCTAGTTTTGCAAGTGGTGTTATGTGAGCCAAGATCAGAGGTGTGACATTCTGAGCTTTCCCCCATTACATTTGTGAAAAATAATAGTGAACATGCGGCAGCCATTAAAACACAACTATTTAATTCAGCGAGAAATAATGTTGGGGAAAAAAAATTTGTATTCCGGACATGCACAATAAAAATCTTTTTTTGGAACAAGAGTCAAACCAGCAAGTAGATTCTTTGACTGTTAAGTGACTGTGCCATCTGTTTTGTCCAAAAAAAAATCCTTTAAATTGTTTTGAAATGGAGTAACAGTTAGATTTGGCTGCTGCATTTGGCACAAGGCTGATTAGAGGCTGAATTTATCATCTGACCAAAATATTCTGTTGACGTATCAGCCCCAATTTGGAGAAGGTAATGGAAAAGGCAGCTGCCTTTTCCTTTTTGATGCTAATGCGATAGGTGGGTGGATGGGTGGGTGGGCGGGTGGATGAAGGTAGTGAGGGGAACTGGGTAAGATTTTGCAATCGGTGTCCTTCTTTAATAGGCTGCTAACAGAGCACAAGTTTACACACCTGGCTGGAGAGTTCAGAATAAAGGGAGGTTGTAACGGGAATGGCAAAAATGGGTTCATTTTTCTTAAAGAAACAGGAAATGCATATGGGCTTGTTTTGATGCTACAGAGTTTGTTGCTAGATAAAAAGCGCAGAGGTATTTAGGGTAAAGGGTCATGCTCCAGGTCAGACATAGGCTCCATCTGCCAGACTAATCAACCCAGTCAGTTGGATCCTTCATAGCTAGTTGCAAATGACGAAGATGTGTACTAGCATCAATCGCAAATTAAGCACAAATGTATTCCTTGCTAGTGTGCTGTTTTCTGAGGCTTATCAACCCAACAAAGAAAATGAATTACAGATTATTAAAAGGAACAGGTCTCGTGTACAGTGATACTGTTAGTGTCACAATCATAAGGCCTTACAGGAACAGAAATGGGCCATTCACCCCACAGTATCTGCTCCGTCATTCCATTGTGGCTGATATGTTTCTCAACCCCATTCTCCTCATAACCCTTGATCCCATTACAAGTCGAGGATCTATAAACTGCTGTCTTAAAGACTCTCAATGACTTGACTTCCACAGTCTTCTGTGGCAACGCGTTCACTGAGGCAGCACCCACAGGCTGAACAAACTCCCTCCGAACTCATCTCAGTGCTAAAGGGTGGTCCCTTCACTAAAATGGCTGTGCCCTAGGGTCCAAGTTCCTCCTACTAGAGGAAACATCATCTCCACAATCACTCTATCTAGGCCTCTCCCATATTATTTAAGTTTCAATGAGATTCTTCCCCACCACCACTTCCCCACCGCCATCCTTAAACTCCATTGAGTATAGACCCAGAGTCCTCAACCACTCCTATGTCAGGGCCTTCATCCTCAGGATCATTCTTGTGAACTTCCTCTGGACCACTTCCAATGCCAGCACATCCCACCTTTTGATATGGGGCCCAAAACCGCTGGCAATACTCCAAAGAGAGTCTGGCCAGACCCTTTTATATAGCCTCAGCAGCGTTGTCCCTGCTGTTGTGTTCTAGCCCTCCTGAAATGGATGCTAATGTTGCATTTGTCTCCTTAACTGCTAAATTGAACCTGCACGTTAACCTTAAGAGAAGCCTGAGCTGGGACTCTTATTTCATGTTGTGCTCCAAATTTCCTATGCCTTCCCCATTTAGAAAATAGTCTACACCTCTACTATTAGAATTAGATTTAGCTTTATTATTACGTGTACTCACATGAGTACAGTGAAAAGTTTGCAAGTCACCACTTGTGTTGCCATCTTGAATACAAATGTACTTGAGTACAGATTCTTAAGTACAAACTCGTGGGAGAAAAAATTGTAAAAATATCAAAAATGTCCAGCGTAGCAGATCTTTTCTTCATCTTGGGTACAAAATTATAAAATCACGGAACGAGTTAGAAAAATAAATAAGTAGCACGTTCAGGATAACAGTCCTTCCAATCCAGTCCACACCAGGCCTCACCTTCAGACCATGCCAAGCTTCACCTCAAGGCCAGGGTCCGCTCTGGATTCACCTTGAACATGGGAATCCACACCGAGGCCAGAAATCCACATTTTTTTCACTCAAGGCTCAAGATCGGGAGGTAAAAAGGAAAACAAAAACATAAGAATGAAGAAAAGAAATGGATGGATTGGATGTCCTCTGGCTAATCTGCCGTCATCTTGGAACAGATTCTTCCTACTAAAGTGCAAAACATCACTCTTTCTCTCTCAGCATCCCATCTGCCACTTCTGTGTCCACTGTCCTAGCCTGTCCAAGTCCTTCTGCAGCCCCTCTATTTCCTCAACATTATCTGCCCCTCCACTTATCTTTGTGTCAATATATAAACTTAGTAATAATGCCCTCTGTTCTTCCATCCAGATCATTAATATATAATGTGGACATTTGTGCTGCCAACACTGACTCCTGCAGAACTCCATTAGTCACCAGCTGCTATCCTGAAAAAGACTCTCTTGTCCCTACTCTGTCCCTCTGCCAGTCAGCCAATCCTCTATCCATGCCTGTGACTTGCCCAGAACACCATGGCCCTTTGTCTTATTTTGCACCCTCCTGTGCAGCACCTTGTCAAAGGCCTTCTGGAAATCCATATAGATCATTTCCACTGGCTATCATTTGTCTAACTTATTACCTCTTCAAAGTATTGTAACAGATTTGTCAGGGAAATCTATCCCCTCTAAAGAAGCTGTGTGACTCAGCCTAATAACATAACAATGTCATGACAGGCTTATTTTAAAAGTATCCAATAAAATGTGAAAAGGGAGGATTACAAAGGATAATCAACTTACTCATGTATCAAAGTGCAGGTGCAAAAAAGATTATAATAATGAACTCACTTACAGAATTTGAGGCTCATTTGAGCATTCTGGGTCTTGGGATATCACTGCACCTAGTTTTTATAGATGAGGTGCATGACTATGAGCAAAGCCTTGCTTAATTCAAGATATTTGGCAGCAGACCATTAATCAGTGTTGGTTTATTTTGTCCCCCAAATCCTCCTTTTGGAAAAATAGGTGCTCCTTGAATTGGCTATGTGACGTTAGGTGCTTTATATTCTGACTAGCAATGGTGCCAGTGAAGCCCTTCATGAGCAATGGCTTGTGCAGTCAAAGCTTGAATAATTATTATCAGTCAAAAGCCATTGATTTGTTTAAGGATTAAAGAAATTCTGAAATGATGCAAGTGTGGTCATTTTGTTGTATAGTAACTTTCTCTAGTTATTCATTTACATCTGCCTGGGAGTTGAGAAACGGGTGTCTTTGGTGCAGAGATTAAGCACTAAACTACATGGTAATGTTGCTTAGATTTTAACATTTGCATTTTACTTGCCTTTCACTCTCTTTCCTGCCCCCTACCACCTTGAACTGATCCTTCACACAGGGCGGTCAGTGCTGTTCTTGTCTCAACTGCGATGTGGCAGAGCACATTTGATTGTGTTGCATTCCAGTTCTTTTTTCGGCCTTCTCCACAGAGGACTGCTTTCTATCCATGCCATTATGACCTAGCTGAGATTACAATGAGGAATCATTAGAGTTAATTATACACTTGGTCACTTTTGGCATACTGCATGTGAATACAGTTCTTTTTTTGACATTGAACAGTCATGCTTTGTACTTCTGTTGATTTTATTTTCCCTTGCACGAAGATGTTTTCTTGAAAATAAAATGCTATTGGAAGTGGTTTGCTTTCCTGATTAAAGTGTGTTAAGTCAGTAAGAAAGATTTTATGGAACACTAGGACAGGAGTACACCATTTTAGCTAGTTGAGCTTGTTCCTCCATTTAATATGAGAGTGTAGGAGTTGGAATGTCATGTTGAGATTGCACAGGACGTTGGTGAGGACGCTTCGAGAGTATTGTGTGCAGTTCTGGTCATTCCTGCTATCGGAAGGATATTACAAAATTGGAGAGCATTCAGAAAAGATGTATCAGGATGTTTCCAGGAATGGAAACTTTGAGTAATAAAGATAAGTTGGGACTTTTTTCTCTGGAGTGTAGGAGATTGAGGCATGACTTTTATGGAGGTTTATAAAATCACGAGGGGTATGGATAGGGTGAATGACCAGTGCCTATTCCCTGTTGCGGATGGAATTCAAAATTAGTGGGCGTATTTTTAACACGAGGAGAAAAAGTCAAAAAGGACATGAGAGGCAACTTTTTTTTAAGAGAGTGGTTCATTGTGTGGAATGAACTACCAGAGGAATTGATGGAGGCAGGTACAGTTACATTTAAATGACATTTGGATAAGGACATGAATGGGGAAGGTTTGAAGGGTTATGGGCCAAACACAGGCAAGTAGGACTAGTTTGGTTTGGCAACATGGTCAGTGTGGGCTAGTTGAACTGAAGGGTCTGTTTCCATGCTGTATGATTGTATGCTCATGGATGATTGAAAAAACTTCAATTCCTTTTAACCATTCTATCCCCATAACCCCCTTACACCATTGTATTTCTTAATAGCGATTAATGATTACCAATCAAGGACTGAACTTCCACAGCCCTCTTGGTATTAGAATTCCAAAGATTCACAGCACTCTGAGTAAAAAGATTTCTCATTTCAGTCTAAATTGCATCTACTTTTCTTAAAAAAAAAACTATGCCACCTGACTCCAGCCTCCCCAGGCTAGGAAAAATACCTGCATCTACCGTTTTATCCATTTCAAGACATTTTGGTATGGAGAAATAAGATGCCTTCTGCTGGTTGAAATGTACCAATTCAGTGTGTTTCCACAGTATACTATCCAAGGGTCACGTTGAAAAGAAAAACATATTGATAAGATTATGCCTAAATCAGTTTAAGTTGCTAGTGATAAACCCTTGGAAGCTGATGCTAACATGTTAAATACAGGAAATGTATATTATGATTTTCATAGCACCTTCCTTGTTTAAATCTCTAAATATGGAACAAGGGAAGAAATCTACTGTATTAAGAGAGGCACTTTTTAGTTTGCTTCCCAGAAAAGAGCCTGGACTCATTAGCACAAGAATTTCCACTTCACTGAGTCTACCTCTCCATATGAAAGATGAATCATTCGAGTCTCACGACAATGAATGAAACAAGGAATCCATGCAGGAAATTAAGGCAAAATAATCGTCCATGGCAATCCAGATTTTTCACTGTTTGTGTAGTTTGAAACACTGCTTTTCTCTGAGGAAATTGACATTTAATCTGCGCTCACTAGCTTTCCATCATATATATTGAAGTAAATATGTGGAATACACACGTTCTCATATGATTTAGTTAGATTTTGCAGATCTACAGAACGTTGGATTGGATATGAAAAACACATGCTTTACAAACCTCAATTTTGCACTCATCCACCTTTTGGCATCTTGGGTATCCAGCATTAACTTTGCTCTGTTGTTTTTGAACGTGCTTTCATCCATACGTCTCTAACATCTTAAACCTCACTGCATCTCCGTCCCCCTTTCTTGTTCCTTTTTAAGATGCCTCTTTTTGACCAAGTTTTATTTTGAATGCCTTTTGGCTTAGTCTGGAACACCGTTTGACTTTCTTTTGTGTGTGTCTTGGTGTCTTCCAATGCTAAAGGAGCTAATTAAATGAAATGGTTGTTGACTGTAAAATAACCATGTTCAGATAATTGAAACCATGTGGAATTCTTGCTTTGTTGCTGCTGCACAATGCACACAGAAGGATCTGATGTCCAGCCCTTTTTTGTAAGGGATTTGTACGTTCTGCCAAAAATTAAAGTGCTATTTCTTTCCCATCCTCTTCCTAGCCTGCTACAGGCCCATCACGCCCAACCCCCGTATATCCCTCACCCCACTCCAAGCATTTGATCATTGCCAAAATTACATGATTGGAATAGATTTTGGTAAAGGGAAGGTATAAAGGCCAATCAAATTCTTAATTGTTTGCATGTCATTTCGAAGAATGGCAATCTAGATAAGACTATACTGATCTCAAATATGGGAAACTTCTAAAATTGCTCATGATACTGGATTAAAGGTTCTTTCTTATCTGCACCTAGTCTTTGTATAACTCCAGCAGTTGCAAAGGATTTCCAGTCAGTGAAAACTGAAAGTTGAAAAGACAACTGTGCTGTGAAAAAATTTAACATACGTGTTACACTGAGCGTGCTATATGGCAACAAACTAAGAGTAAGATTCCAACATTATAACTGTACTAACAACATGAACAATAATGTGAATTTTCTGTGTGCATAAACTTTATAACCTCTTGTAATACTACACAAAACAGTCCACAGAACGTGATCAAACTCTGCTCAATTTTTCTTTCGAAACAAGGGAACCCAAGAGAAACCTTAATTTCCCTGTTCTCTTACTACTTTGGTTTGGTTGCCAGGATACTCTATGAAGGTCTTAAGTATTTTTAGTCTCCTGGCACTTAACACGAAAACGTGGTTGTAATAGCGTGAGCAATGAGAATTACGTGAGGACAGCCATGAATCGTTTACCATGGTACCTAGTAGGCTTGAGAAGGAATTTTACCATAACCCTGCATTTGTGCTGTTTAAAGTCACTAGAATGTCAGAGGTTTAAAGATATGGCTTCGTTTTTCATTAGTTTCCACTAATGGAATTTAGAATTTCCAAAAAAAATGACTTTTACGTTTGTAAAGGCAAGTTTAAAAAGGTATCATTGAAGAAACATGTCCCCTATGTTTTTATGGAGTATTTCAGACAAGAGTGTCTGTTCCCAAAGCATTCCAGAAAATGCCTAGATCCATTTGTGTATGCACAACTGACTTTATGATGCTATGCTTGCCTCGACCTAGCTGCTGGTGCAAATTGGTAATAGGGCTATTGCTCCAAATCAAACTTCAGTGAGTCTGTTTGGTTTAGATGTAGCATAAGTTTTTTTTTGGGTGCACCCACTTACATTTTGTTGCTTTGCCATATTTGATGCTGTATCACAATTAAATGTGCATCTGACGTGGTTGTATCCCTGTTTGCCTCAAATGATTCTCTTTTGCCACTTTAAACTGAGGAATAGGCAGCGGATGTGTATTGACATCTTCCACTTCCCAGAGCCTACTTTTAACTTGGTCACCCTGTGGCAGCTTGAGCAGGACCGGTATGCTTTTGTGCACGCACACACGGTACTTCATCTTGCAGTGGCAACTTTATTCAGTTGCCAGATAGAACACAGCAAAATTTTAACTTGAACTAAATTATATTCTAAATTATTTTCTCTTGTAATTTCTCTTCTTTTATTCTGAGTAACATTGAGAATTCAGTGTCCATCCACCTTCAGAAGATAAGGAAGTATCTTGAAGCTTGACTAAGAGTCATTAAAATTTGTGAAAGAGGAGAAAGTATATTTCCAATTCTCTCTCAAATTAATAGTAAAAGGCATCACTATTTCCAATTTATGGTTCTGTTATAAATACGCCTCAATTATAGGAAATTTAGAGTAAGGAGCTGGGGTTATCAGTTAGAACCTTGGCACCTACTGTAAGAAATGGGAACTTGGGCAAATTTCCTCTTGTATTCAAAAAGCCAATTTTCCTCTTGCATATTGTTCTAAATCTAATATCAAGATCTGAATACCCAAACCTTGACTTCTGGTATGGATATAGTTTTAGATCCTAATGGATTACAGTGGATTGCATTCAATTGCCCGGAATTCTGTCTTGACAATGTAAATGTTGCTGCATCCAAAGTGAAGGAAATAATTCAGGTTTTTATTTGTCAAATAAATCAATTGATAGGGTCACGAGGAGAGGAGGGTCAGAGGCAGAGGTGAGGTGATTCAAAGACCATCCCCTTACCCCATCTGTGTTTCTACTTGCTTCCAGATTGGGAAATAGAGCAACTAACCCCTCAACCAAAAAACAACCTGGCAAACAAGACATCCTACTTACCCAGATGGGCGAACAACAACTTTTCTCACTAATCAGAAAGGTGGATAATGTCGGAGATGGCTGTTAATTGATTGCTACCTTAATTGCTGTCAAGTCAAGAAAGTACCCCCAGCACATGATTGGTAAAGTGGTGAGAAGGGGACAAGTATCTCTCGAGTGGCAATTTTCAATTTATTTCCTCTTCTTAATACAACAAGGGAATGTGTGTGTGTGCGCGCGTGTATGCGTGCGTGTGGCTTTTTCTCCTGCCAAACCCCTGCCCCCCCCCCCCCCCCCCCCCCAAAGAGCTGCATTAATCCTAGTTTTCACTCAACAAAAAATTAGCCCTTCAACATTCCACTGCAAAGGATTCTGTAAATGGTCTACCAAGGACTGTAGGTGATGACAAGGCAAACTCCGTGCTATTGGACTAATGGCTATCTAGGATTGATTTTAATTGTTAAGTTTCAGTGAATAACATCACTACTGATAAACTTTTTGGAATACACTGCAGACTATTTACTGGTTGACGCAATATTTGTCTGCTTTATTGTTGTTATCGTCACTTTTTGTTGCCTAAACTGCAAAATTAATGACAATGGTTGCAAAATCACTGCAAAAGAATTGTCATTGTTTTGAGTAGGGCAACCAAGGATAATTCAGCAGAGAAAGTGTAGACAAGATAAAATTATCTTGTATCTTTACTGACAAAATTATCTTGTCTAGATTGTTGTGAATAAAAAGATTACATTTATCTTGCCAAAATAAACTAATAAGAAAACAAATTTAAGAATTATACATGTTTGAGGAATAGTTCTTTTTACAGTTTTGGACTTTGGGTAGATTGCCACCAGCTCTCCCTTCTACAATGTTGAGATAGAACCAATTAAACAAAAATTACAACTGGCACCTCTTTAAGGGTACTGTAAAGTAAAAATGAATTCAAAGCAAACAATTCCAACTCAAATTAAACTTCTGTCAGTTAATTATGCACCATAGTTCCACGGGCAGTGGATGTCTGAAGTGTACTGTATGCTGCTTTAGGATTTGCTTTAACTTTAATTGACTGACCAAAATCAATTGCAGTTGTAGACTTGAGTTGAGAGAACCAATCTAGAAGGTTATTTGTCCTGATTAGTTATAAGACCCATTCCAGGTTCAAGTACACTTGTCCCCCCCTCCCCAAGTTTTATAGAATTTTAAGTTTATCAAACATGTATAAGAGAAATGGTACTCAATAAAAACGGTAACTTTCAATCAATCCACTCTGGGACGTCAACTGACAGGACAAGTTGGCTAGACCTGTGTCTCTTTTCCTCTTTTTTGATGTCTAGGGCTGCATTTCTATCTTGGGTCTTCCTTTCTCGTCCATCAAATGATTCAGAATTACCACTTATTTACTCTTGCTTGCTACTACCATCTTTTTTTGTGATCAGAGACATTGTGGGACTGCTAATGGCATGGACAGCACATTTTATCAATCTCCAATTGGCTAAAGAGTGTATATCCAATTCCTAGATAATAAGATGTGAGGCTGGATGAACACAGCAGGCCAAGCAGCATCTCAGGAGCACAAAAGCTGACGTTTCGGGCCTAGACCCTTCATCAGAGAGGGGGATGGGGGGAGGGAACTGGAATAAATAGGGAGAGAGGGGGAGGCGGACCGAAGATGGAGAGTAAAGAAGATAGGTGGAGAGGGTGTAGGTGGGGAGGTAGGGAGGGGATAGGTCAGTCCAGGGAAGACGGACAGGTCAAGGAGGTGGGATGAGGTTAGTAGGTAGCTGGGGGTGCGGCTTGGGGTGGGAGGAAGGGATGGGTGAGAGGAAGAACCGGTTAGGCAGGCAGAGACAGGTTGGACTGGTTCCCAGTTATCAGTTCCCATTATCTCTATATCCAATTCCTGATTGGTTTCTTTGAAAGTATTGGTTACCTTAATGACATCACTTTGTACTTCATTTCCTGATTCTTGAATGCCAATCACTTTGTAAGATCATTCCTTTTGTAGCAGCCCGTCTATATCAACTTGTTAATATCTTGTATCTTTACTGACAATGTGATGGAGTATTTTGTATTCTATTCAAAGTAGTGTAGTATCAGCACTTAGCGACTTAACAAGATTGCAAGTATCCCAAGTGATACAACTAATTATTCTCCCAAATCTATCAAATTCCTTTAACTAAAGGAACCTGTGTGACTTGACATTTGTTGTTGATACTTTTAAAATTAAAGCTCAAAATAACCATACAAAACCAATTTACATAGACCTGTTACATACATTAGATTAGAAAACTAAGCCATGCTTTGTGTAATCTACTTGCACTGCAGTCTCATTTTTCCCTCCTTCCAGCCTGTTGTTTTGTTTTGCACCGTTTGTTTATTTCTCTTGTCCTCTATGATCTCAACTTTACTCCTGAAGCTCCACAAAACCTTCAAAGAACATACGAAAAAGGAGCAGGATGAGGCCATTTGGCCCCTCGAGCCTGACCTGCCTCAACCTGATCAAGGCTGGTCTGTTTGAGCTTCAACTCCTCTTTCGAGGCGTTAACTCCCTGACATTTCAAAAATCTCTCTCCTCCCTTTAAATGGTTTCACTGATCTAACCTTCCCAATGCTCTGGGGCTACAGAATTCCATTCAGTATCCTATAACAGAAGAATTTCCTTTTGCATTTCACTTTTAAATGAATGGTCCCTTATTCTGTAACTGTCCCCGAGTTAAAGATTCTTCCCATGAGTGGAGAAATCCTCTTACTATCCATCCTGTCTTGCCCCATCAGAATCTTGTATGTTTCAATAAGATCGCCCCTCATTCTTCTAAAGGCTCGTGAACAAAAGTCTCTAATTTGTTTAACTGTGCTTGATTAGTCAACCCCTTCCCTTCTAAATAACTCTCCCACTTTCCACTATGGCTCGGTTTTACTGTCTCCACTTATGCTGAGCCAGAGGTGACTAAAGGAAAAGTTTTTCAGCAAATTCAAGATGCAAATAAATACTATGCCAGTGTTTTATTGCCAAGTAAGCTTGCGCTGAGTGGGTGTGTTAATTCATATCTGACTAGTCTAATTTCTCCAGCAGATAGGGAGATGGAAGAGTAATGCTACTTAGCCACAGATTGGATTACTGGCAAACCCGCTGGGAATACAGGTTAAACTCATGGCAGTTGTTGGAATTTAAATTCAATTCATAAAATCTCTAATTCAAAGCTAGCGTCAGTAATGATGACTATGAAACTATTAATGATTTGTAGAAAAAACCTATCTAGTTTGCTAATGCCTCTTAAGGACAGCAGATTTCTTTCCCTATCTGATATAGCCTACATATGACTGTAGACCTACAGCAATGTAGTTGTCTCTAAACTGCTGTCCAAGACCATTCTGGATGGGCAACGAATGTTGGTATTACTACACACCATCGAAGAATTTTTTAAAAATTTTTCTTTGTCAGCTGACAAAGAAGTGACATACTTTTTTTATAGTTGACTGAACTAATGGAGAAGCCATTTTGTTAGACATCTTTGGGGTCAAAATAAAACTGGAGTTTTTGTGCATCTTTTTGATTTCTGTTTTTCTTACAATGCCCTAGTGTCCAAACAGCTTAATGTGCTTTTAAGAGTAGAAGCACAAAATGATAAAACAGCCCAGCATCTTCAGCTTATCCCTCTCTTTTTTTTTTTCAATTGCCATCCCCTCTGTAGTCAGGCTGTGCATGGTCCCCTCCAGAATCCTCTGCACATCACAGTCAAACAAACTGACTAAAACATCCATTTATATGGATTGTCAGAAAAACTCATCTGGTTCACTGATGTCCTTTAGGGAAGGAAACTGCCTTCCTTACCTGGTCTGGCCTACATGTGACTCCAGACCCATAGCAATGTGGCTGACTCTTAACTACCCTCTAGGATAGCAATGAACGCTGGCTTAGCCAGTGACGCCCTCATTTGTGAATGAATAGAATTCAATAGGTTGAGGGCTAAAATTCTCTTAGGGGGTTCGTCAAACCTGCTTCTTCATGAAATGCTTTTTTAAAATTTCATTTTGGCATGAACTGAAATATTACCTGGGTATTCTATGTAATTGATGTCATTAAATTCAACTCTCACCCTCTCTGTTGGAGGTAACAATTCGATCACTAAAGCTGTTCAGTAGCTGAAATTCTGAAAACCTTTCAATGTAATTCTTCTAAGAAATTACTGCATTTTTGTGTCTGCTAAAGGTCAAATTGGAGAAACAGGTGCTTTGTGATTATGGGCGAGTATTGGAAGATGACTTTGCTGCTCTGAACCCCTTCATTAGTCAGCAGCTGTTTGTGTTTTGCTGCTTCAGTTTGTTAAAACTATAACTGCAACCACCCTGTACAGTTGCTGTGTTGAGTCAAGAGTAATAGTTGTCTAGAAATAACAGATGTTAATAGTGGTGTTTCCTCTGTTTAATTGAGAAGATGGCCATTTGTTATGGGAATGAGAACCAGTTCCCAAAAAGATTTTCTTTTATCTAAACAATGTTTCCATTTCAGTGAAGCATGGCATCTTTAGCGGGAATAGTGCAGCACGGACTGAGGTCATTTCATCCATTAACTGTCTATCACACTATCTCTTTCTTTGTCTATCTCTAACTCCCTCTCTCTGTCTCACTGTCTCTTTATCTAACTCTTTAGCCCCCTCAGTTTGATTGACATCTTTTGAAGAAGTGACTGAGAAGATAGATGAGGACAAAGTGGTGGGTTTGTTGACATGGACGTAGCAAGGCCTTTGACAGGGTACACATAGTATACTGACTAGTGAGGTTAAATCACATGAGATCCAGGGAGAGCTAGCCAACTGGGTACAAAATTGGCTTGATGGAGACAGAGGGTGGTAGTAGAGGGTTGCTCAGACTGGAGGCCTGTGACCAATGGTGTGCTGCAAGGATTCGTGCTGGGCCCCCTGTCGGCCAGAGCATTGGGTACAGGGGTTGGGTCATCGTGCTGCTGCTGTACTGGACGTTGGTGGGGCCACGTTTGGAGGACTATGTGCAGTTCTGGTCACCCTGCTGTAGGAGGGATGTTGGTAAACTGGAGGGGGCACAAAGACTGACAGGGATGTTGCCAAGTCTGGAGGGTTTCAATTATAAGGATTGGCTGAGATGTATTTTCCCTTGGAGTATAGGAGGCGGGGGGGAACCTTACTGACGTTTATGCCCCTCATTATTTTATAAATAGGGTGAGTAGCTAAGATCTTTTTGCCAGGATAGGGGAATCCAAAACTAGAGGGTGTAGGTTTAAGGCGATAAGGGAAAGATTTAAGAGTTGAAGGACCTGATGGGCAACTTTCTCACAGAAGCTGGTGCCTGTATGGAACAAGCTTCCAGAGGGAGTGGTAAATGTGGGTACAATTACAGCACTTAAAAAACACTTGGACAGATACATGGATAGGAAAGGTTTACAGCGATATGGGCCAAACACAGGCAAATGGGACGAGTATAGTTTCGGAAACCTGATCAGAATGGACAAGTTGGACAGAAGAACTATTCCAGGACTCTGAGTTATAGAATGAAGTCTTGACTAACCTATTACCTGTTGGCTTATCCGGCAGATCAACAACTGAGAAGTTAAGCAACGTTTGGTTGTATTTGAAAGTGGCATGAACGTTTAGTTATACTTGCAGTTATTTTTAACACTTTGATGCAAAACTGCTTTAGGTGCCCAGCAATACAACAGTTAAAATGTAACTCGGGTGCCAGGTCACTGGTCGGTCTGAGTCGACTTGTGGTATGAGTAGAGCTGTCCTCTGTTTTCCTAGCTAAGAAATTACAATGGCATTTTATGTTACTGACTTTTTGATTTTTTTTGATCAGGTAATGTGAATTTCCACCAGGTGAAAACGATGCAAATCTGTAACTTTGAAAATAAGCTTGCATTCTTAAACATTTAAAAACGCCAACATGAAACCTTATTATTACCATATTCATAAAAAAAGTTTGTTTTTTTTTAAAAAAGTAGTTTACAAACCTGTTTCTGATGCAAGTGTCGCTATAAAATGTATAAACGTGCACCATAAAGGATTATCACAACTAAGCACAGTCTGAAGCAAACATTTACAGTACTGTCTGTGGATTTGCAGGAATGATGATCAGTGCTGTACATGCAAAGTTACAAGTATAACAAGCACAGCAGTTAGGCCCTAAGAAAAAACATTCCAGTCACCTTGCAAAATTCCAATTAAAGGGAGACTTCGATTTCTCTGCATGTTTTTGTTTTGTTTAATCGATGCAGCCTTCGGCACTTTGCTGTGCTGACATGTACGTAGCAGCAATATCGGGGAAGCCCCACCCAATTCAAACTGATTCCAGGGATTAGCCCATTCCAATTTAGGGGTTGGATTTCCTGGTATGTATGTACTTTCAATCTGGTTCACAAGGATGTAGTGCAAAACTGTGTTGCTCTGCTGAGGGAACTTTTAGTCTGATGGATCGTGAGGCTCACTTTGTTCAGTTGGGAAGGTAACACCTCTATCTGCTACATTGGAAGAATTTAGTGTATCGGGGAATAGAGGCAGACTCCGTGCTGTCATTGAACGATTCTGACATTAGAACGAAGTGAACACCGGAAATTGTAGCCAAGTTGGTCACATAAAACTATTTAATGCCTAAGGAACTCGGCTCCATCATGATTCTGCCAAGTAAGTAATCTGCTCACTTTTTGCAACAACTTTTGTTTTCTGATGATTCCTTTAAGAGTTATGCTTTGACAGAAGCGTTGTTCACGCCTAAAGTAGTTTCTAAAGAAATCTGCAGCTGTCCGACAGTGTTAGGCGCAGTTTAACTCCAGCTTGTAAATGTGGCACTGGGCGGGCTTTCTGTTAGTAGATTGTTTACTGGGCGACGAACCATATCGTGGGAGTGATTTTTTTTACATGGGCAGAAGAGACACAAAACGTTACAGTTCGCAACATTAGAAAACATTATTTCTCTTTTGACGCTCAGTGTGCCGGTTTAGTTAAGAGAATGTGGTTCTTTAACTTTCTGTAGGTTCAAATCTATTTGTTTTGACATTTTTTGGAAATCTCTAACGTCCATTGGATGTTAAAAGCCAGTTCAGAGAAACCGTAGATGCAGGCGTGTAAAAACGTCAAAGCAGCTCTCCGTTTACCGTCCGGTATATTTGGGTCTGTCGATAGCCATATGCCAGATGCTGTAGTTTAGAGAGGAAGGGGAGATCTTATCTGACACACCTCTGCACTTCAGGGAAGGAAAGATAAAGAACTGACGATGTGAAAAGCTTCGTTGACGCCACCATTTTCCATTGACCCTGCATCGACAGGAATCCTAGAATCCCTATAGTGTGGAAACGAGCCATTCGACCCATCGAGTCCACGCCGACCCTCCGAAGAGCATCCCACCCAGACTCGCGCTGCACTTGCCATGGCTAACCCACCCAGCCTGCGTATCTGCGGACACTATGGGACATTTAGCATGGCCAGTCCACCTAACCTGCCCATGTGTAGACTGTGGGAGGAAACCGGGGTACCGGAGGATATCCATGCAGATGCAGGAAGAATGCACGCACTCGCCCAAGGGTGGGATTGAACCCCATCCCTGGCACTGAGGCAGCAGTGCCAGCCACTAAGCCACTGGAAATTTTCACCCTAGGTTTTGTCAGACCACCCTGGCAAATGCCAACTGCTGCCATCCGTGGAGCTCCTGATCACCAGTAATATCTGCACAAGGGATTCCGCAGCTACTGGCCGCCTTCCAATCAGAATAAGAGTCCTAACAAATGTTAAATGCAAAATTAAGTTTATCAGAAACAGTTTTATTTTAAAGAAAGCCAATAATACATTTTTTTTAGAAATGAGTAACCTCTGATGGAAATACCAGATGATTTATTCTGTTATTCGGTTGAGCACTTCAATGGATGCAAGTTAAACATTCTCACGCAGCTAATGCCATTTCCAGACATCCTGAAACATTGGTGCAGGGCTCCCATCAGTTCAGATTCATGATTAATGGACTTTAGGAGCTATTTAAATGCCAGACAGATGGTGCACTGTATCACTTCAAGCAGTTTGTTCATCAGTGCAGCATTATTAAGCAATATCTGAGCTCCAAAGCTGCTTTTCTGCTGCTTTCTCTTTAAATTGAGAATGTAGCAAAGAGACCAAACTTCAGAAAAGCTATGGGTCTGTTACATTGCAGATTTTTCAAGTTACTGCAGTCCATTGTACACCATAAATAAAAAGCACCCTCTACCAGTTTTGTGCAAATATTCATGTAGTAGCCATCAGTAAGTTTGGGAGGCATTATTTGAGAACTACCAGACAGGAGAGCAGGACATCAGTACAGGTACTGTTGACAATGATGCTAATTGTAGTAAAAGGGAAAAAATCAACTGAACAAGTTAATGGTGTCCGGTACCCCAGTCTCCTGCAAAGCTGACTCGTCCCTCTTAAGGTAATGCCAGTTTCTTTTTCAGACACTTATGAATAGACTTACATTGTTATGGATAACGAGGTGGGAGGCCATACACACCCTCCCACCTCGCCAAAATATTATTGCACAGAGGCTGACATTTCAGGGAATCTTCAGAGCAGCCAAGACTACTACAGGCTGGTTCATAGCAAAGCGTCCCTTATTCATTTGCTTTGCGTCATTATGAACACAAGTAGACAACAACTCTGTCATTGTCACTGTAAAAGTTACTTTTTTTGGATGATAGATTACAATCCTGTTGGGCCCTAATCCAAGCCCTGAGGTAAATGTCTGTCTGCAAATGCATCTATGTTTTTGCAGGTACATCTGAAGACTTATTCCCACACTTGTGTGAATGAATGTCTTTCTTTTAGAACTTTGCAATGGCATCATGACAGCTGTGCCTGTTAATCATACCAAAATCAATTGTTATATTTTAGTACAGTGCACTTGCTTATTGTGATCTGTTTTAACTGTGTTTTGATAAATTGGCAAACATAGAAAATGCTGTTGAAACTCAGCAGGTCTGGCAGCATCTGTGGAGATAAAAACAGAATTAACGTTTTGAGTTCAGAGTAACACTTCAGGGCTCTCGGAAGCATCCTCAGTTTTATAATCTAAAGTTTATTGTTTTAGTAGTCGAGTATTCTTTCTGGCAGACGTTACTTCATAACCTTAGAAAATGTATGTGTGGATTTTGAAATGTCAACATTCAAGGCTAGGGACCAAGTGCTGGAAAGTAGTGTGTGTAGATAGGTTGGTTTAGATTCGATAGGCTGAAAGGCCTCTTCTCTGATGTATGACTGGTTTATGAAATATTATATAGCAGGTAATACCAATGAGGCTATAGTTGGGACTATCAAATAAATTGAGTGGATTATCCTGGTTGGGCCCATTCCTTCAGAATGACGTGTAAATGTGAGCCTATTCTAGCACTGTCAGACTTCACAATTATACATCTGAGAGCAGGAGTTAAATGAAGTTGAGATTCTTTACCGTGGGCAACTGCGCTGACACCGTTATAGTCTTCCTCTTTCTATTATCCCTGACACTGCTGCAAAATATTGGCGATTTCCTTTGCATGCCCTTATAACTGGCTGCAACTTGAAAATTTTCCACAGAGATACCATTTTATCATTCGTTGCTAGCCTGCCAGCCAGATATTGAATGAGTTTATTTTTAGAAGTCATATGTCTCCAGTGCTGTGTGGAGTTGTCATGGTACCATGCCAAGGATTTCATTCATTGGATTCTAACATCTTCGTCCATCATTTTGTTGTGATTGCTCCTCATGGCAAATTTTTATTATTGTTGGAGTGCAACTGAATTAAATCATTATCCACATTACCCACTGGTAGTTTGGGTTGACTGTTATTTTTCTGAATAACAGCACCAGTTCTATTTTGATTGTGATAGGTTTTTTTTTAAGAAAAGATCTGTTTCATATTCTGCTTGAACGTCTCATGGAATGTGTATTTGTGTTCCTTGATCTAAAATGTCCCAATCACCAGCTTTTTAAATGTTACTCTGAAGAATTAGGAAATACAAAGATCATATTCCAATTCTTTTTTTTATTAAAAAGGGGTGGGTGTGTGTGTGGAAATTACTGAAAGATATGTAATGATAAGCTTAGTTTTTTTTTTAGGAGTGCTGAACAGATTTGCTTCCGATAGCGGTTTTTTAAGTGTTGGACTGTTGTTATGTTAATGTAAGCAGTACATTTTTTTTCAGATTGTTGAAATCCAGGAATAGCTGTTTATGAATATCTACCGTGTTAGCAGTAGTCTTTCAGTACTGTGGTGCTTGACATTTTATTTTCCCCCTTTAGGTTATAAGCAAGATTAATTAAAGTGTGTGAAGCTAGACTCTGCTTATGAGGTCATCTGTAAGCTGTTTTATGCACCTGGTGCCTAAAACAGACAGTCTTTTTGATTCAAAAGATCAGTGTAGATGAGAAAGGTCATGCACCCCACTGAATAGAAAGTACAGTCTGCCTAATTTATCATCCAATTCCAACCTGATTTGACACCAGAATTATTATTGCTGTAACTATACAGGTCACTCTTTTGTGAAGAAGTGCTTGTTCTTTAACCAAGGATATTACTTCCAAAAAGGCAAGTTCAGGAAGATGATAATGCTCCTTTTTAGAAGAGAATGCAGTTGCCAACTTTTGATTTAATGGATCTGATCGCTTGGCATTGTTTGTCAGCCTTGACCATCACATCAGACAGTCTACGGATCTGATCACGTTGCAAGACTGTTCAGTTGGTGTCATCATAGAATGGTATTAAAGTACACTTAAAAACGGGCTCTTGTAGCACAGTAATAGCGTCTCTACCTCTGGATCAATCCCAGACTTCAAGCCCTACCTGCTGCAGTCGTGTGTTATAACACGCATGGATAGGTCTCACCAGTGCCTGTATTGACACATAACCTCCTTACGTTTTTGTATTCAAAGTCCCCAGTGCTAAATAGTATTCTATTGGCTGTCCTAATTACTTTCTGTACCTGCATACTAACCCTTTGTGATTCATCCATGGAGACACCCAGATCTTGCTGCATCTGAGCTCTGCAATCTCTCACCATGGAAACACTGAGATATTATGCTCCCTGTGTGGCCTTCTTTCCAAAATAGACAATTTCGTTTTTGCACATCATGTTCAGTTTGCCAAACCTTTGCCGAATCACTTAAGCGATCAATTTTTTTTGTGATCTCCTTCTGTCCCCTTCATAACTTGCATTCTTATCTACCTTTTATGTCATCAAATTTGGCAGCCTTCAGCAACTCTTCAAATATGCTGGGAGTTGGGGGAGGGGGTAGAATTCACCCCCCCCCCCCCCCCCCGGAGGTCAGGCTGACTTGCTGCAAATTCCACCTCCTGGATTAGGATCAGATCACAGAAAATGGGCAAGTGGCAGTGAAGGGTATTGTTGCAATAGCCTCAGGATAACCTTTCCGTTATCAGAGAACAGATTCTAACACTGAAACGGCATATGACTTTTGAAAACTAAGATTTTCCTATGTTTCATGTCCTAGTCATTTATAACCAGCAGATGGTAAAACATTATCAGAAGATTGACTTGACAGTGCTTTCTTCCAGACGGATTAATTAGCTGCTGAAACAGTGCTCACCACATAAACTACTAATGATCTTGTAGCTGGGTAATTTCATTATTATGAGCAAGTCAAGCACTGATACACATTTCAATATTGCACACCCTCTAAACAGAATGGACCATTTAAAAATGCTTGAATCCTTGATACTATCTATCTGGTTGTCAGTGCCGTGACCATTTTCTCTTTATCTACATCCTTGCACAGTATTGTAGAATTTGTTGCAGAGATTGTAGGAACTACTGATGTCATCTCGGATTCTCCAGCAAGGTGTAGAGCTAGATGAGCACAGCAGGCCAAGCAGCATCAGAGGAGCAGGAAGGCTGACGTTTTGGGTCTAGACCCTTCTTCAGAAATGGGGGAGGGGAAGGGGATTCTGAAATAAATAGGGAAGGGGGGTGGACAGAAGATGGATGGAGGAGAAGATAGGGTGGAGAGGAGACAGACAGGTCAAAGAAGCGGGGATGGAGCCAGTAGAGGTGAGTGTAAGTGGGGAGTTAGGTTGATCCAGGGAGGACAGACAGGTCAAGGAGGTGGGATGATGCTAGTAGGTAGGAGATGGGGTGGGGCTTGAGGTGGGAGGGGGGGATAGGTAGGAGGACAAGTTGGGGAGGTGGGTACAAACTGGGCTGGTTTTGGGATGCAGTAGGGGGAGGGGGAGGATTTTGAAGTTGGTGAAGTCCACATTGATACCATTGGGCTGCAGGGTTCCCAAGCGGAATATGAGTTGCTGTTCCTTCAACCTTCGGGTGGCATCATTGTGGCACTGCAGGAGGCCCAGGATGGAGATGTCATCCAAGGAGTAGGAGGGGGAGTTGAAATGGTTTGTGGGGGAGGTGCAGTTGTTTATTGCGAACCGAGCATAGGTGTTCCCCAAAGCAGACCCCAAACCTCCGAGATAACTAAGTGTGGAGCTGGATGAACACAGCAGGCCAAGCTGCGTCTCAGGAGCACAAAAGCTGACGTTTTGGGCCTAGACCCTTCATCAGAAAACACCTCCGCTTGGTTTCCCCGATGTGGAGGAGGCCACAACAGGTACAGCAGATGCACTACACCACATTGGCAGATGTGCATGTGAACATCTGTTTGATGTGGAAGGTCATCTTAGGGCCTGGGATGGGGTTGAGGGGGAGGTGTCGGGGCAGGTGTAGCATTTCCTGCGGTTCCAGGGGAAAGTGCCAGGTGTGGTGAGGCTGGTGGGAGTGTGGAGCAGACAAGGGAGTCACAGAGAGAGTGGTCCCTCCAGAAAGCAGATAAGGGTGGAGAGGGAAAGATGTCTTTGGTAGAGGGATCAGATTGCAGATGGCGGAAGTGTTGGAGGATGATGTGTTGGATCCAGAGGTTGGTGGGGTTGTACATGAGGATAGACTGAAAACGTCAGTTTTCCTGCTCTTCTGAGGCTAATTGCAGAACTTGTGTTGGTTTGCAAGGTAGCTGAGATGTAAAATGAAGAGGAAATTGAAAAGAAAAAGTATACCTTCTGTCCATCATTACTCCTACATTCAGAAACCTAATTGTACATTTTGAGTTAGTCCTTCTCATCCAAATAGACCAAAGCCATCGATGAGTCCTTGACATGAAATTTGGCATTTCAATCATTGTTCAGATTCAGTGAAAGAATATTATTTGTCAGAGCTACCTTGTTTAACTGCCAGCGGAGTCTGATATGTATTTCTTTTGAGGAAGATGCAAATAAACATGGAACTTTGTCTGAATGTTGAACTGGTTTTAATATGCCTTTCTTCTTTTTTCCCAGAGATTGAAGCCAAGGAAGCGTGTGACTGGTTGAGAGCTGCTGGATTCCCTCAGTATGCACAATTGTATGAAGGTAGGCTTGGAGATAGTAATGACTCCCTGTAAAAATGGATAAATGCACATGATTTGGTGTCACAGGTGCATTTTCCTGACAACGGTCAGAGGTAGAATCTTATATTCCTAGAGAAGATGAAGTTGGGAATGGCATTTAATGAGCCACAAAGAAAACAAACTCAATCTCTGACATCATCTTGCCCCCACCGGAATAAATTGTGGGCAGGAAAGTTTGTCTGTCTTTCCCTCCTTGTGGTTAATTGTGAACTTAACACTTAAGGACTTCAGTCACTTAAGGGTCTCGAGCTTGTTACTGCCGGGATTAACCTGGCTGCTAGTGTGCCTGCCCACAAACGTCTGTCTTGGATTAACAAGTGCAGGGTATTTGTTGGCTTATGGAGGTCGCGAGTATGGGTTGAGTTTAGAGTTACATTTGGCCTGGGTCCTTGGTCTTTTGGTTTGCGATCCCAGCAGCAGCCGTAGCCGCCTATGTGACATGGTTGAGCATAGGATCAGCTTACCTATGGCTTGCCAGCAGTTTTTGTTGGGCTGAAACCTCTGCCACAGGGACCTGATACCTGGATCCAGACATATGCCCACCACTGTCCCCCTCCAAGTGCCTAATGGACAGATGATGTGGCAGCCCCCTCTCCTAAGAGTCATCATAGATGCATTGAGATGTTTTCAAATAGCACGCGCGACACTGACTAAATTCTCAAGATTCTGCCCAAGAAACCCAGCTCTTGTTTAACTCCAGTTTTTAATGTCAGGAACAAATTTCTTATTGAAGCAAATTATTTAAGCGGTATTAAAACAAATCATCTGGAAAGGGTCACTTACAAGAAAAAGAATACTGATTTCCCCAATGGCAGAATGCAGAAATGTACTACAGAATGCAAGAGGATCAAAAAAATCCAGGGTTGCTCTCTCTCTTCTGTACTAACTTTGATCTCTGATCTCTGCCAGTGCGGCAAGAGATCTCAATTTGCCAAGGGCACACTGGAGAAAGATTATGCTGTTGCTCCTGATAACGATCCAGAACCAGTTGCTGGGAAATACCTGTGTGAACGGCAGCAGAAGATCAGCACTCGGAAGCCCATTCTCTTAAAACCAGTGCTTTTGTAGACATCCTGCCAGTGCTTGCCATCTTCCATGCAACTCATTTAAACACAGCTGCTTACATGCTTTTCTAATTACATTGTGAACATGAGGTAAAGTGATTCAGATTGCTAGATTTGCGAATACTGGCAGCGCTGAGTCACAGTCAGGCTTGGTTTGACATTTCACATCAGCATCCTGGATGTAGAGGTGTTGATATCAACAATCTGAACTTTCAAATCAGCCACTTGAGTGAAGGCTGTTAGCAACTGTGGAAATTTAAGTGTGACTTATTGCCTTCGGGTCGCTTGGAAATAGGGAAAGGAACAAAGTTGTGTGCGGAATCATCAGGATTATGCACCGTTACAAGTTCAGGCATTAAAAATGTGTTTTCAGATGCATGTACAATGGAGCAATGTCTTCAAGCTTATAGTGAAATGACATGTATGGTGTTGGTGATGAGCAATGAAGGCAGAATCGAAACTACCACTGAAAATTTTAACAACGGGAACTTTATTTTGATAGCTATGTTTTCCACTAAAAATGCTATCTTTAGAATCCTAGAATCCCTACAGTTTAGAAACAAGCCACTAGGACCATTGAGTCCATTACAGACACTCTGAAGAGCATCTCACCCAGACCCACTATCCCTGTAACCTGCATTTCCCATGGCTGGCCCACCTAGCCTGCGTATTCTTGAACACCATGGGCAATTTAGCATGGCCCATCCACCTAACCTGCATATCTTTGGAGTGCGAGAGAAAACCAGAACAGGTAGAAGCCCACCCAGACATGGGGAGAATGTACAAACTCCATGCAAACAGTACCCGAGGCTGGAATCAAACCCAGCTCCCTGGCACTGTGAGGCAGCAATGCTAACCACAGTGCCACAATACCGCTTCCTGTAGAAACTAGGAAATTTCAAATGCATAAAGTTAATTGCCTATCCTGAAAGTACCAAGAGCTCACTGCCTGTGGTGTATAACTTGTTTATTTTTAGCGTAGGGGTAGAATAGGACCCCAACCTAATTCTCAAATCCTCCTTTTGTATACATGCCTGGCATTAGTGATACAATCAGGACCCAACAGGCCAGTTTGGAGAAGCTTCTGTAGGTTTACAGGGAAAGTCACAGTAGATAGAACTGTATCAGCCTCCATCAGTAAGTTCATTCTTGCCCTACAAAGGAAAGCAATGAGCAGCACTGCAGTTGCTCAAGACACTTTTTTGGCATTTCCCAACACGGACACCCTCTGCCTTAAATTCCTTAAGGCATTCCCAGAACCTCCTGCCCCATATTTATGTGCATCACATCAATGTGCACATCAGCAAGAATCTATCGACTACTCAGTTTTCCAATGGAGGGCTACTATCCCTGCAGTAAGTGGATTAGTAGCGTGTTAATGAATTAAAATGACCCAGACCACATTTTAGTTTAACTTTTTAACTGTAGATCTCTATCACAATCTGAAATGTTAACCCATATTTTCGCTTTACAGACCGCTGCCTGACCTGTTAATATATTTTCTGTAATTCTCTGAACTGATATAAGGGGCATTCAGTCTGAAATTTCTGGCTGGTTGCAGTGCAATTGATCTTAACTGGGATTTTATGAAATCTGCTTCTCCTGTTACTAAGCAATCCCCTCTTAAGATGACAACTACTTGTTTCAGGATATCACTTCAATTTTTTTGATTATGTGCTGCTCACACAACCTAATGTCTCTTGAATTCTGTGACAACTGTTTTTCTCAAGTTTACTGTGATTCACAAACATTTCAAAAGAAAATATTTCTCCGGCTGTTACAGAGATAGTAGGAACTGCTGATGCTGGAGAATCCAAGATAACAAGGTGCAGAGCTGGCTGATCTCAGCTGACCAAGCATCATCAGAGGAGCAGGAAAGCTGATGTTTTGGGTTGAGACCCCCCCCATTTCTGAAGAAGGATCTCGACCCGAAACGTTGGCTTTCCTGCTCCTCTCGTGCTGCTTGGCCTGCTGTGTTCATCCACCGCTACACCTTGTTATCTCATTTCTCAGGCTAGTTTTCTTAATTGATTTTTGTGTGTCAGAGGTGAGTTTAATGTCAGACAACCGCTGTTTTCTTGTTGTGACTGCACTTTATCTTAAGACTGTCATCACTATGTTTCAGGACCTAAATGTAAAGTTTGCAATAATAATCTACAAACGTAGGTGATTTAAACTATGGTGTAACGCTGTGAATTTTCTTAAATATGATGCTGTAATTCTGTAAACAAATATATTGTTCTCTTATTGCAGTATTAAGGTCAGCATACTTTCCTATCGAGCTATAGAACATAGAACAGTACAACGCAGAACAGGCCCTTCAGCCCTCGATGTTGCGCCAACCTATGAACTAATCTAAGCCCCTGCCCCTACACTATCCCATCATTATCCATATGCTTTGAGATTACTCCCGCAGCTCCTCTGAGGCAATAGATATCATAGACTGGTGAAAGATCATAAATAAAAACATTTAAATGCTAAAAATACTCATACAACAGGCGTGCAGGCCCCTTAACAATTGCGGTCCAAAGATTTATTCCCCATTACAAATACCAACCTATTAATTCCACTGCCCCTAGAAGCTTTGGGGTACCAAACTCTCTCTCGTGAGAGAGAAAGTAGAACTGTTTAAGGTCCAAGGCAGTTTTTATTTCCCATTCTCCACACCATCCCAACTCAGTTATTTTTCTTTCTTTACCTATTTACATTCTTGGTATCTCATTTTTCAGTTCTCAGATTTCTCTCATTACATGTCCATTCATCTCTCAATGTTTATTACCTCTGTCATTCAGTGTAATCTTTCATCCTCCAGCTAATTACTTTAGACTCGTGCAGTTTGTGTTTGCATTGCATGAGCCAGCTTCCAGTCTTTGTGCTGTGAAATCTGACTTCCATTCTGACAACATCTTGTGGATCAGCAAGACTTGATTGCTTTCATACTGGTGTTTATCATGCTATGAGTTCAGTCCTACCTGCTCCAGATGTATGTTCCAAGATCTCTGAGCAGGTTGTTTAGAAAATACCAAAAAGCAACACATCTGTCAGTGCTCAGTACAACCAGCCCAGCAATTAGTAATTCCTAACAAAATCTGTTGTTAAATCACCAAATGAGCTGTTATAATTTACATCAATTGTAATAGAGTAAAAACACCATTCACTGCTGATGTATATGTTTATACATGTTACTTGTTTTATTATATGGTTGCGTTATTTTGGTTTCAACCTTCTGTAATTTGGCGTAACTACTTACTCTGTAACACACTGCTCTTTCAGAAGATCAGGAAAGTCCAACCATGTGTGAACGTAACTAGCTTCACTCCTTACTGGTCTGTACACGTGATCCATAAAGGATGCATCGGGGCCAGTTTTGCCCCCTTTCCTACGGACTAGTTATTCTTGTAAAACTACTTGTAAAAAAGTGTAAATGCCAATCAAAATTCAGGCTTCCTAGATTGGGGCTTGTTGCTGTAATATTATTGCTGTTAATCCACTTGCTTCTTTCAACATGCATTCTAGAATAATAATTTGCATCTGGCTTAAATGAATATCATCTATGATGCAAAATGTTATATCTATGTGAATTGTCAGACTTGACTGATTTATAAGTAGGCTGACTACCAAAGGATGCTGATCGTCAATCCTTTATCCTTTCATTTTAGTTTAGTTAACATAACCTACATACATTGTCAATTTTCCTTCTGCAGGGTCACTTTAAGACTTAAAATCCTATATTTCCTCTTTGGAATATACATCATTCTCATTTACCAAACGTTGAATTGTTTAACCAACACCAGTGACTTGGCTGTTGGAGCAGTATTTTGTTCAGTGTTATCTTAAGTTGATCATTTAGCCTATGAATTGAATCTTTGACAGTGGAATACTTTAAAGGAAATACTGTAGAGAAGTGTAATTAAAAACAAGATTGTCAGAGTTTGTGGGCTGTTATTGTGGAAATGTCCCAATTTATGCTGTTGCAGAAAAATTCTGCAGCTGAGTATGTTTGTCTCTGGAAATCAGATCTCCAGCTACATGATGATGAGAAATTTTGACACATTTGTTTAAGTAAATTAAACATTTGCTGTAACTGCTGACTTTATGGTCTAACTGATGAAGAATTCCTTTAATGACTGAGCTTCTCATTCTCTCAGAACAAGATTTTGACAAAGTTGTATTTTCCAGTCAAATAAGGCAACGATTATGATGTCAGCCACACAGCAAATATTCTGTAATTTATATTGGAAAATGGCACCAAAGCTTGAAATTAAGTGTCCTTTTTAAGTGAATATTCCTGGTTTGTTGCAGTTCCGAAAAAGAAATGTAAAATCTTGTTAATAAACTTGCTTATTTCTAAGTGTGAAAATATAAAGTATAATTTTGCTGTGAAACACCTTTGCTCTGGTCAAATGCTGATAGACTTGCTGGGTATTTCAGATAATTTCTGTATTTACATAAAGAACATATTGTTTATTATTTTTGAAAGCTTTATTTTGCTTATTTGTTATGATATATAATTTTTTTAAAACCTTAATGTATTGCAGATTCCCAATTTCCAATTGACATTGCATCTGTAAAGAAAGATCATGATTTTCTTGACAAAGATTTCATGGAACCACTTTGTAGGTAAGGATGGAAAACACAGATTTACTCACTGCTGAATTATAATACTACATATTTCTTAATTTGAATCAAATGACACTTCTGCATTTGGAACGTTAGATGCTATTATGTGAACATGCATTATAGCCTTCAAGCAGTTCCTGAAGGATTAGTCACAACGGAGTCTTTTATGTATGAATTCATATTATGCGTATGTTACGTCATCAAATAACTGATATTCCCTCAGAGTAGGGAATATCCTTTGTTCATGCTAATATGTATGCTGTGACTACATTTCCATCAAAAAAATCAGTATTCTACTTTCTAAAAGAGCTGAAATATTAATGAAATGAAATGAAACACGTCTTGCAACTTCTTATTCCCATCAAAATCATGACAGTCTTGCCTGACCTATACATGGAAAATGTTAATGGGTCTCAAGAGATGAATGTAACTGAATACACTGTCTTGTTTTTAAAGGCGAGAGTATGCAAAAGGTCTTTAATGTTTTTAACCTCCTGAAATTTACCACCTTTGTCAATGGGATTAATTATATGCTCAACATCAAGAAGAGTTTATTTCTCTGACTGCAGAGTGATTAGTTGAGATATAATTGGAAACAGCAGCTTTGAGTGAATTGAAAGCCTAAATGCAGGAACGTATCTGGAGTGCTCGTTGAGAAGCTCTGAAACCAAATAAACCACCTAGCTATTTACTGTGTTGAGTGTGAAAGCTTTTTCAAGGGAGTTCAATGGTTATCAAGCTGCTCATTAAATTTCTATCACCGTAGCAGCAAACCTGAATAAAGCAAATTGGTTTGAAATCATATGTGGGAAGATTGTTATTGTTATTATGAAGGGTCTAGGCCCGAAACGTCAGCTTTTGTGCTCCTGAGATGCTGCTTGGCCTGCTGTGTTCATCCAGCCTCACATTTTATTATCTTGGTTATTATCCATCAATGATACTGAGGCTGCAAAAAGCATCACACTCTTGGTCTCTTTAAGACAAATGCTTTTGAAGACTGATTTATCACGGTTATAGAAGTCACTTTGTCTTCCACGCTCTGAAGACCTCAGCCTGTGATTTCTCCGTCTCCTGTATATTACAGATCATGAACTTAGTACCCTGGAGAAATACGAGATGATAATTAGCCTGAAATCACAATCTTCCCACATATGATTTCAAACGTTAAAGCTAATGTAATTGCTTTTGCAGCTGCTGTTGCTAGGACAACTAGGGTAATGCAATAAATAGAGCCTTACCGGCATCAGTTTATGAATAAAAGAAATGGAAAGTCTTGATGATTATAAAAGGCTCTGCTGTTTTGCACTTCCTGAGTACACGTTCACAGAATCCAGTCATCGAGGAAAAAGGAATATTACAATATTATCAGGAATTAAAGCTAAAAATACAAATAAGTTTTTAAAATAGAATTTTTGCTTTAGTCCTTTTTTTTTCCAGCCTTTGCTTTTCAGCTGCTTTTGCCAGTTGGGTGTGACGTCCTGTCAGCCTTGCAGGAGATTGCTATAAATATCTGTTCCTTTGCTAATGCAGCAACATGCAGAGAGTCGAAGTAAGTCAGCTTTCCATTAGTGGATTATAGCAAACAGTTTGGCTGTGGGCTGTGCTTTAAGAGGGCTGTCAGAGCCATAAATTATTTTATTTTAATACAACAGTATAAATTTGACATTAGAATCTCCTGTTTTTAAATAATAAATTGATGCTGGAAATCTGAAATACGAACTAAAAATGCCCAACAGTTCAAGCAACATCCACAGAGAAACAGTTAATATTTCTGGTTATGATCTCTCCTCTGAACATAACAATAGAGAATGTAGCCATTCTTTGCAGTTTTTCCTAGGTAGACAGAAATATGGCTGATCTTTGATTGTCAACTCTACTTTCCCAACATACTCCTTGATTCCAGACCTCAAAATGCATTGGAGTGGCAGACAAAATCTCCCCATAAGGCCAAAAGTCAGGGGGATGAATTGTGAACATTCAGATAAATATTATCCCTGTACATGGGAAGGTCCAGTCACATGCGGTACTTCCCCCTCAATCACTTCTAAAACGAATCACTTCACACTTTCCCAGGTTGAATTCCATCTGCCACTTCTTTGCCCAGTTCTGCATCCTGTCAATGTCCCATTGCAACCTACAACAGCCCTCCACGCAGTCCACAACTCCAGCAACCTTTGTGTCATCAGAAAACGTACTAACCTACCCTTCCAATTCCTCATCCAAGTCATTTATAAAGATCACAAAGAGCAGAGGTCCCAGAAAAGAGCAGAGTTCAAAAGGGAGAGAAAAGAGAAGGATTGAAAAGAGGTGGACAAGGAGAAGGAGAGCCCTATTGTCCATACCATTTACATTTTCCCTTCTTTCTCTTTTTCCTCCTTGTCTGCTTCTTTCACCCTCCTTGTTTGTCCCAACTTCTCTTAATCGTTTTGTCCAAAGCTACTTTTGGTCTTCAGTCAGAAATTTAGTGAGTTACGCTTGGGTTTCAGGTTTGGTTCTTTGTCATTTGTGTCTGAAGATCCTGGTCTACTCATTGCCATATCTGTACAGAGCTCCTATTTTGCCCTATATCACTTCATTAATGTACCTGATTTATCCTAGCAAAATGCAGAACAGCACAACCAATGTGCTGCAGTGTCTGGTTACTTCACATGTAGGTCTGTTCCTTGGTTCAGATCCCTGAATCAGCCCACTGGCTTCTGGTCAGATGTGTTGACCTCCCAATCTAAAGGTGGTAAAGTAATTCACGTACCCATCTGATGTCGATGTTCGATCCTGTGCTAGTTGACAAGCTCCAGGGATCCAGCCAACTATACCAATTGTTGTGAAAAGATCACACTCAAATTTGCAGGATTCAAGCATATGTAAAACAGATCTAAGTTGCCTGGATGCACTGCTTTGCTTTGCAAAGTTTGCAGCATTCCATTACAGTCCTGAAGCTGCTGCTGGTTCATAGTGCAGCCTTACAATTTCACAATTCATAAGTCATCACATGATAGATCTGTTTAACATTCTTTGCATCAAGCAAACACAACCTACAATTACCTTGCTCTACTATCCCCCTTCAGATAATGTGTCAGTTGTTAAACTTAAATCAGGGATTGGGATTAGGATCAGTTATGCTTTAAACTGTCTAATTTAATACATTCCAGCTTTCAGTATGTGTGATGGAAATGCATTAACTCACTTCAATCTGCAGAATGTGTGTTTACGGGTTAAATTCTTTCTGCTGTCTTGTGCCAATTTGTAGTGTCGAAGGAATTAACATTTCCTTATCTGTTGCAACTTAATATCACAACCTCATTAAACCTTTTCTCCTGAAAATTGCAGAATTCACAAGACGAAAACAAATTGTTGGTGAAACTCAGCAGGTCTGACAGCATCCATGGACAGAAAGTAGGGTTAAACCTTCTTATCCTGAAGATGGGCCACTGGACTCAAAACGTTTTACTCTGCTCTATGTCCCCAAATGCTGCCAGTTTCTCCAGCAATTTGGTTGTTTTGGAATTCCTGCCTCTTTGGGTTTTGTTTTTAAACAAAAAAATTCATCATGTTTGTGAGTTTAGATGTCCATTCAAATGTGGAAGGTATTGATATTACCTGATTGCATCACCTAATAATAAGGGAGTTTGTCAGAACGAAAAAAGGAGCCCCTGAAAATCAAAAATTGGTGCCTCAAAATAAGAAACTAGTCCACGGGTAATCTCCAAGAAGAGCCCTGAGTTGGGGCGATGTCAGGTAATGGGGATGGGGAGGGGTTACTGTAGTCGACCCCTTTTTAAGCGGCCACCGCCTCTTTCTCACCCCCCCCCCCCCCCCCCCCATATCATGAGCCTTGATTCGAGACTCTTCAGCCGTGGACACCAATGTCTTAGCGTTTTGCCCTGCTAAGCCATTTGAAAATTTTGTTTGTGAGACAACTCCTTACTCTTCTAACCTCCGGAGGGTATGGGGCACTTCTTGATCTCTCTTCTTACATCACCAAGGCAAGTACATCTTCCTTAGGTAAGGAGACAAAACCTGTCCTCCAAATGTGATCTCACTGGTGCCAAAGAAAATTGTACAAAGACTTCTATGCTATTTCACTCCAGCACCCTTGTATTAAGGATACTATACCATTAGCCTTTTTAAATTGCTTTCTGTATCTCTATTTAAAAATGATTTGTGCACAAGGACACACAATTCCTCTGAATCTCTTTCAAAGAAATTTTCGGCTTTTCCAGTCTACCTGCTCACGTAGATAATTTCACATTTCCTCTCTCTGTACTCTACCTGGTTATCCACTGAACTTGTTTATATCTCTTTACAAACTTTTTTGTGAGACACCACATAGCTTACTTTCCCACTTTTTTACTGATAACATAAAACTGTGTTGTCACTTCTAAGCCGTTGCTACACATTGTAAAGCAAGCATTGATCGTCATGGCACCTCCCCTCGAAATAGGTCATTTATTTGTTATTTTCGGTCCATTAAGCAATCCTCAATCTACACTGCTATATCATCGTCCTAATGGTCTGAATATTTGCAATTGCTCCTGGTGTCTCAAGGTTTCTAAATGTGGAGATTTTGTGTTCTGCTGGCTTAGTTGACCAAATATAAACCGGAGCACTGGCATAAAGTTAGCTTATCAATCTGGTGAATAGGAAGTGAGGAGGAGTAAAGGTGGGCACAGATACAACATAAGACATTGTGACTGGGATTTGTTAAAGGTTTTATTCTGTTGATGTATTTTGTTACAGACTGGTAGATGAAAATGAATGGTAAAGCTTGTTGAACAAATCACTTCCACCCTAGGACTTGGGTTTAAATGCCAGCTCAAACTGGTGGGCTAAAGGTTTTATCTTCCTGCAGGTTATTAGAATCCCATGACAAATGAGTAAAACAAACCTCCGATATCCTGTGCTTGTGTACCCACCAATCTCAACTATTCCGTTTGTCCAAAAATAGAAATTCCTAGAAACATTCAGTAGGTCTGGCAGCATCTGTGGAGAGAAATCAGAATTGACATTTGTAGTCCAGTGACCCTTCTTCCTAACATAGTTAGGAAAAGGTGGTATACAGCTCTGAAGCAGGGCTTATTGAGGAATTGTTATTTGTGTACCAATGAGGTAATTCTTTAGTCATTCAGCAAACTGTGTTGGAAACAGTCTGGAAACATCTTTCACAAGCTAATTTTAGAAACCCTCACGATCAGAAGGTTTGTGGTTAGTTGTTTTTGAGTGATTTTCGGCCGGAGATGTTCATTTTGACTGGTTTGATTGTGAAGTATCTTTTCTGTAAGAGTTGGTTGTGCTTCTGAATACTCATCCTCAGTTTGCTGAACATGGGAATGTTCACGGGATTCTAATTCATGAGGAAAAGCAGAAGCAGCACCTGCTGTGTTCCCAAGAAAAGGTGAGGGAGGAAATTGAGAAGAGACAGAATGTTATCTGAAATTCAGAGAAGTACAACATATAAAGTTGTGCATTTCAGCAGGGTGATGATCATTGAATATAATTAAAGTTGAGATGGATGTGTCTCCCTGGGAATCGAGGGATATTGAGAGTGGGCAAAAAGATGGAGTCAGAGTTAGATCTGCTGTGGCCATAACAAATGGCTTTAAAGGTTTGCGCTTTGCCTGGAGTACTCCTGCCCCTATTTTGTATGCTCGTCTCATGTATCGGTGCCATCTATTGGAGCCCAGCACCAGCACAGGCATGATCACCGTAGATCTCCTTTTATGCTCCACCAAGGACAACAACTCTCCCTGCTGTTGTTTGCTCAATGTTGAAGCTTTTGCTGTCTAGGAGCAAGTGATGTATACCTGTTTTGTGATGGTCATGACACATTACTCCATATCGCCCCTGTTCCGTTGAGACTGTTAAGTTGTTGGGAAGCTACTCAAAAGGGAAGGGTATTCCCTCACCAACTGACTTATGGCCAATGCAGTCAGCTGTACAACTGTACAACAACAAAGTTTTTGTGAGTAAACCATTGGCCTGCTTAAACCCACATTATTCTCTGGACTGCTTGAGATAAATTGTTTGCTCTACTAGGAGAAAACCTCAAGATTCATAACTGATTGTTGTATCCACCACAATCTTAAAATGCAAGGGTTTCAGGATAGGAGGGAGAGAATTGCTTAGGAGCTTCCTGAGGAGTTGGATGAAAAAGAAGATGGAAGGAGTGAGAAACCAGAAGTTGTTAGAAGACAAATAGCTCCACAACTTCAGTATTATCCTCGTGCTTTGCATCTGAGTAGCATTATAGCACTGAGTTAGACATAAATGCTGATATGGAAGCAACGTGTTGCAGATATTAGAAATTTTAAACAAAAGCAGAAAATGCTAGAAAAACTTAGCAGGCAACATCTGTAGACTGAGAAATGGAGTTAACATTTCAAGACCAAAGATTCTTCTCTGATCTGAAATTTTTCTATCAGTTTGAGTGATGATTTAATTTTTAGATTAGGTTCGCTGTGGCAGTGCCAATGGGTTTCAATGGTGTGTGTGTGTGTGTTATCTATTCAATAACATTGAACAATCAATTGACACATTACGTTCTGCCATAGGAGGAAAATACACATACGTTTTACTCAATCCAATTCAAATTCCAATTATTTATATTAGACACATTTCATATGCAGCTTTAAATGACCTGTGGGTGTTTCTCAAAAGGTGTGGTTACATGAAGCCGCAATGAACTCTGTAACTGGTTTATAGTGGGCATAAGATTGAAATTGTATTGGGTGTTAAGAGTACTGTGATCATATCAGTGTATATGAGAAGCCTGGAAAGGCAGTTAAGCTTGTCGCTTAGACTATCACATGGAATGAAACACCATTGTCACTCTGTAAACATCCAGTAAATTGAGTGGGCTGACCTAGGTAGGCAGATGACATTTAGCAGCTCTGCTTGCAATAAAGATACCAGCTGATTTTCGTTGGTCGAAGCGATTGGCTAGAAAACCACACCCATGTCTGTAATTGAATTAATCTGAACATAGTGTCAAATGAGTTGATTTGCCAATAGATCTGCTGTAAGAGCTCTAGCAACCTAAAGCCTGAAATGTTAGTGTCCAACTGAGGATTTTGCTTAAACCAGTTGTTTTACTCTTTTTTTTTATTTTGAAAAGAGAAAAGGATCATCTTTCTGTTAAAATATTTTAGGCAGTTAATTGTTATTTAATTTAGATTAGATTGTTAATAGCTGAAGATGATTACGAGTGAAACCTAAGTGATATGTTGGATTTTGATTTACTTCCAGGCGACTCAACACTCTGAATAGGTGCACCTCTATGAAAATAGATGTCACCCTTCCCAAGAAAAAAGTAAGGATGTACCTTTGACAAATCTTCTACTTGTATTTATATCTTATGGCAATGTTCTGTACCTTTTCAAATTGTGTCTAATCTTAACGTACGATGTGCGTAACAGTGTTAGAATTGGCTCACGGGCTTAATTAATAATGTCGGTGGCTGTCTTGCAACAAATTAGTAAGATGCATTTAGAATTGTTACACAAGCACATTTTTTTTTAAACCTCCAGTTTGAAATAGACTGCAGCCGTAGTTTTCAGAGCTGCTATGCGGTTCTGCATCTTTTTAGAGGAGAGCAAGGCACAACAGCAATAAGCCCATGGCAGTTCGAGATTTCTTTTTTGAAAGCTGCCTCATTGTGGAGTTGGGAAAAGCAAATTGGTGATGCTGGATATCTGGAACAAACCAAAATTGCTGAAGAACTTGGGCCTGGCAAGTTCTGAGGAGAGAAAACAATTAATACTTCAGGTCCAGTGATCCTTCTTTGGAACAGAAATGATGACCAGTACTTGGATTATGATTTATTAAGCACCAAAGTAAACTTGTGTATTTTTCTGTGTAGATCCTGGGTTGCACTTAAGCTCACTTTTAATTTAAAAGGTTTGGAGACTGCTGTCGTAATAATAAATGGACATTGAAGAAGGCTGTGTCGCATGGACCAGTGTGATAGAAGAACTGGGAGATTTTAAATTGCCTTTTAGTAGCTTTTTATGTTTTAAGAGCTTAAAAAGCAAGTTGTGTGAAGTTAAATTCTCTACCTGTGGAGGCAGAATTCCATCAGTAGCAAGATAGAGGTTAGTGCACAAAATTAAAGCACATGGGATGGGGCTAGTATATTATTTTGAATCGCAAATTGGTTGACAAGCAAGAAACAGAGTGGGAGTGAATGTTTTTCTTTCCTTCCCCAAGTACCAGTTAGTGACTAATGGGTAACTGCAAGAATCAGTGCTTGGTTTTCAGATATTAAGTGTATATAAATAACAAGGTGTAGAGCTGGATGAACACAGGCCAAGCAGCATCAGAGGAGCAGGAAAGCCACGTTTCGGGTCTAGACCCTCCTTTAGAAAGGCCCGAAATGTCAGCCTCCCGCTCCTGTGCTGCTTGGCCTGCTGTGTTCATCCAGCTCTACACCTTGTTATCTCATTCTCCAGCATCTGCAATTCCTACAATCCCTATATAAATAACCTGCTGGCTCTTTTGGAGTGGTGGTGTCTCTACCTCTGGGTCAGGAGGCCTGGGCTCACGTCACACCTGCTCCAGAAGTGTGTAATAACACTTCTGAACAAGTTGGTTAGAAAACATCTATGAGCGAGATGAGGGAATCAAATGTGACATCTCCACATTTGCTGACACAAAATTAGATAGTACTGAGAGTTGAGGATGTGAGGAGATTACTGAGCCTTTGGCATTGATCTTTAACTCGTCATTGTCTACAGGAATAGTGCCAGATGACTGGAGGATAGCAAATGTGGTTCCCCTGTTCAAGAAGGGGAGTAGAGACAACCCTGGTAATTATAGACCAGTGAGCCTTCCCTCAGTTATTGGTGAAGTGTTGGAAAAGGTTATGAGGGATAGGATTTATAATCATCTAGAAAAGAATAAATTGATTAAGGATAGTCAGCACGGTTTTGTGAAGGGAACGCTGTGCCTCACAAACCTTATTGAGTTCTTTGAGAAGGTGACCAAACAGGTAGATGAGAGTAAACCAGTTGATGTGGTGCATATGGATTTCAGCAAGGCATTCGATAAGGTTCCCCACAATAGGCTGTTGTACAAAATGCGGAGGAATGGAATTGTGGGAGATATAGCAGTTTGGATCGGAAATTGGCTTGCTGAAAGAAGACAGAGGGTGGTAGTTGATGGGAAATGTTCATCCTGGAGACCAGTTACTAGTGGTGTACCGCAGGATCGGTGTTGGGTCCACTGCTGTTTGTCATTTTTATAAATGACCTGGACGTAGAAGGATGGGTTAGTAAATTTGCAGACGACACTAACGTCGATGGAGTTGTGGATAGTGACGACGGATGCTGTAGGTTGCAGAGACGTAGGTAAGCTGCAGAGCTGGGCTGAGAGGTGGCAAATGGAGTGTGATGCACTTTTTGGTAGGAGTAACCAGAAGGCAAAGTACTGGGCTAATGGTAAAATTCTTGGTAGTGTAGATGAGCAGAGAGATCTCGGTGTCCATGTGCACAGATCCTTGAAAGTTGCTACCCAGGTTGACAGGGCTGTTAAGAAGGCACAGTGTTTTAGCTTTTATTAATAGAGGGATCGAGTTCCGGAACCAAGAGGTTACGGTGAAGCTGTACAAAACTCTGGTGCGGCCGCACTTGGAATATTGTGTACAGTTCTGGTCACCGCATTATAAGAAGGATGTGGAAGCTTTGGAAAGGGTGCGGATGAGATTTACTAGGATGTTGCCTGGTATGGAGGGAAGGTCTTACGAGGAAAGGCGGAGGGACTTGAGGCTGTTTTCATCAGAGAGAAAAAGGTTGAGAGGTGACTTAATTGAAACATATAAAATAATCAGAGTTAGAAAGGGTGGATAGGGAGAGCCTTTTTCCTGGGATGGTGACGGCGAGCACGAGGGGGCATAGTTTTAAATAGAGGGGTGAAAGATATAGGACAGATGTCAGAGGTAGTTTCTTTACTGAGAGAGTAGTAAGGGAATGGAACGCTTTGCCGGCAACGGTAGTAGATTCGCCAACTTTAGGTACATTTAAGTCGTCATTGGATAAGCATATGGACGTACATGGAATAGTGTTGGTTAGATGGGCTTGAGATCGGTATGACAGGTCAGCACAACATCAAGGGCTGAAGGGCCTGTACTGTGCTGTAATGTTCTATGAGAATTCAGATGATTTTGACATTTTCAGGGAGTTCCAGACCAACGTGGCTAAATGTGAAATTCTAGACTTCAGTTTGAAAATCAGAAAGGAAGATTATCATTTAAGTTGTAATATATTGAGAATTGTGAATGTACAAACAGATTTGGGTACCCTTGTGCACCGGACAATGAAAGTAGATAGGAAGACAAATGGTATATTGGCCTTCATTGCAAGAGGATTTGAGCTCAGAAGTGGAGATGCCTTTACTGCAGCTTTACCGGACCTTGAGACTAAACCTGGAATAGTGAGTACACTTTTGACCTCTTGACCCAAGTAAAGATATACTAGCCATGGAGGGAGTGCAGTGCACTAGGCTGATTCAAGGGTTGGTAGGACTGTCCACAGAGGACGGTTTTTGGGCTGACTGGGCCTGGGTAACGAAGGTGAATGGCAAGCTTGCTTCAGTCAGGCATTGAGTATAAAAGTTGGTAAATCATATTGCAACTATGTAAAAGTTCAGTTCAGCCACATTTGGTGTGCTGTGTGGGGTTCTGGTTACCACGGTACAGGAAGGATGTAGAGGCTTTGGGGAGGGTGCGATGGAGATTTATTTGGATGTTACCTGGATTGGAGTGTATTACTTATAACGAGAGTTTGGAAACACTTAGTTTGATTTTGCTGGAGCGTTGGAGGCTGAGGAACAACCTGATAAAAGTATATAAAATTGTGAGGGATATGAATAGGATGGATATTTGGAGTCTGCAAATATACCGCCTAGTGCGTGACAGGTTTAAGGTAAGAGGAGGAACAGTTCAAAAGATGTTTGAGAAAATTTACTTACACGGACGTTGGTAAATACCTGGAGCTTGCAACGTTTAGTAGAAGTAGATGTGATGGCAATGTTTAAGAGGCAAATGAATAGGCAGGAAATAGAGAGAAATGGGTCATGTGCAAGCAAGGAGGATTGGTCAAGAATGGCATCGTGACCGACAGAGACACGGTGGGCCAAAGGGCTTGTTCCTGAGCTGCCCTTTGTATGTTCTATACGTATTCATCAGAGTTTAGAAGGATGAAAGGGGAACTGATTGAGTCTGTTTAAAATTTTGTGTTTCAATGCAGGGAGGATATTTTCCCTGACTGGGGCAAGTCCACAATCAGGAGACACGGTTCCCAGGATATGTGGTAGACTGTTTAGTACTAAAATGAGCAACTCTTCCTCATTCAAATAAAGTTAGCCTGTGGAAATTGCTACCACAGAAAGCTGTGGTTAGTACTGCTGCATCCTAGCACAAGGGATTCCAGTTCAGTTCCACTCTGTGTGTCTCGAGTTTGCACATGCTCCCTGTGTCTGCATGGGTTTCCTCCCACAGTCCAAGGATGCACAGGTTAGGTGAGTTAGCCATGGGGAATTCAGTGTTACAAGGATAGTGTCGGTGGGGTGGGTCTATGTGGAATGCTGTTTGGAGGGGCAGGGTGGACTCCAGGGCCGAATGGCTTGCTTCCACGATGTAGGAGGTGGGAGTTCTGTGAAGCCAAGAAAGATATTACTACTTGTTTTTAAAAGATATCAAGGGGGCATGGGGCAGAAAGCAGAAATGTGGCATTGAGATAGAGGATCAGCCATGGTCAAAATAAATGGCAGAGCAGACTGGAAGGGCCATATAGCTCACTACTCCTATGTTTCAATTCAAAGGCTTATCCTCATCATTTCCTCCATTGCCAATGTTAATCATATCTTTCCCTCCTGGCAGGGGATGAAATCCTTAAGGATCATTTCCACTGAGACATCTGATCCACTCTATTTCACCCTCTTCACTTCGCCCCTTTTCTAAAAGCAATATCCCATGCAGCCACAGGGGGTCTAACACCTGCACTCTTACACCTTGCGTCCTCACAGTCAAATATCTCCTAGTCCTTCCAGGAGAAGGACAGCGATTTAACTGTACTACTTTCAGTTTTGTCCTTTTACTATACATGTCAATATACAAATGGTGAGGGCATACTACCTGTTCTTGCCTGCTGGGTACCAGATGTGCCAATCAGTACTGGCATGTAGGGCAGGTAGCTTCAATTGGGAACATTCCAGACTTGCCAGACCTTCCTGTATAAAATGTGCCTCAACATGCACAATGAGGGATGCTGATGGAGCTTCAAGTGAGCCCTGTTGATCCTCAAAGTAGAGCATAGGTAATGATATAGTGGGGCAATACTAAGGGCAAGCAGTTAGAAAGCCCACCTTAGTTATCTGGAACAAAAACAGAAATTGCAAGAAAGGTTCAGCAGGTCTGGCAAGATGTGTGAAGAGAAATCTGAGTTAATATTTCGGGTCCAGTGACCCTTTCTTGGACCCCTGGGTTCTCTTCACAGATGCTGCCAGACCTGTTAAGCTTTTCCAGCAATTTCTGCTTTTGTCAAAAGCAAAGTTGCTGGAAAAGCTCAGCAGGTCTGGCAGTACCTGTGAAGGAGGAAACAGAGTTAATCTTTCAGGTCCGGTTCTGAGGAAGGGTTGCCGGACCCAAAATGTTAACTCTATTTTCTCTGTCACAGATGCTGCCAGACCTGCTGAGCTTTTCCAGCAACTTTGCTTTCGTTCTTGATTTACAGCATCTGCAGTTCTTTTGATTTTTATTTCTGTTTTTGATTCTGATTTACAGCATCCACAGCTCTTTGTTTTTATTCAGTTATCTGGAAGTTAGTCACTGTAGTGTTAAAAGGTTTCATGCCTTCTAGCTCCCATCCCACCGAAATCCCCCATTTCATTTGTATGTAACATGCCAATGTAATGTCACATCATACTTCCAAAGCATCATGACGCTTTTTAGAACGCATGGAATATGCAATTTGCTAGCTGGCCAGCATTTCTTGTCCACTCCTAATGGCCTTTGAGAAGGTGATGGTTAGCTCTTGCCTTGAACCACTGTAATCTAAATGCTGTAAGTTGGTCCACAGTATCTTTTGGGAGGGAATTCCAGGATTTTGACCCAGATACAAAATGGCATGGTAATATATTTCCAAGTCAAAATGGCGAGTGGCTTGGAGGAAAATTTTTTAGCTGGTGGTTATTGTCCCCATGTATTTTCAGATCATGGATCCTTGCAATGTGGAAACCGGTCATTGGCCTATCGAGTCTACACCGACCCTCGAAACAGCACCCCACCCAGACCCACCCCCTTAGCCTATCCCCATAACCCTGCATTTCCCAAGACTAATCCACCTAACCACACATTTCTGGATGCTATGGGACAATTTAGCATGACCAATTCATCTACACCTCTTTGGACTGGGGGAGGAAACCCATGTAGAGTGCAAACTCCACACACAGTTGCCTGAGGATGGAATTGAACCTGGTGCTGTGAGGCACCAGTGCTAATCTCAGCCACCATGCCGCCCTGCTGTTCACTGCCCTAGATAAGTGGTCTTGGGTTTGGAAGCTGCTGTCTAAGGGTCTTTGAATTTCTGCAGTGCATCTTGTAGATAGTACACACTGCTGCCACTGAGTTGTTAGTGTTGGAAGGAGTGGATCCTTGTAGATGTGCTGCCAGCCAAGTGGGCTGCTTTCAGCTGTATGGTTCTTGACTGTTGTTGGAGCTGCACCCCTCCCAGGCAAATGGGGAGTAGTCCAAATCACTCCTGACTTATGCCTTGTAGATGTGGACAGAATTTGGGGAGTCAGGAGTTGAGTTACTTGTCACAGTATTTCTAGCCTCTGACCTACTCTTGTAACCCCTGTTTATGTGATGAGACCAGTTAAGATTTTGGTCAATGGTAACCCCCAAGAATGTCAGTAATGGAGGATTCAGTGATGGTAATGCCACTGCATTGCAAAGTATTGTGATTAGATTGTCTGTTATTGGAAATGCAGTCCAGTATGAACTGATGTATCTGCAAGTTGAGTTTAAACTCAGAATTGATAAACAGGTCTGAGCTTCATTTTGAAGTACAGTTCGTCTACATCACAAATTTTTAACATTCCTAGATTCTTTTCCCTAACTTGACCTGAGGATGTCTGGACTGCAGCTACAATGAATAGCTGAGAATATTTCTGAGAACGGGAATGTTTCTAAATAGTAATAGGGCATTGTCCCTAGTCACTGCTGTTATTTTATTTTATGTAATCCTGTGTGGTCTAATAACTTGAATTGTCAAAAGATTGCATTCCCAGAAATGTATTCATTATGATGCAGCAGGAAGTGAAAGGTACGTGGGCACGTTGTTCCAGGATGCAGTTGTACACATTGGATGAGATACTTGAAAACTGACCTCTGTTCAGGCACAGGAAGGTATGACTACAGTTGAAGCAGGTTATGGGGATCTGAACGGGAGCACTGAAGAAGACTCAGAACCTGTTGCAATTGTCCAACAGGCTCGAGGATCCTGTGTATGAGGCTTGGCTGGGAGCCTGGTCATTAAAATAAAACAAATTATGTCAATAGGACTGTTGACAACCAAATTGTTTTGACAGTTGAAGTGAACTGTTGACTTTGTTTGAATATCTTTAATGGATAGGATAAGTTTTCTGTGATCTCTTCAGTCAATGTCTCAATGTTTATTTTGACAGCATTGAGATATAAAATGTTGGAAACCTGTTTTAATAACTTGACTTTTCTCGTACTTAATAATGTAGGAACAGCAGCTTTATTTCCAAAGGAATTCTCACAAATGGATTTTTTCTCCCAGCGTTTCCACACTTGCCTTTGTTGTTGTATAACTCACTGGCAGTATTGGTTATGGTTTATGTTGTGTACTGGGTGAATGAGCGTAGAAGGGGCCTGAGTTGGTATTCACTTTGCACAAAGAGTGTGAGGGACCAAAGTGGCAGGGGGCAAGATTGTTTGGAGGGGCATAAGCTGGCATGGAATGATATTCACAAGATCGTTTCAATTTACCTGTGAAAAGTTGCAAAGTCCAGACTATAGCTCATGACTCCTCTGGGGGACTATGGACCACAAATCCTGGAGAAGATGGCCCTGCTCCAAAAAATTGATGGGTGGAGGGGAGGTGCTATGCGATGCTTACCTTGGCAATTTACCAGCCAGGTGTGAGTGCAAATTCATGAAATTTAAGGTTGGGGGTTTAGATGGAAATGCTGGAATCAGAACTCGCCAGCCGTTTTTAATAACTCTAAAGTCATTCAGACTTTGTCATAAATCCAGCTTGTGGCTTTGCACAGAAAGAAATAAATAGCCAAAATACAACAAACTGAAGAATGTGATTAAAGATTGTATCAATGGATTTAACTGGAGTTTCTAGCAAGCCTGCCACTCATTCACCGCTGCAGTAATTGTTACTCTGACAATGAAGTATTTGAACGCAACTGCCTTCAATCCTTCACTTTGGGAATTGTGCTTTTATTTAGTGCATAACAAATTTGTACTTTCCATCTGCCTGCTAATGCTCAGCTAAACAAAAAAGATAATGGCCCTTAAAAGAGGGTTAGGCAATGCAATCTTTGTTATTTCCAGTTGTAAACGTGTAGTTCTCCAAGATGAGGTGGTAAGTCCTAGCAATCTGCATCTCCCTCAATTTGGAAAGGCATTCACCTGTTTATCTTGTGAATGATGGGGCATTACAACAGCTACTTACAAAGATGTGGCACTGTTGAAATGGAGAGGAGCCCCAAAACACTCCTCAGGAACATTGTCAGACAAAATTTGATGCTGAGCATGATTAGGAAATACTGGGGCAGGTGGCTAAAAGCTTGCTAAGTTGGTTTTAAGGATACCTTGAGAAAGGAGAGTGAAGTAGAGATGCAGGGAACTTAAGGAGTTACCTACAGAGCTTTAAAACAGAGGCAGCTGAAGACACAATAATGGAGTGGTGAAAATTGGGGGTTCACAGGAGGTCAATTGGCAAGTGTCTTGCAAAATTCCTGCTAACACCGATCCCTTTTTTAGTGAAGCACAAACTGAACAAAACAATAAGTCCAAGACTAAGAGACAAATATGTCTTGAAAATTCCTCCCTATGGAGGAAAACGTGAAGATGAAACCTAACACTAATATTCAAAATAATGAGGGGGTTGGACAGTAGATGGGAAGGTGTTTCCTGTCTGCAAAAGGATGGAGAACAAGAAGTGACAGGTATAAGGTAACCTCCAAGAAAAGCAAATATGATGTGGGAAGAAACTTTTCCACACACTGAGTAATTGGTGTCTGGAATGTGTTGATGGATGATACTAAAGCAGAGTTTTAACATTGAAGATGACATTGCATGATTTTGTTATAAAATTAAATAGCAATTAGTCCTGTTGGGGAAAGGTAGGAGAATGGCACCAAGCTATAATGTGCACAGAGAGCTGTTGCACATACAGTGGGCCAATGGCCTCCTACGCCATAACAATTCTGTGAAATAGGAGTTGCCTGTATTAGTCACAGTTTGACAGAGGGAGAGACAAGGACAGTGGCAGGCATCATAGACCTCAGTGCTGTTCCTGGCCTGGACCCCTATATTTCCCCCACTGCCCCCACACCTCCCTTGCTGGCTCACACTTGGGGGCTATCACTCCCAACACCTCTCTCCAAGTCTGAGTTCTGGCTATTCAGCTCTGGTGTGCGTCTGTCCCAGATGAGGGAGGGTATGGGAGATTGTCTCACCCTCATTTTGTTGTTTTTGGAGAAGGCATTTTATAATCCACTGTGCTTTTTCAAATTCCTGGGCCCTCCATTTGAACTGACTATCTGTCTGTAGATCTACTGACTGTGTCTACTAAATAGAAATACGAAGAGTTTAGCTTGTTTCCTAAGACACTACTTTTATTACAATTTCCTGAGTGCACAATGTCTGAAAACCTCAGATAATATTCTTATCTTGCTAAATCTTACCGCACAAGAAGAAAGAAGTAAAGTGCGTAGTTTATGTAACTTACTTATTCCGTCATGTCAAATATGAAAAAATGTTGCAACTATATTTGCATTGCTCTTTCAGAGTGAGGACTCGGATGAAGATGATTTATGTGCAATTAGTGATAAGTGGACTTTTCAAAGAAGCAGTAAGAGGTGGTCACGACTGGAGGACATTGATGTGCTGTTTCCCAGGCAAGACGCTCACCTTTCTGCAGGTGGCACAAAGTTGAAAAATACAACTAGCAGTGAGAGTGTACTCACAGATCTCAGTGAGCCTGAAGTCTCCTCCATTCACAGTGAAAGCAGTGGAGGAAGTGATAGCAGGAGTTTAGCTGGTAGAACTGTAGAAAGAAACTGTGCAGCCACAGAACGCCCAGAATGTTCTCTACTAAACTGTGCTGAAACCACAGTAATGCCAGACTGCACCTTACTGAATACTTCATTGCCACAGACTCCAAAAGACGTTACAAACTACAGTTTTGGTCTAAAAACTGAAAACGCAAAAGCAAAGGCTAAGAATCTTCTAAAGCGTATGGAAACATTGAGACCAAGAGCTTCTCATAAATTCAAGGGAACAATGCGATCAGGACCACTGGTTATTAGTGCACCTGTACTGCAACAGGAGCCCGAGTCATTGAGGACCATGCAATGTGTCGAGATAGTCAGTGGAAGCTTAAACAACTTGGCAAAAGATGCAACCAAAAGTGGATTTTCATTATCGGCTCAATCCAGTAGTGACAGTCACTCGGAAACTAGCAGCAGCACTGTGAGTACACCGTGTTTAAAATCACGGAAGAGACGTTTTGCCAACAAACGTAGTGGCATGTACCTTGAGGATATCGATTTCATGCCCGGAACAACGATAAAGCAAGTGGCAGATCAGAATCGTAGAAATGAATTTCGTTCCCAAGAAAACCTTGTTGTTCACATTCCAAAGGATCACAAACCAGGCACCTTTCCAAAGGCACTCTCCATTGAAAGCCTTTCTCCAACTGACAACTATAATCCTGTAAACTGGCGAACTGGAAGCATCTCTCTTGGAAAACAGAAATGCAGCATAAACAAGCCCAAGAATTGCTACCCGAAAGGAAGCAGAATCAGCATCTATGACAATGTACCTGGATCCCATTTATATGCCAGCACTGGTGATTTGATGGACTTGGAAAAAGAAGATATTTTTCCTCACTTAGATGATATCTTACAGCATGTGAACGGACTGCAACAGATTGTAGACCATTGGTCAAGAAACGTGTTACCTGAAATACAGGATGACGAACTCTCTGTCTGTGAACGTCGATTCCACACATCTAATCAAATAATGCTTGACTTTGAAAGGCATTCTATGTCAGATGGTCAGACTACACCCAGTGACCTTGATCGAGATGGTCAATCCTTAAATGAATCTGAAGCTGTAGGACTAAGAGACCGTAGGGACTCTGGAGTAGGGGCATCTTTAACCAGACCTAGCAGGTTAGTAGCCAAACCTGGAAGATTTTGTATGTGTGGGTGAGAATTAACTTATTGATTTTTCTGCATTGTCAATGTATATGAACAATCCAGGGCTTTTCCTTTTCCCAGCTAACATTCTCTTGCAATCTGCTTTCTAATTGTAATGTAGACCATCCAGCACATTTAACTGGTTTATTAATGTGAACGTGATTGCTATGTACATCAGGGAGTACGTCTCAAAGCAGCTAATGATTCTTAGTATTTTTAAATATATTTTCCTTCGTCAGAATGAAAATTGTTATGTCAACAGGGAATCCAAAGTAAAAGGCTGAAGCTTTATTTTCAATTTGATAATAAACTAGAGACTTGCAGAAAAAAATTTACCGGATCATATGGCACTAGTTTGGCATTCAAATAAACTGTCAGTAGATGCAAAAATTGATAATTTATCCACATAGAACTTAATTTGTGGTGTTGGTTTGGGGGAAAAATATATTAATGAAATGGATAGAAATTATTGAGTAAATTGTAACCAGACTCCACGGGCTAGAATCTACCAATCACATTGGCTTTACATTTCAATCTCCATTGGTTTTGATAATAGAGCAGGGTGAAAATTCAGTGTTGTACTTACTCTGCTGATTTGCCCTAGTAGTTGATGTTGGAGCAATTTTAAAATAGGTAAAGCAAATATTTTTATAAACGGTGCCTCTTCAGCCTCTTCAACTACAAATTGCAACATTGCCACCAAGATAAGTGCAGACAAAATATACAAGGCAAATGTACCTTTCAGAGAGGCTGAATCATTTCTGTTTCAACAGATTCAAACCTATAAGTTGTGTTTTGATTGATAAAGTTGTCCAGATGATTGTATTTTAGGGCCCACCGATGTTAGTGTGAGCACTTCAATGCTGAGGAATACTCCTGGTTTGGAAATAAAATTACGAACACCGAGCGGGGGTGGGGGGAGAAAGTTGTCATGTTTTCCCAGTAGGAACTTCGCCCATTGATTCTGAAAGGTAACTTTGGAAACATTTGGAGAATGTGTAATTTGTTATTGATAAGAAATTCATGGACTTAATCGTTTTGAATAGTCTCTTACCTGATACCCATCTCATCCGCTACATATGTCACTTCCACATATAAATTCAGTTAAGTTTCTCTATAGCAGTTTTCCTTGCTGTCATACCAGGCTGCTTCCAGTTATTATCTATTGGTATAGCTTGGTGATGTTATGGTGAAGTTCACTATTTTAAGGATGAAGTTGAGTTAGAGTTAGATCAACAACAAATCTGTCAAGTGGCAGTGAAGACTCATTGGATTGAATAGCCTATTCCTATTTCTTAAAATCAATTTTTTGTAATATATGACAATTCTGTGACGTGACCAATTGTGAAAGCAGTATGTCAAATTTATCATCCTAGTCTCATGAGAAGAAGAGGAAAATTTTGTTTGAAACAAGTTAGTTCTGGAGCTGCTGTGTTACTGTTTTCCTTGGTAACGGGGGAGGAGAATTGCTAATATGGCAGTAAGTAGCAGTCCACTTTAGGAGTTAACTGCGGGCAGTAACATTGGTTTTCAAATACTTCTCTGTTCTGATCAAGGTGACTATTTCCATTGTAAAGCATTTAAAGCTCTGAGATTGTGTGCTTGTGTTAATAGCCTAATGCTCTGTCTGGTTCCATGCTGTTTTGCATCACCATATCTAACGGGTAGCAACCTGTATCACTGACTTGACACTAAGTTTTGTGCCATTTTCTACCACTGTTGTTATGCACAAAGCCTACTGCATTCTTCCCTTTCTGGTCTGATTCCTGTAAGGTTCCATGTTGTTTTGATTCATGACATAACATTGGGTGTGATGAAGAATCAGCTGTGGCAGTGACTTAATGTGCAGTGAATTACAGACAGTAATCTGATACTACCCATGGCTTGTCTTCTGTACACAATATCCTGGATGTTTGCATTTATCTTGGTGGTGAAGCTATTTTGTAGTTAGAGGCACCATTTATCAGAAATAAGAGATAGCAAAATGTGGAGCTGCATGAACACAACAGGCCAAGCAGCATCTTAGGAGTGCTGCTTGGTCTGCTGTGTTCATCCAGCTCCACACTTTGTTATCTCGGATTCTCCATGTGCAGTTCCCATTATCTCTGATAACATTTATCAGAATATTTGTTCCCACTATAAATTTTGATAATTGTTCTTTTCTACATGGTTACTAATTTGATCTTTCCAACTGGCCAGTATTGTTTTCTAATGTGTGTTTTTCAAATTGGTTACGATAAAGATCACTGAGCTTTCTGTTTAGTTGATAACGCTCCTGTTGAACCTCCCTCTGCACACGAGTAAAACTTGAGTTAGACTCTTCACTCCTACATTCTTTGAATACTAGGTTGCACTGATTAGATAGTGTGTATACCTGTGTGCATGAACACACATCCAGAACATGATTCACAGCCACTACAAAGGTTCAAGATCAGTTGTTCTGGATGTTGTTTCATTTCAAGAAGCATGGAGGTTTAGCTGAACTCCAGTAGTAATTCTATGCCAGTGTAGTGCTGTGGCATAATACATATATTGCAGCAAATTTTTGATGCATAAATACTAAGCAATCAATGGTTAATGATTTGATTTTCCTTTTTATGATGTACAGTTTCCAAATTTCACATGATTCGGCCACCGCTTTGCTTTTTAATTCTGTTGTAATACTTTGTTCTATATTCGTAGGCGTCAAAGGTTACGGTGGCACAGTTTCCAGATTTCACATCGACTTAGCCTCACTTTAGCTTCACTACAGATCAGCAACCAGTCAGCAGCTCAGCTCAACCTGCTGCAGAAGTTTTCCCTCCTTCGACTCACAGCTATAATGGAGAAATATTCACCATCAAACAAACATGGCTGGACCTGGTGAGTTATTTTTGAGCCTAAGAGAGCAGTGAAACCACAAGCAGTCTTTAGTTTTTTTTAAATTTGAAAATTTGGTCATTATTAGGGACCAGAAGTAGATGAAGTTCTGCCATTTTTAAAACAATTAACACCTCAACTTGCCACACTAAACTCTTCCGGTGGGATTTTCTAAGATCTCTCTTTTTCAGATGATTTGGAATCTTAGAATACTAAAATGGTGAGTAGGAAGTTGTACATTCTTCTGAACGCAACTCTTGCTTGCCTTTCAGTAAAAACAAATAAGAGGCATAATTTACCTATGTTTACAGCAGGAAGTGAATCTTTTGCTTATTCCCACTTCTGCAACTTTGGTTTAACCCAAAGCAATTCAGCCTCTCGCCTGACCTCAATTTGAGGCACAAGAGTCGACATCTAGGACAGCTCAGATCTCTCATTTCCTTTTAAATGTTCATGGGATGTGGGGTCTCTGACACAGTTCTAATGATGGCTGTAAAACAACCTTTTTTTATTCCAAATTAAGCCTGGTGTGCTCTCCACACATGCTACCAGACCTGTTTGAATATTTCCAGCATTTTCTGTTCTTAAATCCATTTTCCAGAATTCAGTTGTCTTGGAGATCTGCTAATTTATTAAAGGAAATATTGTTGTCTTTTTCACTGTTCACAATGAGTCAGCAGCAGCATTTAAAATTAAGACAACACTTGCTGCTTAATTGTATCTGCAAAGGTTGAAATAAAAACAATGTCTGCGAGAGCCAAGAATAATTCCTTGTTCAGGCAAATACATTGTGCATTGACCTGTAAAAGGTGGACGTCTGTCTCTACTTTTAACATCATGTTGAACTGAGTCAGCATTCACATATACCTGTCGTCAAGCACAGGTAGGGTTTACAATAACCCATGCGTTTCTTTGAGGTTATTAGAGATGCCAAATTAAATTATTAACCTGGAAAAGAATGCTGTCCCATTTCCTTTGGAAGCTGGTTGCATTGATTTAGTCAGCTGCAAAACGTGATCACTGTGCAGTCCTTTTGGAGATAAAGCCTCACTTTCACATTGAGAATACACTCCATCCTATTCTGTAGCACTATCACAGTGCTAAAAGGGACAGATTTCAAACTGATCCAGCAACTCGAGACTGAGCATCCATGAGGTGCTGTTAGCCATCAGAGTGTTGTCCAGCCCAATGCATAACCTCATGGCCCAGCATATCCGCCATGCTACCATTTACCATCAAGCCTGGGGATCAGCTGGTTCAACAGAGTGCAGGGCACCCTTCCGGAAGCAACAGCAGGCTACAAGAAAAAAACCGTAGATGCTGACCACGGCAGATATCCATTACTCACTGTCTCAACAGGCATTTTAATCAAAGTCAGTAGCATAAGATTGGTGATAATAAAGAGCCAAGTTTCTTCCATGACTATCTGACTTTCTCAGATTCTGTCCTCTTACTTTATCCCTGCTTTTCAATCAGTTTACCATTGCAAGTTTACTTTCAGTTGCCAAAGATGGACAGTTGGTTCTGAACCAAGTCGGTAAACCTTACTACCCCTCTCTCTTTTTAGACACCTCTTACAACCTAACTCTTGAAGCTTATCATCATCTACTCTAATAACTTGTTATTTGTGTTAGACCTTGAGCTGTTTAGTTACCTTTAAAACCATGATATGATTTCAACTTGCTGAAAGCATTTATAAAAATCTGTTGTCCAAAATTCTCTCCTTATGCGACACACTCCTCTCTTATTCACAGCTTTATATGTGTTTCCATTGGTCTTGATTTGAGTGCTAGCCCACCATTATGATCATTTTCTCTTTAGTACCAACCCCTCAATGCAGGCAGGTAAATGGAATTATAATTGTGGTAGCATGATCTAATTAAATGAAGAGGCTCGAATGGCTGAATGGTCTCTCGCTGTTCCTCAGTGGCAGTCATGCTTATGTAGATTTCAGGCAGCAGGATGGAGTTCACATTAGAATATCTCATGTAAATTAGTTTCTTTTTACCTTTGAAGTGATTTCATTCTATTCATAGTTCCATGGAATGTTCTAGCTGATCAATGTTCATGAATTGGAAAAACTTTTCACATGTAGTTCTTACTAATTTATAATTTAGAATGCAGACTTCATACACTCCACCTTTCTGTTCAACATTTTTTTGAATGTTTCAGTTCTTTGACTTCTCTGCAATAATGACAATCACTGATGGGAAGAGAATATATTCAGTTTTTAAAAAACTCACTTTTTAAAAAGTAAGGCTTTTCACCGTACATCAGTATGTGCGACGACAATAAATCAAGTCCAACAAAAAGCATGTTCTTTATTATTTTAAATGAACATTTAACATTTTTTTCAAAAATAAGGAGGGTACGCTGTATTTCTGTCATGGACGTCATGTTGTGTTTAAGTGGATCACATCCTCTTCAGTAAGCAACGTGACATGGCTTCTTGCAGGTCTGTGCCCAAATTCATGAAGAGGATGAAAGTACCCGACTATAAGGACAAGAATGTCTTTGGCGTACCTTTGATAGTTCATGTACAGAGGACAGGACAGCCCCTCCCTCAGAGCATTCAACAAGCCATGCGTTACCTGAGGAGTCACTGTCTAGATCAGGTACGTGAGTCAATGTATTGAAACCAATTGGAATGTTATTGCTTTTATCATTGTTGTAACTGACGTCAAAATTTATATTTGGTCCTAATGTCTCCTGTGTCATCTCGGTTTTCATGAGATACAAAATTTGGCAAGAATTTCATGGAACTAACTGGCCAGGTTTTGGGAGTGCGGAATATATGTTACCAATTTTCTGAATTAGATGGGAAATTATTATTAAACTTTGGTTGACTGGTAACATAGACAAGAAAATATGGTTTTGTTTTTAAACTAAGCATGTGGAGTCGAGGAGGTAGAGTTCAGCAGACAGAAGGATAGGAAGTGTTTATATTGATACCTATACAGATACCAGCAAAGAAATCCTTATCCACTAATTATGATTAAATCATGTTTGGGAATTGTTTGTGTAGTTAGTTAGACTAGGATTTTTTTAGCCTAACATTTTGTGGGTAACTAGCCTACTAAGTCCCATGGAACTGTTCAAAGTCTCTGATTCTGTGTCAAGAGTTGGAGGTTTGTGCTGGAGGAAGAGAAACCAGGGTATTGGCCTTCAGACATAGAAAACTTCTCTGCAGTTTCTATCGCAGCCAATATATCGGGACTTCAGTGGGATCCCAGTGAGCATTTTGAGTTCATCTCCAATGATCTCGACTGGAATATCTGGACCATTTTACAATATGTCCATTTATTCATGGCATTTGAAGGTGTCAGAATATTTTATACTTTCCTTTCAGAATGTTACCAACTACCAAAGCAGGATTTTTTTCACAAATATTCATACCTGGTGTGCTTTTAACGGACTTGCCAAACTTCTGTGAGTGTGTTGTTTGAATTAAACATGCCCAACCCACAGATGACCAAACCTATATAGTACTGGGTCATGAATGTGGAGAAAAATCAGATTTACTCAAAAAAAAAAGTATCATTGGGTGCTTTTCAATGAGTAAATGATCACAATGAAAATATGGTCCAGTGTTCAACCGAGACAGAAAAGTTTGAGGCCGCCAGAAAGTCAGCCTGCATTGCATGTTATGGAAATCTCATACACCTGTGGATATGTGCAGCCTATGTATTCTGTATATCCCTTACAGATCATAACCACTCTTCAACATCCATTTCCTTCAGGAAGGGGCGTAGCATAAGATAGGCAAGTTAGTTACTTTTAAAAAATGAATGTGTTTATCTTCAGCACAAAACCAGACAAAGATTAAACATCCAAGTATCAATTGAGGTTTTGTTGAATTTACTAAGTAACTCTGCTGAACAGATGATTGAGTTGGCAAATGTGCGATTCACTCATTGCCACGTAAATATGATAATTAATCTTGTGAGTTATTGTTGTCGATGTACGGTATTTCACAACAATCCGCTCTATCCTGAAAGTTAATGAATCTAATAACTTATGGTGCACTTACAGATAATTGGGTTTTTTCATTTTAATTTAATACTTCTATTTTATTCCAGGTGGGTCTGTTTCGGAAGTCTGGAGCCAAATCCCGAATTCAGGCCCTTCGACAGATGAACGAAGCTTCTCCAGATAATGTTAGTTACGAAGATCAATGTGCCTATGATGTAGCTGATATGCTGAAGCAGTTCTTTCGCGATCTCCCAGATCCTCTCCTGAGTAGCAAACTAGGGGAAACTTTCCTGCATATCTATCAGTGTAAGCGACACATTGTCGATTATAGATTTTATAGTTTTTAATGGAGCTTTCCAGCTTTGTCCTAATGCTGAAATCTTATTCTTCACCGTTTACAATGGAATTAATCAAGTTAAATGAATATATCCCATAGGAAGCATTCAATATCAAAGAAAGGTAAAGTAATAAACAGTACGATACTTCTAGGGGTTACAATACAGATGCCGAAGTACAAAATGGAGACAAAATCAAATGAATTTTTGAATAAATCAGCTATTTTCTGTCACTTTTTATGTTCTTTTTTAGTTCAGATAAAGAATGAGAGTCTGGACTGAAATACTCCTAGTAAGGAATTATTCCAAAACTGTTCAGTGAGATGTATTAATATTTTTTGCAAAGATTCATTGTTTCTGATGTTGATATCTCAGATATTCTGTAAAATAGCTCATTTTGGCAATTCATTTGAGTTAATCAAATACACAGCATGCATATCACAGCAAATGCCAATTAGGCCAAATGGTCTGTGTGATCACTCTCTCATATCTCTCTTCATCTAACTTAACAAGCATAACCATTTTTCCCTTTCTCATTCTTGGGTTTCCCATCCTCAAACCCTGGATAAAACTATAGGCCACGTGTACCAAAGAGGGTCGTTACTAGTGGACCTTGATGTCAAAGTTTTATTTGACAAAATGTGGCATCTTGTGGGAGGTCAATGATCTCAGCTCTAGCACATCTCTGCAGGAGTGTCCTAGGCCCAGTGATCTTCAGCTGCTTCAACAACAACTTTCCCTCCATCATAAGGTCAGAAGTGGGTATGTTCACCAATGTTTGTGCAACATTTAGTCCATTCCTGACTCATCAGGTTTCTGAAGCATTCCATGCTCAAATGCGTCAGGAGCTGGACCATATCCATGGTTGGGCTACAAAATGGTTCACAACAATGCACATCACATAAATGCCAGGCAATGACCATTTCCAGTAAGAGCCATCATTGCCCCTTGGCATTCAATGGTATCACCGTCACTGAATCGCTCACTAATCAACATCCTGGGGGCTACCATTGACCAGAAATAGAACTGGATGAACCATATTAAAGCCATGGCTACAAGAGCAGTGAGTCACTCACCCCACCTGCTTTCCCAAAGTCTGTCCACCATCTATAAGAAACAAGTCCAGAGTGTGATGGAAAATTCCCCACTTGCGTAGATGAGTGTCACTCAAACAGTCAAGAAGCTAGACACCATACAGGACAAAACAACCCATTTCAAAGGCACTACTTTTATAAGTATCCACTCTGCATCCCACAATGTTCAGTAGCAGCAGTGTGTACCACCCAGTAAATGCACTGTACCAATTCACAAAGGGCCTTGTAGACAGCACCTTCCAAACTCATTCGCCTATGAATGACAAGCGCAGCACGTACATGGCAACACCACCGCAGGCTAGTTCCTGTCTAGGTCACTGACTATTCTGATTTCGAAATGTATAGTCATTTTTCAAGGATCGCTGGGTCAAAATCTTGGAATTCTCTCTCCACCAACAACATTGTGTGTCTTTCTACAGCATATGGATTACAGTGGTTCAAGGAGGGTTACTGCAAGAAGGGGTATAATTCTGGTCATCCTTCTGTAGGAAAGATGTTGTTAAACTTGAGAGGGTGCAGAAAAGATTGACCAGGATATTGCCAGGAATGGAGGGTTTGAGCTATAAGCTGAAGCTTTTTTCCAGGGAGCATTGGAGGCTGAGGGGTCACCCTATTGAGTTTTATAAAATCATGAGGGGCCTGGATAGGGTGAATAGCAGTGGCATATTTCCTAGGATGTGGCATCCAAAACTAGATGACATAGGCTTTTATGGTGAGAGGGGTAAGATTTAAAAAGGACCTATGGGACAACTTTTTCACAGAGGGTGGTAATACCTGGAACGAGCTGCCAAAGGAAGTGGTAGATTATGGTGGAGGCTGGTTCAGTTATCACATTTAAGTCATCTGGAAGGGTATATAAATAGGAAGGGTTTACAGGCGTTGCTGATAAATGGGATTAAGACATATTGGGATGTCTGGTGTGCATCCTGCATGTGAATTAAAAACAAAATGGAGATTTCTAAACAGAACTCCTGTCAACATTTGAATTCTTGGCCTCTTATCTCCAGAAATGAAGACCGGTATACTTCAAGGCACAAATGACCCATCAGTAATCTAAAAGGCCATGAATAATAAAGCTAGAGGCTAGTTGAGAGAATGGGTATATGACTGTTGTTAAAGGTAGTAGCGGACGCAAAGTGACTATATATGGATTAGGAATCTTTACAGTCTGTTTTTAAGAAGATAAATTAAGAAGTAGGCTCAGTTATCTATTAAGTACCAATAGTTTTGAACATTTAAAGTATTTAGCTTGTTTTCTGGATGTGTTTTATAACTGTCTGTTGCACTAATATGTGCAGATGTTCCCAGGGAGCAACGGCTACAGGCAGTGCAGGCTGCCAGCATGCTGATGTCGGATGAAAACCGTGAGGTTCTGCAAACCCTTCTTTGTTTCCTTAGTGACGTGACTTCAGTAACAGAAAATCAGATGACTCCTATGAACCTTGCCGTTTGCTTGGCACCATCTCTCTTCCACCTTAATTTAATTAAGAAAGGATCCTCCTCTCCAAGGTAGGGCCCTTGCTTCTGGGTATTATGAGTCTAACCTAATAGCATAAATCGTATAAAACAACTGGCATGTTTTGACAATACTTATGGGTAGCAGAGATTCTCAATGGTTTTAACAACATTGTTTGTCAATAAAGTTTCAATCCTGAACTAAACTACAGAAATGTTATTCCATTAATTTATAAACTAATGAATAAAGTATTCCACCATACTTCAAATCCATATTGCTTCTGTAGTTATCATCCTGAGCAGAGCTTTTCAAGTCTGAATCTTTTTAGATACTATTTCAGATCAGAAATCAAAGCTTGACCCAATCAGAAATGTAAAGTTTAATACACAAAAAGGCCATTTGACCTAATGTCTGCAACAATTGTTTGCTAGAGGGAACAAAATGAATCTTCTGGCCTGTTCTTACCCTTGAGCTTTTTCCTTTTGTTTTTGAATCAAATGTGTATCCAATTTTCCTTTCGCAAGTTGAATGATTTATATCTAAACTCCTCCCTGTGGCAATATATAGTATGCTCTTGCAGCCTGGTATATGAGGAAATTGCTCCTATTATCCTGCATTGTTCTTTTAGAATCTGCCATGAATTGGTAACCACTGATTTCAAAATCCTCAACTCTTCTCAATCCTCAACTCTTTCTCAATTTACTCTTTCAAAATGCTTTCTATTAATCTTTCAGTGCTTTGCCTCTTTCATCACAACAATAGTTTTCCCAACCAGACAACATCCTGGCAGATTAATACTCTCTCTACAGTCTTTTATAATCAGGTTTCCAAAACTCCACATATACTCTAACTTTGGCCTCAGCAATCTTTTGTAACAGTCACCGTGATACGTGCTAATTCTCTGTGCAGTTATTTGCATCCTCTTTACGGGGCCTTATCTATTTGTACTCTTAATTGCGGGAACAAACTATATAAACGGTTTAGTTTCTCTGTTCGTCTATGTCCGTCAATCTTTTTCTGTTACGTGGAATGCATCTGTTCCTGGGACAGTTTTCCCAGGCACTGAACGACAGGGGTATTGGCAAGCAGGTTGTGAAAATCACATGAGGTGACCAAGACAGTGTTGCTTGATGTTCAGAACAAAAAATCCCATTTTTCAACAAATAGTTAAATGGTGAGCCAGGATTCTTGTTAGTAAGCCGCAAGGAGCCTGTTAGGATGAGTTAGCATGCATTAACATCCTCACTATTATGTCATCTCACCTCATTGATATGCAGTTTCCCATTCTCCTACCTATTGGATTAAAAACTAGATGGTGATAATTTCTGAAATGAAAGTCAGAGCAGTTACCTGGTGACTCGAGCTCACCACTTTCTCCTGCGGCCTTCTATTTTGCACAGCCGTACACAACCCACCAGGACCTCCCAGGTCAATGTTGGCAAAATGGGGTCCCAGTTTCCCTCTGTCCAATGTGTCTGGGGAATTTGACAGGACCCACACAGAGCAGCCACAGACTGCCAGCTCATGAAGTGTACAGGCAGGCTGTAAAGGTGGCACCAAGATTCCCAGAAGGCCCCAGCAATAGTTGGTACTTCTGCCGAGTGGATCAATTTGGGGCATGGTGCATAGGCAATGATGTGAATTTGGGAAGATGGCCTGAGAAGCCCTGCTCGGTGTTGTGGAGAGAATTCCCCCATAAAACCCACGAAAATTGACAGTCAAAATTTAATATGGACAAGAATGACAATAAACCTTGGAAAGGAAAGAAAGAAGGGTTTGAATCTTACCAAAAATTGACTGTCATTAATTTTTCTGCTGTCACTTGTCTTTCCATTAGATTAAACTACTCATGCTTTCCAAATCCCTTTTACAAATTGTTCTCACTGTTTGCTTTTGCCATTAACAAATATCTGTGTATTGCTATGTTTTGCTTTCGTTATGCTAAAATGCAAAACATCTTTATGTGCTAAGATCAAATGTATAACTGGTGTTGAGTGCTGGGTTATTCAACTGTGCTGCTCAATGTGATTCTTAATTTCATTTTGTTGCATGCACTTGATTTCTCCTTCTTTCAAAGCTCAGGAGACAGGCAGTTGAGTGACTGCAGGTAATCTACATACTTGTACCATATTCTCCTTCGGCAAAATCCATGGGTGAAAGTAGCGGGACTGATAGCAGCATTAAATTTACTAAAGGACGATTGAAACGAACCTCAGTTAAAGTCCAAAACAAACTCCCTACCAGCAGTGAAGAAGTACCAACACCAAAAGGATCACAGCAATTCAAGAAACCAACTCACTACATTTTCTCAAGGGAAATTAGCAATAGACAAATGCTGATCCAGCCAGCGATACCCAAATCTCATGATTGAATAACAAAAAAAAGTCAATGGTCTGTCCTTAAACCTATGTATTTTTGAATGAATTATTTCTTTTTCTGTCTGTTCTTCCTATGGATGACTCTCGCAATTCCAGGATTTGTTGTCTATCCCTAACTGCACTTGAACTGTGTGACTTGCTATGCAGAAGAGTTGAGTTGGCCATATTACTATTGTGCTAGAATTGCATGTTAGCCAGACGAGGTGAGAACTGTAGATTTCTCAACCTGAAGAGCATTCTAACAATTAATAGCTGCAGCAGACCCCATTACTGAGACGAGTATTCCATTTCAGATATTCTTTGAGTTTAAATTCCACCAGCTACCATGGTGGTTTTTGAACCCGTTTCCCAGAGCATTAACAAAAAACAACTTTCAGATCATAGAATCCCTACAATGCACATGCTGGGAATCTGAAACAAAACACCAGTTTTTGTCTGGCAGCATCTGTGAAGAGAAAGTAGAGTTAATGTTTCAGTTCGAGAGGCCGAAGAGACCCCGGACCTGTGACGTTGATTCTGCTTTCTTTCCACAAGGCTGCCAGACCTGCTGAGTTTCTCCAGAAATTAATGTTTTTGTCCCAGAATACTAACCTGGGCCTCGGGATTACAGGTCCAATGCCATCACTACCTATTTCTACCATTTCCTTGCCATGATTACAAATTATTATCAGCAGTAACAAGGCAGGAGGGCCACAGCATTATTAATGTGTAATGTTTTCAAAAATAACTAAGTTGGAGCTCATCCTGTTGAAGCTCATTGCAAAGTAATTAACAATTAATAAGTGGCTTTAACAAAATGAATCTTAAGAATAGTTCAGTCCCCAAGGTTGTTTTTTAGAATAATCTGATTTGTCTTTGGTTAATATAAAGCAAAGTTTATATCCATGAAGAAAACTGGGTTACATAATTTTGTATTTCATTGTGTTTGCTTTCAGATATGAATGTTATTTAAAATTTCTTCATAAGCAAGCACTGCTAAGTTTGACTGTTTTAATTTCCTCTTCACTGATAACCCATTCAATCTGCTTAAGTGCATTTACTCTCTAGATAAAAATACAGATACATGGAGCCAAGCTGTGACATCAAATTAATATTGTGGCGTTTTCACTTGATTAACTTTTAACTTTTGGAGGCCACCAGGCAGACTTCATGTTTAACTTTTTGGCACTATCCACAGCTATTTCCCTCTGCCAAGGGATTTAGCATATTTTGGGGAAAAATGCATACCTGTGAAAACTATGTAGCTTGTTAGAAGTGGCAGCCCTGGAAAGTGTCAAGATGACAATTCCAATTCTGTGTTTTAATCAAGCCATTTCAAGAACATTTTATAATTTAGGCTATGGTTCAGAATTAAAGCAGCATTGCCATCCAAAAACATAGCAACATCTGACACATGAATTGTTTTCCAGTTAGCAAGTTGGTATATCAAAAGTAAAAGCTGTCAAGTAGTTATGTACAAAGGCATTTGTGGAGAGAAACAAAGTTAACAAAATCAATGACAGTTCATCAGAACTCTGAGTAATTCACCCAACAGACAGCCAGAAGGACAAACATTATTTTAACTCTTATCTGGAAATATAAAAAGTAGCTTCTCCGTCACCTTGATGCCTTGTTTGTGTGTGTGCCTAATCATTTTCATGTTAAAATGAACAACTAACCAGCCTTTTCCCTCTGATTTACAATAGGGTAATGCATCGTAAATATGCAATGGGAAAACCTGATCAGAAAGACTTGAATGAGAATCTTGCAGCTACACAGGGACTGGCCCAGATGATCATAGAATGCAACAAAATTTTCCAGGTGAGTCACTGTTCAGTAGCTAAACGAACTAACTTTAAACTGCGATGATTCAGAGGTGTTTTATAATTGCTGTTATTGTTGCATAACCATTAGAGTCAATAAAATTGATTAAACTGCAATATGTTACCAAATTTTAACTCCTGTAATGTGATCTGCTTTAACCTCAATGTGTGCTCTGATCTCAGCCAAGGAAATAGAATTCTTTGAGGAGGTGACAGTTATGGTGAATGTGGGGGAAAGATATTGCTCGTATGTAACTATCAGAAGACCTTTGACAGGATATCTCACAACTAAGGAAGTTTCAGAAATACAGAACTAAATGTGACAAAACAAATTTGACCATTAACTAACTGATTACAGCGATTGGAAATTAAATGTAAACTGAGTGCCTAGAGTAAGTAGTAATATCTTGCAGGATTCTGGCCTGGGGCTGCAATGACTGAATTTTTACCAGGGCCAAGATGGCACACTTAGAAGCTGGCAAGACAGGAAAATAGGTGACATGCCACTTATGGACGACCGTCTAATGCATTCTCACTGCTGGGAATCTTTCCCAGGGGGACATTCCGAATTGGATCAGTTACTTGAAGTAGTCGATCAGTTACTGGTTTGTGGTGATTTTGGTCTCCATTGCATTTCATGGCTGGCCCTAAGTCATGCTTGGAGACCGCAAATTCCTCCAGTAAATTGGCAGTCAGGAAAACTGCACTCCTGGCTAGGTTTGACCCACTGAAGAAATGTCCTCCATCCTAGTGGATCTGTTGGTCTATATCATGTTTATTTTTCCATTGCTTTGCAGCCAATACAGGCAGTTCCATGCTGAAAAAGGCTCGCTGGATCTGAAACATTAATTCTGAATTCTCTCCACAGATGCTGCCAGACCTGCTGAGTTTCTCCATCAATTTCTGTTCATGCTTTAGTTCCGTGCTGAGATGTCCTAGACAATGTTTCTCAAATCTTTTCCCATTGTGACTCCTTTCTGGTGCTTGCAAGTTGCTGGGGCCCTACACCTTAGGGAGTGGGATGAGAAGAAGCTTGTCAGACCGGGGAGATACCTTTTTATATTAGGGGTATGTATGAGGGAGGGTTAAAAATTCAAAAAGCAATGGAAGTAGTCGGAGGCGGGGGGGGGAAGCTTTCAGTCAAAATTGTAGAGCAACCATCCTTTGTTATTTTATCAGGACAGGATTCCATCCCCCAGGACTAGGGCAATTAAGCGTTGCCCACAATTTTAAAGTCTCTGATGAAAAGTCCACACATCTGTTAGGACATGGTTCACCACAGCAGTTATTGCTGCCTGAGAACTCTCAATCCTAAAATTTTAGCTGGTGACCCCAGTCAAGATCACCAACCCGCATTTTGGGAAGCTCTGCAATGGTTCCTGACCTGCTTTCTTTTGGCTGAAAGATGACTGATGGAACTCTGTGTCAATAGATGAGAGACCCCATTATTCATTCCTGGGATGATTATTTTGAAAGAAGAAATAATGGTTTGGTGGAAAGCTTGATGTGAAACAGCAGAAGGATTCAGAGGTTTGCAAGACATCCAACAGTGCTTTTTCACATATATAAGGCCATTAAAAAGAAAATGGAATTTGGATGTAATGACAAACGGCCATTCATTCGGGGGTTGGTCTGATTGGCCACCAGAACTTTGGAAGGTCAGTGGAAACCCTGAATAAAATGTAAACAAAATTTTCTGTGACTTGTTTGAAGAACCCTCGATAATTTTACAGGCATCAGTTTTTTTTGAAACATCTTCATCTTCACCCCAGCGGTCTGTTGTTCTAAGATGGATTCAAGTACTATGAAGGCACATAGTTTTGTTTGAACCAAACAAGTGATTGCAGTGAATTATGTCAGCACCAGCTCACATGCAGGTTCCTTTGGTAGTTCCTATTAATTCATAGTTAATTGGTTTAAAATGTAACATGTCAACACAGCACCGTGCAGTTAGTTTATCAAGTATTTGGATTAATTTTGATTTACTGTTTCTTTTTAAGGTTTTAATATCACTTTGCAGTACAGAACTCAATTCTATTTCTAAAAGCTGGAAATCTGGAACACACTCTTCAGAGTCTCCGGCTATAGCTGGGTCATTATGATCTGGTCAACTGTTGTTGTAAAGCTATTTTTCTGTGTCTGTGACTTATCTTTATCCAATTATCCACCATTTGGAACAGATCCCTCAAGATATGATGATGCAGTCTCGGAACTCTTACATTGAGGCTGATGCCCATCCATTGACACTGGAGGAACTTGGAAAACAACTCGAAGATGAAGGTGCAAATTATCAGACCTACCTGGAGAACCTCATCCAGAACCTCCAGAAAGAAGCCAGGGAGAAATTTAAAAACTGGGTTGCGTGCCCATGCCCTGATAACACTGAACTTGCTTACAAAAAGGTATGCTTTTACACAAGCACTTATTCTATATTTGAATATGTTGATGATTTTAAAAATAACCTCACTTCCTTTTAGGCACTATCATTTAAATGATGACCAGTATAAACCTTGTACAAAATATTTCAAAAACTCAACAGTAATTTTTAAAGTCTTAATCTGTGATATTTCTGTTCCTCACTGCCTACTGGAATGACATTTCATCAGTATTAATGTCAATCAAGTTGTCAGCACCATGTAGTGGTTGCAGTTGCAAATATGATACAAAAACGTGTAAAGAAAGCTCTGGTGGAATAGATAGAATTGTCACTTAATGCATTGGTTGCATGTAGATTTTCCAAAAACACCCTTGCTAATTATTCTCTAGAAGAGACTTTATCTCTGTGAAGTGCTCATAGAATGGAGGAAAAGTGGTCATTTCTAAAGAGAAAAGCAGACTGCGTTGAAGTTCATCACCTTGATATGACATTTGAGAGCCAGTCCTAAAAGTTTACCAACAGGTTGTGTTTTTCACTGGGATAATAGGAATGGCAGATGCTGGAGAATCTGAGATAACAAGGTGTAGAACTGCATGAACACTGCAGGCCGAGCAGCAAAGCTGATGTTTCGGACCTAGACCCTCTGTCGGAAATGGGGCGGGGAAGGGGGGTTCTGAAATAAGTGGCGGGGGGGGTACCGAAGATGGATAGAGAAGATGATAGGTGGAAAGGAGACAGACAAGTCAGAGGTGGGGATGGATCCAGTAAAGGTGAGTGTAGGTGGGGAGGTAGGGAGGAGAAAGGTCAGTCCAGGGAGGACGGACAGGTCAAGGGGGTGGGATGAGGTTATTGGGTAGGGAATGGGGGTGCAGCTTGAGGTGGGAGGAGGGAATAGATGGGAGGAAGGACAGGTTAGGGAGGCAGGGACAAGCTGGGCTAGTTTTGGGATGCAATAGCGAGAGGGGTGATTTTGAATCTTGTGAAATCCACATTGATACCATTGGGCTACAGGGTTCCCAAGCGGAATACGAGTTGCTGTTCCTGCAACCCGCGGGTGGCATTGTTGTGGCACTGCAGGAGACCCAGGATGGACATGTCGTCTGAGGAATGGGAAGGAGAGTTGAAATAGTTTGCAACTGGGAGGTGCAGTTGTTTATTGCGAACCAAGTGTAGGTATTCTGCAAAGCGGTCCCCAAGCCTCATTTTTCACTGTTCTGTCAATCAATAATGATTAGTGACCTAGAACATCTAATGCAATAATTTTAAGTATGGGGTTATCGTAAACATATCCATTTAAACCAGGCACCACTTTCTATTAATATGGGTAAACTAATTCAGGAAATATGACCAAATCAACATATTGTAGTGAACATAAAATCGTGCATTAGGTGCAGATCCTTCTTCCAAACCACAAGAGAGACAGATGGTTTCTTCCTAATATTGGTGGAGTGAAGCTATATACCCAGAATAAACTGTAGTCCAGTTCTCAGCCTCCAATTGTTCACTTTACTCAAGCTGTATTACTCAAGCTCCTGTATTTATACCATGCAACTACAAAATTTAGATTTTATATACATGTTGTAAAATAAATGTCTGAATTGTTATTTCAACAGCTTTCTCCTGATGTCATGAAACATATTAATCATTTTCAGCTTTTAACTGTATTTTGACAAAAGCAGAATTTCCTGCCCCAGCAAACTACAGATCAATCAGCATCCTGTTTTTTTTTGAAAAGGCAAGGTTTACTGGTTTGGGTGTGTTCCCTTCGGTAGAAATGCCACATCCTTTTCACATTAAAGACGTTCAATTGATCTGTTATGTATTTCAGCATTTTATTCTTTCTATATTGCCTGTAAACTTGTAAAGAGTTCTTGTTATTTGATTTTCTGTTTTATTGAGGTATGTATAATGAATAAAAGTATCAAAGACTCAGTGATAGGAAAGCGCACGATTAGTGGTATTCTGACTTGAAATAAAGAACCAGCATTTGTGTAGCACCCAATACAACCTCAGGATGTCCCAAATTGTTATAAAAATGATAAATTATTTTTTAAAGTGTATCCATGTCTTAATGTTGGAAATGCAGTATCCAAATTGTCCCACGCACTGCATGACGAGAAATAGAAGTACTGGAATTCATTTTACCATCAAGCTTTCTCAGTAATTCAGTAAAGTCATGCTGATCGTGTACAACCCTTGGCTCCCTTTGTATCAGCCTCTGTCTTGAATGGATTCAACGATTAAGTATTCACAGCTCTCAATGGTACAGAGTTCCAAAGATTCACATCTCTTTAAACAAAGAAATTTCTCTTCACCTCCACCTTCAATGGATGACCCTTACTCAGAATTGTAGCTCCTGGGGAAAGCTTATCTTTCCTCAGTGAATACCACCAGGATTTTCCCCTATCACACTACTTTTATTTTTTGTTCAGTTAATAATTTTCATGTTTCTAATATTCAGCCAGATTAAATAAGTAAATAAATAAACACAAAGTAATATGGATGCTGGCAATCTGAGATGAAAACAAAGTGCTGGAGAAACTCAGCAGGATCTGTAGGAAGAGAAGTAGAGTTAATATTTCAAGTCTGACATGACTCTGCTCAGGTTCCAGTGAAGAGTCATGTTGGACTCTGTTGCTTTCTCCACAGCTGCTGCCAGGTCAATTCTTTCTCCAGCACATTTGGATTTTCTTAAAGCTGGGTTGATTCTCTAGCTCTTCTTAAAAACATAAAGGTGCTTACGACTCAGTTCCAGGATTCCCGACCCCATTCACAGGCTTTCACTGGGACTTTTTAAAACAAGTTGTAGTTACAAGTCTGCAAAATTTCAATAATAAAATATGAAACTGAATGCTAGTCTTATCAGTGACGACCATTCAAATATTGAAACTAATCTGGTTCATTAATGTCTTTTTGTTTGGGAAGGAAATCTGCCTGCCTACCTTACTTCGTCTGAGCGACATATGACTGCAGAATACCAGCAATGTGGACAACCCTTGGCAACCCACTGAGATGCCCACATTAGCTACTCAGATCAAGGGTACTTTGAGATGGGCAGTATAGTGCTGGCTTTGCCTGTGACGACCACATCTCATGAAAGAGTAAATTAACTAGAAGGGCTTGAGCACACAACTTTGTTCAGAGGCAGGAACGCTAAACACTGACCTGCAGTCATTTTCTAATATTTATAAATTCTAAATTGTCTCAGTTAATGATTGCAATAATAAAAGCTTTTTTTTGTGGTAGGTTGGTGATGGTCACCCTCTCCGTCTGTGGAAGGTATCCGTTGAAGTCGAGGCACCACCTTCAGTAGTTCTAAATAGGGTACTACGAGAGCGTCACTTGTGGGACGATGACCTACTCCAGTGGAAAGTTGTGGAGTCCCTGGACAAGCAGACCGAAATTTTTCAGTATGTCTTGAACAGCATGGCCCCCCACCCCAGCCGGGACTTCGTCACACTGAGGTAAATATTGAATGTGTAATACACCACATCCAAAACACACAACCTGGTAATAAAATGGAGAGCAAAAGTTGAATGTTTGGTGACAATAAGAATGTTTCAATGGGAAGTGGGTGAGCAGAATTTAAACTTAGTTTAACATTTTGAATTTAACTGGGAACCTCGGCTGTAAAATGAAATTGCTTACCAATGGCAGTTAACTGTCTATCAGTTGCAAGTGCCGAAACAGCAAGGGCTAATTATTGTGAGCATTTGTAACTTGGTTGTGGCTCAAAACAAAACATAAAAACAAAGTGATGCACAAACTTCAAATGGAACGTATAAGTAGGGAATTTGATGAATGGGTATTCTGACAGTGGGAAGGAGGTACCATTTCTTCCATTTTGGATGCAGTTCATTTTGCCTTCAGGCAGCAGTTAATTTTTGTCTGGTGTTCTAGTGGTCATTGCAAATTAGTGTAAAAAATAAAGATTCTTTCTTTTTCCTTTTTTGAGACCAAGACGTGGATATAAATCCAGACATAACCACCCCTTGTGTGCAGAACGATATCCCAACTCCACTTTGAGTGGTGTTTATTGGAAGGTGGATATTTCCTAAAAACAAAAGGGAAGATTTATACTAAGCCTTCACAAATGGACTCCTGAGAGTGAGTCACTGTACCCGGTCGTAAATTATAGCTTTGTTATCATCAGAAAGGGAGGGGAAGTTATCGCACACTTGCCCTCATTCATACATAAAGGTTTGGCTCTGTTTTTTAAACTGTGCCTAGTTCTACAATTTATCTTTCACCTTTTCCCTTTAATGTCTTGGAAACTTGGAGCAAATTACCATAGGATGGAATCTTATAGGGATCTGAGTGAAGTGGGTTATGGTGAGGTTTTTGACAGTCAGAGAGCCATCTTGACATTGGGAGTGACTCACTCCTTCATTTATGCTTCTCACAAGCATTCCAATGAGTTTCTCGTGACCCTCAGCTGATGATGGCAACTCCTTAACTGAAACTGAAAAGAGCTACAGAGCAGAATAGCAGAAGCTAGACAGCCCCCTGTGAATTGGGGTATTTCCAAGGGCATGAGACAAAATAAAGCAGAAAACTTATGAAGATTCGGTAGTCTGATTCCTGTGAAAGCAGATTTGTTTGAGGAACAATTGTGTCAGCTCAGTTTGTCACTGGAATTTGAGGATAAAAGGTACCTTACTGAAACATATAAAATGCAAAATTCTGATTTGGTTTCACAAACTGGATGCCAGGATGATGATTTCCCTAGCTGAAGGGCTTACAAGAAGGGGTTGCAACCTCATGGGCTAGACTATTTGGAACCAAGATGAGAGAAATTTATTCATTGAGAGAACTGATATACCTGACGATTATTCTTGACGCTGACGTCATCAGCGGTTATAAAGAGACAAGGGAATACGGTGTTCAGTTAGAGGATCAGTTGCAGTCATGTTGAATGGTAGAGCAGACTCACTGGGCTGAATTGTCTCCTCTTACTCCTGTTTTCTATGTTTAATAGTGATTTCGCCCAAGATACCTGACAAACGTTCATATTATTGCTGCATTAGAATTTTGAACATTCATTGAAGCCAAAACACGATTCTTAGTCGGCTTGAATTTGGTGTTCACTTATTTAATCAATGAAATGGAAAGTAAAGCTAAACTTGGCCTGTGACTACTGAAGCTTCAATGAAGCTGATAAGGCTCTTTCTTATTGGACATTGCAATATAAGAATCATTTTACTAATTTTTTTCTTGTAAACTCAAGATAAAATGTTTGCTTTTTGCTCTGGCTGTTTCAGAACGTGGAGGACCGATTTACCAAAGGGAACATGCGCATTTGTGGCCATTTCTATAGAACACGATGATGCACCTTTGGTGGGTGGAGTCCGAGCCATGGTCATTGACAGTCAGTGTCTGATTGAGCCATGTGGCTCAGGGAAATCCAGAATGACACACTTAAGCAGAGCAGATCTGAGGTAATTGAGCTGTAGCACTATTTTCTGTTTTTTTTTTTGCATTTTTGGCCCACAGTGACAAAAAGGGAAAAAAGTCTAGATGCTCATCTTCATTCTTCAATAACTCTCCGGTCTGCAGAGGTCAAGGAATAAATATTTAAATATTACTGAAGAGAGACACATGCCACTGAAGTTTCTTGCCTTGCAGTCTTCAGGACAAACACAAGAACACTAAATTTTAAACAGTCCCCGCAGTTTATATGATGAGAGAAATCGGGTGATAATTGGCTGATAAAGCAACTCTGGCTGTGACATGACCATGGACAATGAAGTGGGCGACTGTAGAACCTGTCCTTTCGGCTAATTGAAAATAAGGGACAGATTCGCTGAGGATTCAATTGGATAGTGCTGGAAGGATGCCTTTCCTTCGAGAAAATCCAGACTGAAGCATTCTTTGACTTTTTTTCCACTCACTGAGGGGATGTGTGTATTGCTGGTTGGCCAGCAATTTATTGCCTGTCCTTAGTTGTCCTTGAGAAGGTGGTGATGAGCTGCCATCTTGAACGGCTGCAGCCCAGGTGCTGTAGATTGACCCACAATGCAGTTCAAGAGGAAATTCCAGGATTTTGATCCAGCAACCGTGTGGGAACAGCTGTATGTTTCCAAGGCAAGGTAGTGAGTAGCTCGGAGGAGATCTTGAAAGTGGTGGTGTTCCCTTGTATTGGCTGCCCTTGTCCTTCTAGATGGAAGTAGCTATGGATTTGGAAGGTGCTGACTGAGGAGTTTTGAGTTTCTGCATTGCATCTTGCAGATAGTACACTGCTGCTGAGCATTGGTGGTAGAAGGAGTGAATATTTATGGACATGCACCAAACAGGCTGCTTTGTCTTCGATGGTGTCAAGCTTCTGGAGTTTTGGAGCTGCACTCATCCAGGCAAATAGGAAATATTTTACTGCACTCCTAACTTGTGTCTTATAGCTGACAGGCTTCAGGGAGTCAGGAGGTGACCTCCGTATTCCTGGCTTCTGACCTGCAAGGTACAGTGGTTAGGTGGTCTGTTATTGGTGATGGTCATTGCCTGAGATCAAGATGTTTCCCCTTTAAGATGGTGATGAGTTTTTTTTTCTCGGAGGATCATTAGGCTGTGGAAGTCTTCTGCAGAACGCTGTGGATACTGGCTAACAAAATTTTTTAAAGGTGGAGTTAGGTTTTCACTAGAAAAGATAGTTGAGGATTATTGGATGAGGTTGATTGGGCAGCAGGCAGGAAAATGGAGTTGAGGCCACAACCAGATCGGCCATGATCCTGCTGAATGGCCTGCTCCTGCGCCAGAGTCCTCTGTGGACAACTTCAACTAAGATCACAGCATATAAAGGGAAAAAGTCCAAAATGTGACAATACAAAGAAAGGTGTTGGGCATTGTCTTTCAAGGCAGTAAGTCAATTTTGTAATTCTGCTGATAATGCAAACTGCTGAAGCTTCACTCTGATTAATGATATCGTGCTGCACAATTAAATTATTGCTTTCTAGCTGTCAGCCATCTATTATTGAATGTAGCATTACTGTCTACCTGAAGTAGAAACTGAAGCTGCTGGAAGCATACAGCTAATGAATCAGCATATGATAAAAGAAAGTAGACCAGCATTTCAAGTCATGCTATTCATTTGAACTTGGGCATGAAATGTACCCAAAATGTGGACTTGTTCTTTATCACATATGGGGTGATCTGTACACTCCAACGTTTTCTGTTTTTATTTTTTGTTATAGCTGTCTTTTTCAGTGGTGTATTAAAACAGTGTAGATATTCTTGTGACTTAAAGAGCATAAATCTTTCTTTCAGAAAATTAAAGTTTTTTGTTTCTTGAACTTAATGGTCATATATTGGCATGTAATATGTATTAGTCATTTGTGGTCTATTGTTGTGGCTGAGTGCAAATGATTAACTCAAATTTAACTGAAGGCTGATGCTGTCTCATGTCCCAATATTTGTGTACGTTTGTTTCAGTCTGGAGAATTCATTACACTAATATCTAAACATTTTGACATCTTTAGAGGGCGGACTCCAGAATGGTACAACAAAGCCTTTGGATGTCTCTGTGCAGCAGATGCTGAAAGGATCAGAATCTCATTTCAACCTATAAATTCAGAAGGTCCGGAAACCAAAATCTAAAATGGAAGACTATATATTGGAAGGGAAGCCATTTTATGGGAAAGTTGATTCCTAGAAGCAAATATATAAATAGCTCACAGTAATAGTGAATGGCTTCCTTGCTAGCAAAGACAGTTGTAATTTTTTATATTGAATAATAAACTTGCCAAGGCTGTTTATGGTACTGTACTGTCCTGATTGCCATAGTTATCCTCTAGATTGCAAATACTCAGTGGTGCTGACCAGCATCATCCATAGCTAGATTTTATATTATGTATTGCAGTGCCTTTCTTCATGGCCTGATTCAAACTTGGTGCAATTCCTGTGCCATTTACTGGATAGATTTGTATAAAACCATGCATCTAGAGCTGTTTAGAAAGTCACTTTCAATAATTGTATTTTTAATTTATCCATATATACTCGGTGGAAAACTAAGCCTGGAGTCTAGATAATTATTGTGGGCCTCATACAAAAATTGAGATCATAAATCCAAACAGAATTTTAAACTGTGCTTTGCATGGTGTGAGGATAAATGCTTCTGAGAAGCATCAACATTTTTATTTTATATATATATGTAGATAATAAAGATCTGTATGAAGTATAAAATATATATATATATATATATATATATTCTGTATCTGTATTTTAAGCATAACATTTTGCTGTGATGCCTGGCTGTCTAGCTGGTATTTCTAGCTCTTGGATCCCAAATCTTGCCATAGAATTTTAAGCTGATTTTTTGCTATTGTGAGCCAGATGTTTGCACAACAAGGCCAATTTCACAATGACTTTTTGAGGTCAGATCTGCTTTGATGCAGTTTTAGCTTGACTTTATCTATGTTGGAAACAGTCAAGAAAAACAACAGAGCTGAAAATAATGCGCATGTATAGATAGATTATTTCACAAAATCTTTGGACCTTTCCTCCAGCAAACATGCAAGTATGTATTTAAAAAGAAATTATACATTTCAGTAATTTATTGTTCACCGTTGATTAGCAAAAATAGGAATTTTTACTGAAATCTTGTTAAGAATTTTTCTGCAAAGAATGCAGTCTTCATTGTACACCTATTATACTGGGCATGTTTTAAAGCGCATTACCATTTTTACAGTATTATTTTCATATACAACATGGTGCAATTACTGGTAAACAATAGTGAAAAAAAATACTGTCAGTGCCACTTAGTCACAGTCATATTCTTACTGAGTGTAGTCACTTTTTATATGTGCATGAATCAAGTGGTTATACTTGGACCATATTTTCAACATAGTATTATTGCCTCTGATTGGGATTCAGTATGACCAGGAATTTTATTTAAGGATGTAACTATTTATACCTCATTTTTACCTCATTTGTTGGATTTGTTTTGACTGTAAATAATGTTTATCTAATACTAGAGTAAGAACTTCCGATACATTTAAAATATTTGTGGTTAAAAGTTTTCATTATTTCTTGTATAAAGAGTTTATTTTTCCTCATTATAAAATGCACTAATAAAGATTACATCATATAAAGAATTTCTTGGTATTAGTCACATGGAAGATTTTGGCAATTTCATTTGTACTGAAATACCACTTGAATATCTTAAGATGTACAGTTTATATATTGTGTAGTAAATTAGTTTTCATTTTTATCCTTAATCTAGAATCAGTTGGACAGCCCTAAACTGGGAACGCAAAAGAAGTGAATGGTGGAGTTTGAGGGCAAAGTGGGTGATTTGGAGGATGTAGGGTTTGAGTAGGTGCTTTAAAATGTCAGGGGGTGTGATATACAGGGGAAGTAAAAAGCGAAGTGATAAGTGGGTTACTGACTAAACAATTTCCTGGTAGTGACTACTTAAATACAGCCAACATGGCTGCTTTTCATCCTATATCACACACCTCTACCACCTGAAAGAAGAAAACTGAGAACAGGGGATCTCAAGAAAGAAGCCACCTAATGACCGTTTTAAAAAGTGAAAACTTTGTATTTGCATGACATGTTTCCCAGCTTCTGGGCATAGCCTTTCTTGCTATGATATCCTTTGCATACTTAGGCAAGGGTAGACGGACCTTGGTTTAATATCTCAGTCAAAGCATAGTACTTCAGTCAGTGCATCACTTTCTCAGTATTACATCGAACTGTCAGCCTAGATTATGCACTCGAAATCAGAAGTGAAATCTGATCCTTTAACTTCTGACTTGAGCAAGAGAGCCACCATTGAACCAAAGCAACAAATGCAAGAGCCATCGCACATTATCTAGCATATTTGGGTAGTGTTGCAACTTGACATTTTGAATATTTGACAAATTTCCTGGAATCTGCTTTCCCAATTTGAACAAGAGATGTCTGCAGAAGACTCAATCAAATTTTGCACTTTGTCTCTACATTCCATTGAAACAGGATCAATACATTTATCCCTTTGTGTTAGCCAGTACGCTTATTAAAAATCGGTCAAGTGCAGGAAGGGAAGAAAATTAAGTTCGTGGAGGAGTATTTCAGTAATCATCTCATACTTACTACACTCTTACGAAAAGAATTTTTAAAATAAAACTTTGAGCATTCTAAATGTATTTCGAAGAGCTCCCCACAGTCCAGTAATCTTTTTCTGCATTATTAGAATGAGAAATGTTTTACTATAAGCATTATTTCAGCAATATTTTAATTACTTCAGAAGGGAATGTAAGTTATTTTCAACTAGAGGAAGCTTAGTAATTATAGGGAGCTGGCATGAACTTTGAGTTTTAATGAGTGTTTCCTAGACTTAAAATTCTTCAGTCAGCATAAAAACATTTTGTCCTTTTATACACGCACGCTCTCACACATTAACTCATCGCTGCATCATAACTTAAATCATTTAGGTTTACTGATCAGGACACAATTTCAGCATAAAGATACGCCATGACGCCAGCCAATGGTTTATTTACGTAATGTTAGTTTATTCAGTTATATTTTTCTGCACTTACAAGCTCTAACAGGTTTGTTCTTTTGGTGGGGGTGGAAGTTACTTCTGTCAAGCTTTGGCCGTATTGAACTTCACAATTACCACTATGGTAATCAACAAGTAGCAAGTAACATATTTGTACCATACAAATGCCAGGTAATGGCAATCTCAAATAAGAAAATCCAACCATTGGGTAATGCCATTAAATATTAAGGGGCAATCACTGAAACCCCACTATCAACATCCGACAGGTTACCATTGACCAGTAACAGACCTATTCTTGTAGCTACTGTATCTTATGTGGCTCATTCAGAGATCAGGAATTCTGCAGCAAATAACCCCCTACCTAACTTCCCCCCCAAAGCCTTTCCACCTGACCATAGCCCTGACTTGTCTAGATGATCCAGCAACATTCAACAAATTTAAAACCGTCCAGGACAAAGCATCCTGCTTGATTCGCACCCTATCCTCAAACAATCAGTTCTTCCACCACTGATGCACAGACAGCAGTATATGCCAAGTACAAGATGCACTGCAAAAATTCACCAATGCTTCTTAGGCAGCACCTTCCGAACCCACAACCCCTAATAGGAGAAGGGCAGCAGATACTTGAACGCCACCACCTGCAAGTTCACCCCCAAGTCCATCTCATTCTGATTTGGAAATCTATCGCTGTCCCTTCTGTATTGTTGAGTCAAGATTCTTGAACAATGTAATGGTATTATGGGTCTACCAACAGCACATACACTGCAACAGCTCAAAACTGCAGCTTACCATCACCATCTCACGGGTAATAAAGGATGGTCAATAAATACTGGCCTAACCAGTGCCAACCTCCCATAAGTGAATAACAAAAAATATATTTGAGTTTCAAACGAACATGTGATATCCATAGCTGCACTGAATATTTGAGACAATCGGGTAGTCAGTTAACAATTTGGTAACTGGTTCAAAGGAACAAAACTAAGAAGACAGACAGCAGTGGTGTTATACTTTTTAATGAACATTTTTCAGTCAATTTAATTCTGTTGCATGCATATTTTACAAAGGGAAATTGTTTTATTTACAAATAGCATCATTACAAACAACAATAAGCAAACTGTTAACACAAAAAAGCACATCTTAAAAATATATTTTCAGCACTTTTATTTCTATTTAAATTATACACTTGTGTTAAAATTGTTAAACTTCACTGACAGCCGGCCTTTTCTAAGAGCTGCTTATGTCTGAACTTTCTTGATCTATATCAAGCTATTAGATCAAGGGCTGAATCTTGTTTTTTTTTGGTAAATCTGAGTCGTGTTGAATTCTTGGAAAGTTAGTCACTGGTAGGTTTTCTCACCGTATCTTACCAAGCTCATCTCATTGCCTACAACATCCCTGTGGCATTCTCAAGTCTGATTTCTGTCTCATGTTACCATCGCTGTTCCCGTAACAACAGGGGCTCTAAGGTCTTGGTGGACGGGGTGGTACAAAGGAGGACTGTACAATTCCTGGAGGACTAGTGCATGATGCTGAGCTGCCAGATCCTGCTAAACGTTATCTGAGGTTGCCACCCAAGTCAATGTCATCTCCAAGGAACTGCCAGCAATGCAGTAAAAAGGTCTTCCTCCTCTGCCAGGATAAGTTCCATACTGTCACCTCTCGCATGCTGTCTCTGGTATTGCACTCAACTATACCACTGTACAAGCTGTCCCACTTGCACTATTGCTTGAAACAACTTCCATCACACGTTCACCATCCTCAGTGGTCCACAGCACTAACCTAGCATGCCCACCATGCTGCCTCCTTAGCCCTTCAGAACACCTACCGCCTTCTAACACATGCATCAATACCAACAGCTGTGCCAGCTACTAAGATCTTACACACTTCCCCATTCTCCCTTACTTTTCTTGTTTCAGGAGAAGGCAGCCTATAACAGAGCATAGGGAGCCCGCACCAGTGGAGGAGTGCCCTGTATAGGTTTGTCATCTCTGGTAATTTCCAATCAGGGCACTGTCAACATAGCCATGCCCTCCATCTCCATCCTGCCTGACCTACACTGATCCTTGTAAGTTCAAGCTGAGGAGCAGCAGCTTGCTTCTGATAAGAAGACCCTCATTAAGCTTGGCCTATTCAGACATAAACACCCCCAGATCACTCTGTTAAACCTCCAGGCCAGTGGTGTCTACATCAGAGCAGGCTCACTTCAACCCAGCTGTGACATAGTGAAAGGGAGGGAAAGAAGATAATTTACTGAGGCACTTTGATGGCACTTACTATTTGAACTTTGTACATAAATGTTGACTTTAACTTTCATGTATTTGCTTATGAGTCTTTAGCTCCAGGAGGTAAATATTATCACACTATACAGCAGCAGTTCATGGTCACACTAGGCCTCACGGAGAAAAGTTTATGCTGAGCATCTACCACATACAGCTACATACAATGCATACATGTTGTTTTATGTGCTGCTGGCACCTTCTACCCTCCCATAGAATCCATACAGTGTGGACCATTTGGCCCAAAAAGCCCACACTGACCCTCTAAAAAGCAACCCACCCAGAATCACACCCCCTGCCCTAGCCTTGTAACTCTGCATTTCCCATGGCCAATCCACCAAACCTACACATCTTTGGACTGTGGGAGGAAACCAGAGCACCAGGGGAAACCTGCACTGACACAGGTGAATGTGTAAACTCCAAACAGACTGTCACCCGAGGCTGGAATCGAACCTAGGTCCCTGGCGCTGTGAGGCAGCAGTGCTAGCCACTGGGCCAATGTGTCTCCCCTAATGATGTCTAACATTGGGATCCTGTTATGTGCAGTGCGTAGCTACTGGCAGTAGCTGTGGCAATAAGATGCCACTTGCAAAGGGATCGATGCTGTAGAATGGGCAGGCAGTATGTAGCCTACAGGCCCATGTGATACATGTTTCAGGGGCCAGTGACTTTTAAAAGCTTTTTGAATAGTATGTTCAGCAGCCGTCTCCCTCACAGGTTGAGACACTTAACGCAGCCACTCTGATTGTTTTCACAACCGTTTTCTTCCCATTGCACACTTTCAAGTTCCTCTGCCAGTGGTTCCCAGCGCCCAGCCTGCAAGTATCTGTGAGCCTCCAATTATCAACATCCCCTTTGTAGTGGCCCATCCTGTTAACCCCACAGGATTCACACTTCCCTAAGCCTCCACCAAGCTTGTCTAAACACCTGCCTAACCTTCCCACCCAAACTCTAACATTTAAAGTGACCATGCCTTCTGTGTTAATTTCAGTTTCTCCCACATACATCGTTATAAAGCCAGGGTGCTACTAACCACTGGTGACTCCCTCCCTCATTGCATCCTCCCCAGCCATGTTTTACAGTATCATTCCCTTTGAAATCCTCCTGCACACCATTCACAACTATGCTGCACCCTTGCCAAGAGCCTGTAGATCCCAATCCCAATGATTAATGTGCCAAGGCTCAGTACCATATCTGTGGTGGCAATTTCACCCCCCACCTGCCACAACTGACCCTTCAGTTTTTGAGGATGGAATGATGGCTTGACCATGCCCAAAGCCCTCAACCAACATGAGTCGACAGATATGGGTGAAATGTGCCGAGACCCCTGACTGGTGCCAAGACATCTTCCAACTGCATTAGCCCCACACACCACACCCCCACCTAAAACTTGCTTCTACAGAGTCAATGGACTGGCTGTGGCTTACATCCTGGACAGCAGAGGCATGGACTCCCGATCAAGAATTCTCCAACCAGAAGCATAAGCCTGGTCAACACGTTGGACAAGTATGTGAGGCTGCCCTTAACTTGCTAAATTGGGACCCCTTAACCGACAGACTCCTCCAAGGATTTGAAGGTGTTGGATAAATGGTTGCTTGCTTGCAGCATGTTTGGCACATACGTTACTGGCTTAAGTGTGAAATTGATGTAGCATCCTGCCATACAGCAATATCTGATGAATGATTGGTAGCAAGGCAAGCTGCCTGATTGTGTGGCTGTGCTAATTGGTAAGGCAAGACCTAGATGCTGCAAGCATGCAGGGAGGCACTAAGTGAGAGAGCCGGGTATCTGTCCCTGTGTAAAAAGTGACCCCTCTGCAGCTTTTCAATACATATTACCGGTGTGCCCAGCAATTCTGTGCTTCCAGATTTGAAGTGTTAGGATGGGCATAGTGGGCTGACATGTCAGATGCCAATATCCATGCAGGATGACTGAATGAAGCTACTGCCAATGAGTTAGTACTATGCCCTGAGCTTTTGTTTGGTTGCAGGTAATGTGGAGATGGTTCAGAGCAAGCAATGAGCTGAATTTGCCAGGAACACACTCTGGTTTCTTTGTCAAGGTTTCCTGAAATTTAGCTTGTTTGGTAAATATGGTAAGATGGGAGTCTGAATATTAATAAGGCAAATTGTGGTGCTAATAAGGCATTTAACAATCAATAATGTGTCAATTGGCATCTCTCCACTACCACTTGTGAAAAGTAGAAAAGATAAAGAGAGGTGATCTTGACAGAGAGAAAGGCCTCACTGCACTTATCATCTGATTCTGCTCCACGTCTCACCATAACCGCATTACTCAGATCCCTCTAAAAGTCACCCAGTGTGTTTCCATCAAATGTATATTTTGTTGCCCTTTACCTTAAATATATGTCCCCTGGTTCCCGATCTCTCCCAGCAGTGGTAACATTCATTTTGTGTATTCTGTCCCAAGACCTCATGGCCAAAGACCAGAGGAAAATGTTGCTGTTGCTCCCTTACAGGTGCTGGAAGCATACCCTGTGTACGATGAAGTCTCTTCTATCTCATTTTGGGCTCTGACCGATAGTAGGCAGTTAAGAGATCTGCTCCACAGCACTTTGCCACAGTGGGCCTCCCCAAATTTCTTTGTTTTGAGAAACAATATAAAGTCTTTAGTCATCCTGACTTATTTTTATCATTCACAGGATGAGGGTCTCTGGCTAGGTCAGCATTTATTGTCCATCCATAATAGCCCAGAGGGCAGTTAAGAGTCAACCTTCAAGCTGTAGGTCTGGAGACACACATAGGCCAGAGTGGGTAAAAATGGTAAATGTCCTTCCTAACAAAAGATATTAGTGAACAAGATGGACTTTTCCCTGATGATCAATAATGGTTTTATGGTTGACATTAGACTCTATAGTTTAGAGTTTTATTGAATTCAAATTCCACCGACTACTATGATGGAATTTGAACCAGATCCCCAGAACACTACCTGAATCACTGGATGAATATTCCAGCAATAATACCACTAGGCTTGTTTCAGAGATAGGACTGCAGATGTTGGAGAATCTGAGATAACAAGGCGTAGAGCTGGATGAACACAGCAGGCCAAGCATGCTCCTCTGATGCTGCTTGGCTTGCTTTGTTCATCCAGCTCTACAACTTGTTATCTCATACCACTAGGCTATCAGCTCCCCTTGAGAGCCTGGTGTTTCATGTGCATACTGGAAATATAGATTTGCAGGTACACTATATCTTTTACGTTGAAATGAATGGATACTAAAACAAAAATTGGAGTAATGAATTAGGGTAAACATAAATTTACAATATTCATCCATCTGGAGCATTACAGATGAAAGATTGCATTAAAGATCTAACTGTCACTTTTTGGCAATGACACTCCTGCTCTGCTCAAAGTGAATTATACTACATTCATTATACTACATTCTTCAAATTTACATCAGCAGGAGGCATGGTCTGTCAATGCTTATACTCATTGCCTGCTACAGATTAAGAGATATCTACATTTGATCTCTAGTATGTCCTGAGTTAGCTGATTTCAAGCAGGTTGATCATTTGGAAGCTACAGTTAGCCTTATATGAAGGAGATGACATCATGCTCCTTGACTGCTATGTAATGCTGAAGAGGGTTCAGATACATTTTAGCTTTGTGTAACGGTTTGAAACAGGCAACAACAAATTAGCAGACCATGTATTATGTCTTTCCCTGTCTTCCCAATTTTTACTGACATCAACAAAACAAAATTTGTTGCCAATTTGCTACCACTCAGCACACAAACTTAAAATGATCCCCTGCGTATATGGCTGTAGGGTGGGGACGAGAATGGCTCGACTATGATATTACTCAACAGTCAATTATGCAATCGCTATCCAGACTTAGCCACATTAAATAGTGAATTACTGCAAATTTAAGTTACTACCATTAGGACAGAATTGGCGAAAACCTTTTAGACAGAAAATGAAAATTAGAATGAAAAACCAATGTCAGATTGTTGATCAGAAAGAATTTTTCTTTAAGTATCACTCTGGTCAAACTATAAATGAGTACCTTCCTCCAAACAAGTTAATATCTCTTTCAATAGAATGCTTTAATTATATTTTCTGCACCTTTTTGTAGAATAATAAATAATTAAAAACATAATTGCAGTGAAAACACTTAAAGTACATAATGCAAAAATCAGCAACTGTTTTCTGAAGAACAAAGGATTGCACTTTGCAGAAGAATGTAAGTCTTGATAACATTTTGTACTGGTGGTATTTGATGTAGGAAATCCGCCATTATCTACAATTCTCCTGTAATGTTCAACAGAGAGCTTAGCTGCTCGATTAGAAGTGAAGAAGCCATAGTTTGGTTCATCGATATCTCTTAGGGCCCAAGCAAAATACCCATGAATGTTTACTCCATCTAGTTTTAAGGCTGGAAAACAAATTGAATGCATGAAAGGATAAATCGCATGATGTGCACAACCACAACGTAAATATTTTGTGAAAATGGGCATAAGCTTGAATATATACGCTGTCTTGTCACATCTTCAGGACATCACAGCTTTGGCAAGGGTTCAAAGTAGGCAATGTCAGATCATCTCTCTGTTATGCACAGTATGATATTTCTACCAGATGACTTCAATTAAGTCTTATAATGGGCAGACAATCCATCAATACACACAATAACGTTTCATTTTAAGTCTTTCTCAATCCTTATAAAATTAATTCAACCTGTAGACAGGCTGTTTATTGTAGACGTAAATGTATCAGTTAATTTATGTACATTGCAAAATTCACAATCAGCAGTACAATAGCAACGTGAGGGGTAAATTTAATTAAGCAATGAATGTTAGGCAGGTCAGTGGGAAAACCTCCTGCTATTTTTTCTTAAAAGTGTAATTATCCATCTCCATCCACCTCAAATAGTAGTTTAATGATTCATATGGAAGGCAGCACCTGAGGTAAGGCAGGAGGATTTTGAGACAGAACAAGTTTCTGTTGTGATTTCATTTTATTTTTTGATTGCATCAACTCCCAGTTGTGGAACATTCTACTCACTACTTCTCCCCACCTCCACATTGGGTGAACATATTTACTACACATTTTGGAACTTGCATCAACTGAGAAATCCCATGATTCCCTTTGTGGGCTGTAAGAAACATTTGAAATATTATTAGGTCATCAATCCTGAACTAGAGGCCACCCCATGGCTCAACCAATAATGTTTTTAATGGAAAACAGGTGGAAATGACAGAAGAAATTAAGTGAAAATGTAAGTAATAAGCAAGGAATCCTGCAAACATTGATGAACCATCCTTGGTTCATGCCATTAGCTGCATGCATTGGCTCCAGCTTTATCATTTTATGGTTTACTCAGCATTAAAATGCCCTTCTCCCATCATATCTTAGCAGGATGCGTGTTTCCAACTCTAGAATATTATCCATTTGTTTCAAAATTTCCCTTTGTGCTGTCAGAATCTTAACCCACATTTCCATTCTTGTGATTTTTCAAATGCTGTCCTCGGTGACTTCCTAACCACCACCTCTTTCAAACTTCACCTCATCTGTGATTCTGTAATGTTTGTTCTCTCTCAAAAAGTCTTGAACATATGTTACTCAGTTGGCTGGATGGTTGGTTTGTGATGAAACCTGACACCAATAGTGTGGGTTCAATTCCTGCACAGACTGAGGTGACCATGAAGAACTCTTCTTCTCCACCTTGCCTGAGGTATGGTAACACTCAGGTTAAAACATCGCCAGTCATTCCTTGCTGTTAAAAGAACAGCCCTCTGGGACCCGATGACTTTACCTTCTAGTTCTCACTGTTAAAACTCTGCAGTTTTTTAAAAATTCTATTGTATTGATTTCAAGGCACATGAACTAGTTTTTCAAATGATTCCGTGGTTCCGACCCATGTTTCTTTCTCCAGCTGCATGCTCCATCTCTTCTATTCTACACGTTCTGTTCAATCATTGGCAAAATTATTGGATCTGATTTTAACTGACTCAAAATGCACTCACTTATAAATATTTCTAACCAACTAAATATTTCAGTTTTTGATCTTCCTGTTCTTTGGAACTTTGTAAAACTATTTTGCTTTCCCAAATTAGTCCTCTTTAAAATAGCCTCCTTAAAGCATATCTTTGGGCTAATGCCTCAATCTTTCTCTTGCCTTTGAAAAGAGTTCTGACACATTTTTTCGCTCTACAAATGCAAGTTGTTGTAAAGGAAGAGATGACAGAAATTGAGAAAGCTCCAGACAGACTGTGGGCATCAGCTAAGGAAGACCAATTGTTCATGTTAATTCACTTGTCTAGATGCAAGAAGACATGAGAAACAAAGAGAAAAGCAAGATAGAAAATCAAATAAAACCAGGAAAATCAGCAACAAAGGCCGCTGGAAATGAAAAGAGAAAGAAAGAGTTTTCATCCATAGAATAGAGAACCTTTCTTCTTGAGATGAACTAAAGTATTTCAGAGTAAATTAATTGCAAAAGCAAACAAGTAAGTAAAAACATAATATGGGTAAAAGCACATTTAAAAAGTTGAGAATAATTACATTTTTAAATTTTTTAAATGCATATGCCTGCATATGCAAACTATCACCAGAAAATTCAAGAAAAATATGGGATATACAGGCAAAGTTTAACAATGATAGGGCTTGATAAATACCAGTGTTAGACAATGCAAACACTAACTCCATCAAAACATGGAAAATGGCTTACCTTTCAAAACTTCATTAATGTAACTCTGAATGTAGTAAACACGCAACTTATCTTTGGAGGGTGAATCATCATCAATGCCATTCGATGTGATATAAATAGGGATGTTGCCATATTTTGATTTAATCCACCTGAGGAGTTTGCGTAAACCCCCGGGCACAACTGCTTTTCCGTCTGGTGATTCCAGCCAGGTAGTGTCTTTCAGGTGTTGCATTTTGAACTCATAACCAGTCTGGGCTCCAGACTGACTTTCTAGATGTACAATATGAGTGGTGTAGTGGTTCAATGCCACAAAATCACCAGAGCCACGTATCAGCTCTTTTTCTTTATTGGTGAAGTAGGGCAAGTAAGAATTGTGCCATCCAATGTTTTGCCTTTGGCTCTGCCAGTCTCGCATGATGAAAGGGTAGTCTCCACTGCCAAAAATAGGTTCTGCAAACCAACCAATATCAAACTCTAAACTTCTAGCAGCTGCTTCTATATCATTCCTCGAGAAAGGGTCAGCTGGGTCGACCCAGTCAGCATGAAGAGAAACTGAAATTTGTCCATTTTGAGTCTTGCGAAATTCGTTATTATAGAGATGCCAGACTAAAGCATGTGCTTTAATTAAATTGTGGCCTAAAACCGTAAAGTTTGCTTTATGTGCTACTAAGTGCTTTATGCCATTTGGCTCACTCATTGTTATCCAGAACTTCACTTTGTTTCCCAGCTGTCTGAAACATAACCTGGCATATTCCGTGAAAGCCTGAATTGTGGCTGGATTCATCCAGCCCCCATTGTTTTCTAACAGTGACGGCAATCGCTGATCTTCAAGAGTAGGATGATACAGTACAACAACCGGCGTAACATTCACACGTAGAAGCTCACTGACATAGCATTTATAATAGCGCAGATTTGCTCTGGTCACCTGTGTTATGTTGCCAGTTGGTAGGATTAGTGACCAGTTGAGGGAGAATTGGAAATGAGTGGCATGTGTATTCTGCAAGAGGTAAATTTCTTGTCTGATAGTGCTGTAATCGGTGCATTGAGCCTTACGCAGCTGGCCCATTACTCCTTTGACTTTCAGCAACTTTCCCGTGCCATTGATATCCCATTTGTAGATATTGCGATCAACAAATTGGGGAGTTGTAGGAGAAGATTCTACCTAAGAATTAAAAAAAAGACAAAAATATAGCACAACACTACTGAACAAAGCTATATGACTATACTCTCTAGATACAGTTAGAATTCCTTCTTAATTATTTAAAAGCTCAAAAAAGACAAAGGTTTATTATAGCCTTGAGTTTAAAAGTGAGCCTCAGATGTCATTAGTTATAAATGCAGCTTCACGACCACCAGGGCTTCTATTCATCAACCAATGGATTGTTTCTAGGCACACTCCATGTCAAACATGTCTCCACACTGCTTCATGAAAAAGGCAACCAATGACCGGGGCCAACTTAGAGGCCAACACCCTGACAACTGAGTACAAGCTTGATCCTAAACTGAAAGAATTAAATGGTCACAGAAGTACATTTTGATGGGCCCAGAGAGCTATTGACAAAATCTTATGAAGTGCCAAAATAAGCTTCTTGTTTGAAACAATAAGAGAACTGCACTGACCCTCCTTACGTATCTCACTTTGGTTCAGTGAGCTATTTTCTCCCAAGTCAGAAGTTGGTGGGCTCACGTCAAATTCCAAGGCATGACCACAGATACTAGTTGTCACTGCTGTACTGTACTGAAGGAGTTCTGTATAGTGAGATATTAAATTGAGTGATCAGTGTGATATAAACAATTCTGCAGTAATATCCAAATAAGTGGGAGGATGGAGGAATTCTTTTGATGAAGTAGCCACAATTTAACCCTCAGTTTTAACTGCCAGAGCAGAACAAAGAGTTCACTTATCCAATTTGGTATTTGCAAGCTTGAGCTCTGCACAGTGTCAGCTGAGTTTATTTACTAAATGGGTGTGACAACAAATAGAACTCTGCAGAGCAACAGGGTCTGAAAGTGAGGGTCAACACACAGCAGTGGGTAGTAGGACATGCAGATGCATTTCCTCCTCCACTCACCCCTAAAATCTGCTTTCCTTATCAGAAAATTAGCAGTTCGGCCCTCTCAGCATCACCATGACTAGCAATGGTGACTAAAAGATGAGGCATTTCAATGGCCATGCACCCTCAAAGTCAGGCAGGTGTGGTCTACGGTTGGTCTTATATCTCACAATCAGCGTGTCTTTAAGAGACATGCTAATAGTGTCACTAGTCTATTAGCATATGACCTGAGGGTCTAAAAGTCCTATTTGCTATCATACCTTAGATCATTGAAGCATGACACTGTATTGAAAGCATCCTCGTCTGATGTAACATAAGAAATTAATATTAGCCCAGACACCTATACGGCCGAATAATTCAATGTTTATACATAACAGCTAACCAATAAGTGTTGAATCTTTAATACTATGGCATCCACACCCAGTTTGTTTGGGGGATAACATTAGCATTGCCACATCAGATGAAACACCCTGTTGGAATTAAACTCACACCATGGGAGGCACTGCTTTGGGAAGCTCCAGCGAGGTGGGAAAGTTGTACCGTTGCCAAAAGGCATAAATATTGCTGCCAGGGACATCGCTTTTGGTTGTGGAGTATCCAAAAAAAACAACACCTGCCCCCACCACCACCCCACCCCCCACCCCCATCAGGAGCTCACTGGGAGATTGCCAGAACAAATTTGGCTTAATCCCCATGAGATGGCAGGCACACCCACTACTAAAAAAAATGCCAGGGCGTAAAAGGTTTGGCTACATTCCTGACGCCTACACATGCCATTTTGCCAACCTTCCCTTCTTGGTAAAATCCAACACTTCATTGTTAAAGTAATTTATCAACTGAGAGCTGCGTAAAGATGTCACAGGACATGCAAATCACAAATGGAAACTTTTCTTTCTTGCTGAATATAAAAATCAATAATGAAAAGCTATTTACAAATTATATGATAATTTATTTTTCTATTAGTAAGCCTCTACAGAGGTGGTGTTACAAACCTGGACATGTCAGCAGGAGCCTAATCCCTGTAACAGCATCAATTAGAAATGATATGCTGCCCATGATTTCCCAGCAATAAAACAAAAGGGTCGTAAATCACAGATGAGAGTGCAGGAAGTTCTGGACTGTGTTTAAATGATGCTCTGACAGTTATTGCCTGATCACTAACAGGAGAACAATAAGTCATTAAAAGAGTCTTTTGTGTTCCTCAGCACAGGTCCTCCCAGTTTCACCCGAGTTGTTGTCTGATCTTGGGCATACAGATTTGAATGCAATATAATGATAGAATAATACAACTGAACAGGGTCAAGGCCAAGGAGATGTTTGTCTTCAGAGGGCTGTGTGACTTTGGAAGTGTCTGCCTCAAAAGTCAGTAAAGGCAGGGTCATTGAATATTTTTGAGATGGAGGTTGATAGATTTTTGTTAGGAGAGGGTATCAAGGGTTATTGGGGGTAGCTGGAATGTGAAATTTGAAATACAAACAGATCTGCCACGATTTTTTTGAAGGCAGAGCAGGCTCGAGGGGTTAAGTGATCAACTTCTTCTCCTTAGTATGTTGGTATGTGTTCATGTCTGTGCCTGCTCTTTGGAAGAATTACCCAATTAACTCCATTCTCCTGCATACAGATGATAACCAGATTGCAATTGTCTTTGTGCAAAACTTCAGCACATTATTTGAAGAAGCTGATAGATTTCAAAGAAGAAAGCATTTAGATACATCATCAGATTCAATGTGGGTGGTTTGCAAAAAAATGAATCTATTCCCCACAGTGAGCAAAGGAAATTCAGAGAGTGAGTCATGACCGGTTGCTTTTTTTTAACAACCCCAGACACCAAGCATAAAGCATTTTTGTGAAGGGGATGGTCACAAATTGCCTGCTCATCCACTTGGCTGACCAGAATGTGAGGAAGGTCTAAGGAGTTTAATCTACTCATCTTTTGGATTGTTAATTATATAGATGCATGTTGCTTCATTGTTATGTTAGTGTTAAAAATGTACAAACCAGTAAAGATATTACAATTAATGTTATACAATGCAGAGAATCTACAGTAGTAGACAAAAGGAGAAATAAAGAGGCAATAAAGGAAAAAAGTGGTAAAATGAATGAACCTGTACTAACCATGATTTCCCACCTCCCTCTGTCAGTTATAGTTCCATAGTCGGCTTACTTGTACATATAAATGTATTCATGTAAAACCACAGTAAGCAAGTTTGCTCTAAGGTCACCATTTTAAATTTCCTTAGTTCATACATTTGAACACATGAACATGAAGCTAATGAAAGACATTCAGCCCCTTGCACCTAACCAACTATTTAATAATGTTATGACTGATCTGTTTATAACCTCATATCTACATTCCTGAATCCCTCAATAGTTTTTCAGTCCCTGTCTATCATGAATTTATCTACTGCTGCCTTCAAAATATTCAGAGACTCAGCTTCCATTACTTTTAATTGTAAAAAGTTCCAAACACTAATAACTCCCTCTGAGAAAAAAGAACTCCATTATCTCTGTATTAAATGGGTGACATTATTAAACAGCGACCCTAGTTCTACAGTTAAATGAGGGAAAGCAAGAACACCTCAGAATTCCTATTGTCATTAATCTAATAGGAGTGTTAAAGTGACTGGATGTACTATAAGACTAAATAAGTTTAGTAATGAAATCAACATTTGAGATTTAATATTTTTGACCAAAGAAATGTGCCTGAAAAATCTTTTCTTAGTGTAGTTTGGATTATATTTCCAACATTCAATTCTGCTTTCAAACCCAGTGATCCTTGTGCTCTCAGCTTCCCTCAAACACTTTGCCCCAGTAGCTGCCCTAGCAGAACTAAAACATGAACAACCAACATCATCCATTAAGTAGCATAGGCCAATTAGCAGATCCACACTGCCTAGCAAGATATGCATGTGACTTAAAAAAATTATGGAACAGTAAAACAGTAGAAATTTGCATTATACAATACGTTTAATGTAGCAAAACATCACACTGAGGTGTAATCTAGCAAAACCTGACACTAATCCACACAAGAGATGCAAAGTGATAATTTTTTTTAAGGATTGTTTTAAAGAAAGGAAAGGGAATTCAGAAGTGGAAGATAAGGAGGAAATGCCAGCACTGAGGTCCTGAGCTGCTAAAAGTAGGTAGGCCAAAAGGAAATCAATACAGAAAGAAATCATTTCATTTATCATGCCCATTCTCAGTTCTTCATAGTGCTATTCAGTCATTCTTGAAAAAGAAATGAGTGTTAACATAAATAACAATTGATTTTATAACTTATTTAACAGGGAAAAGCTTTCCACAATGTTTCACAGAACCAGGTGGCCAGTTAAAAACCAATACAGAGCCACAGCATGTTAGGAGAGGGTTGACAGGATGTTAGGTCAAACAGCAGGATTTTTAATGGATGATCTCAAAGAAAGAGAGTAGTGGGAAAGTATAGAGGGGTTAGGGCGGGAATTTCAAAGCGAAGGACATGGATAGTCAATGGCACAGCTATCACTAGTGAGCTAGAGGGGTTGGTCTGAGACCACAGTTGGAATGGAACTGTGTTCTCAGAGGGATGCAGAACTAAAGAATGTTGTAGACATTGAAAGGAGTAGGTAATAAAAAGGTTGCATTATTCTTCACAGATGAAGACACTAATAACACTCCAGAATTATCAAATTATCAATTGGATAAAAGGGAAGATCAGAGTAGCTCAAATATTACTGAAATGAAGAAAGACTGCAAAAAGCTGCAGTATAGAGCGAACTGGGAGTCCTCATGCATAAATCTCAAAATACTAACATTCAAGTTCAGCAGGTAATAGGGAGGCAAATGGAATGTTGGCCTTTCAAAGAGAATAGAGTATAACAATAGCCAAGTTTTGCTAGAACTATATCAAGCACAAGTCAGGCCACATCTGGAATACTGTGTATAGTTTTGGTCACCCTCTCTAAAGAAATGTATACTGGCATTAGAAGCAGGCCTGAGAAGGTTTACTAGGTGGATTCTGGATGGAAGGACTATGTTATGAGGAGAGATGGAGTAATTTGGGGCTGTATTGACTGGATTTTAGAGGAATTAGTCAACTTTATGATAGGGATAGCAGATAGACAAGGATAATGAGGGGGTTTCCTTTCTTAGATAGTATGAAAAGTTAGGAAATAAATTAGAAAGAAGATCCTTAAAGATAATAATCTCTGAATTACCACCTGAACCATGAGCCAATCGGCATAAGACAAATAAGATTAGAGAAATGAATGTGTGGCTCAAAGATTGATGTGGGAAAAGTAGGGTTTTGCTCAAGGGGAACTGGCACCAATACTGAGGAAAGTGGGATCTGTCACTTTGGGATGGTCTTCAACTGATCTGTGCTGGAACTGATGTTCCAGAGAATCGTATAACTAGGAAAGTAGAGAGGGCTTTAAACTAAACAAGGCAGCTGAGAGATCAAGCAACTCAGACAGTAGGATCAAAGCAGGAGAGTAAAATAATAATGTGGAAAATGAAGATCAGAGAATGGTTGGAAGGGACAGAGAGAATAAGCCTAAGAGTATTCCAACAGACAGGTATAGATGTTACAAAGACAAGATAAACATTCTGTATCTCAGGTCATAGATCATAGTCATAAAGCGTGGAAACAGACCATTTGGTCCAACTAGTCCATGCCAACCATAATCCCAAACTAAACTAAGTCCCACCTACCTGCACTTGGCCCTTATCCTTCCAAGCCCTCCTTATTCATGTACTTATCCAAATGTCTTTTAGAAGTTGTAACTATCTGTATCCACCACTTTCTTTGAAAGTTCATTCCACGCATGAACCACTTTTGTGTTTAAAAAAAAGTTGCCCCTAATGTCCTTTACAAATCTTTCTCCTCTCACCTTAAAACTGTGCCGCATAGTCTTGAATTCCCCCAACCTTGGGGAAAGATATCTGCCATTTATCTTTATCTTTTCCCCTTTTGATGTTAAAAACCTCTATAAGGTCACCCCCTCAACGTCCTGTGCTCCAGTGAGAAAGGTCCTAGCTCATCCAACCTCTCCTTTTAAAACTCATACCTTCAATTTCCAGTACATCTTAGTAAATCTTTTCTGAACCCTCTCCAGCTTAATAAGCAATAAAAATAGGAATTGCTGAAAAAACTCAGCAGGTCTGGCAGCACCTGTGGAGAGAAATCAGAGTTAACGATTCAGGTCAAGTGACCCTTTCAAAAAGGTTAATAATATCCTTCCTATAACAGGGTGATCAGAACTGGACACAGTACTCCAGAAGGGGCCTCACCAACGTCCTGTACACCCTCAAACACCTCCCTGGTCTTAGCAATGGAGGCTAGTTTGCTAAATGCTTTCTCAACGACCCTGTGTTTATGTGATTAAAGCTTCAAAGAATTATATACCTGAACACCTAGGTCTCTGTTTAAGAACACTAGCCCAGGGCCACTTTTAATTGTCCTGCCCTTGTTTGTTTTACCAAAATGCAATACCTTGCATTTATCCAAATTAAACTTTGCTGCTCCTCAGACCATTGAGCCAATTGATCAAGATCTCTTTGTAATCCTATAGTGGACAGTAAAGAAGGTTATCTATTGCAAATTTTGGTATCACCCACAAACACACTGAAGTAGGAGTGAACCATGTCTCTATAAAACAGAGCACACAGCAGGGTCAGAAATTATTAGAATTTGTTATTAAGGAAGTATAGCAGGGCCTTTGGAAATCAAAATACAATCAATATCAGCATGGTTTTATGAAGAGTGAATCATGAATTCTTTGATGATGTCACAAGAAATATGGATAATGAGGATCCTGCAGAGATAGTACATCTGGACTTCTAGAAGACATTAGATAACGTGCCACAAAATGTTAATATACAAAGTTAAGATCACTTGGGGTTCGGGGCGTTTTTCTTTTTAGCTTGGATAAAGGATTGGCTAACCAACAGAAAGCAGAGTTGGGGTAAATGGGTCTTTTTCTCATTGACTAGTTGAAACTAGTAGGGGGCTGATGCTGATTCTTGGGCCCCAACCATTTACAATTAATATGAATGACATGGATGCTGGGATAGAAAGTATTATAGCCAAATTTGCAGATGATATTAAAATAGGTGGGAAAGTGTATTGCAATGAAGTAGTAAGAAATGTACAAATGCATCTGGATAGGTTAGACAAATTGGACAAAATCTTGGCAGAAGAAGTTTAGCATTGATGAATGAGAGGTTTTCCATTTTGGTTGGTGGAATAGTAAGGCAACTTATCATCTAAATGGAGAGTAACCTCAGAGTTCTTCAGAAGAATCTGCATGTTCTTGTACATGAATCACAGAAAACTAGTATGCTGCAGGTAAAAAGGAAGACAAGTTGAATTTGGGCATTTATAGGTAAAGGAATAGAATATATAAGCAGGAAAGTGTCGCTGCAATTGTAAAATGCATTAGTGAGACCCAACCTGGAGTATTGCATACAATTTTAGTCGCTTGGCTTGATGATGGATGTAGTTGCAATGGAGGCAGTTCAGAGAATCTATTCCAAAAACGAGGAGTTCATTGTATGAAGAAATATTGACTGGTTTAGGTGCATATTCTCTGGAATTTAAATGAATGAGGTCTACAAGATGCTAAAGGGGATTGACCAAGTAAAGGTAGAATGGATATTTCCTCATGGGGCAATCTAGAATAAGGTTATAGTGTGAGAATTAAAGGTAACAGATTTACAACAGAAATGAGGAGGAATTACTCTTCCCAAAGGGTTGTGAATCTGTGGAAATCCCTAACCCAAAGTGTGGTGGAGTTGAGACATTGAGTAAACTTAGGAGGTTATAGACAGATTTTTAATTGTGGTTTGAAGGTTATGGAGAGCAGTCAGGAAAGTGGAGTTGAGGCCAAGGTGAGATCAGCCGTGGTCATATTAAATGGCAGAACCGATGCTAAGGGCTACATTGCCCACTCCTGTTCCTGCTCCTGGTTCGTATATTTGGAGTTGCAAAGTACTGCACAAGTTGGATGGAAACACGCTGAACTATAACCCACAAAATTCTACTAGTCATTGGCTGCCATTCGAGAAAAACGTCATTATTTTAACTGTCTCTTCTGCCAGTCAGCCGATCCTCCATCCATGCCAGTACCCTGCTTCTAAGACCATGGGCTCTTACCTTATTGAGCAGCATCCTGTGTAGCAACTTGTCAAAGGCCTTCTGGAAATCCAAATAGATCACATTCACTAGCTTTCCTTGGCCTAATTTGCTTGCTACCTCCACAAAGAGTTCTAATTGATTTGTCAGACATGACCTCTCCTTGACTTAGCTGTACTGACTGAGCCCTATTTTACCTTGCATTTCCAAGTATTCTTCCAAGTACATCAACCAAGCACATGTTCTGTGTAATCTCATCTTTAATAATGGATCCTTGAAATCTTACCAATGATTAAGGTCAGGCTAACCAGCCTATAGTTTCCTGTATTCTGTCTCTCTCCCTTCTCAATAGGAGTATTACGTTAGCCATTTTTCAGTCCTCTGGGACCCTGCCTGACTCCAGTGATTCCTGAAAGGTTGCCACTAATGTCTCTACAATCACCTCAGCAATTGAAAACACCACCTGCAAACTCTCCGCCAAACCATATGCCATTCGGACTTGGAACCAAATAGCTATTGTCAGTGGTTCAAAATCTTGGCATTCCCTCACTTACAGCACTATGGGTGCAAGTACACACAATGGACTGCAGCTCTTCAAGAAGACAGCTCACCAGCACCTTGTCAACAGCATTCATGACAAAATAAATAAATAAGGAGCACACATTGAAATAAATAAAAATGATCTTTTAGCCATTCAAACATGTGGCTGCAGGATAACCAGGAATGTGACCTCATTTTTATCTTAATTGTTCATGTCATTCAAGAAGAATAAGAAACTAGTTATAGGTGGAATGGTAGCACTGTAAATCAAAAATGGCATTCATGCAATACTTAGAGGGGACATTGATTCAGGAGAACTGGATATAGAATCCAAGTGGAGATGAGAAATAACAAGATAAATAATTCACGAGAGAAAGTAGTCTACAGATCCCTTAACAGTAACCACAATGTGAGACAATGTATACAAGAAATGCTGTGATAATGAGACAGCAATAATCATGGAGTAACTTTAATCTACATACAAACTGGAAAGATTAGATTGTCAATGGTAGCCTGGGAATTATAGCATGTATTCAAGATAGTTTCTAGAGAAGCACTGAGAGCAGGATATATCTGACATAGCATTGTATAATGTAACAGCATTCTAAATGACCCTAGAGTAAGGGTAGCTCTAGACAACAGCAACCACAGTATGGTTGAAATTTATATCCAGTTTAACAACGAGAAAAATGGGTCTAAGACAAGTACTTTAAACTTAAAGAAGGGCAGCAATGTGGGCATGAAAACTAGCTTGCTGAAGTAAACTGGGATACTAGGCTAGGAGATTGATCAACAAGCACAGTGGCACTCACATAAGAGACATTTAACAATACTCAGATTAAGTATACCCCTACAATAAAGAAAAATCCAATGGAAGGACCCACCATCAGTGGTTAACTGAAAATGTTAAGGAAAGCATCAAATGTAAGGAAATAGATAAATAACTGGACAAAAATGGGTGGCAGGTCAGTCAATTGGTCAGAACAGAATGTCTAAATGGTTGATGAGGAGGAAGAAATTAGGGGATAAGAAAAAGTTCACGAGGAATGTAAGAAGAGATAACAAGAGTCTCTACAGGTATCTAAACAGAAAAATAGTAAATAAAGTGAGGGTTGGTTCTTTAGAGGGTGATAATAGGAGAGTTAATCATAGATAAGAAGGAAAGGTGGCTGAAATGAACAAAGGTAATCCTGTCTTCACTCTAGAAGGTACAAAAAGCATTCTAGTAATAGCTGTAAATCTGGAGTTGGAAGGGAGAGAGGAACTTGGTGAAATTACAATCACTGAGATCCAGCTAGAAAGAGATGAGACACCCAACCAGCAATGGATGAGTTCTCTTGATACCTTGAGCATCCATGACACAAAAGGCTCAAACACTTGAAGCAGGAAGCTGCTAACATCTGCTGTCTCCAAGGACCAGATATCCTTCTCAGTGGATCAAGGACACACATTGCCAATAGTTGCTCAGGTGCCTGTCACTTGTGGAACCCCATTTCCAGTCATCTCAACCCATGCCCTCACAGGTCACTATCTCTCAACTCTCACAGGGAGAGGGCACAGAGAGGCATGAGTGTCTACAATGAGTTGTGTGGACTGGAAGGAAGGGTACTATTTGTGGAAACTGACTGAGAGACGTGAGAAGGTAATCAGATGAAGTTGAAGAGTGTTAGCTGCTGAGAGGAGAATGAGATACCCGAAGGGAGATGAATTAGAGTAGCTGCAAGAAGTGTTGGCTTGAGAAATATTATGCAGGAGAATGTTGGGCAAGTTGGAGTGGGCGCTTGTCGCATGGAGGTGCTATGGCACTCACTTTTTCCACCCTACTCTTGGTACACTGCCTCCAGGTTGAAAGTGGCACATGCTTGCTGCTTCCTTCCTTAGCCACTTCAAAGTGGTTGAAGAGACTATCTTTAAACTCCTGCCCTTAGAAATGTTTGCTGACAGATCCTGCATCATGACATTCGGGTAAAAGTTAAAGACGTGGAGAGCAGGCCTTCTTCATTCTTGGGTTGCAGCAGCCTTAAAAATGCAAATACTGCTGAGCTCCTGTAACTCATGTTGTGGTCCCTTTAAATTAGAAACCCTCTCTTTGATAGAATGAATGCCTCATCTCACAAGCCTTGCTGATTGGCCGCAGAATTTGGAGGTGATACGCTAATTAGATTGGGCTGGGAAAGAACAATCACAAAGTATACAAATCAATTCATTCCCATTAGGACTAGATGGATAAGATTCCACTGACTGAATTAATAGGAGATGGTATTAAGTTGGATTAAGTTAGTGAACAACATTGGTTATCTAGACCCTTGATACATTCTCAAGAAAGTCTCTAATTGCTGACTAAGGAAATAAATTACTTAAAGCCAATCATCTTGCAATGGGGGAATAATTCAGCACACAGATCTCAAACAGATCGAAGGTGCGACTGCTTAGTTATTTTCTTTATTATCGGTGTTAGTTCATGATTGAATGTTGTTATAGATATTGCTCTTTTCAATAATGTTATGAACCATGGGCCTCTTCTGTCTAAATGAGTAACACTACTGGGCCTCAAGTGACTTTCTGATTCAAAGAAAAAGGACCTACCAATTGTGTCAAGCCATTTTATAAAATCACTCTTAATGAATAAATAAATTGTACAGTCTTTTTATTATATCTTGTGAAACTTATCATTAAACATTTTATCCTTTGTTTCTCTTTAAGAAATGTATTTTTCTGTTAACACTAAATAAATAACTAATACTAAAAACATCTATTAAATGGCTCACTGTAATAATGAATCTCTAGGGACAGGAATGTTTCATTTATACTGGCAGGGCTTGTATTAGAAAGCAGCAAAGACAATATTTTGTTTATTTCCTCTGTGGTTAATCTGTTCTTCATGTTTCACATTTCTCCCTTTTTTGACTTATTGCACATGATGCTCTGAAAAGCTATTACTTGTAAGTGGAGTTTTATAACGCATTTAATGAAAACTTAGTGAAAACCAAAAGAACTGCAGATGCTGTAAATCAGGAACTGAGAAAGGGTTACTGGACCTGAAACGTTAACTCTGAATTTTTCTTCACAGATGCTGCCAGACCTGCTGAACTTTTCTAGCAACTTCTGTTTTTGTTTAAGTATTTATTACTCTATTAAAATGCAATTATAATTACTGTTCTACAAACATGTTTAAAATGTAGCTAGAACTCCCAAACATCATAAAAACAGTACAAAAGCAGGGACACCATACAACGCCCAGCACCTGCTCTGCCATTCAATTAGACCATACCTGATCTGCATTAAACTTACTTTGCCACCTTTGCTTCATATTGCATGGTAGAACTAAAAGAAATCAAAATATTCCAGTTTTGAAATTTTTACTTGTTCTGGCATTAAGAGTCTGTTGGGGGATTAATTTCTAGATTTTGATTATACATTGTATGAAATACTTTGTTTCATTACCATGCTAGGTGACATCATCAGTGGAGCCTCCAATGAAGCAATGTTATTCTACTCCGCTTGGAATTTATATATTTGGTCTGTTATGGTGAGTAGTGTCACATCTGGTTTTGATCTGAATGGGTTTGTATATGGGTTCCAATCCTAAGAGTTTGTTGATTGCATTATGGGTGGAGAACTATGCCTCTAGGAATTCCTGTGCGCGTCTGTGTTCGGCTTGGGCTATTGTGGTTACCAGTTGAATTGATGGCCTTCATTGTCTGAGTGTACCAATATTAAGGAGAGTACATCAGAATACATGAACATCAACTAGCAGCAAAACGGCACGACGAACTCTCTTTAATATAGATACACTCAGACAATGAAGGCTGAGTGAGGACAAGGTAACCATAGTAGCCCAAGCCAAACATAAACATGCATGGGAGTTCCTAGAGGCAGGGTTCTCCACTCATAATGCAATCAACAAACACATAGGATTGGACCCCATATACAAATCCATACAGATCAAAACTGGAAATGACACCACTCACCATAACAGATGGGACATTATAAATTCCAGGTGGAGCAGAATAACATTGCTACATCAGAGGCTCCATTGATGAGGTCACCTAGTATGGTGACGCAACATCTGACCAAGAACAAGAACAAGAACAAGAACAAGCCAGCTTGGCGAACAAGTCAACGTCCTCAACTGCAACCTGAGCTACAGATCTTTCCCAAAACTTTAAATTGTATGAAATAGCCTGTTCACGATTTCACTCCTTAATGAGCTCACCTTTTAGTATTATGTTGCCTTCATCTTTATTTCCCCACACATGGAAATAGTTTCTCCATGTCTATCCTATCAAATTATTTTAACATTTTAAAAAGCCCAGATTACTTTCCTCAATATTCTCAACTTGACGAATGCAGTTTTATGCATCCTTTACTCACAATGTATACCTCTGAACCTGGTATTAGAGATTAAAATGTAAGCCACATAAAAAAAGCATCAGGTGTTTTCTACTGATTGAATTTATGACATTGAAACTGATATGGGTTCATGGAAATAGGGCCAAGCCAATGGTGCATAGTCTACATGAAGCAGGAACTCATCATAACAAAAAGAAAATATATCATGAGTTAATAGTACTTATGTTATTAGTCTAAAAATCCACAGTACGAGTTCAAATCTCAGTATAATATATTTTAAAAATTTGGCATGTGACTGTAAATCTAACAGGTTGTTCAATGACATTTGAAAAAAGAAACCTGCCAAGCTTCCCTAGTCTGACCAATAAATGACTCCAATCCCATAACTATATGGTTTACTCAATTCCTCTCTGGAAACTAACGAGCAAGCCACTCAGTTTTTACAAAATCTACAAAGAATATCACATGGACTCCTCAACTTCAAGGAGGTCCACCACCACATCCTCATAGCAACTGTGATGGATGGTAAATAGTGTCCTTTTTAGCAACATGCACATCCCAATGAAAAAAAAGCGGGATGCAAAATTTGCGCCTAATGAAGATTAGCAATAATAAGTTTAAAACTACTAGAAGGGCAATTAAATCCAAAGGGTTGAAGAAAGGATTCAAAAATGGGAAGGTGGCAGATCCAGAGGAGTTCCTTCATGTATAGTCAATGGCAGATCAACCTGATGTATTCTTTACAAAGAAGTGGTTTTCTTGTTGACTGGACTTCCTTCCTGGTAAGAGACACAAAATAGAAGACGATGTCAGTAAAGTAAAAGGACCAGCCATACTAACTAGGGCTATCAATGTTCCCCATTCAAAAACAATAAGAAAGCAAGGCAACATTGAGATACTATTTTATTTAAAAGGTGAAAGTTTACAATTCTATGAATCCATCGTAAAAGTCAATTTCTCTTAGAAGGCAATGGTGAACAGTTGCTGAATAGGTTTTAAATTTTGATGTCCACTGATCACTAACTCGTTGACAATTTTTGTTCTAAACAAAAGTTATAATGGGTTATAAGTCTGCAGCAAAGTTTGTTGAAGATTCAACATCTGACCGTCACCAGGACTAAAAATGCTGGCTGTATCAAGTTGAAGACTGACAGATTTGGTTATTGAAGCATAACCCACAAAGTGGGACTGCATCTAAGAAATATCGTCACCTGCTTGGATCAAGACTTCATGATCAGATTGGTGTCATGAGACTAGCAATTAAACCAGAAATATGTTTATGGTCTCTTGTGACAAGAGGTTGCTATGCAACATTGCCTTTAGCAAGAAACTATTTAGATTTCTGGCTCTGTAGAATTCTGAAGAATGCCAAATGAGTTGATCAGGTACGTGATACCATAATTTTGTTCAGGCAACAATTGATATCTTCAGACAGCAGCAATTTAAAACAGCCTAGAATAGGCTAAGAATGGACCTCTTTTAATAATTAAGACTCTGCATGCCTTGAAGCGCATTCTGTTCATAGAGTTCATGGTGCTCAATAGACAAAGGGAAAAATCAAGATTTTAATCCCTGTACCAGATCTGTGCTTCTGCTGAATATTGCATTTAGTTTGCACTAAGGCAAACAAGGTTTACACTGCACCATTGAAAACCTCTTCATCAACATTTGCAGCTCCATCGGAGTGTTTTGTCTTCTCTAAAAATTATTCATTTAAGCAAACTCATCTAAGTAAGCAAAGGTGAGACCTCTTGACACAGAGTAACAGAAAGTGCCTCCCTGAATCTGTGTAACAAACCGTTCAATGAAATTACTTTTTGTTTTGATTATTTACGCTGTGACTTTGTAAAATTAAATGCTGCAGGCTGCAACTGTACAAAACGCTAGTGCGGCCTTATTTGGAATATTGCATGCAGTTCTGGTCACCCCATTAGAAGAAGGATGTGGAAGCATTGGAAAAGGTGCAGAGGAGATTTACCAGGATGTTGCCTGGTCTGGAGCGCAGGCCCTATAAAGAAAGGCTGAGGGACCTGGGTCTGTTTTCTTTGGAGAGAAGGAGGCTAAGAGGGGATTTAATAGAGACATACAAGAAGATCAGAGGATTAGATAGGGTGGACAGTGAGAGTCTTTTTCTGAGGATGATGACTTCAGCTTGTACAAGGGGCTATAACTATAAATTGAGAGGTGACAGATTTAAGACAGATGTCAGAGGCAGGTTCTTTACTCAGAGAATGGTAAGGGCTTGGAACGCCCTGCATGCCAATGTAGTTAACTCAGCCACATTAGGGGCATTTAAACAGTCCTTGGATAAGCATATGGATAATGATGGGATAGCGTAGGGGGAGGGGCTTAGATTAGTTCACTGGTCAGTGCAACATCAAGGGCCGAAGGGCCTGTTCTGTGCTGTAATGTTCTATGTTCTAAAGGTGATACATTTTTAAAATTACTCATATATTTCTACATGAGCTTTACTAATCAAGTAGCTGTGTTGTAACTTTCGCCAGTCTACGTTGATAGGATGGATATTCAATTGGGCTTGTTCTTGACCCTGGAAAACAACATAAACTTCCAGATAGTTCATTATAATGGTGTCCAAGATCTGTTTATATCTAAGATGAGTGACATAGATCCTTCATTGACCTGGTCCTGGACAGACTCACAAGAGTCTAAATGTGGGAGATTGACTTATATTTTTTAAATGAACTAACAGGTGGTATTTGGCTGAGACAATTTGGCAAGTGTCAGCAATGTGCATAACTTGCAAACCAACCAGGTATCAGTAAATAATCTTTGCAATAAGTTTTTTACACTGAGATGTTACAGCCTTGAAAGATGACTGCAAAAAATTCAAACTTGTAAAGTGCATCTTACAGGCATAGCTGCGTAGGGAATGTCAAGAAGTTGTCAAGGTTGATGGAATTTAGAATCAGTAGAATAAGCAACACATGGTAAGAAAACCTTGGGCTTTCAACGAAATATTTAGTAAGCTAATGTTTCCTTGTCCAGATTTGACCATGTCCAGGTCCCTTCTCTATCTGATCACAATCACAAAAGTGGCAGGCATCTGGTCGCATCTGCTTATTAACTGTGGTCATATATGGTGCCATGGTGCCCTCTGTGATGGGTGTTCTGAAGTGCCAAACTGGATAGCCTTCCTCATTCACACCTCGTGCAGGCGCGTGACCATTTAACCATCCCTGAACAAGAACAGTTTTGTCCCTCAAATTCATCTGCTCACCAAATCAGCACACGGAATTTCCTTTCACTTTATGTAGTCCTGACTCTACCACTCATATGCTAGCAGCTGTCTTGAATGAGAGAAAGTCTACAATGAAAGAAACTGCCAGTTATGAAAGTAGCTATCAAATCTGAGTTGATAGACAGAGATAGTGTATTGGAGTAACTCTGTAAAGGTTCTGACAAAGGTTCCATCAATAGCGCCCTTCCTTTCTTGAAGAAGAGACATTGCCACTCCAAGGTTTTATTTGAAACATCAATTTCCAGGTGTTAAAAAGTAATCCATCCATAGCAAAACTGAGAAGTCAAAATACTGAGGATTAGTTAATGAGAAGCACTGAATTGTGGTAATTCTCAAACAAGGTCCAATACCTAAAAGTCCAGTATACTGCTACATGGACCTTACTTGAAGAAAGAAATTGTACAATTTAATTTTATTACTATCAATACAATTTTAATATAATCATTGATAAATGCATCTCAACAGAAGACTTGAGGACACTGTCAGTGAGGAAGACAAAGGATAAAATCAAAACATGGAAGATGCTGTCTTCGGAAAGTGGATTGCTTTTTAAGTAATTGCACTCAGCAGGTAACAGGTGCCAACTGTAGAAAAAGGACAACTAGGTGGGACTAGTGGACAAATAATCTGTCCTCCCCTGGTTAGGCAGACAGAATTTGGTCAGGCATAGGATCTGGAAGACTCCAGTATCAAATTAATTTGAGAATACCCTGCAGCCAGAGGATTATCTATCACACCTACTTCTCTTCTAATACCTACTGCCCCCCAGTGTTTTTTTCTATTCATTCATGGGATGTGACTGTCATTGGTAAAGTTGGCATTTGTTGTCCATGCCTAGAAGCTCTTGAGAAGGTTATGATCTCACTATTGAGAAGCTTCTTTGTTAGGTGAAATCCTTCAGACCCAGTTGGAATGCATTAAATAATAGTAGTGGTTTGAAGAATGTTCCTAAATTGATGCAGGTACCAGAAAATCCTCCTAATCCAATCCTAATGGATAAACGGACATTATTGTAGAGCTGTCCAACTGGAGACATGGAGACTGAGAAAGGTCACAGATATCAGCCTTGACTGTAGAAGGTAACCTTGATTTATAAGAATCCACATGTGACATTTTGTGGTTAAAATTTTTAGAAAGTGAAGATCCTTAAAAGAAAGCACAATGGGAGCTCCTTGGGATGACAGCATTTACTTCCATTTTGTTGTTATGCTGGTCTAGAACAAGCTGCACATTCAACAACAGCTATTTTTGCCTGTTCACATACATTGATCCAGGTTGTAATGTGATATCTGTATCACCTGTGATTTTCTGGATCTTGGGAAATCCTGTTACTTAGTAATATTGTAATGCCCTGATATGTTTCGACTGATTGTCTGTGAAACTACTATCTCCAAAAGAGAATGCGCCCATTACTTGCTTGATATATTTTGTGCACATCTTTATAGATTGTGTACTAGTTGTGCCTAGCCACAGGTAGGAATTACCATAGTATACGATTTTCTTTTCAGATAGACAACACTGGAAAAATAATATCTATTGCCTATTAATACCTATGCTGAAGATATTAACAGACAACCATATAGGAGTCAAATGTAGGCCAGACCATCTGGAATTGTAATTCCCTGCCCTGAAGGAAAACAGCAAATTTGTGGGGCTTTTAGATTAACCTAGCAACAATTATGGTCATTTTAAATTGTGCACTGCCCTACAAAGCAGTTTTTTTTTGCTTTAAAACTTAGTTTCACAACATGCCTTGGAGGGATTTTAAATCGTGGCCTGTGAGTTACTAGGTTGTTACACAACAATTACATTATCACCATTCAGATAACCACTGACCAAATGGTATCTTTGAGGAACGCAGCCTTGCTTGAAGCATGAACAAACTTGAAAACTTGCTTCTTTTTCATTCACTCATGTGATGTGGATGTCACTGGTATTCCAGCATTTATTGTCCCTTCCTGGTTGCTCTTGAGAAGGTGATAGTAATCTGCCTCTTCAGCTGGTGCAGCTTATGTGATACATAGATAACCCACATTGACCTTAGGGAGGGAATTCCAGGATTTTGACCCAGCAAATGTGAAGGAATGGCAAAATATTTCAAAGTCAGGATGGTGAGTGATTTGGAGGGGAAATTACAGCTTCTGGTGTTCAAATATATTTGTCTCCTTGTTTTTTAGATGTAATTGGTCATGGGTTTGGAAGGTGCTGTCTGAGGATCTTTGGTGAATTTTTGCAGTGCATCTTGTAGATAGGACACACTACTATACACTACCTCTGTGGTGGAGGGAATGGGTGCTTGAGAATGTGGTGCCATTCAAGTGAGCTGCTTTGTCCAGAATTATGAGAAACTTCTTGAATGTTGTTGGAGCTGCTCCCATTCAGGCAAGTGGTGGGTATTCCATCAGACTCCTGACTTGTGCCTTGTAGATGGTCCACATGCTGTGGGGAGTCAGAAGGTAAGTTACTCCACAGTGTTCCCAGCCTTCAGCCTGCTCTTATAGCCACTGTGTTTATGTGGTGAGTCCAATTAAGTTTCTGGTCAATGGTAACCCCAAGAATATTGATAGTCAGGGATTCAGTGATAGTAACACCATTGAATGCCAAGAGGTGGTTAGATTCTCTCCTATTGGAGACGGTCATTGCCTGGCATTTCGATGACACAAATGTGATTTGCCACTTGTCATCCCAAGACTGGATTTTGTCCAGACCTCATTTGAATATGGACTGAATGGTGCTGAATGTTGTGCTTCTGGCAGGACCCCCTGCACTCGCTGTTGAATCAGGGTTGATCCCCTGGCTTAATAGTAATGGTAGAGTGGGGGATATGCTGGGCCTTGAGGTTGTAGATTGTGGTAGAGTACTCCATTTCCAATCTCAAATTTTACTCTATGAGGAACCTTCATTTGTCTACACAAGTCTTTATCTCTTTTTAACATACACACAGGAGCTGTCATAGTCTGTTTTTATGATCTTTACAACTGTGCTCTCGTACTTTATTTTCCCCTTCTTAACCAACTGTTGATCTTACTTCACTGAATTCTGAAGTGCTCCCAAGTCCTCAGGCTTGCACTTATTTTCTCCTCGCAATTTTATATGACTCCTCTTTGAATCTGTTACTTTCCTTAATTTCTTAAGTTAGCCATGATTGAGTCACTTTTTCTGTTACATTCTTTTGTCCAAAAGCAAAACTGTGGTAATCCATGCATTAGGTCTTTAAATATTGTCAGAAGTGAGGCAAATGTATTCAAAAATATGACATTGTATGCCAATATTCATCAATTTTGTGATCAAGCCACATCTTCCAACATTGATGCTCCATTACTCCCTTCTTGATAAACATTAGATTCATCTCAAACCAAAATGAAAAGAGGATTTTTTTAAAAAGTAGCTACTACATCAATTAAGGTTATTGTTTTTGGACTGCACAGAAGCTTAACATTGAATAATTTATTTAACATCAAGCATTTAGACTTATTTGTTAACTTTTTGAAAAATACTGATCTTCTTAATTCCTCATAATTTTTATGTCTGAAAATGTATAAACACGTAGTTGCCAAGGGGATATTTTTTGTCGTGAACATTATTTTCTTTCCAAATAAAATAATTGGGTTGTTTCTGGTGTGTCATTGAATGTGGCCACTGGAGGGAGTTGAACTGCAGGACAGCATACTGCATGGAAAGGTTCCATTTGTCCTGCAGTGCAATTTTCAGATTAAACCTGAGGGACAAAAGTTTGTAAAGGGGACTTTTTATTCAATTCATAATGGGAGGAAGATGAAAATATTCTGCAATTCAAGTTGTCCTAAATTTGCTGATTAAAATGAATTGAAACGTTGAGCCAGTTCATAGTGTTAGTAAAAGTGATTTTGTCCTTGCAGCAATTATCATGTAAGACTCAATGTGACATTTGTTTTGCATTTCTCCTGCATTTCACATCAGTTTCTAACAAATTAAATCTTTTTACTTTCTTTAAAAATATCATGTTCTTTGGTTTATGTATGCATGTGCTAACTAACTCTGTATTATTGAAATTTTGATCATCTGACATTTTGACTACATGACCTCTGAGCATGAGCTGCATGGTCCACTAATGGTATTGTGTTTATCTCAGAATGATTCTCTATCATTGTGTATCTACTCCTTTCAGTTTTGTGACAGCAACTTTTGTGTGGACAAGTTCCAAGACTTATTGGAGACCAAAGATGGGGAGCTGAATTAGGGGTGGATAGTAAGTGAGGGAAGAGAAAAGAGTGGAAACGGGATGGAAAGGGTGTGATGCCCTTTTAATAAGCCCAATAGGCAGATGAGCCTGTACCTGCATGTAATCATATATCCAGAGGCTGTAAGCAAAATGTATTGCTGCACCATTTTCAAGGCTACTTCTGGAGATCACTCTGTAATATCCATAATAGGCTATCTGTAAATAAACCTAAGGGTCTAGGCCCAAAGCTTTTGTGCTCCTAAGATGCTGCTTGGCCTGCTGTGTTCATCCAGCCCCACACTTTGTTATCTATTTACAAATAAATGCAGTTCACGTATCTCATTTGTGCTGCATTTAGATAGCACAGGAGTATTACTACGAGGTATACAGTGGTGATTGTTCTTATTTAAGATAAAAAAGAAGAACAATTAAGTCAGCAATACAAATCTGAAGATCATGGGGAGAAGCAGCAAACAAGATATAACAGTATCAGAGGTTTCCATGTTCGGAAGACAGGAGAAAATAAGGTTTCTTTACAAACTGAGTATATCCAAGTTAGCGAGGTCTTTGCAGACAGCCAGTTAGTTCAAAACTGTGCTACCTGAAGGCTGATTAAAATTTAAATGGCCATCAGGAGTTAACGTTATACTGAACAATAAAAAATGCACCTCAAGTTAACAGAATAAAATGAAAATAAAAGGCAAAAGTAGAAACCACAACAGAACATTGCTAAATGCATATAACATTGTAATACGATTACTGGAACTTTCCTGGAAATCAATAGTGCCTGAAGCAGGCAAAAACAAAAATCAGAAAGAAGGATACTAAATGTCTCAGATAAACTGGATAGCCACTGGTTTTGACTCAGAGTTCATACTCTTTAAACAAAGAATGCAACTCAGGTTTCAAGGCCAAACAGTTGAAGAACTGATTAGGTTAGCTGTGAAAATGCTCAAGCCAGGTGGAAAAAAGGGGTTACAAACGGCAGACCAGAAATAGTCCCCCAAAGCCATGTAATGTTCTGGATGATCAACTGCATATCAGAGTCAGTTTTGGAATTCATCAATTAGAATTGATGACCTACCAGCAATAGTCACAGGAATCAATTGATCTATTTGTCAGTTGATGCCATAACAAGGACAACAAATGCAACTTTTCAGAGACTGACCAAGTGAAGGGTATACTGGATCTGGTAGTTGCCTTTGCACCTATAAAATGTTCCAAAAGCATTCCCTGGAAACGAAGAGTCACAGCACCAATGACTGCTAGGAGAAGGTGGGAAATAAGAAGCCATTGCAGCTGGAAAACAGCACCTGCAAGGGTGAAATGTTGCAAATAATATTGAAACTATAGCCAGGACATAAAGCAAGCAAGCTGATTGATATGTGTAATTTATTGCTCTCTCCTAAAGCTATTCAGCATTCCAAGATCTATGCAAGGTACAAATGTGCACTGGGCCTGCCTGTGAAGACACAGTCTATAACAGGACACAACCAAGCACAAGACAGGTGCAGTGATAATGGGAACTGCAGATGCTGGAGAATTCCAAGATAATAAAATGTGAGGCTGGATGAACACAGCAGGCCCAGCAGCATCTCAGGAGCACAAAAGCTGACATTTCGGGCCTCAACCCTTCATCAGAGAGGGGGATGGGGTGAGGGTTCTGGAATAAATAGGGAGAGGTGGGAGGCGGACCGAAGATGGAGATTTTTCTCTCTATCTTCGGTCCACCTCCCCCTCTCTCCCTATTTTTTCCAGAACCCTCACCCCATCCCCCTCTCTGATGAAGGGTCTAGGCCCGAAACGTCAGCTTTTGTGCTCCTGAGATGCTGCTGGGCCTGCTGTGTTCATCCAGCCTCACAGTTTATTATCTTATACAAGACAGGTGCAGTTGCATGGCATCAGCAGGAAGTATATACCAGAGATCTGTACAAATATAAAATGATACAATATGATCACATTAAGACAGATCCAATTAAGACCCAGAGTGAAAGAATTTCTAACTAGAGACCAAATAAGTTTTCCACATTGTGAATCTCACACGTTTGTGTGGGTGAAATCAGGCAATTAGAAACCTTTTCCACAATCAAAATCATTTGCATGAGATAACTGGCATACGTACAAAATCAAAATTGATGCTACTGCTACTGCAAATATCCAACCAGTCCAAGTTCTGAAAGATATAAACCAGGATTGTTGAACCTCAGTGGCACAATTGACAACAGCTAAATTAACTGCCTACAATATGTTTGCTATCCCTTGCACTGGTATATCCACAATGCCATACAGTTATACCAATTTGACGCAGACACTACAAATATCTTACCTGGCAAACACAGGTGGGGCAGCAGTGGTAAGGAATATCACCATGTACAGTGCTCAACATTGTGACTGTCCATGAAATCACTGAGGTCCCATGGTAGCAGAAAAGACTAAGAATACTTATCATTGACTAAGTCTAATGTTAATAATTGCACCCAGAACATTCAACACTATCGGAATCACACTTCAGAGAAGATGATGTATTGCACCAAATGATGCAATTCTGTTAAGTGTGAGCTGGATGACATTGAATACAATAGAGTCAATTTGCTGTGTGGATCACCACACAGACTCATGTAGTTCATCTACGTGCAGACTAAAGAAGAGTGGCACATTCAGATATGTCTCTAAATTGGAAATGTCTGAGCATCTCCCGAAAGAGAAGCCCACTCAAGATTCTAATACTCAAGGAGTCCAAGTTCACAAAAGTTCAATTCTTCCCCAAAATCATTGCCAAACTTAGATGTTGATTGGTTCCCTTTATAAAGGAACCTCAGGAAATCACTACCTTCAGAACATCATTTAGAAGTCATTACTTCCAGACATTATCTTTATTGATTTATCTATCAGTCATGATTTGTCCCAACAGTATACAAACAGAACTACAGAAAATGTGCCTGGATCTAAGTGCTTGGTCAGTGATATTGCAGTAGTGGACAAAACCAAAGAAGCCATGATCAGATTCTTCGCTTACTGGCAGTAGCTTGCTATGAAGCATTTGTGTTCAAAGGAAGAAATACTAGGTGAATATAAGCCACGTCAATTCTTTTAGCTGTATTTATTCAAGTAATGTAATCTGTCCTAACTCAAAGTTAAAGATGTAAGACAAATGCCTACCCTACAAGATAATAAAGATCTACAGAGGTGCATTTACAGTCTTCAGCATTTTCGCTCCATATATTTCAAACTTCCCCTTAAAGCATCATCATAAGAAGGCTGCATCGTTTGTATGTCAGGAAGACAATCAATATATGTTTGAGTCTCTCAAACAAGCATTGTCAACAGAAAACTGTACCCTGCAGTAATACAACCTAAAGAAGAAGATGATCCTGGAAGAAGATGTTTTGCAGAAAGGACTAGGAACTTGCATCAAACAAGATAGCAAACCAATTGCATTTGGAAAAGCCAATCTCAAACAGAATCCAATTATTCCAGTACACTGTGAAACATTTGCTTTAGTAATTGCAATCACAAGATTCCACACCAATCTGTTCCATAAGCATCTCACTGTTGAAGCTGGTCATAAACCATTGGATGTGATTTGGTGCAAACTACAGATAAGTGCACCCTCCTCCCGACCGCAAAAAAACCCCACTCAAAGTACAACAGGAAGTCTTTGACGCCGGGTTACAAACCTGGTTACCAAATGGTCATCTCAGATATACCAAACAGTTTGCCAAATCTGAACAAGATTGCGTATGTAAGCTAGATATATAAATAGATAGCATGGATATTGAGGTGGAATATTTGCTGAAAAATCAAGGTAGAGCAATTAGAATCAGAGAATCCCTACAGTGTGGAAGCAGGCCATTCAGCCCGCCACCCCTCTAACCTATCCCTGTAACCCTGCATTTCCCATGGCTAAACCAACTAACCACCACATTCCTGGACACCATGGGCAATTTAGCATGGCTAATCCAACTAGCCTACACATCCTTGGATGGCAGGAGGAAGCTGGAGCACCTGGAGGAAACCCAGGCAGACATGGGAAGAACATGCAAACTCCACACAGACAGCCACCCCAGGTTAGAATCAAACTTGGGTCCCTGGTGCTATGAGGCAGCAGTGCTAACCACTTAGCCATTGTACCACCCTACTCAGCACAATTCAGTCAGCACAAGCACAACTAACTTCAAATGCTAACAGTTAATTACCATAACTGAAGGCAGTGAGGAATGTTATCATGGAAGGATAGCTTAACTTTGTAAAAGAAGTATTAGATACTCTCCAATGCTTTTGCCCTCACAGTTATTAGCTCAGAATCCCAAGGGGTGTTATTTTCAATTCTAATTAGATGACCTTTCATTCTTCTAAACTCTAGAGAATATAGGTTTGGTTAACTCAATTTCCCCTCACAGATCCATCCTTTTATGGAAGGAAGAATTAGCTGGAGTTGTAGATTGCTAAACCATTGACATTACCACAATGCCACCAGCCCTCCTCTGTCTTTTGGTAACAGTCATTTGCCCTGGACACCCAGTGAGTGCTGCAGTGCTGTCCCTTTGCCTCTGTATCCAAGGTCCTGGTGCAGGCTGCCTTTCCCATGGCATACTGCATCAAAGTCTGGACAGTCCTGAGGATTTGTCAGGACAGGAGGACACCATTCTGTCTAGCATGTCTTGCTCACATTGGAACATGCAAACAGGGATCAGAGGTTGCCCATCCAGCTCCTCAAATCTACTCGCATTCAATAAGATCGTGATTGATCTGATTGTAATCTTCTAACCCCTAATTAATATTTTACCCTGTTGCTTAACAAAAATCTATCAACATGTATCTTAAAGATATTCAAAGACTCTGCTTCCACCACTGTTTCAGGCACAGTGTTCCAAAGGCTTAGAGAAAAAATGACAATTTAAAAGAGTAATCATTTTAGTCCACCCCTGTTTGTCCCCATGCACCTCTAAAACTTTCCTTGAGGTACGTGGCTAGGAGAGGTTAAGAGGGATATGGGCCAGAAACAGACAAATGGGTCTAGTTCAGTTTAGGAAATCTGGTCAGCATGGGCAGCTTGTGCTCCTGAGATGCTGCTTGGCCTGCTGTGTTCACATTTTATTATCTTGGAATTCTCCAGCATCTGCAGTTCCCATTATCTCTGTTTCCATGCTGTGTGGCTCTACGACTCTAACCAGTCTAGTGAACCTTCATTGCACTCTTTCCGGGACTAGTAATTCTTCCTTATGTAAAGACATCAAAACACATGCAGTACTCCAGACACAGCCTTACCAATGCCTTGTAGAGCTGCAGTACTGACACTAAGAACACCTCTGTAACAAAAGTTGACACACAAGTTGCCTTCCTAATTACTTGCTAACTTTGTTATTCAAGGGCAAGAATATCCAAATTCTTCTGAATATAAACATTTTCCAATCCCTCTGTTCAAAAAAAATCTGCATTTTTTTTCTAACAATGTGAATAACTTCAATTAATTTCTCATTGAATTCCATTTGCCATGTTCTTGCCCATTGACCCAACTTGCCTATATTCCTCCACAGCCCCTTTACTTCCTTCTTACTGCCTGCTGTCCTGCTGATGATGGTATCGCACTTGCAGAAAACATGGGTAAGCTACACTTAGTCTTGTTAGATATGTCATTGATAGAAATAGCTAGTTGTAAATGGATGTAAACAGCAGAGGTTCATACAATGATCCCTGTTACATCCTGTGAGTTATATCCTGCTAACCTGAAAACCCTGTGTTTATTCTGACCTTGGCTCATTAACCAATCCTCAATCCAAACTAATGGATTTAGGGATATTATCTTAGTTATCATTTTCTGCAAGAACTAACCTCTTGTGCTGGAACATATTGAATACATTTTGAAATCAAATTATACTATATCCTTTGTTTTTTCATTGTCTATCCTACTTCAGAAATGACTCATTGACCAAATCTCGAGCACCTTTACTGGGAGTCAAACCTTCTGGTAATCAGTCAGGAAAGTCGAGTTAAGACCACAATCAGATCAGTCACTTATTGCATGACTGACAGGAGCCGTTCATGGGGGCCAAATGACCCATTCCTACTTCTATTTCTAATGTGTTTTGTTTATTCATTCATTCACAGGTTATGGACTTTACTGGCTGGACCAGCATCTATTGCCCAAACCTGATGGTACTTGAAAAGGCAGGGGTGATCTTCCTTCTTGAACTGGCATAGTCCCACAATGCTGGTATGAAGGGGGTTCTGGGACATTGACCCAGCAACAGTGGAGCAACATTAATATAGTTCCAAGTCAAAATGGTGCATGGCCTAAGAGGGGAATCTTCCAGGTGGTGGTGTTGCTATGCATCTGTTGCAAATATCTTCCTATGTTGTAGAGTTCATGGGCTTGGAAGGAACTTCCTAAGGAGTCTTGGTGAATTACTGCAGTGTATTTTGTAGATAGCACACACTACTGCTACTGAGTATTGGTGGTGGAGAGAGATAATGTTGAAGATAGTGGATGGGATGCCAATCAATCCTGTCCTGTATTTGTCCTGGCAAGTTTATATCCATTATGTGTTGCCAGTGCTGCACTTATCCAAGCCAATGATGTTCATTTTATCACACTATTCACTTGTGCCATGTGGATGGTAGACAGGCTTTGGGGGCCACGAGCTGAATTACTCACTGCAGAATTTCCAGCGCCTGATATTCCTTTGAAGCCACAGTATTAATATGCCTGGTAGAATTCAGTTTCCGGACAATGGTAACCACCAAGATGCTGATAGTGGATTTTTCGGTGTTGGTAATGCCATTGAATGTCGGATTGCAATGGTTAGTTTCTCTCTGGTGGCAGCTGGTCATTTCCTGGTGGTTCTGCAGTGTAAAAATACTTGCCACAAACTTGAATGTTGACCGTATGGACATGGGCTGCTTTGGTATCAGAGGAGTCATGAATTGTGCTGAATATTTATTGATGATGAACATCCCCATTTCTGATCTTCTGGTGGAGGGAAGGTCAGTGAATAATTGAAGATATTTGGGCCTAGGACACTACCCTGAGGAATTTGGATGATGTCCCTGGGCTGAGATGACTGATCTCCAACATCCACAAACATCTTCCTTTTATACCAGCTATGACTCCGACCAGCAGAGAGTTGTTCTTCAGATTCCCGTTGACTCCAGTTTTGCTTGGGCTCCTTGATGTTAAACTAAGTCAAATGCTGTCTTGATGTCAAGTACAGTCACTCTCACCTCACCTCTGGATTTCAGCTCTTTTGTCCAGGCTTGAATCGAGGCTGTGATTGGGTTAGGGGCTAAATGACCATTATAGAACCTAACCTGAATGATCGTAAGTAGGTTGTACCTTTTGCAAGGGGTGTCAACAATTCCTTCCATCAATTTGCTGTTAATTGAATGTAGAGGCCTATTTGGCCAATTTAGGTCTGGCCAGATTTTGTTGCACAGAACTTACTTGGGTATTTCCCAACACTATTAACTGTTCTGGATGTGAGTTTGCTCGCTGAGCTGGAAGGTTAGTTTTCAGACGTTTCATCACCATTCTAGGTAACATCATCAGTGAGCCTCCAACGAAGCGCTGGTGTTATGTCCCGCTTTCTATTTATCTGGTTAGGTTTCCTTGGGTTGGTGATGTCATTTCCTGTTCTTTTTCTCAGGGGATGGCAGATTGGCTCCAAATCAATGTGTTTGTTGATTGAGTTCCGGTTGGAATGCCACGCTTCTAGGAATTCTCGTGCATGTCTCTGTTTGGCTTGTCCTAGGATGGATGTGTTGTCCCAATCAAAGTGGTGTCCTTCCATATCTGTATGTAAGGATATGAGTGATAGTGGGTCAGGTCGTTTTGTGGCTAGTTGATGTTCATGTATCCTGGTGGCTAGCTTTCTGCCAGTTTGTCCAATGTAGTGTTTGTCACAGTTCTTGCAAGGTATTTTGTAGATGACGTTCATTTTATTTGTTGTCTGTATAGGGTCTTTTAGGTTCATTAGCTGCTGTTTTAGTGTGTTGGTGGGTTTGTGGGCTACCCTGATGCCAAGGGGTCTGAGTAGTCTGGCAGTCATTTCAGAAATGTCTTTGATGTAGGGGAGAGTGGTTATGGTTTCTGAGCCCGTTTTGTCTGTTTGTTTGGGTTTGTTGCTGAGAAATCGGCGGACTGTGTTCACAGGGTACTCATTCTTTTTGAATACGCTGTATACGTGATTTTCCTCTGCTCTGCGTAGTTCCTTTGTGCTGCAGTGTGTGGTGGCTCGTTGGAATAATGTTCTAATGCAGCTTCGTTTGTGGGTGTTGGGATGGTTGCTCCTGTAGTTCAGTATTTGGTCCGTATGTGTTGTTTTCCTGTAGACGCTGGTTTGAAGTTCCCCATTGGCTGTTCGCTCTACTGTGAGATGTAGGAATGGCAGTTTGTTGTTGCTTTCCTCCTCTTTTGTGAATGTTATGCCAGTAAGGGTATTATTGATGGTCTTGAATTTGTTTTGTTTAGTGATGACAAAGGTGTCATCCACATAGCGGACTCAAAGTTTGGGTTGGATGATTGGCAGAGCTGTTTGTTCAAGTCTCTGCATTACTGCCTCTGCTAAGGAACTACGCAGAGCAGAGGAAAATCACCTATACAGCGTATTCAAAAAGAATGGCTACCCTATGAACACAGTCCGCCAATTTCTCAGCAACAAACCCAAACAAACAGACAAAACGGGCTCAGAAACCATAACCACTCTCCCCTACATCAAAGACATTTCCGAAATGACTGCCAGACTACTCGGACCCCTTGGCATCAGGGTAGCCCACAAACCCACCAACACACTAAAACAGCAGCTAATGAACTTAAAAGACCCTATACAGACAACAAATAAAACGAACGTCATCTACAAAATACCTTGCAAGAACTGTGACAAACACTACATTGGACAAACTGGCAGGAAGCTAGCCACCAGGCTACATGAACATCAACTAGCCACAAAACGACATGACCCACTATCACTCGTACAGATAAGGAAGGACACCACTTTGATTGGGACAACACATCCATCCTAGGACAAGCCAAACAGAGACATGCACGAGAATTCCTACAAGCATGACATTCCAACCGGAACTCCATCAACAAACACATTGATTTGGAGCCAATCTGCCATCCCCTGAGAAAAAGAACAGGAAATGACATCACCAACCCAAGGAAACCTAACCAGATAAATAGAAAGCGGGACATAACACCAGTGCTTCGTTGGAGGCTCACTGATGATGTTACCTAGAATGGTGACAAAACGTCTGAAAACTAACCTTCCAGCTCAGCGAGCAAACTCACATCCAGAACCTGAACCTGAGCTACAAATCTTCTCAAAACTCGCTACTATTAACTGTTTTTTTTAATTCATCTGGGGATGTGAACTTTGCTGTCTGGGCCAGTATTTTTTGCTTATCTTTAATTTCCCATGAGCTGGTAATATGTTGTCTTGAACCTCTGTAGTCATTTGGTGAAGGTGGACCCAAAATGCCATTCAGGAGGGAGTTCCAGGAAATTTACCTAGTGACATTTAAGGAACAGCAATATATTTCCAAGTCAGGATTGTGAGTGGCTTGAAGGGGAACTTACAAGTGATGGTGTTCCCATGTCATGAGGCTGTACAAGATATTGGTGAGGCCTCTTCTGGAATATTGTGTCCAGTTCTGGATGCCCAGTTAAAGAGAGGATATTGTCAAGCTGGAGAGGGTTCAGAAGAGATTTACCAGGATGTTGCAGATATGGAAGGTTTGAGTTGCAAAGAATGATTGGATAGACTGGAACTATTTTCCACTGGAGTGTAGGAGATGACAGATTATCTAATAGAAGTTTATAAAATAATTAGGTATTGATAGAGTTGATGTCTTTTCCCTAAGATGGAGACTTTCAAGACTAGGGGGCACATTTTTAAGGTGTCCAGATTTTAAAAAGACATGAGACAATTTTTTTTCACAAATGGTGGTTTGTGTGTGGAATGAACTTCCTGATATAGTGGTGGATGTGGGCACAATTATAATGTTTAAAAGACACTTGGATGGATATATGAACAGGAAAGGTGAGGAGGGATATCGCCAGGAGCAGGCAGGTAGGACCAGTTTAGTTTGGGATTATGTTCAGCATGGACTAGTTGGACCAAACAGTTTGTTTCTGTGCTGTATAACTCCATGACTCTATTTCCTGTCCTGGTCCTTCTCCCTGGAAATGTTCATGTGGTTGGAAGGTGCTGTCTAAGGATCTTTGGTGAATTTCTGCAGTGCATCTTGTAGATAGTACACACTGCTGCTACTGACCGCCAGTGATGGAGGCATTCTGGAATATGGAGTAAATAAGGCAGGCTGCTTCATCCTGTGCCAAGCTTCTTGAGTGTTTTTGGAATTGCACTCATCAAGGTGAGTGGGTTGTGTTTCATCACACTCTTGACTTGTTCATCATAGCTAATGCACAGGTACTGGGAAATCAGAAAATGAGGTACTCTCTGCAAGATTCCTAGCCTCTGACTGGCTTTGTAACCATAATATTTATAAGGCTGGTCCACTGCTTAATGCTAATGCCCAGGGATTCAGCAAGGGTAATGCCATTGAACATCAAGGAACAATGGTTAGATTCACTTTGGTTATAATTGGTCATTGCCTGGCAATGTGTGGTGTGAATCTTCCTTACCACTTATAGACCAACCTGGATATTTTCCAGGTGTTGCTGCATTTGGCCATAAACCATTTCGTTGTCTGGGAATTGGAGAAATGTTATTACCTCCATTTGCCATCTTCAACTGTTTCTTGATATCACATGGAATTAATTGAATTGGCTGAAGACTCGCATCCATGATGCTGGATTCTCAGAAGATGCTGAGGTGGATCATCCATTTGGGACTTCTGGCTGAAAATGGATGAAAACGTCTCAACCGTAGTTTTTGCACAGTTGCACCAGACTCCTCACCATTGAGGATATGGATATTTCTGGAACCCTTACATTCTGTTAGTTGTTAATTTATCCAACACCATTCACAACTGAATGCAGTAGGACTGCAGAGCTTAGATCTGATCCATTGGACCTGGGATTGCTCAGTACTGTCAACTGTGTGCTGTTACTGCTGTTTGGCAAGTTTTACCAGACTGACACATCATTTTAAGGTATGTCCAGTGCTGCTCCTGGCATGCCCCCTGCACTCTTCTTGCAACGGGATTGATCTCCTGGCTTGGTGGTAGTTTAAAAGTGGGGTATATATCAAGCTATGAGTTGCAGATAATGCTTGAATGCAATTCTGCTGCTGTGACTGATGGCCACAACACCTCATGAATGCCATGTTTTGAGTTCCTCGGTCTACTCGAAGTCTATTGGACTTAAAGACCAGTGTCAGTGCCACACAACAAAGAGAGGGATATCCTGGAGATGAGTACAGGACTTCACTTCTCCAAGAACTGTGCGGTAACCTCTCTTACCAATACTGTCATAAATGTACACATGAGGATGATGATGTTCAGCATGGAGTACTGATTCATTAGCCAAGGTGAGCAGAGGGGTAATCAGTTGGATATTTACTTGACCTGATGCCATGAGAATTAATGGCATTTGAAGTCAACATTAAGGACTCCCAAGATAACTTCATCCCAAGTGTGTACCATTGTGGCATGACCACCTATGGTCTTCATCTTGCCAGTGGTTCAGCACATACCCAGGGATGGTGACTCAGACATTGTCTGTAAGGTAATATTCTGTGAGTATGAGCATTCGGCTGCTGCTTAACTAGTCTGTGAGGTAACTTTTCCAACATTTGGCACAAATCCCTAAACGATGATAAGGTGGACTTTGCAGGTCCAATAGGCTTCTGTTTGCTGTTGTCATTCCTGGTGCCTCAACTTGTGCCAGGTCAAATGCCCAGTTTTATTTTTTTACTTTAGATTTTGTTGCAGTTTCCAATGGTGGAATTCAAACCCATGTTCCCTGAATATTAGCCCAAAGATCTGGATTATCAATCCAGTGATATTACCACTAAGCCATTACTTTTGAGGTTGGATAAGGAATTGGTTGCATTCTCATGGACAAAATGTTCTTGTCAACAACAGTGATTCCATGTGGGGATGCATTACAACTAGAACCCTGCAGGGGTCAGTGTTAGGTTTGTTGTGCTTTGCCATCAATAATCTCATAGAAGAAATCCGAGTGATGCAAAGGTTTGTGTGGGTTTTATGACCTTGGAAGAAAGAAATAGATTACAATAAGACAGGATAAGAGAACAGGACAAAATTTGGATCCTTTGACACAGATATGTCTTGTTATGCATTTTCATGCTACCATTGCCAAGAATGGGCAAACCCTGTAGGGAGTTATTTATTAGGGGAAAGACCTAGATGTTATACAACATGACCCTCTGAAAATTCAAAAAAAATACCGTAAAGCCAGTACAAGAGTCAGTAGAATTCTTGGATGTGTTACCAAATACAAAACAAAAAATACTACACTGGCCTTGGCTTGGCCTCATTTAGAAAATTGTGCAAGAAGCACTTCTACAAGTATAACAGCGGTCAGCGGGACTCAATCAGCATTTAACTTAAAAGTAGCTGTCGATCCCTTTAAATCACACCGGAAGTGGAATTCTTCCTGTTGCTGAACATATTAGCCATGTGTAATTAAGAGAAAGCATTGTCGGAGAAATTAAAATCCAAAATGAAGTGTTATGAAGTCAGATCTAAACTCAATGTTCTAAACCGAATGTTCATTACACATGCATTAACATCCTGAACATACACTATCCAGTTCAACACAAAATACATATAGGTATCCATTCCTCAGACAATATTCTGCACCTTTACAGTGGTTTAAAGCAGCCAATAATCAACACTAAGGAGTCAAGTTCTGTATGAACCATTTTGCAGAATTTACAAAAAAATTAAATTTGGAAGGCATTGAACATTAAAACGCAGAAGTTTCAAGTATAAAAATGTTTTCCAAACCCTCCATCAACTTACTGTGATTACAACTGAACCCTGATTTACGCTGTTTCTGGTTGATAGGCAGAAGGAAAATATGGCTGTCACAATGTGAGATGAAAGTGTTGTCTAACTGTAACCCTGACCAGGATATGTCAATAAGGCCCTTTCCTATGACATGCTGAAGCCTTTAGCAGTCTGGCTTGAGGTCTATCTGAAAATGCAGAAGGGCAGAAACTTCATAGCAAGTCAATGTTCTGTTCCACGCGCTCATTCATTCCTGCTGCTGTTCCATTTGTAGGGTCTATGGGGTGATCAGTATACACAAACATCTGCCCCATGTTTTTGAAGATGTTGCCCATGTGTGTAATTCACCTGAACTTTTCATAGAGAAAACTGTTTTATTTCTTACCAGACCTGTGGATGTACACCAAAACTTTATTGGTAGCTTGGAATATTTTTGCATTATAAGATGCCCAATTTCAGTAGTAAATTGTACAGGTTACGAGTTCAAACTCCTTATTAAGAGCAAGGTAAGCAATGGTATTGTACATTAGTCTTCAAATACTGCTTTCATAGAAGGATCTCGACCTGAAATGTCAAACTCTACTTTATTAGTCACTTTCTTAACCTGTGCTGCCACCTTCAAAAATTTGTGCACACATGACCTCAGGTCCGGCATCCTTTTTACAATTGTATCCTATATCTTGCATTGCCTTTCCGCATTCTTCTGACCAAAATTTATCATTTTATATTTTTTTGCATAAGTTTCATCTGCCATCTGTCTGACTGTTCTACCAGGCTGTTAAACCTAATCCTAGTGATAGGATTATTACTATTCTCTTTGCAGTTCACAATTCTTTCAAGTGATTTGTCATCACAAAATTTGTAATTTTGCTTTGTACATTCAAATCTAGGTCATTGATTTTGATTTTAAAAAATGATTAAACTGCCTGTATGTGGGGAACACTATTCTATGCCAGTCTGAAAAAAGACCATTCTTATTCCAAGATAACAAAGTGTGGAGTTGGATGAACACAGCAGACCAAGCAGCATCTTAGGAGCACAAAAGCTGACAAAAGCTTTTCTGATGAAGGGTCTAGGCCCGAAACATCAGCTTTTGTGCTCCTGAGATGCTGCTTCGCCTGCTGTGTTCATCCAGCTTCACACTTTGTTATCTCGGATTCTCCAGCATCTGCAGTCCCCATTATCTCTGATCACAATTTATCACCATGCTGTCTCTGTCCTTTTTATATTCTAAGGATTTCAACTTTGTTGATAAGCCTGTTACATGGCACCTTATTTTGGAAGTCCAAATAAAGCATATGCAGCACATTTTCCTCTCCGTCTTCTCGATTACCACATTAAAAAATCTTAATTAAGTTCATCGAACACGATTTCCCCATTACAAATCCGTGCTGGGTTTCTTCAATTAATTCACATTTATCCCAGACACTGTTAATCCTTTCCTGGTTTATCCCTTTGCAACATAGGCTCATTGCTCCTATCAGTCTCAGACTACTGCATGCTGGCTAACATACAGTAGTTCCAAAGAAAAGTAACAGGAATTTAAGCTACTTTGACCTAAAATTAAAGTTAAAGGTCGCCTCATAAAATGTTTTCAATATCTAAGTGTAAACAGAAAATATTTTACCTCCTCAAAATAAACCTTGATCTTCTTAAAAAAGGATTTCCCTACAACAGATGACAACTTTTGATACCCACGAGAAGTTTGAAGAGACCTAAGTTACTTAGTTTTTGCAATGTTTCTGAAATAATATATGGAAAATGAATTTTTAAATTCAGATGAGGCTATGCGGTGCATTAAAATAAAAACATACATGTATGGAGAATTCAGCAACATGGTACTTCTGATGTGCAGAATGATCTGTATTTGTTGAAATATGCCAAAATTCACATAGGGGTTGTAATTGATGAGAAATTGAGGGGTGAGACTGATTTACATACACTGTGTTGACAAACTTGTATATTGCATTGACCATAACAACCTTCATTTTTTTTAGAGAAGTATAAAGAAATACCTGTATGACATCTTCAGAGATGCCCCATACAAAACTGTTGGGGAAGGTTCCTGTAATAGGTTTGTTTTCTGGTATAGGTGGGAATCCCTTGTCTTCTATCACTTGCTGATAGAAATAAGCAGATGATTTTGGAATTCTGTTCTTCTCTTTGCTTTTAAAGTCAACGTAAAACAACCCCCGTCGGGTACTATAACCAGCGTCCCATTCAAAACCATCAAGTAGTGACCATGCTGTGTATCCAATGACATCAACTCCATCATATTTAATTGCTGTAAAGGTACAAGTATCAAAAGTGTTAGTGTTTACATTTCATATAAATATAATTTGTGGAATGCATTTTAGTGACAGGAAACATTTATCTTCCAAGACTTACTGAATTGAACTTACTGCATTGCAAACACAGGCAACTCATTAGTGTCTAGCAAGACAGCCAAAAGTACTTCACAGCCAATGAGTACTTTTTGAAGTGTAGTCAACGAGCTGGATTTTCATCCCAGAAGTGGATGGCAAGAGTTGGGAAATTTCCTGACTCAGCACCACCGCCTCAAGAGAGAATACCTACAAAGGCAGGATTTTCAGTCTGGAGAGCAGGTGTTAATTGGACATCCATACATCGGTGGAAATGGCTCTGCCTAAAAGGAAAGCATTGCTTGATCGGCCACTTTTTCTGTGATCTATTCTGCCGATTTCACAATGTTTATTTACTCATGATAAAAAGTTATTAAGTAGTTGTTGTTACTGTTATTGTGTCTGGATGAGAGACATTTCTGTAGAGCTAGAGTGAAAAGAGATTCTTTAAGAATGTTATGAAAGGATTACATTTAAGATAAAACACAAATGCTATTGGCACTATTCACTGATTTTACACAGAGTGTACACTGAGTAAATGGGAATGTAGATTGACATGGGGTGTATGAGGGACCATGGGCGTGTTGTGGGTGGAAAGCATAGTTTGACAATGGGTCTTTCAAATTTACTTTTCAAAAGGTTCCCTCATCCAGTTTTTAGTTCATGCCATCGCCGAGGGGCTGTGTATCATAACTCCTTAAAAGCCTGTCTCAATTCCACAAAAGTTGTGGATACTAGGAGATATTTGTCCTCAGTATGAACTTGGCTGGATGGGGATGGCAGGCTGTGGGCTTGTGACTTGAATTAGCCACATCCTTAATCCATGCTGCTAAAAACTGGGGAAATCCCAGGATTGGTCCTGCTTGCTTTCTTTAAAAGTCAAGGAGTCTTCCAGCTCTCTGAAAATCCAGCTCAATCTATATGAAAGCGATTCCACCAAAAACTCATCAAATAATTAACTGATTTAATTTATTTTGCATGCAACTTCTGAAATGAATAGAATTCTTGGAAGCATTGTTTGTTTATAATGCAAAAAAATCAATAACTTTACTACAAGAATTTTATAGTTGTTCCAAAATATTATGTAGTCGCTACATTTTGTCAAAGTTTAATTCTCTATTGCTTGAAATTGGTCCAAATTAATGTAGAAATTAATGGCAATTGGAGAGCGCGATCCCGCTAACAGCAATGTGATCAAGATCAGAAAATCTGTTTATATGATGTTGATTGAGGAATTAAATTTGCCAAAGTAATTCTCCTGTGTTTTGAACTAATTTAATAAAATATTCTGCATTCATGAGAGAGAAGAGACTGGTAATGTTTCTACCAATTAAAGTCTACCTGCCATCCAGTCAACATTCTGCTGTCAGAATTGGTATTCTTGCAAATTATCCTGAGTACAAGATGAAAAATTGCAAAAAAATGTTTTAGTTTTCAGGAATCCTCAAATTCTCTACATTTAACATTTAGCCCTTAAGAGAAACTGGATTACAAGTAATAGTTGTGGTTGGGATTCAATTCCTTGAATTTAAGATCTAATGCTTAAAAACTGAGGTAAGTGTGTTTTTAAAATATGCTGAACTAGAATTAAATTTGTAGTCAAGATTCTCTGGCACATGTCTGCTAATCAGATTAAATTGTTGATCCATTCAGCTAATTTTGTTTAATATGTAGATGAAAGAAACTAAATTTGGGCAGCATGAATACACAAACATGAATAATAGTTATGGAGAAAAGTTTCACAGATTGGAATTAGAGAAATATTTCAAGACTTAAATGATTAATTGATTGCTCAGAATTCATTGAAAGAGAACAGACTGTCTCTCAGGTGAAATGAATGCTCCACTTAGTGACAAGATAACTCTCATAACTTAGTTGATAACTTTTTTTTAAAATGGCAATATGTTGGCCTTGATCCAGTCTCAGGATCAGTAGAGAATGAATGCAGGACCAATGACGTGAATTGAAATCCAGCCAGACTTCTGATGTACTAACCTCTGTGGGAAGTTTGAATGTCTGATGGGCAATTGCCTTATTCCCAGAATTATCTGCAAATCATCAGGCAGCCGGTTGGTACTTAGCTGGGTAATTATTCAGGAATTCAGGACATTGTTTAAGCCACTTTTGAGATACTATGTACAATTCTAATTGACATTCTACAGAAGGATTTTCTTAAATTTGAGAGGCTGCAGAAAAGATTTACGAAGATGTTACCAAGACTGGAGTGTTTGAACCAAAGGGAGAGGCTGAATAGACTGGGACTTCTCTCCCTGGAGTGGCAGAGACTGAGGGGTGACCTTAGAGTGGTTTATAAAATCAAGAGGGGCATGGATAGTGTGAACAGCCATGATCTTTCTCTTAAGTGGGGGGAGTCCAAAACTTGGGGATATAGGTTTAAGATGAGAGGGATAAGATTTAGAAAGGACCTGAGACGTAACTTTTTCATGCAGAGTGTAGTGCGAGTATGGAACAAACTGTCAGAGAATATAACAGAAGTGGGTACAATTACAACATTTAACAGGCATCTGGATGGATGCATGAATAGGAAGGGTTGAGAGGGATGTGGACCAAATGCTAGCAAATGGATCTAGATCAGATGGAATGTGTGGTCTGCACGGATGAGTTGGACTGACGAGACCATTTCTGTGCTGAATGGCTCTGTGACTCTATGACAATATAATTGTTTGATTAAAACCGAGTGATAATTCCCAAGCAGCTGCAAAACTGACCACCCCTCCAGTGAAGAGGTATGCAATCACCAACAGCAATTTCTAGATTCCCATGTTAATCTACATCTCTGTAGGCTTCTGAAGCTGCTATCAGCATTCACTGTTGTTACTCCTCTGAAACCAACAGTTTTGCCATTACTACCACCATTAAATCAAGGCCTGTATTTTCTATCACCACAACTGATTAACATGTAATGATTTGTTCACATCATATTGTGGACTGTTCAGTTTAGGGTGCTTGCTTTAGTTCCACTGGTAGTACTCTCATCTCTGATCTCAAGAGACAAAGTGTCCGTGTAACAGGGAGCTACACTGTCAGAAATGTTGGATGAATTATTAAACATGTGTCCCATTTTACCCCTTGGATGGATGCAAAACAGCACACGTCATTAGAAGAGAAATTTTCTCTGATTCCTGGCCACTAGTTAACCTTCAACCAATGTTTCAAATACAGATTATTCAATCATTAGCTCCTTGCTCATTGACTGCTACATTTGCTACATTACATGAGGGACCCTGATACAGTCCTGGATCAGACCACTAAACCTGCATGACAATCTGATAAGGGACCAGTAATCTTTACTATCAAGTAGGCAAGATGTGAAATCCACATAGTTAGCAACAGAATAAAGCTTACAATTCCATGGTTTTTCAACAAAACAAACTATTCAGAGTTGGAACAATAACATAACCAATTATATATACATGCACAACTCATATTCTAATATCCAGTATTATCATGAAGAAAAAGATAAAAAACTGAGGTTGAAGACCACACAGAACACACCAAATAATTAATGTGATGAAGGTAAATTTCCCTGTGACCCCACCCCCAAGATATTAATAACACAGTGGGCTATCAAAACTTTGATGAGAAATTTGATAGCGCTGGAATGGGCACAGAGGAGATTTACTGAGACCATTTCTGGGCTGGAGAGTATCAGTTATGAGGAGGGATTGGACAGACCTTGATTGTTTTCCACAGAGCAGTGGAGATTGAGAGGGAATATCAGTGAGATGTATAAAATTATAAGGGGCATAGATAGAGCAGACAGGAAGAAACTTTTTGCCTTGGAGGGATCAATGACCAAGGGGCATGGACTTAAGGTGACGGAGGAAGGTTAGGGAAGATGTGAGGTAAACGTTTTCATCCAGAGCGTGGTGGGAATGTGGAACTAACTCCCTGTAAGGGAGGTATAGTCAGAAACCCTCATAACGTTTAAGAAGTATTCAAATATGCACTTGTGATGCCAATGCATTCAAGGCTATGGGCCAAGTGCTGGAAAATGGGAATAGGCCAATTCAGTGGTTGTTTTTGACCAGCATAGGTGTGATGGGATTAAGAGTCTTTTTCTGTGTTGTCGATGTCTAGGACTCTGACACCTCCTAGAAATGAATTCCCGCCTTCATATTGAGAATAACCTCCATTGTATTGTGTAGTAGTATACCTTGCTAGGACATCCATGAAACAATGTGGGCCATCAACAGCGGCAGAATTATATCCCTACACGATGTGCAACCTCTTGGCCTAGCACATCACCCACTCAACCATTACCATCAAGCCAGCAGACCAATCCTGGATCAATAGACAGTGCAGGAGGGCATGCCAGGAGTAGCACCAGGCATGCCTAAAAATGAGGTGTCAACCTGGTGAAGCCACCAAACAGGACTACTTGCATGCCAGCAAGTGATAGAGACAGCTAAGCGATCCCACGCCAATTAGTCATATCTAAGCTCTGCAATCCTGCCACATCCAGTTGGGAAGGTTGATGGAAACAACTCACTGGAGGAGGAGGATCCACAAATATCCCCCTCCTCAATGATGGAAGAGTCCAACACATCAAAAAGATAAGGCTGAAGTTTTCACAGCAATCTTCAGTCAGAAGTAGAAAGTGGATAACTCACTTCAGCCTCCTCCAATGGTCCCCATATTACAGCTACCAGTGTTCAGCCAATTCACTCCATGTAATATCAAGAAATAGTTGGAGGTACAAGATACAGCAAAAGCTATTGGCCCTGACAACATTCCAGCAATAGCACTGAAGGCTGATGCTCCAGAACATTCTACAATTACAGCCAAGTTTATCCAGTGCAGTTATAACACTGGCATTTGCAGACAATGTGGAAAATTACCCAACTATGTTCTGTACACACAAAGCAGGGCAAATCCAACCTGGCCAATTACTGTCCCATCAATCTACTCTTGATCATCAGTAAAGTGATGGAAAGTGTCAACCACAGTGCTATCAAGCAGCACCTGCTCAACAATAACCTGCTCACTGACACTAGCCATTTCAAAAGTCAGCAGTTTTTCTGTCCTAAGAGCCTTCTTTAGAGGCCTATTTCTCAGGGAATCCATCAGCAAGAAGGTAAGTGTTCATTATCAATTTGCCATGGGGCGAGGTTATTGGAAGAGCGGTTATTCAGGTGAATTAGCAGCAAGAACAAGAGAACGAATATCAAAAGCTATCCAGTTGCCTGCCATCCCTGTCTCCAACTATCCCCATAGTGGACAAGTTGGAGGCCTCCATCAATCTGACATGCAGGGCACCAACATGTTGGGAGTCTTGGCCAGCTTTCCTATCTGCTACAAAGGTAGGTAACTGGGAAGTTGGTGACTTTAGACCTTTAAATAGTTATTAAGTGACCTTTTAAGAGCTTAATAATCCCCTGCAGACCTTCTCACCTTGAGCTTAATTGATGAGCTGGTGAAAAGGAGACAATTAGCTTTAAGTATACTGCGTGCAATTCTGGTCTCCCTGCTATAGGAAGGATATTGTTAAACTTGAAAGGGTGCAGAAAGGATGTTTAAGGGTGTTGCCAGGGTTGGAGGGTTTGATCTGAAGGGAGAGACCGAATAGGCTGGGACTATTTTCCCAGGAGCATTGGAGGCTGAGGGGTGACTTTATAGAGGTTTATAAAATTATGAGGGGCATGGATAGGGTAAATTGATAAGGTCTTTTCCCTGGGGTGGGGGAGTCAAAACTAGAGGGCATTGGTTTAAGGTGAGAGGGGAAAGATTTGAAAGTGACCTAAGGGCAACTTTTTCACACAGTGGGTGGTGAGTGTATGGAATGAGGTGCCCAAGTAAGTAGTGGAGGCTGTTACAATTTCAACATTTGAAAGGCCTCTGTTTGGGTACATGAATAGGAAGTGTTTAGAGGTGTATGGGGCAAATGCTGGCAAATGGAACCAGATTTATTTAGGCTATCTGGTTGGTATGGTCAAGTTAGACCGAAGGGTCTGTTCCTGTGCTGTGCATTTCAATGACTCTATGACTCTACCTTTTGTGAAAGGCAATGTATCAATCCAACATTCATCTTTTTTGCCCAATTACCATTTAAATCTAATGGATTCAGATCTTCCTGCAGGTGTACTATTTTACATCAAAATTTATTTGCTGTTTGCAAAGAATAAATAATGCTGGAGTTCATTTTTAAAAATATTTTCAATGAAACTTAAAGTGGATCTTGTAAAATACCATCAAATGGGAGAAAAATGTTACCTTTCAATACATCCATGAGAAAGGTCTTTAAAGGATACATGTTATAAACATCCTCAGTCTTTGTGCTGCCACTGCTGTCATCCCAGCCATTTTCTACAATGAATATTTTTGAGTTGTTGTATTCTGTGTGAATCCAATAGAGAAGCTGCCTCAGAAAGTATTTTTTTGATTGGTTAAATAATAGATTTGAATCCAAAAGTCGAAAACTCAATGGTCCAAATGAAAGTGCGAAAAAATCAGCTGTTTTCTTTATTTCCAATTTTTCTCCATCGTTAAAAGCTGGCAGTAGTGATTTGAGGTTATCCTTCATACACTCTGGATAATCACCGTCTATGAATATTGGTTTCGCAAACCAACCCAATACAGAATCGATTGAGCACTGGCAAAGCTGCACAGCTTCAGAGGTTATGTCCCCGTTTTTTGGTGCAACCCAATGAGAAGCCAAAGCAATTGACACATGACCTTGCTGAGATTGGCGGAAATGTTCATTGTAGATATGCCAAGTCTTGGAGTGTGCCTGGTGATCAACATATTAAATACAATATTAACTATATTATAATAACTTCAACGTAATCATCATCAAGAAAATATTTACTTTCTTCGAAAGCACACGCTACACTTTAAAGCTAAAATCCATAATAGCTGCACTAAGTCAACATTTGTGTTTTTTTCTTTTTTCACCAGGTCATCCACAATCTCTCTGAGATGTGAAACAAAGGGAAAAATCAGTTCTTCCTGTCTTCTGAAGATATGGACATTTAAGGTATTATTTATGATTTTCTTTCCCTGTCCAGTGTTTCTCGTAGATGATGTAGACTATCAAATACACCACTAAGTAGAGGAGCAGAAATGCAGGTTAGATTCAAGTTACCACATTATGACACAGTTTGTTGAAACACTGACTCTGCTACATTCTTGACAGATAATTACAATAGTTTTATGTAATTATTAATGCTTTTATTACTGAATTTAAAACTAGTCATTTTAGCTGATTGCATAGTTCATAAAGAATATACACTGTGGTCTAATCTGCTAAATGGGATTAGAGCACGTTTTTGTCAAAGAAGAATGTTTTAATATAAAAACCTTTGTAGAATCTAGAGGCCCTTCCATTCTCAACAATAGTTTTCCTACTAAATAGTGTTAAAATAATTGCATATCATTGAGGAGATTGGGGCATTCTCTTGTAGAAGTAAATTATGAATGCATGGCCATCTAATGTTTGCACTTTGGGACATTTTGCTGTGTTAAAGGCTCTCATATATATGAGAATTTTTTAATTTTTCAGAACAACTTCAGAGGACTGTAAATTGTGAGATTAACTTTTTTCCTGGTTGTAGTTAATTTGAGGTGTACAGAGAGCATTAGAAGCTGTTAGCAATTTCATTATGATAGAATGAGCAACCAAAGATCAATTTTATGAAGTGTTGACAGAGGAGAAATACCATTATTTTAGCATTTTTGAGGAGAATAAGTAGTTTGTTGTTAAACAAATGTGTCTATTGGTTCATAGTCTGAACTACAGACTGATAAAATCTATTTTCTTTTGACTTTCAGAGTTAAGATCAGTGTAGGAGAATATTACCTATTGCAGAGTAGATAATTTATGGAATACAATGACATGCTGAGTCTCGGTAGATTTACCTGAGTGGATAAAAGTATGTTCTAATTTGTGGGAGAATCACAAACTCCTCTAATAACAAAGATAGATGAGGATATAAGACCATAAGACATAGGAGTGGAAGTAAGGCCATTCGGCCCATCGAGTCCACTCCACGATTTAATCATGGCTGATGGGCATTTCAACTCCACTTACCCGGACTCTCCCCACAGCCCATAATTCCTTGCGAGATCAAGAAATTATCAATCTCTGCCTTGAAGACATTTAACGACCCGGCCTCCACTGTGCTCCGTGGCAATGAATTCCACAGGCCCACCATCTCTGGCTGAAGAAATGTCTCCTCATTTCCGTTCTAAATTTACTGCCTCTAATTCTAAGGCTGTGCCCACGGGTCCTAGTCTCCCCGCCTAACGGAAACAACCTCCCAGCATCCTCCCTTTCTAAGCCAAGTATTATCTTGTATGTTTCTATTAGATCTCCCCTCAACCTTCTAAACTCTAATGAATACAATCCCAGGATCATTCCAAGGTAAATATCAATTTAAAAGATACAAAGATAATCATGGGTGGAACTTTCACATTAAATCAATCTTTTTTCATAGATCAAATTTGTGACTGTTTTGTTATCACCTCCAAGGACTGACTATTTTCCCATGTTTTAAGGGCCGGAAGTGTATACATTAACTTAGGGTGTGGTGCCCCTGCAGTACTGTACAATTTAAGTAGCATATCATCACTGGTTTCCATTCCTATTGGCATCCTATTTGTTTTTATTACTACACAATGATTGGATGTGTTGAGTGTTAAAAGAAACAGAAGTCTTAGATTTCTTCTAATATTCTCATTGGCCATTTCCCCACATTCATACATAACACATGCATCTCAGTTTTCAGCCTAGGGTCTGTTTCATCTTGTTTGATCCAATTAAATATTTTATCTGACTGATTTTGTCCTTTCTAAGGCACCCTCAGTTTTGCTGTCATTCAGTACTATTTGCACATCTAATCAGGTTGAGTTTCTAAATACAAGATAACAAAGTGTGAAGCTGGATGAACACAGCAGGCCAAGAAGATGCTGCTTGGCCTGCTGTGCTCATCCAGCTTCACACTTTGTTATCTTGAATTCTCCAGCATCTGCAGTTCACATTATCTCTGAGTTTCTAAATACACAATTGGCTTTCAGTGGTGGATATGCTAAGACCAGCTGTCAGGAGACCCAATAATAAAATAGGAAGTGTCAACACAAGCTCCAGGCCAACATAAATGTTGCTTGTGTAGTTCATGCAAGTTGGAACCAATCGAAGTCTCCAAGAAGATTCCTGAAGCACCTCACTCAGACCTTAGTACTGCATTTTGACAAGTGCTTTCAATACTTCAATGTTACCTGTTCATAAATTTTGTAGTGAAGCTCTGCAACTTTAAGCTTAATATCACCTTCATTAATACTTGCATTTTTGTCACAATGCATTTTCTGTGCAGATTCTCAGTTTGCAGTTACTCCACTTCCAGCACAATTAGAAGGATAAACTGGTGCAGTTAATGTGCTGAGAAAGGAGATGTGGCTGTAATAATGAATTTAAGCATATGGGCGAAGAGTTTCAGGGCATAAGAGATTATCAGAGGGCTGCAGTGGTCTGAAGAAGGGTCCCCGACTCAAAACATCGCCTTTCTTACTCCTCTGATGCTGCCTAGCCTGCTGTGTTCCTCCAGCTCCACACTGTTATCTCTGACTCCAGCAGCTGCAGTTCTTACTACCTCGCAGTTAATGTGCTGGTGTCTTTTAGGTAAAGGCCACATAATTAGATACATAAATACGTGATCAAGATGTGAGTTGCTCACAATACATGCAGGAACAGAAATCCAGATGGCTACTGATAATTTTTTTTATTAGATTAATAAAACACAAAATTAAACTAAATGAGAAAATTCATGCCGCGGCAAACATATTGGTTGTAGAGTAGCTGCTGGTACTATTTGAAACCATCGACCTGCCTACAATCTCCTGACTCAGACAATAACGTAACTTTAAAATTTAACCAGTGTAAATACTAAACATTGTCACTGTACTTGGATTTTATGCAACATTATTGAATCACTACAGTTACTGAACATGCTGGCTTTATTATAAATTCAATCTACCTTCAATGTATAACTAAGTTGTTTACAAAGCTCTACATGGCTGAAGCCAAATATCCTGAGTACTTTCAACTCTACAACTAATGAGCAAAGCATTAAAGTTTTGCATTTCAATAAATTGCAGGAATATTGTTTATATTTAACTTGTTGCATTATTTCCTCCAGTGGGTGGGAAGTTCTACCTTAATGATTGCACAAAATAAAAATGATTGACTCACTTGTCCATTCATTAACCAAAAATAATTAAACACAATAATTTAAAATTTCACAGCTGACTACTTTCAGAGCAAACAGGTCTTTACTACCAAATGAGTAGTATGCAAGGCTTCCTTCCAAGGGCTTCATTGTCCCAAAACTGTTACCTGCTCTACTTATCACTTGAACTGATACATCAACATTCTAATATGTAACAATGACACACTTCTATCACTTCAAATGTGGATAGTGGGTCATTAATTTTACTGCAATAGCAGCTTTTGGCTTCATTTTAATACTTACAAACATTTTTTTCTGATGTTTTGCATAGACTGGGCACATTTCTGGTATAGCCTTCTCCTCTGGAAAATTCTTACAATGGACTTTGACAGTGGGGACACTGCATGCTGTTGGAGGGCAACAGCTCAAGGCCTATCTCAAAGATATGCCAAGGACCCATTAATTCTGCTATTATACAGTATTTATGTGTTATTTGATCTGCAGATTACTTCTGAAATCTCATTCTTTAACTTGCCTTGTCTCTATGAAACCCTAATAGCAGGTTCGTCATCCCATGTGGGCACCCAATGAATAAATGCTGAGGAAAATAAGGCATAAGGCCAACATCTTGTTAATGTGTTTTTTTCTATTGCTGAAGTCCATGATTCATTTTATCGGTGGAATTTCATAGGCTGGCAAGTGCCAATGTGGAATACTCTTAACCACCTTTATTTAATAACGATACAATAACTTCAAGACTTTCCTCACAAAGTACAGACTTCTTTTTCCTGTATCCAAGTGGGCAAACATTAACAGGCTTTATTGAACATAATAATATACAAGATATACAAGGGGTGGTAAGAAGGGACATCGTCTGGAACCCTATAGACCGAGGCTCCCTGTGATCTGATGTCATTGTGACATTTCTCCTTATTATATACTCATTTTTAAGAGGGAAAGCAGTTTACTCCACAACTAGTGAATTCACTCTACACCTTTTAGCCATTACCATTTAACCAGTAAAATTAAACTGTTTAATCCCACTTCACACTCACCCCCGCCCAACACCAACTTCCTAACATGTCTCTTTCACCAGCAGTATCAATCTTTAACTGTTCTCAGCTCCCTGGGAGAACATGTTGGATCCATACACCCACTTGTCATTGTGTTGGATGTTGGTCGCAGTGGTGTAGTGGAATGGCAGCTTCTCACAACAGCTGGATCCTGGGATACAGCAGTGATGATGAATCAAGGAACTATTGATTGAAGAGGCAAAGCTCTGGTACACAAACTATCACAACCCCTAAAAGCTAACTGAAAACATCTTTTCACATCCACCTGTGTATACTGTGAGGCAAGAATAAATCCAAGAATGTGAAGAAGAACAAAGAGTAGTCAGGAGACATGGAAATGATGACTTCTTCACTTCTCATTGCTCACGAACTTGATTGAGGCTTTTGAGGAACTAACCAAGAAGATTGATGAGGGCAGAACAGTAGACATTGTTTACTCAGACTTTAGTAAAGCCTTTGACAATGTTCTACATGGTAGACTAATTAGTAAATTTACATCACATGGGATTCAGGATGATTTTCTCCATATGACAGTATGGAAGGCATGGTTAGTGAGTTTGTAGATGACACCAAAATTGATGGTATAGTGGACAGTGAAGAAGGTTATCTAAGATTACAAGGAGATCTTGATCAATTGGGTCAATGGGCTGAAGACTGGTGGATGGAGTTTAATTTGGATAATTCTGAGATATTGCATTTTCATAAAGCAAACCATGGCAGAACTTATACAATTAAAAGTAGGGCCTTGGGTAGTATTGTAGATCAGAGCAACCTAGGGGTTCAGATACATAATTTGTTGAAGTTTGCATCAAGTACAGGTAGGGTGGTTATGAAGGCATTTAGCACGCTTTCCTTCACTGCTCAGATATTTGAGTATAGAAGTTGGGACCTTATAGGTTGTGCAGTATGTTGTTCCTTATATGGAGAATTTTGTCCAGTTTTACCCACCCTGTTATAGGAGGGATATTATTAAGCTGTAGACGATTCAAAAGAGATTTACCAGGATGTTGCCCGGAATGGAGGGTTTGAGTTATAAGGGGAGGCTGGATAGGCTGGGACTTTTTCACTGGAGCATAGGTGGTTGAGGGGTGACCTTGTAGAGGTTTATAAAATCATGAGGAGTAGAGAAAAGTTGAATGGCAGTTTCTTTTTTTTCTCTAGTGTGAGGATTTCAAGATGAGGGGCATGTTTTTAAGGTGAGAGGAGGAAGATTAAAAAAAGACATGGGCCTTTTTTAACAAAGAGAGTAGTTCATGTGTGGAATGAACTTCCTGAGGAAGTAGTGGATGTGGGTACAGTTATAACAGTTAAAAGACATTTACATACGTACATGAATAATAAATGTTAGCAGGGATAGGAGTCAAGCAGAGACAGGTGGGACTAGTTTAGTTTGGGATTATGGTTGGCATAGACTGACTGGACCAAAGGGTCTGTTTCCATGCTGTATGACTCTCTCGGAATTTACTCTTAAATTAGGAACTTCATTTGCTATGTGTGAGGGTATCAGTTTCCCATTTGCATCAACATAAGGCTGCATCTCTGCTGACAAGAACATATCCACTCAATCAATGTCATGAGTATCACACTAATTCTCGGTGTCTCTCTCCTGAAATACCAAATTAAGGTCAAGGATGCTTTCTTATGACTAGTCACCTTCATCTCTGATACCATATTATTTCACCATTTGCAGCTTTTCTTTTTACAGAAACACTTTATCTGCAAAATCTACTTGTTTTCCTAGGATTGGAATTTCTATAATGGAGAACGATTCCAGGTACATTGAGTCAACTCAGTCTCTTCTGAATGCTAAATCAAGAATATTCAAAGTCATACAAAAATCTCCACCATATAATGAAGAGATGATGAATGATATGCAAGATTTCTATGATGTCTGTTCCACTGTAGCTAAATGCAGCTTGCATCTCTCCTCTCATGCTAATTTTAATACCTCCTGTATTCTAAACTTTAATGGAAGAGTGTTTGAGATTTTTTTTGCCTCAACTATAGTGTTGCATCCAGACAGCTAGATTCATCTGTATCAAAATCCAGTTTAAAAGCAGTTTTCTTACCATTAGCAATGATATCTGCATACAGGTATTTCTCCCATAACACAATATTTGCATTCCTGTGCAACCTCGCGCTATAGAAAATCACTATACTGTACAGTAGAAAGTTTGCATTATCATATCAGCGTCCACTATTCATCATAATAATAAAATGTGAGGCTGGATGAACACTGCAGGCCAAGCAGCATCTCAGGAGCACAAAAGCTGACGTTTCGGGCCTAGATCCTTCATCAGATCTCTGATGAAGGGTCTAGGCCCAAAACATCAGCTTTTGTGCTCCTGAGATGCTGCTTGGCCTGCTGTGTTCATCCAGCCTCACATTTTATTATCTTGGAATTCTCCAGCATCTGCAGTTCCCATTATCTCTCCACTATTCATCAACCAGGTTACAGCCACTTTGCGTTAATAAAATGCGTTATGGCAGAAATACTTGTATCAGAATTTCTCTTATTTGTCTGCAAAATCAGAAGAGCTGAAAGCTGACAATGGGCCTGTTAAATCCTCCAAGGAGAATTTATACTGTTGCTTAGCATCTTTTAAAGCTTAGACACTAGCAGATTGCATTTTTACTGCTTTATGTCTCCCATCTTGCTTAAGCAATGGAAGTAGATTGTCCATTCTCCGGTCTCTGGCACCCCTCCTGTGGCCAAAGAAGATATGAAAATTAACGTCAGAGCCTCTCCAATCGCCACCCTTTCCTTACATGGTGGCCTGGGATATCTCTCTTCTGGCACTGGGATTTTATCCATTTTCAAGTATGTTCAACCTATTGATTCCTCCTCCCTCTCAACACTAATTCATTCAAGTAATACCACAGCCGCCCGCTCTAATTTCTACATCTACGTTGTCCTTCGCTACAGTGAATATGAACTCAAAATAGTCATTTAAAGCCTCAGTCACGTCTTCAGGCTCCATACACAGATTGCCACTTTGGTCCCTAATGAATCCTGCTCTTTCTTTGGATATTTTCTCACCATTAGTATACTTTTAAAACACCTTTGGACTTCCCCCAGAAATGTGTTTAGGAAAAGGCTCAACACCTCACAACAACTCAGAATATATTTCAAAATAACAAAAAAAATGCAAAATATTAAATGCAAGGTTTCACTTGTCACACTAAAATATTTACTGGTTCCTTAATGAATGAAATCTTAAACAAACTACAAGCTAATGACACCATGCAATCTCACTAGATGGGACAATAATATTGGGAGTTCATGTGCATATATTTCATGTTTTTCTTTGTTTATTTCTGCAGAAGAAGAAAAAGTACTAAACCTGGAAGGTTTGAAGCAAAATCATAAATATATTTATAAAGAGCCAGAACATCAGTCACGTTATGTTGTTGTGGCAAAATCTTTACATTGTAAATGAAACTCAAGCATAGTCACTACTAAATTTAATTGTGAAGGCCTTCATCAGGTCACATTTGTAATTCGTGTGTAGAAGGAGGTAATACTTCAAAGCTAAGACTGAAAGGATATCTGGGGATGAAGAATTTTCAATTGTGATAATAATAAAACTGCTTGCTGTTCACTTGCTGTCATACTGTATGACGTAATTTGATTATGTTATGATTTTTAATCAATCAAACAGTTCAGTAAAGTGGTAAAATGGTCATCCTGGTTTGGGTGGACACAACCAAATTGTCAATACAGAAAATAATCCTTCAATAACTTCATTGGTTAAATGTTGAAAGGTTGATGGTGCATTTTTCACTTTAAATGGCGTGACTTTCAATTGATAAAGTCTATCTGATGTTACAAAAGCTGATCATTCTTTCACTATATCAGTCAATGGAACTTGCCAACATTCTTTCAATAAGTGAATTTTGGTAATAAATTGTCTACGTTTTTCAACATAATCCTCCAGTTATGGGATAGGATGAGAGTCCACTTTTATTATTGTGTTAACTTTGAGATAATCTATTATGACCTATTTGGTTTTAGCACCATCAGGATGGGTGAGCTCCAGTTACCATGACTCAGTTCCATATGTCATTGTCCATCACAAACCTAACTTCTTCCTCATGTGAGCTATCTTCTTTAGACTGATGCTGTTTTGTGGGTATTGCATCCCTGAAATTAAAATCATGTATAGCCAAAGTCTCTATTCCTGACATATTCACACAATCAATTTAGGAGCCTATCAAAGCTTTTCTAAGTGAAATTGATCATTTTCTAGAAGGTAGCAGTTTCCCTCTAGCATTTTAAGCACCTCTGTATTACCCGTTCTAATTACTGGAAAGTCAACTTTTGAATTTTCAATTTCTGACTAAATATCCAATTGCTCTGATGTCTTTATCTCATTCCCTATCAGAGGACCTCAAAACTTATTTACATTAATTAACTTAAGACCATAAGATAAAGCAGCAAAATTAGGTCATTCAGACTACTGAGTCTGCTCTGACATACAATCACGGCTGATATGTTTTTCAACCCCATTCACCTACCTTCTCTCCGTAACCCTTGATCCCCTTACCAATCAAAAACTAATTTATCTCTGCCTTAAATGCACTCAATAACTTGGCCTACATAATCCTGAACAGCAATAAGTTCCACAGGTTAACCACCCTCTGGCTGAAGACTTTCCTCCTCATTTCAGTTCTAAAGGGTCCTAGTCTCTCCTACTAGTGGAAATACCTTCTCCATGTCCACTCTGCACAGGCCTCACTATATTTTGTAATTTTCAATCAGATCACCCCTCAACCTTCTAAACTTCTTCAAGCACAGAGTCCTAAACTGGTCTTCATATAACAAGCTCTTCAACCATGGGATTGTCTTTGTAAATCTCCTGTGGTCCCTCTCCAACGCCAGCACATCCTTCCTTAGATACAGGACCCAAAGCTGCTCACAATGTGGTTTGACCCGAGCCTTATCTATCTCAGTAGTACCTCCATGCTGTTATATTCTAGCCTTCTTGAAATTAATGCTAACATTGTGTTTGCCTGCCTAATTTTTAACTGAATCTGCACGTTAATCTTCAGACAGCCCTGAACTGGGACTCTTTGTGCTTCCGATTTCTGAAGCCTTTCCTTATTTGGAAAATAGTCTACGCCTTTATCCTTCCTACCAAAGCGCAAAACCTTGCACTTTCCCACCTTGTATTCCATCTGCCACTTCTTTGCCCACTCACCTAGCCTATCCAAGTACTTCTGCAGCCCCCTTAATTCCACAACAATCTTTGTGTCATCAGCAAACTGAGCATCAATGCCCTTAGTTCTATCATCCAGATCATGAATATATAACGTGAATAGTTGTGGTCTCAACATGGAGCCCTGTGGAATTCCACTAATCACCAGCTGCCGTCTTCTAGTTTTTAAAAGCTTCCCAATCCTCTGGCTTTCCTACCAATCTTCATCACATTGATGTTGAAGCTTATTACCGGAATGAATGTAATTATCCTGTCAAATCAAATGCCACGGTGAAGAAACAAGTTACAGCCTAAATAAAGATTAAATACTTGGTTCAGGTATGTAAATTCCTCAGAATCAAAGTTTGCTACAGCTAATATTACAACACAAACTGAAACTGTGCATGTGGTTGATAATCAGCATGCCTCACTTTTCATCTGATGACCATTACTTATTCTTAAATCCTGGTGGTAGCAGAAAGCATTCAACTACAGTCAAGAGAACAACTGATTCAGAAACAAACCATTGTTGACAACATTCCTAGGTTATTGATGGAACCCATACAGAAGGAAGAATCTGATGAGGTTATCTACGTGGACGTAAGAGCACTATTCCATACCGTCAACAGGAAAGAAGGCACAGACTTTTCAGGATTGGTAGAAATGTTCAATCCCTTGTCTTCTCTCTCAGAACAATCAATGCAAATGGCAAGGTTATTGCCAAGTGAGAAGCATTCTTCCAGTAATATGTTTAAGGATATGAAAAGATTCTAGTTCACCAGTCAAGTAATCACAGAAGGAGACCAATGTCCAACCTAATCAACAAGATAAAGTAAAAATTTTGTATACTTCGACCAGCTATATTAGAAGATTGAAAGTAAAGTTTTGCTTGAACATAATGGAGATGATCTGCATTTGATTCCATGGGAGCCCAGCCAATACCAGGACAATGTCAAGAAGAAGAAACTGCTTAGTCTATACAGTCAGGCGCTGCAAAACAAAAGGGAACTGTTCCAATCAGAGAGGCATTATCCATTCCAGAAAACTAACATATGATAAAGGAGAAAGTACTTTTTTTCAAACAGAGCAGTGTCTCCTATGATGGACATTTTGATTAAAGGTCCTCCAGATGATATAATAACTACCTGAGTAAGCAAGGAAGAGTTCCTCTGCATAGGGAATTCAGGAGATTAAAGGCCTTCCAGAAGAGATCATGAACTAATAACCAGGTCTAGCAGAAACATCATCCACAAAGGACATCGGAGTGATAAAAGATCCTTCAGTAGAGAAGTGATTCACTGATTAGAACTAAGGTCAATAGTTCTCAAGCAGAAAACCTATCCATCTTACAATTCTGAAGAGATGGCGCTCTTTAGGAGAATTGTGAAATAGCCTAACTGCTTTTTTTTTGTGATGTTGCAGACTTGGGGGATGATGGAGCGGTGGTAAATCTAACACTGATACATACATCAATATATAATGGTTAATAATAGGGAAAAGTGCTTGTGGGGAGATGTCGTACTGGAAAATGATACTGAAGGAATTAACTTTAAAGTTATATTGAAATCCACCCAAGCTGTGGATATTACATAGTCTTTGGGGGAGGTAGTTGAGTTCTGCATAAATACTCATAATAACATAACATATATGTTATATAAAGCAAGCACCTATTCCCTTTAGTCTCAGTAGTGGTCCATTTCTTCTAATAATAAATAAACAGGCTCTAAACTCATAGAGAAAGGAGGATCGGTGGCAGTGGACTACACAAACCAGAATCCAAATGTTGGCCGATTTGGTATCTGGAATTATGACAAGAGACATGCCAAGAGCAGCACCAGGTATATTTAAAATGAAGGTCAACCTGGTGAAGCTATAACACAGGACTAGTTACATGTCAAACAGTAGAAGCAGCATGCAATAGACAGTGCTAAGCAATCCCAATTTCAACAGTTTAGATCTAAGCTCTGCAATCCTGACATATCCAATGATAGTGGCCAATTAAACAATCAAACAGAAGAGGAGCCTTTGCAAATCTTCTGCTCCTCAGTGTGGGAGGGTGGGAGGTGGTGGGGTAGGGGTGAAGCCCAGTACTCAGTACAACAGACAAGGCTGAAAAGTTTACAACCATTTAAGCCAGAGGTGGCAAGTGGATGATTCATCTCAGCCTCCACTTGAGGTCCTCAGCATCACATTTGCCATGGTTCATACATCAGGAAAATTGCCGAGGCATATCAATTCACTCCAATATGACATTCTGGAATTGTCAATACGACAGGACCAATGGGAGATGACATTCGAAATTAAAACAAGCTTAATCATGTACCAATTAAAAAGTTCATCCAGCAGACAGATTTAAGTAATCAAATTTTCCAACAGGTAGATATAGAATGGGGTCTCAGCTTAAAACCAATCTTCAGTGGGGATTCCTATATTCAGCAGATGTCAGCCAAAACACATAGGGCTTGAAGATGACTCTGATATTGCAACAGAAATATCAGATTTATAGCTTAGCAAGCATTTGTTTGTCCAGTCTTGGAATGTGCGGGACCCTAGGTGGTGAGAAGTATAAATATGTTCAAAGCAATCCAAAGAATACTGATAATATTATATGAATCCAAAAAATACTGATAATATTGTATGAATCAATATGAGGAATACATCAGTGTCACATCAAAGGTCTGAAATAAAATCATTACAGTGATGGAGCGAGATAATATTGACTGACTGTGTTCTGTAACAATGGAATGGAATCATGGCAATTGTCAAAAACAATTACCTGGTGTCTGTGGCAATGACAAAATTTGAGGTGGCCATCCACACAAATGACAAAGGCCAATTATTTCCATGATTATGTATCAACAATCCTTCTTCCCAAGGACAATCCCACAATATCAGAACTACCATCTTACAGGGCATGCTTGGTTCAGCTGGAATCTCTGATATAAATGCTGGCAGGAATGACTGTTAGCCTGTTATGTAAAAACATCTAAAGCAGTATCAGGAATCCAGATACCTGTCCTAAATCAACTTGATTCACTCCACTTAGACTATAAGACCATAAGACATAGGAGTGGAAGTAAGGCCATTCGGTCCATCGAGTCCACTCCGCCATTTAATCATGGCTGATGGGCAGTTCAACTCCACTTAACCGCGGTCTCCCGTAGCCCTTAATTCCTTGTGACATCAAGGATTTACCAATCTTGATATAAGAAACAGTTGAAGGCATGTGATACTGAAAAAGCTTTGGTTTCTAACAACATTCTGACTATTGTATTGACGATTTCTGCTCCAAAAATAGCAGCCACTCTCGCCAAGCTGTTCCAGGCCAGCTACAACACTGGCATTTGACCAAAAATGTGGCAAAATGCTTGGGTATGTCCTGTTCACATGATTAATCCAACCTGGCCAATTATTGCACATGACTTTACTCCTATTCATCAGCAAAGTGATGGAAGGTGTCACTGCAGTGCTAGTAAATTGTACTTCCATAACAATAATTGGCTCACTACTGCTCCTGGCCTCATTACAGCCTTGGGCCAAACATGGATAAAATAACAGAACACAGAGTGTGAGGTGGGAGTGACAGCCCTTGATTTCAAGGCACCATTTGACACAGTGTGGCTTCAAAGAGCCCCAGCAAAACTGAAGTCAATGGGAATCAAACAAAATTTGCCACTGTTTGGAGTCTTATCTACCACAAAGAATAATGGTTGTTGGTGGTTAACCATCACAGTTCCAGAAGTTGCTGCCAGTGTTCCTCAGGGTACCGTCTTTGGCCCAACCATCTTCAGCAGCTTCATCCATGCCCTTCTCTCCATCATAAGATCAGCAGTGGGGATGTCCGCTAATGTTTGCACAATGTTCAATAACATACACAACAGTCTGAGCCCATACAAGCTTGGAGCTTATAAATGGCAAACAACATTCACACCACTCAAGTGTCAGGCAATAACCATTTCCAGCAAAACAGAATTTAACCATCACTTCTTGAAATTCAATGCTGTAACAATGTTGAATTCCAACTATTGACACTATTAACCTCCTGAAGCTACCGTTGACCAGAAACTGAACTGGACCAATCATAGAATTACAAAAGCAGATCAAAGGCTTGAAATAGTTTGGTGATCAACTCATTTCCTGACTTCTTAGAGCCTGTGCATTATTTGCAAGTCAGTAATGTTCACTTGTCTGGATGACTGCAGCTCCAACAAAACTCCAGAAGTTCAACACCTTTATGGCAAAGTGACCCATTGATTGGCACCCCATTCACCACCTTCAACATTCACATCCTTCACCAGTGTGTACTGTGATGGCATTGTGTGCCATCTACAAATTGTCCTGCATTAAATCACTAATGCCACTTCTAGCGCACCATCCAAACTTCCAGCTTCTACCATCTGGAATGACAAAGACAACAGTTGCACAAGAACTAGATCATCTGCAAGTCCTTTCCAAGTTATACACATCTTTATTTGGAACTATATTGCTGTTCCTTCGCTGTCACTGGGCCAGGATCCTATAACCCCCTCCTTAAAAGCAGTGTGTGTGCACGGTTTGCATTTGTTCAAAAAGGCAGATCACCACCTTCTCAAAGGCAATTAGGAACAGGCAACAAGTGATGGCCCAGCTAGTAAATGCCTAGACCCTGTGAAGGAATATGAAAAAAAATCTCTTTTTGGACTGTTGAACGATAAGAAATTAGCTTGAAAATTAATTTACATGAAATAAAATCTCCTGTTACTAAATCATGGTTGGAAGAATTAGCATAATTGAATGAAAAATCAGTTTTCCTGCTCACGTAGCTTGGTGTCAAATTTTGTTTGATAATGCTCTCAAGAAGTGCCTTGGGGTGGTTCATTACGCTAAAGAGCTGTATAAGTTTAAGTTGTTTATACATTAGCTGACTGTAAATGAAATCATAGAGGATATGTGACAGTTCAGAATCATGAAGCCTTGTTGTAGACTTAAGAGAATGACACAAGTCCTGACGTCAATTCTGGCGTCATTATGATTAAGGCTCCATGTGCTGGCTAAACATCTAATTCTACATTAGGAATCAATGAACCTTCGTGATATCCCTGAAGGAAACATCTGTGCAATTCAATCTAGTGAAGGTAATTTTTATCTGTTTGGCAGCAGAGAATGTTTACACTTTAAACTGCAGTAAACTCCTGTCAAATGCAACAAGGAGAATGAGAAAAGCTTACAGATATCTGATGTTGCAACTAAATAAGAAGCCACATAATTTTTCTATAATTGTATTAAATAAATAAAATTGTATTAAATAAATAATAATAAAAAGATCATATTAAATAATCTGAAAAGATAGGGTATTAAAGACCTTTTAAAAATGAAGGCTTGCAGCAAGTGAATCAATACTTCTGCCCACTGACTCCAAAACATAATAGTCCTGTCACCCTTCTAAATGTCATCCCTATAATCTCCATCCAATTGACATCTTACAGCCCAGTTTCATGGATCTTTCCCACATATAACTCCAAATATTAATGTCAGTATAAAATTCAGATCAAAAGCTTTACTTGAACCACTCAATTTATATTTGCAAAACATTTAACCTGCTGCATTAAGAAAAAGGCTTGTGCAAATCCCTTGAGCATATCTTCACTTGTTTACAGATCTTCACACTCTTAGGAAGTGTCCCTTCTGGCTTCTTCTTGTGATGTGGAAGGTACACTTTGGTGGGTGACCATGAAGCATTAAGGGCCAGCTGCAGATGACAGTATTTGCGCATTTGACAGCATGTGGGCTGGAGCCGGGTGGCCCAGCAGGCTTAATGGCACTGGCGAGGGTAATGGTGGTGGAAAAGTAATACCGTCTTCCATGACAGAGGACTGCAGGTGCCTCTTACGGACAAATGTCGTGTTTGTGCAAGAAATGGAAAACTCTGCAAAACTCTTCATGGATGCTGCCAGACCAGCTGAGTATTTCCAATATGTTCTGTTTTTTTGTTCTGATTTCCAGCACCTTCAGGATTTTGATATTGCCACTTTCATTTCTGGCATTTCAAATGCCTATGGGTCTCAGCTAGATCAAGTGGAATCTTATGACCAGTGGAGAAACAGGCAGTGTTGATGTATACTTTCTGTGTTGAATTAACAAATGTATTATATATAAACTAATGCTTCTTACCATACTCAATAAACTACCTGAAAATCCCTTACAAACGGTCAACTATCTATATTAGGCAACTGTAATCATGAACCTCCCAAACTCAAAAGCTATCAAGTAATATAAAAACAGATAGAAAGAATTGTTACAAGTATATGAAAAGAAAATGCGTATCAAAAACTAGTGTCAGCCCTCAAGACAGTGTGTCTGGAAAAATGATAATGAAAATCATGGAATTGGTGGAGGCACTGAACAGATACTTTGTGGCTGTCTTTTCTGTAGAACACTTAGAAAACCACAGTTACAAAGTAGTCAAGATGTGAAGGGGAGAAGGCAATGATGAGAACTTAAGTTTATCACGATTACCAGAGAAAAGGTGTTGGGAATGATATTAGATGCAAAAGTTGATATGCCCCCAAGACCCGACGGCCTGCAACCTAGGGTCTTAAAAGAAGTGACTGAAGAGATAGTAGAGGTATTGGTTAGAATTTTCCAAAATTCTTTTGACTCTGGAAGGGTCCCAGTGCATTAGAAAATAGCAATTGTAACATTTTTGTTCAAGGACGGAATTATTCAGGACATAAAGTAATAAACTGTTGGTCAATTATCCTAACATGTAAAAAGGAAATTACTAGAATCCATTATTATGAAGGTTATAGCAAGATACTCAGAAAGTCATAATCTTATCAGGTTTAGTTAACAGAGTTTTGTAAAAGGGAATCATGTTTAATTAATTTATTAGCATTCTTTGGGGGCAAGAAACAAGTAAAGTTGATAAAGGGAAACTTGTAGTTTGGTGTACTTAGCTTTCCAAAAGGCATTTGAAAAAGTATACCATCAACAGTTGCTACAAAAGGCACATGTATATGATGTTAGAATGACATGTTAAAATGAATAAAGGCTTGATTAGGTTTATGGAAGCACAGATTAGAGATAAATATTCTTTTCTCAGATTCACAAGCTGTAACAAGTGCAGTGCCACAGGAATCAGTGCCAGGCTTCAACTATTTACATCCCATTTCAATGTCTTGAGAAAGGGGCTTTATAAGTGCAGTAGCTAAATTTGCTACAGACGCACAAATAGGCAGGGAAGGCAATTGTCAGGAAGATGTACAGAGTCTGCAAATTGATATAAACAATTTAAGTAAGTCAGCAAAACTTTGGTGGATGGGGTGAAAAATATGAACTTGTCCACTTGGTAGGAAAAAGAGAAAAGCATTATGTTATTTAAATGAAGAGAAATTGCTGAACTCAGTAATACAGAGGAAGCTGGGTTTCCTACACAAATCACAATAAAACTTAGTTTTTTGGTACAGCGGGAATTAGGAAGGCAATTTCAAATCTGTTTTCTATTTCAGTTTTCCAGAACCCACAGTATTTTGAATTCTGGATTTAATTGAGGCCCTCACTTGGAATATTACGTGCAATTCTGCTCGCCCCATTACAGGAAGGATGTGGAAGCATTGGAAAAGGTGCAGGGGAGATTTACCAGGATGTTGCCTGATCCGGAGCGAAGGCCTTATGAAGAAAGGCTGAGGGACTTGGGTCTGTTCTCATTGGAGAGAAGAAGGCTAAGAGGGGATTTAAAAGAGACATGCAAGATGATTAGAGGATTAGATAGGGTGGACAGTGAGTCTTTTTCCGAGGACGATGACGTCAGTTTGTACAAGGGAGCATAGCTACAAATTGAGGGGTGATAGATTTAAGACAGATGTCAGAGGCAGGTTCTTTACTCAGAGAGTGGAACGCCCTGCCTGCCAATATAGTTAACTCAGCCACATTAGGGGCATTTAAACAGTCCTTGGATAAGTAGATGGATGATGATGGAATAGTATAAGGGGATGGGCTTAGATTAGTTCACAGCTCGGCGCAACATCAAGGGTCAAAGGGCCTGTTCTGCACTGTATTGTTCTATGTTCTATTCTATGTTCGAAGGGGAATGAAATATAAAATTAGGGAACTTTACTGCAGTTGTACAGGGCCTTACTGAAACCACATCTAGAGCAGTATACAGTTTGGTTCCTTTGTTTGAAGAAAAAGATCTAATTGCATTAGAAGCCATTCAGAGAAGGTTCACTCAACTCATCTCTGGGATGAAAGGCTCATGTTATCAAAAATGGCTGGACAGGTCTATACCCGTTGGAGTTTGGAAAATGAGAGTTAATCGTATTGAAACATATAATTTACTGACATTAGTTTGATAGGGTGCATATACCAGGATAATGTTTCCTCCTGTAGGGGAGTCTAGAACTAATAAACACAGTTTAAGAATAAGATGGAGAAGGGGAGAATTATTCTTCCCTAAGATGGTTATGTAGAATGATATTTCACAGAAAGCAGTGGAGAGTGTTCAATGAATTTCGATTAGATTCCCTAGAGTGTGGAAACAGGCCCTTCGGCCCAACAAGTCCACACTGCCCCTTGAAGCATCCCACCCAGACCCATTTCCCTATAACTCACACACCCCGAACACTGTGGGCAATTTAGCATGGCCGATCCACCTAGCCTGCACATCTTTGGACTGTGGGAGGAAACCAGAGCACCCAGAGGAAACCCACACAGACATGGGGAGAATGTGCAAACTCGACACAGACAGTCGCCCAAGGCTGGAATCTAACCCGGGTCCCTGGCACTGTGAGGCTGCAGTGCTAACCACTGAGCCAACGTGCCGTCTTTTAGTCAAAGACAATTAGATTCTTGATCAACAAGGGATCAATGGATCAGAGATAATGGGAACTGCAGATGCTGGAGAATCCAAGATAATGAAGTGTGAAGCTGGATGAAACAGCAGGCCAAGCAGCATCTCAGGAGCACAAAAGCTGACGTTTCGGGCTTAGACCCTTCATCAGGGAGGGGGATGGGGTGAGGGTTCTGGAATAAATAGGGAGAGTGGGGGAAGCGGACTGAAGATGGAGAGAAAAGAAGATAGGTGGAGAGGAGAGTATAGGTGGGGAGGTAGGGAGGGGATAGGTCAGTCCAGGGAAGACGGACAGGTCAAGGAGGTGGGATGAGATTAGTAGGTAGGAAATGGAGGTGCGGCTTGAGGTGGGAGGAAGGGACGGGTGAGAGGAAGAACAGGTTAGGGAGGCAGAGACAGACTGGACTGGTTTTGGGATGCAGTGGGGGGAGGGCATGAGCTGGGCTGATTGTGTGATGCAGTGGGGGGAGGGAACGAACTGGGCTGGTTTTGGGATGCGGTGGGGGAAGGGGAGATTTTGATGCTGGTGAAGTCCACATTGATACCATTGGGCTGCAGGGTTCCCAGGCGGAATATGAGTTGCTGTTTCTGCAACCTTCGGGTGGCATCATTGTGGCACTGCAGGAGGCCCGTGATGGACATGTCATCTGAAGAATTCTTTAGATGACATGCCCATCATGGGCCTCCTGCAGTACCACAATGATGCCACCCGTAGGTTGCAGGAACAGCAACTCATATTCCGCTTGGGAACCCTGCAGCCCAATGGTATCAATGTGGACTTCACCAGCTTCAAAATCTCCCCTTCCCCCACCGCATCCCAAAACCAGCCCAGCCTGTCTCTGCCTCCCTAACCTGTTCTTCCTCCCACCCATCCCTTCCTCCCACCCCAAGCCGCACCTCCATTTCCTACCTACTAACCTCAACCCACCTCCTTGACCTGTCCGTCTTCCCTGGACTGACCTATCCCCTCCCTACCTCCCCACCTATACTCTCCTCTCCACCTATCTTCTTTTCTCTCCATCTTCAGTCCACCTCCCCCTCTCTCCCTATTTATTCCAGAACCCTCACCCCATCCCCCTCCCTGATGACGGATCTAGGCCCGAAATGTCAGCTTTTGTGCTCCTGAGATGCTGCTTGGCCTGCTGTGTTCATCCAGCTTCACACTTTATTATCAAGGGATCAATGGTTATCAGGATCAGACATGGAGAGTGGAATGGAGATCTCAAACACATCAGCCATGGTCTTATTCAGAGATACTAAGAACTGCTGATGCTGGAGTCAAAGATAACATAGGGTGGAGCTGTAAATGTCAGCTTTCCTATTCCTCTGATGCTGCCTGGCCTGCTGGGTTTCTCCAGCTTCACACTGTGTTATCTCTCAGCCCCGGTCTTATTGATTGTTGAACTGGTTCAAAGGGCCAAATAGATACTCCTCCTTCTAAGTTATTTGTTCTTATGCTCATGCAGAAGATCTCATTCAGTAAAATCAGAATCAACAGTTACTCCTGGCAATTCAGAGTTCTATTTTTCCACTTTACAATCAATTTAACATTTTAAACCCATTTTTCAAGCTGTGTAAAAGGGACTTGGTCATGAAAAACAAACAGTATTGTAAAAGAATACACATCAACCCTTGACCTGTCCGTCCTCCCCAGACTGACTTATCCCCTCCCCAACTACACTCTCCTCTCCACCTAGCCTCTCCTCTATCCATCTTCGGTCCGCCTCCCCCTCTCTCCCTATCTATTTCAGAACCCTCTCCCCATCCCCCTCTCTGATGAAGGGTCTCGGCCCAAAACATCAGCTTTTGTGCTCCTGAGATGCTGCTTGGCCTGCTGTGTTCATCCAGTTCACACTTTGTTATCTTGGATTCTCTAGCACCTGCAGTTCCCACTATCTCTTCACACACAACCCTGACCTTTTCAGCAGGTTCTTATCATAAACTAGTTGATTGCAATCTAATTGAGCTATTGGCTAAGAATTTTAAATAACAAGCATTTTCCTATAGATTTCCTTACATCATTACCCATGTTATTCATTTACATTTAATTCATGAAATTATTTACTAAGAGTGTACTGGTTCAGTTCTGCAAAAGTAACATTCTGTTTAGGAATGAAATTGCATTTAAAAGGCACCTTTCATTCATTTACTCGACCAATGGCATTTGGACTGCAGTCATCACTCTTTGATAAAGAAAGAAATTACATTTGTATCAGAGATAATGGGAACTACAGATGCTGGAGAATCCAAGATAACAAAGTGTGGACCCGGATGAACACAACAGGCCAAGCAGCATCCTAGGAGCACAAAAGCTGGCATTTCGGACCTAGACCCTTCATCAGAAAAAAACAAATTACATTTGTATAGCACCTTCATGATGTCAGTATGTTCCAGAGTACTTTACTGTTAAACTAATAGCACACCAGGCTCGAGGAGCCATTTGGTCTACTCCTGATCCTATTTCTTATGTTCTTAAATACTTTTGAAATGTATGTAATATTCAAGGCTGTAATTTTGGCAACCTAGCAATTGATTTACAAGTGCATAAGTCTCACAATTGAAATGCTATAACGATCAGCTGAGGCTAGTTGAGGGAGAAATATTGGCCAAAGCATAAACGAGAACTCCTCAGTTCTTCTTACAATCCCATATTGCTGTAGGATGTTTCAGATCAGAGATTCCTTAGTTTCATAGAGCAGCAAGAACCCAGCGCCTCTGCAGATCTCTCTCACTGTTGCAGCAGTATTTAAGTAAAGTAATTAAATATCTAGAATGAGAGTTGAACCCATAACCCCTTGACTTAGAAGTGTGGGTACTGCTACTGAGCTGTAGCTGAAACCTTTTAAGGAATCGCAGCAGGTATAGTGTACACATCAATATTTGACAATGAGATAAACCAAACAGTAATTTGTCATTCATTATGCTGTTTCAAAGATAAATATTAGCCAGGACTACTGCTCCTTTTCAAGCCCAAGTTACGGGCCTTTTTTTTACATTCACCTGACCGACGGTAAGAATTTAATGTCTCATCAAATGGCAGCATCATTGACATTACCCCTTCAGCACAAAGTATCAGCCTGGATGATATAGTCCAATAATGGAGTGAGATTTTGAATATACAACCTCCTTAATCAGAAATGACAACAGACGTGTCAGGGAGGTGATGGCCTAGTGGTATTATCGCTGAACTGTTAATACAGACAACGATCTGGACAACAAAGTGTGGAGCTAGATGAACACAGCAGGCCAAGCAGCATCTTAGGAGCACAAAAGCTGATGTTTCGGGCCTATACCCTTTTCTGATGAAGGGTCTAGGCCTGAAACGTCAGCTTTTGTGCTCCTAAGATGCTGCTTGGCCTGCTGTGTTCATCTAGCTCCACACTTTGTTATCTCGGATTCTCCAGCATCTGCAATTCCCATTATCTCTGATCAATGATCTGGACCCCCGGGTTTGAATCCCACCACAGCAAATGATGGAATTTGAGTTCAATAAATATATTGGAGTTAAGAGTTTAACGATGACTGCTAATCCATTGTCAATTGTTGGGGGAAAACCCATCTGTTTCACTAATGTCCTTTAGGGAAGGAAACTGCCGTCCTTACCTGGGCTAGCCTATATGTGACTCCAGACCCACAGCAATGTGGTTGACGCTGTGGTTCTCAGAAGTGCAAGTACAATCACTGAGCCAATACTGATACATTATTGCTCTATACATAGACTTTCATTGACTTTGTCTATTCCTCTAAATTTTTCTTTCACAAAATAGACAAATGTCTTCAATATTGAAATTTTAAGGAGTTGAAAATTCAACCAAATGGAGGTTAAAACTGCTGAAATGGAATAAAAAGCATGACTGACACTCAGCTGTTCACTTTGTGTGACAAAGAAATACCCATCCAAGAATGTTGTAATATTGTGTAAGATTTACACTTGTTATTAGACCTGCGCTATCAAAAGCAATTGCAAATTCACAGCAACTAAAACAGAAATTGGTGGAAAAACTCAAGAAGTCTGACAGCATCTGTGGAGAGAAAGTACAGTTAACACTTTTGTCCAGCAACCCTTCTTCAGCATTGGGATGAAGGAGCAAGCAGTGTTACCCCAATATATTCTACAATACTGCTCCATCATAGAAACCAGCCTGCTTGTGGTCACATTTACTGAAAGGCAGATTCAAAGTAGTAAAGGTTCTTCTGGACGTCAATTGATGAGAATGGTCAGTAGGCTTTCATTTCAAAATATAATTATTTCGCATGCTGAGTACATAGAGAAAGGCACACGTAACCAAAATTAAATGAAAGATAAATAGTAAAACTGAATTACTACCTTCTTTGCTCAGTGGATGAAAGAACAAATCAATAGCATCTCATGGAAAATCAACAGCTTTAATTATGTAGTGTCGTGTTTTATACACACCACACTGCAATACAAGTAGAGAATGCAACAGATTGCTCGAGGGGATTATTGCACCTTCGAACAAATAATCGTGTGATTACTGCCTTAAATGTTGGATAAGAAGTTATTACTTCATTTTTCCAACGGCGTAGATTAGAAACTAAATATTTAAGTAGGAGAGTTCTATTTGGTTAAGAAATCAACATAAAATATTCTAATGGAAAAAAACTTATAATGCAACATATATGATTAGCATTTGACTCTTCTTTGAGAGACTCTACACCTGGGTTTAAAAAAACCCATCAAAGTGGAAACATGGTGATGGGGCCTATTTAGTCACAGGAAAGGTAGAATCATGGAATCATAAAATCCTTATAGTGCAGAAAGAGGCCATTTGGCCCATCAAGTCTGCTCCAATCCTCCAAAAGAGCAGCCCACCCAGAACACCCCACCACCTCATCCTATACATTTCCCATGGCTAATTCAATTAATCTGCACATCCCTGGACACTACAAGCAATTTAGCATGGCCAATCTACCCAACCTGCGCATCTTTGCATTGTGGGAGGAAACTGGAGCACCCAGCCAAAACCCGTGTAGACACGGGGAGGATGTGCAAACTCCATTGGATCTCCAAACTACCGCATAAATTTTCTAGGTGCAGAAAATCCTCCATCTGTTAAGTCAGAGGGTAAAGGGGCTGACGTGGGATTCTCAGACATTGGCAGCAAGATGTCAATGAAGTCATCAATCATCCAATTGATACTAACTTCCCTGAGCCCACCAGATTTCAATGTTGAGTTTGAGACGAAATGGAAGAAGGATGACTTCCTCACAGCACCCAATGGGCTTCAGAGTAAACCCTGTACTACCAGATCAAGTCTCTTGTTCTGAGGCATCCAGAGCGCGATCGTCAAGGGAGGGTTCAGCTAAAAGCAACCCTCTGCTCCTGCCTTCAATCCATTGAGCCCCATTCTGTGTGTTCCCCAATCCATGACCAGCATCCCTGTCTCATGCTGTGGCCTGTGGCCCGACACCGATCCTAGCTTCTTATAGCTGCTGATAGCTGGTACTCACAGCATTGAGGAGCTGCTGGCCTCTGGTTGGACAGTAGGTCTCAGTGGGCAGGACTTCCACTGCCAGGATCCTCAATGCTAGGGAAAGGCAGACAACGGGCACTTAATACCATCTGGCCTCCTGATGGAGATGACAGTGTCCCCTTAAGTTCTTCAGCTGGCAGATGAGATTCCTGTTAACTAAACTAGACCTTGACTCACAGAACACCAGTCTAACTAATCTGGCCTAATGTGCAATAACAATTTGGTGCTTAACTATTAGTTTCATTTGACAGTGGTAATCTTCAGACAGGCTTGTGCTAGTAACCTAAAGTCTACGTATTGCAAGTATCTTATAAAGTATTTACAAAATTGTAGATAAATGACACATGCAATTTACCTAGTGATTGAACATGTTTTCTGGTGGGTACTTGGGCAATGCAGATGAGGAGGCTCCAGGGCTTGAATTACATTCTACTTTGAGTTAGTTGGTCTTAACTATGGTAGTAATATGGATCCTGTAATTGACCATAGCATAATGGCTTGGAAAACGAAAATCACCTAATATGCCCAGTCTCAATGCCTATTGGTTGCAAGTATACATATGTTAGAAGTCTGAGGAGGACAGGATCAAGATCTGCTGATGAATACAAATGTCACCATCTACTGAGATGAGATGTGAATCTATGTCCTCAGAAAGGACTAGCCTGACTTTCTAGCTTACCAGTCCAGTGATATTACCACTACACCACCACTTCAGGGGAAATACATTACTTGGGGAACGCAAGGAGTGAAAGGAAGTTTTTAGGTTTCCAAAGAGTCATTGGTGGAATACCCTGCAAGTTAGAGCTGCACACACTCCTCCAGACAGTGGGACATGCTGAATCCTGATAACAAGGGCCAAATCTCCACTATTCACTCAGCTTCAGCCTCAGTATGCGCACCAATTTGGAGAAGGTGATACATTGGCTGAGTCAGCAACACATTACATCAAAGGAGAATGTCTGCTGCACTCCAACGTCCCTCACCCACTATTCCTATCCCAGGCACAAACCAACCATGAAACTTATCCCCAAATTCAGTAAAAGTCCATCATAATATACATTACAGGTGACAAAATGATTATCTCCACCTCCCACAGCTCCCCTCCAAGTTTCAGATCAGGACACCCCATTTCTGAAGAAGGGTTCCAACCCAAAATATCAACTCTCTTGCTCCTCTGACACTGCCTGGCCTGCTGTGTTCCTACAGTTCCAAACTATGTTGTCTCTGGTTCCAGCATCTGCTGTTCTTGATATCTTTTAACCCTTCCAAGTTTCACAAGTTATGGGTCACTTTTGGCTGACATTCACCTCTTGGGGAACACTTCAACAGTCAAGGACATTCGACCTCAGATCTTCAAGTAAACATCCTACAAGACAGACTTTAGGATACACAACAATGCAGAGTCACCAAGCAGAGGCTGATAGCTAAGTTCTGTACTCATGAGGATGGCCTCAACACACAGAAATCTATTGGGTGATACATTTTATTTTGTTCAAAAAGCACACAATTTATAGGCAGTCAGTCAATATGTTGTTTTATAAATTCCTACTTTAAAAATAAAACTAATCTGACTCCTAACTAAAACACAAACAGATTCTAAACAAGGTCTCACACCTAACATGCATTGTCTGACCTAAAATGTCACCTCTTCTTTACACTGATAAAACCTTTAGTTTTCTTAGGACAGTGGCTTGAAAGGAATTTGGGAATTTACAAATGCATATTAATCAATTAAAACCTTTTAAACCTTCTAACAACATGTTAGGTTTATTTTGTACATTCTCATCAATGGTGTGAGTCTTTGATCTTTTACTTATAAATTCTGTGTCTGATACTACCTCTCTCACTAACAACTGAAGAAGGACTGAAGCTCCAGAAGCTTGTGCTTTCCAATAAACCTGGTGGATTATAACCTGGTGTCATGTGACTTTTGACTTTGTCCACCCTCGTCCAACAGTGGCACTTCCACATCATAGCTTGCAGTCAACATCATCAGCACTGGGGTCTGCCTAATTATCCCCCTGCCTCCATGCTCCCTTTAAATTTTCACTACTCTGACAATCAATTTCTGCACATCCCACTATGTGGAAACATCCCATATTGCACTTTGCCTCCAACTGTCCACCTTGCCTGCTGAGCCCAACGTTTCACCTTAATGAAGCTCAATATGTTCCTCTACACTCATGCTCTGGGGGCCATGATAATGATCAATGCCAACGACTAACCATCCTGTAGCCTGTCATGCTCTCTGATGCTGTTTCTCGTTGTCTCCTTACACCTTGATAGTACCCCATCACCATCCTGTCCCCACCTCAATAACTCAAACATGGCTTTTCCACCCCAGAGACTTGACTACTCCACCTGCTTTTGGGAATGAAACCCTCATATTCCTAAACTACCTAGTTCATACACCTTCTTCAATGATCAACACAAGGACCCCAGTGTTGTGTTCAGCCCAGGTGCGTAACCACTGTCAATAAACAGCTCCTAAACATGACTGACCAGACCTCTGATCATTGCCTTTACAGTTCCCAACCTGATAATACTTGACTCCTCTGACTGCCGGTGTTGGCGTTATATGACTGATACCCGTCATCCTGACTTTAGTCTGGCATATCTCCTGATCATGGGCAGCCTGAACAGATAACTGGCCAAGCCCCTGCACTGTGTGCAGACAGCCCATAACCAACAGCCTCAGGACTCACAGGCAACAGTTGCACCCCTTTCCTGAACTAAGCACTAAAACCCCACCCAATTTCCCACATGCCCATTTGGTTGAATAAATGTTCCTTGTGTTTGCCTGGCAGGCAGCTGGCACACGCTGGAGGTGTTAGATTGCTGTCTCGGTGTGCCTGCAATCACACAGAAGAAACAAGTACGACAAGCAGTATGTGTGTCTGCACAAAGGAGAACATCTGTGCAGCAATAGCGATCGCTCTAGCTGAAGCGTCAACTCTAGCAGGCATGGTGAGCATGGCAAAGTAAGGTAAGGCATAGCATGGATGCTACATGCAGGCAGGTAGGTGTTTAGTTAGCTTTCACTAGGAGGGCATGCAAACAGCTCTGAGATGCATCCTGGTCCAATCCATGAGCTGGGTGCCTGTAGATGCAAAACTGACCTTGCAGCAGCCTTTCTGTGTTAGTTGCCAGTGCACCCTGCAATGCAGTAAAGTACTTGCTCAGCGTCAAGGGTCCTGAGGGGTTGGCAATTATTGGACACAAATTTCCATGGATGAGGAGCGCATGCAGCTGGTGCCTACGGATCTGCTCTGAGATGATGTTGCATTTTGCAGCAGGGAGAGTCTTCACAGCTGGTGGTGAGGTTAAGTTGCCAGATCCCTGCTCTGACTTCCACATTGCGAATTTTTGTATCCAGTTCGCTCATGGTGGATGGTAGCATAGAAATTGCATGTTAATGAGGTGAAACAAACAAAAACAGAAATCACCAAAGAAGCTCAGCAGATCTGGCAGCATCTTTGGAGGCTCAGCAGAGTTAACATTTCAAGTTCAGAGACTTTTCTTTAGAACTAGAAGCAGCTAGTTATTTATCAGCTATTTATGTTGATTGGGGGGTTTGGGCTGAAAAGCAGGAGCAGATAGGTGGAGATGGGTCCCAAAGAGGCAGAGAAAAAAGGATAGGCAGACAAAGGGATTATTGATAATCAGCCAGGGAGGAAGAGAAGCTAGATACTTGTTAATAGGAGCCATGAATAGGTGAGAGCGAGTTGGTTGTGCTGAAAGCAACCCATTTCATGACAGGGCTTGGGGTATGGGGTTGGGTCATAGACAGTGATTGATTAATTGATTGATTTATAGTCACGTATACTGAAGTACAGTGAAAAGCTTTGTTTACGAGGCAGCTCATAGTCATCAAGGGTGTACAGATCAAAAAGATTTAGACAGAGGTGTTAGGCAAGATCAACATTAGCAATTCTCAGGAAAGGTCACCAGACCCAGAACGTTAACTCTGATGTTTTCTTAACAGATGCTGCCAGGCCTGCTGAGCTTTTCCAGCAACTTTTGTTTTTGTTAGTAATTTCAGCACTACTTGAGGCTAGAGAGTCCATTCATCAGGTCTAATAACAGCAGGGAAGAAGCTGTTCCTGAACTTGCTGGTGCATGTGTTTAGTCTTCTGTATTTTATTGTAGGAGGTCATTACTGGGGTGTGATGGGTCTTTAATGTTGGCCGCCTTTCCGTGGCAGCAAGCCATGTAAATGGAGTCCATGGATGGAAGGTTAGCTTCTGTGATGGTCTGGGCTATGCGCATGGAAGGAGTGTTCATGCTCGGAAATTGTTAAACTTGATGTTGAATCTTGAAGGCTGTAAGATACCTAAGTAGAAGATGAGGTTTTGTTCTTTCAAGCTTGCACACAGCCTGCCTGGAGCACTGCCGCAAGCCTGAATGTTGATATGGAAATACGTTGGTATATTGAAGTAGCAGGCAGCTGGAAGCTTGGAGTCATTTCTACCACATTGTGAGCAGCGAATACAGTAGACTAGATTGATTGAAGTGCAAATAAATAATTGCTTCCCACGAAGGTGTATCTGTGGCCTTGGATAGTGAGGATGGAGGAGATAAATGGGCAGATGTTGTGATTCCTTCTGTGATTGCATAGGAAGGGCCGTGGGTGTGTGGGGATGAATTGAGAATGGAGGAGAGATGGACCAGGGTGCCCCAGAGGGAACAGTTCCAATGGAATGCTGAGAGGTGGAGGGGAACAGGGGTCTGGCTTTGACATCCTGTTGAACACAGCAGAAATTGTGGCTTATGATCCCTTGGCAGCAGGATAGGTGGGATGGAAAGTGAGGACAAGTGGGCCCTATTATTGTTATGTATATTAATGAAGTGTGATTGGCAATTAATAACACCATTAATATGCAATATTCCCCATCAATAAGCAATTTGCTGCTCCCTAATGAGAATCTTATTTTGACATCTAGAATTTGTTTAAAGGCGTGTCAAACTCTTCCCAGTGTTGTGATACACCTTGCTTATTCAATCCTGTCACATTTCTTATCATAGCCCATACAGTTCAAGTCCCTATAAGATTCTGTCTCTAATATTTAATAAATGGGTTTTTCTTTGTCATTTGGTGCCGTAAAAGTTTTAAAATATGAAATCTTGGCATGTCAATGTTTCAGTTTTCATTAGGTTTGCACATTTCTTTTGATACATTATTGGTTTCTACTGAGTTTGTAACAAATTATACAGTTATGGGTAGCCAAATATGAAGTTCTACAGAGGTCAACAGCCAAACACTGGAAGAAGCCAGTGGTGTGAAAATCCAGACCAACAGTGGGCACTGGGTGTCCATGCGCTTCTTTGGGACTGAGGTCCTCATGTTGAAACATGCATATTTATAGACAGTAGATACCAGCAGCCCGGCTTTCTGCTAGGTATAAGTCAAGAAAGTTGACACCTTCACTATGTATCCCCTTTTGAGGGCTATTCCTCATCCACCTCCTGCTGCTCAGGCATCCCTCTGTGAGTCTTTGCCCGTGGCGGGATCTAGTGCTTTTCATGGTTCTTCTCTTCTATAGTCTACCTGAAAGCCAAATAATTGGGTCCAATATCTGTGAAGCCTTCAATGCAATCCTGCTCAACTTGGTTGAGCTAGAAAATACAGCTTGGACAAGACATCCTAAATTATCACCCTACACTTGTTCTATCAGCTGCCTCAGACTGACAATCTCTGAATGCTAGGTCAAAGGCTATGCAAGAAATCTTTCCTGCTGCTTTTGCTCTTTTAGAATGCTAATGGTCTCAATTTCAATAGACAGTAGCTTCCCACTGTGCAGCTGCCTCAGCTGTGCTGCTGAGCTCTTGACACATCATGGGCCCTATGTACCTTCACAAGATTTCATTGCACCCACAACAAATAGAATAATTGTCCTTTGAATCACACCAGTTAGCCTCCTGCTGCTCTCAGACAGCTAGCCATTGCTGCTGAGAGTCCACTCCCAGTGAAAGCATATGGAAGCAGAAATACACCAGCGAGCTGACCAGAGATACACCTATCTAAATTCCACCCTCACATTTCCAAATCTGTCTCAATGGGCCAGGGAGATTCATTAATTCTGTTTCTCTCTCCACAGCTTTATTTACTAAGTACTTCGATATTTTCTGTTTTTATTACAAGTTTCTGGCTAGAAAAATAGTATTTTAGTTTTGTGCAAGCATCCCATTTTCGCTGAGCAAAAAGCTAAAAAAAAAGGAACTGGCAATGTAACTTAGACCTACTTATGCAATATTAGTCTGAACAGCAACGAATCTGAATTAGGTAACTGAGCTCTACGAAGTAATTTGTGCCTGAGCTCTCGATATATAATATCTTGAAAACAAATAACATCTGAGGCTGAAAAATAACTGTCTAGGATACGTTGAAGGACAAATGATATTATAGATTGGGAATAGGGTTACTAATTTATGCTGTACTCTATGCTACGCTTCGTCTGAAGCCCATAACTTTCTTTCATTTCTTTCTTGATTTGATCCATTTAGATTGCTATATTGCTTCAGTAGGTGGCCACACCATAAACAACACCCATTTAAACACACGCTCATACAAAAAACTCATTTGAATGGAAGCAGTTTGACAATGCAATTAATGATACCACTAAACACTCCATAAATCTCATGACTATGTACTCTGAAGGCGAAGAGTTTGTCCTTGCACATGATTTCAATTTGAAATTTCAGTGAGCCATTGGCCCACATTAAATGAGAAGTCAGAGTCTACTGAATCTGGTGAATCCTTAAAAGCAGCTTGGCTGACCCTAGCACATGCACTTTGTGGGATTCTGAACAACCATTCTGATTTTCATACGCGGTATCAATGTCTGGCTGCATTGTAAGGCCTCAAGGCCACCCAGAACTGTTCAACCTGACAGTGGGATAGGAATACTCATCCTTGACAAGGCTAACTATGTCAACAAAATGCATGCCATGCTTAATGACAGGCCTAAATTTGTTTCAATTGGATCTGTGGCCCAGCATGCTTACAGGGCCTTGCTCAAAAGCAAAATAAAATCAAAAACCTGCTGGGCTCAAGTACAAGCAATGAGTTGCTGGGTAATATATACAACAGGGTTTGTTCCTCATAGCTCAACCATCTGTACTTATATGGGTTGCCCAACACGTATGTCTAACTTATCTATAAGTTCTGCACAGCATGATTGGGTGAATTGCTACAACCAGACATCAGCAAATTTTCCACAACACAGTGAAGAATTTCTTCACATGTGTAAAAATCATACAGAATGTTGATAGCGATACCATGTACTCATTTGACATTGCTCGCCCGTTCGTCATGGTGCCACTCAAAGAAGCCATGGGCATTTGCACTGCCTCATTATATCATGGTGATATTGCCCCAACAGCATTGGATGATCAGTATTCATTGAACTTATGAACTCAGTAACTTGTGCAGTTGAGGTCAATTTAACACTACTATGTATACCCAATAGTTGTTGTTGCCATGAGTAGCTCCTAAGCCCAGTTCTCACAATTATCTTTCTAGATTCCATGAGAAAGCTACCTTCAATCTAGCCTTCTTCTTTCTTGTATTTTCTGACACATAATGATATGTTTTCTCTACTTGCATCTGCAGCAACATGTAAGTATACATATCTACATTCAAATTCATCTTTGAAATGGAGCATTCAAATGAGTTCCTTTTCCTTAATGTTCCAGTTGAAAAGTCAGTACAGGGTTCTCGACTCAAAAAGAACAGGTTAGATAAGACAGACACTCAGAAGGGGGAGCACTCCAAAAGTTTGAAACAGCACGAGAGGAGCATACTTTGAAAGACTGAAAATAGAACAGGAGGGGAGTCTGCACTCGGAACTGCTCCCTATCTTATTCCAGTACAGAGAAAAGAACTATTGGAGAGTAGCAACACATTTTTCTACTACTTTAATCATAATAAATATATTTTTATAAAATTACAGTATGGTAGGTCAGTTTGTCTGAACAGTGTACACCCTATGGTATGTATGAAGTAATGAGTACACCATGTACCCCAGCCAGACATATATCAAGATATATTACTGGCTGAGCAAGTTCTGGGTTCTGGGCTTTGGAACTTGAGCAATGGCTTGTGACAGTTCTGTATCTGCAACACAGAGGGCTACATGGACAGCACATTTAGCGTCTACTTTCCTGCCCCTTCTCCATAACTCTTGATTCCCCTTACTGATCAAAAATTTATCTATCTCAGTCTTAAATATATTCAATGAATCTGGCCCATAGCTCTTTGTAGCAAGGTGTTCCAAAGACTTACAATGGTCTGAGAGAAAAGATCCCTCCTCATGTCAGTTTCAAATTTGCACCCTTCTATTCCCACTGGTCCTAGACTGTCCCATACATCCCCTGAACACTTACCCTGTCAAGCCCCTTTAGAATCCTATATGTTTCAACAGATCTCATTCATTTCTTATTCTTCTAAACTCCAATGAGCAGAGTCCCACATTATTTGGTTTTTGTTCATGAGGAACTCCCTGCATACCCGGAATTGTGCTGATGAACCTTAAAGGGTGCAGTAGAAAGATAGGCTCCAGAGTTCTGGGGTATTGGTGCTGTTTTCAAGAAGATGGAACCTCATAAACTAGACAGACCACACCTGACCAGAACAGTATACATATTTTTGAAAATGGATTTCCTAATTCCTAAACTGATGTCATTGCCATGAGGTTCCCACTAATTCTTGTGGAGAGGGCTTAAACTAAATTGGCAAGGGAATAGGAATATGAGGGCAAATTCCAAGCTTGGAACTGCAGGCAGAAGCTTAACAAATGACCCCGAATGAAAGGAAGCAGAGGTTAAAAAACATACGTCACAGAAAATAAGCAGCAGTAAAATGTAAATATGTCAACACAAGGGGTATAGAGAACAAAGTGATGAGCTGAGGGAGTAGATAAACGCATGATAACACATCATTGCTATAAAGAAATTTGGCTGAGAAAGGTGCATGGATAGCAGTTAAACATCCTAGATATATCCAGGCAGGATAGAGAAGGGAAGAAAAAAAGGTGGAGGTGTAACATTATTGGCTAAAGAATCAATCATGGTTGTAAGGAGGTAAAATATTCTGAAATTAAGCAACAAATCAGGCCACATATGTTGAGCTCAGAAGCGAAAAAAAGGTAGCCACATTGTTCACTGTGTGCTATAAACCCTCAAAAATGGAAAAGACTTAGAGGAGCAAATATGTAGGCAAATATTTGAGTCAAAAGACAACAGTGCGATAATTGTTGGGGGGACTTCAATTACACAAATATTAACTAGGGTACAAACAGTGTGAAAGACACGGTGGGCACAATATTCTCCAATTAGGTATTCTGGAGAACTTTATCAGCCAGCATGTAGTAAGTCCAATGAGAGAGAGAGCAATTACAGGCTTATCCTTAGGAAATGAAAGTGGACAAGGTAGATGAAATACCAGTGCGTGATTATTTTAGAGATAGCGATCATAATAAAGCTAGATCTGACATCTTCATGGAAAGGAATAAAGTCAGAACAAGCCTAAAAGGAGTAAAACATCTGAAAACATCTCTCTCCACAAACTTAGTCAGATCTGCTGAATTTCTGTGGCAGTTTCTGTTTTCATTTTAGTAAAAAATACAAACTAAGGAAGGCAAATTACAAAGCTGACAGATCGTCTGGTAAAAGCGAATTAATTACAGCCATTTGATGAGAAGTCAGTGGCAAATCAGTGGAAGGAATTCAAAAGCAAGATTGTATGGGCACTGTGTAAACATATCTACACAAAGCAGAACGATGACAGTGCCAAATTCTCTGGTCACCAAGAAGCACACAGGGTAAAAATACAGTTTATGACAATCAGAGAAAAGTAATACGTTAGAAAGATCAGAGAAAGTACAGGGGTGAAGTGAAAAAGGAAATTAGGATAGCAAAGAGAGAATGTCAAAAATTATTAGCTGATAAAATTAAAGAAAGTGCAAAGATGCTTTATCAGTACATTAAGAGCAAGAGGAAGGAAGATATTAGGTCTGTCAGAGATGTATGCCGTAACTTGTGCATAGATGCAGAAGATATGATCAGGTTAAGTATTTGGTCCCTGCCTTCAGAAAGGAGAAGGCCCTCTTTGCAGGTAGAAAGATGCATATGTGCACTGAACCGTTTACAACTCAACAAAATAAGTGACAGCCATTCTCCAGTTTATTTCTCTGAGCAATGCCATGACCAACCAGAAACAACCTCCCTGGTTTAAAATTTAAACAAGGCTTGGCAACTTCTTATCATCCAACTCATTTTTATTCATTCATAGGATGCAGGCTTTGCTGGCTGGACCAACATTTATTGCCCGTGACTGACTGCCCTTGAGGAGGTAGTGGTGAGGTCTCTTTTTGAACCATTGCAGTCCATTTGCTTTAGGTAGACCCATACTGGTAGAATTGGAGCATTCTCCATTTTCCATGCCTCTACCAATCTGAGTCCATAAGCCAATCAATCAGCACTCTCATACAGTACTAAATGTGATTTTCCCTTTGCTTTGATATTTCTTGTAAAATGTGCTGCTGAAAGCAAGAGGAGAAGCTGTAACATATGTGTCTTTTTCAACCTGATATTTTTCAGACAAATGGTATCCATAACTACAAACCAATGGATAAGTGGGTTATACAGGTAATGCTAGCACCTGGATAAACCACTGCTCAAGAACAGTTTATGATTCTTTTATGGATTTGTGACTTACTTACTCATTTATGACCCAATTCTTTGATATTGCACTCACTGTGAAATATTTTAAATCAGGGGAGGCCAATAACTCTCTTATGAAAATGCCACAGCAGTGCCATAAAATTCAGTGACATGTATAATGGACATCCATCTGCCTAAACAATCATTTATCAGATTGTTTCTGGCATAGTAGGGCTGATGTATAAAGAGAGACTGGCTTGATTAGGATTATAGTCTCTTAAGTTTCAAAGAATAAGGAGGGATCTCAAAGAAACACATAAAATTCCAAAAGAATAGATTGGGTAAACTCAGAAATGATGTTCTGAATGAACCAGGGAGTTCAGAATCAGAGGTCACAGCTTAAGGATATGGGGTAGGACTGAGATGATGACATGTTTCTTTACCCAGAGAGTGGTGAACCTGTGGAATTCTTTGCCACAGAAAGTAGTTGAGGCCAAAACATTAAACTGTTTCAAGAAGAAATTAGGCATAGTTGTTAGGGCTAAATGGATTAAAGTGTATGGGGAGAAAGTTGGAATGGGTTACTGGGTTGGATGAGCAGGAATGGCCATATTGAATGGTGGAGTAGGTTTGAAAGGTTGAATGGCCTACTCCTGCTCCTATTTTCTCCTTTTTCTCCTTTTCATTATGTGAGAGCTAAATTACTGTTCTGTGAAATATAGCTGTTATGCCTTTCTTTTCATCCAAATGAAAACGTTTCTATCCATCCTTTTCTTGATTACAAATAATTTGTTACGGTATGCAACTCTGTTTATATTTGTTTATTCTTCCGACAATTCCTTGTTTAAGTTATCCCTATGTTCACTGCGTCCGTTGGAATGATTATTTTCTGTAGTTTTCACATTTACTGTTTACATTCGTCTGCATAGGGAATTTTTCCCACCTGTTGTAACAAAGGCATTCAAAAAAAGGAATTGGATCATGAATTAAAAAGGGAAAATATTGCTGGTCTAAGAGGAAAAGATGGGGAAATGGCAGAGTGAGTTGCACTAGCATAGAGCTAGCACAGATGTGAAGGACCAAATGGTCTACCTCTGTACTATAACAATTCTATGACTCTATAATTTTATTTCCATTGGCCAATGTGACACAACCAGATTGCTTGGTATATTCCGTTTAGGCAAAGTGTTTTTTTGAAACTTGTGTGGAGGTAAACAAGGACAGTGACAAGTCTCAACTATCCCACGTCGTGATCTAGCTTTGCTTGGTGTAAGGTATAACTGTTTACAAAGTATCTAAAGAGCTAAACTCGAACACATGGGATTTACGAAAATCTTCAAAACTTTCCTTATGTTCCCCAGAGTTCAGTTGAACATATTTGAGCTGTCATTTTCTTTAAAAACCATTTACTTATGATCAAAATGTGGTTTAAAAAAGGACAAAATACAACTACTTGTCCAAGTACTTAGTTCCTCGGAACCAGGGACGATTCCTGAGTTTAGTTTAACAGAGTTTTAACTCGAGCGAAAGTTGGCTTCCTTTTTTTTCTGGTTAACTTTACTTCCATTCCGCCCTCATCCTGGAAGGTTTTGATCTCCCCAGTTAAACCAGGCAACTTCCAGAGCTACATGGAATACAGATCGCGAGGCATCGTACAATATCATGGAACACCTTACCTTAATCAGATTATGTGCCACTGTGTAGGGTGCATGTGGGGCTCCGTTGATACCAGGAGCAAGCTTTCCCGTGCCATACCCGTGCCAAGCCAGGGCGTAGGGGTTGTCGATAGTGATCCAGTACCTCACCCGGTGCCCGAAAGCCTCGAAACAAAACCGGGCGTATTCGCTGAAGCGGTCCACCAATGTTTCATTGATCCAACCTCCATCCCGGTCCTGGAGATCCTGGGGCAGATCCCAATGGTGCAAAGTCACTATGGGCTCAACACCTATATCTCGGAGTCTCTGAATGAAGTGTGAGTAAAACCTGAGCCCAACTTCATTGCGGCTTGAGAGTAAACCGTCTGGGAAGATCCTGCTCCAGGCGATGGAGAAACGGTAATGTGTGACACCCAAAGTTTGGATGGCGGAAATGTCCCTCTCTATATTATTGTAACTGTCACTGGCCACATCCCCGTTGGCACTGAGCTGCTTGTGGGTAAAGGTGTCCCAGACGGACACTCCCTTTCCATCCTGCTGCCAGGCCCCTTCTGTCTGGTAAGCTGATGTGCCCACAGACCACATGAAGCCCTCAGGGAAGGTGGCATGTAGGAACAGGTTGTCCTCCGGGTAAGGTAGGCTGGCAAACCTGGCCCAGGTCCCATCTCCTGCCCCATTCAGGGAGACAAGGGTTGGCCAGAGGAGAAGCAAAGAAAGCGCTAGTGGCTTCATGCTGCTGCCCGCTGCCTGATAGACATGTCCTGCTCAGTGCAGTGGTCTATAGCTGCCTGGCAAAGGGAGGCGATGTGCTCCTTGCTGAAACATACACACAACATGCCCACATTACACTCGCGCAGGTTTGTCGTTAAGGCTCAGCAGAACATCGGCACCTCCATCCAGGGACATCTATTAATAATTACCCACTGGACTGCTCCTGACCAACAGTCTGGGGCCAGACAGAAAGCGAGACACAGCGAGAGAGAGAGAGAGAGCAGCTAATAATATGCCAAGTGATAACCAGTCACTAAATACCCTGAAGAGTTTGACTAATTCCAGAGACGCAGCAGTGTGCGAGCATCAAAAGCTTTTCCCAGTTTGTCTTCTTGTTGTTGTCCTCAGGTATATGTTCACAAACCGGAGATTATTCACTGTAGATAGCGGCTGAGAGTCGGTTCACCTCCTTCCCGCAATGTCCGTGCGTCATGTAACTTTCCAAAATTCTGACAGAAAGTGATGGGTTTCGGTCAGAACAGAGCGGGCTTTAGAGAAAACAAAAACCTGTGACAGATCCCGGCGATCGATCTGGAAACTTTTAGCGGTTGTTTGCGGTGAACGAATTCCCCTTTCCCGCGTCCGGGTGTTTCCCCCCCACCCCCGACCCCGAATTGTGCGGGATTGGAAACTTTCCCGTCAGTTTGTGTGTGCGCGCGCGAACTGTACCGAGTGTCAGAGATAATGGGAACTGCAGATGCTGGAGAATTCCAGATGATAAAGTGTGAAGCTGGATGAACACAGCAGGCCCAGCAGCATCTCAGAAGCACAAAAGCTGATGTTTCGGGCCTAGACCCTTCATCAGAGAGGGGCATGAGGTGAGGGTTCTGGAATAAATAGGGAGAGAGGGGGAGGCGGACCGAAGATGGAGAAAAGAAGATAGGTGGAGAGAGTATAGGTGGGGAGGTAGGGAGGGGATAGGTCAGTCCAGGGAAGACGGACAGGTCAAGGAGGTGGGATGAGGTTAGTAGGTAGGAAATGGAGGTGCGGTTTGGGGAGGGTAGAAGGGATGGATGAGAGGAAGAACAGGTTAGGGAGGCAGAGACAGGCTGGGCTGGTTTTGGGATGTGGTGGGGGAAGGGGAGATTTTGAAGCTGGTGAAGTCCACATTGATACCATTGGGCTGCAGGGTTCCCAAGCGGAATATGAGTTGCTGTTCCTGCAACCTTCAGGTGGCATCATTGTGGCACTGCAGGAGGCCCATGATGGACATGTCATCTAAAGAATGGGAGGGGGAGTGGAAATGGTTTGCGACTGGGAGGTGTAGTTGTATATTGCGAACCGAGCGGAGGTGTTCTGCAAAGCAGTCCCCAAGCCTCCGCTTGGTTTCCCCAATGTAGAGGAAGCCACACCGGCTACAATGGATACAGTATACCACATTGGCAGATACGTAGGTGAACCTCTGCTTAATGTGAAAAGTCATCTTGGCGCCTGGGATAGGGGTGAGGGAGGAGGTGTGAGGGCAAGTGTAGCACTTCCTGCAGTTGCAGGGGAAGGTGCCGGGTGTGGTGGGGTTGGAGGGCAGTGTGGAGCAAACAAGGGAGTCACGGAGAGACTAGTCTCTCCGGAAAGCAGACAGGGGTGGGGATGGAAAAATGTCTTGGGTGGTGGGGTCGGATTGTAGATGGCGGAAGTGTCGGAGGATGATGCGTTGTATCCGGAGGTTGGTGGGGTGGAGTGTGAGAATGAGGGGGTTCCTCTTTGGGCGGTTGTGGCGGGGGCGGGGTGTGAGGGATGTATTGCGGGAAATGTGGGAGACGCGGTCAAGGGCGTTCTTGACCACTGTGGTGGGAAGTTACGGTCCTTGAAGAACTTGGACATCTGGGATGTGCGGGAGTGGAATGCCTCATCCTGGGAGCAGATGTCCAAGTTCTTCAAGGACCGCAACTTTCCCCCCACAGTGGTCGAGAACGCCTTGACCGCGTCTCCCACATTTCCCACAACACATCCCTCAGTACCCTGCTGGGCCTGCTATGTTCATCCAGCTTCACACTTGATTATCTTGTACCGAGTACTCTGGCTCCAGCATCTGCAGTTCTTACTATCTCTATAGTCCAACTGGTTTATTTGAAAACACAAGCTTTCAGAGCCTCACTCCTTCTTCAGGTGTTAGTGAGAGAGGCAGTGTCAGACACTGAATTTATGTCTAAAAGATCAAAGGTTCACACCATTTTACTTATAAATTCTGTGTCTGACACTGCCTCTCTCACTAACACCTGAAGAAGGAGTGACACTCAGAAAGCTTGTGTTTTCAAATAAACCTGTTGGACTATAACCTGGTGTGGTGTGATTTCTGACTTTGTCCACTCGGATTCAACACCACAATCCCACACAATGGAGGACCTAGATCATATATCTATTGTACAGAAATACAATGCTCCCACCTCCATCTGCGATCAAGAAAATCCATGAGAATATGAAGGAAAATTTCACTGGAGTTGAATGTGCACTGGGTTTAAGCTATTTCTGTTCATTTGATTTTTTTTTCTTTTGCTATCTCCCACGTCATCTGGAGGCCAAAGATGGACAGTGTCAGCTGGAGCATCATGTGCAAAATTCTGGTTAAAGGGAGGGAGAACATAGCCAATGCTGGCCTCATCTGAAGGCCATTTTTGTGTGCAGCTGCATCAAGCTGCAGGTCGACCCTCACTAGCCAACACCAAGACGCTCTATGTACTGAGGTTCTACCTATCCCCAGTGTTACAAAGGATGGGCCTGTCCTTTGCAACACCAAACACTTCAAGTAGTTGCATTGTTCCATATCACCTGTCCCTTGTGGAAAACTTTACAAAGGAAAACACCTTTGACCATGAGCCCACCAGGCAGTGGTCAGCACATAGTGTCCTCGACACCATTTGGGAAAAGGAGAGTGTGGATCCAGTTGGGTTGTTCCCTGAATAGATTGCTAAAGTCAATTTCCAACAAGCATCAATATTTAGCTTGGCTAGTGGTGAGAAGGGCACTACCTGTCAGATCCTTCATGCACGCCCAGTCTCTGTGTGCTACAGCAAGCCACCCTCGAAGTGGCTGCACTGATGAAGAGGCTGTCACACATCTCCTGCTGAAATGTGCCTTTGCAAAGGGAGAGATGCAATGGTTTGAGAAATACTGCCCATAGCTTCTTGTGCTATCCCTCAATTTTGAAGATCTGCGCCTATGTGCTGTCACCACACTTGGCGAGTGTGATGGATTCTCCCCTCATATTTCTGAAAAAGCTTCCAATCCAATGGAAAAAAGTTCCACAATTACTGACTTTACTGTTAGAGTCTGAGGCAATACCTTTGAATGACCAGGACCTGACATCTTGTGATCTCCATTCATAAAGTAAAATTTAGTTCCATCCAAAAGTATGAAATATATTGATATATTAAGTGTGCGGTAATATAGAGCTTCAGATTTCTTTGTTTATTATCATTTCATGTTGTAAAAACATAAATGACACAAAAATAATTTAGATAAATGTGAGATGCTGCATTTTGGAAAGGCAAATCAGGGCAGGACTTATACACTTAATGGTAAGGTCCTGGGGAGTATTGCTGAACAAAAAGACCTTGGAATGCAAGTTCATAATTCCTTGAAAGTGGAGTCCAGGTAGATAGAATAGTGAAAAAAGCATTTGGCACACTCGCCTTTATTGGTCAGTGCATTAAGAATAGGAGTTGGGAGGCTATATTGTGGCTGTACAGGACATTGGTTTGGCCAATTTTGGAGCACTGCATTCAGCTCTGGCCTCCCTGCTATAAGAAGGATGTTATGAAACTTAGAAGGGTTCAGAAAAAAAATTGCAAGGGTGTTGCCAGGGTTGGTGGATTTGAGCTATAGGGAGAGGCTGACTAGGCTGTGGCTATATTCCCTGGAGCATTAGAGATTGAGGGATGACCTTATAGAGGTTTATAAAATTATGAGGGGCATAGATAGCGTATATAGACAAGGCCTTTTCCCCAGGTATTCCAAAACTAAAAGGGCATAGGTTTAAGGTGAGAGGAGAAAGGTTTTAAAAAGCATTTAAGGGGTAACTTTTTCACACAGATGGTGGTATGTGTAAGGAATGAGCTGCCAGAGGAAGTGATGGAGGCTGGTACATTTACAACATTTAAAAGACATCTGGATGGGTAAATGACAAGGGAGGTTTTAGAGGGATATGGGTCAAGTGGGACTAGATTAATTTAGGATATCTAGTTGACAATGGATGAGTTGGACTGAAGGGTCTGTTTCCATGCTGTATAGCTCTGTGACTATATAACTAAATGCTTCTGCTATCATGGACTATATTCTTTTCATAGCTGACACCAACATACTCTATTCACATTAATCTACATCATTCATAGCATTTTCCTTTTATTCCGGTGTGGAGGAACTTCTCTACATTTTAAATTGAGAAATACCAAAATTATTCACATGGCTTTAAGTTGATTGATTATTCGTGAATTTTTAAAAGGCAAATCTTATTACTTCCCTATCTAAAAAAAATCACTGTTAAATGATTCTCTATTTGGAGTTACCCGGTGTGGCTTCCTCTACATTTGGGAAACCAAGCGGAGGCTTGGAGACCGCTTTGCAGAACACCTCCGCTCAGTTCACAACAAACAACTGCACCTCCCAGTCGCAAACCATTTCCACTCCCCCTCCCATTCTCTAGATGACATGTCCATCATGGGCCTCCTGCACTGCCACAATGATGCCACCCGAAGGTTGCAGGAACAGCAACTCATATTCCGCCTGGGAACGCTGCAGCCTAATGGTATCAATGTGGATTTCACCAGTTTCAAAATCTCCCCTTCCCCCACTGCATCCCTAAACCAGCCCAGTTCGTCCCCTCCCCCCACTGCACCACACAACCAGCCCAGCTCTTCCCCCCCACCCACTGCATCCCAAAACCAGTCCAACCTGTCTCTGCCTCCCTAACCGGTTCTTCCTCTCACCCATCCCTTCCTCCCACCCCAAGCTGCACCCCCATCTACCTACTAACCTCATCCCACCTCCTTGACCTGTCCGTCTTCCCTGGACTGACCTATCCCCTCCTTACCTCCCCACCTACACTCTCTCCACCTATCTTCTTTACTCTCCATCTTCGGTCCGCCTCCCCCTCTCTCCCTGTTTATTCCAGAACCCTCACCCCATCCCCCTCTCTGATGACGGGTCTAGGCCCGAAACGTCAGCTTTTGTGCTCCTGAGATGCTGCTGGGCCTGCTGTGTTCATCCAGCCTCACATTTTATTATCTTGGAATTCTCCAGCATCTGCAGTTCCCATTATCCCAGGAAAAAAGTCTTAATTTTTTTTCATTGCATATGAATATTGTATGACCTGACAGATCATTTGCTAGCTTAAACATTATTTGCTGTGTACAAATCTATTTTTGTTGCATGTAAACAACTCTAACACTGTCTAGTATTATGAGGATACGAGTTTGACTTCCACCATGGCAGATGGTGAATTTTGAATTCAATGAAAAACTAACCTATGGCGACTGTGTAACTACTGTCAATTGTCAAACAAACCATCTGGTTTATTAATGTCCTTTAGGCAAAGAAATTTGCCTGGTCTGGCCCAAGTGTGACTCCAGACCAAAAACAATGTGGTTGACTCAACCTCTGGGTAATTAAAGCTGGGCAATAAAAGCTGGTCTAGCTGGTGACATCCATATCCCTTTACTGAATAGCAAAGATCTTGTTAATATTGTCAAGACTGAGATGAATGGATTTTTAAAAAAATAGTCATTTGGTAGTACAGAACCTGACTGTTACTGATAAAGATGTATAAAGATAATGGGAACTGCAGATGCTGGAGAATCCAAGATAATGAAGTGTGAAGCTGGATGAACACAGCAGGCCAAGCAGCATCTCAGGAGCACAAAAGCCTCTCTAATGAAGGGTCTAGGCCCGAAACGTCAGCTTTTGTGCTCCTGAGATGCTGCTTGACCTGCTGTGTTCATCCAGCTTCACACTTTATTATGTTGCTGATAAAGAAACACTTTGTAAAGTATTCTCATTTTGCACTCATCAGAATGTCATCTTATAAATTATGAATCATTCAGTACACGATGAAAAGCTTAGACAAAATATGTGTTAAGTGTGTTACAAGAACAGAAACAGAATCAATTCCTACACGTATGAATCTACGTTGACCCCTCAAAAATTTTTCATATGTTTAGTCATGAATTAGCTATTGTTGGCTTGAGTTTATTTTTCAACAATTGGTTGTAGTTTAGTTTCATCTGTAAAGATGAAGGAAGTACGATATCAATATATTATTGTGGTCAATGATCACACCATACGACCTTTTGTCTCTAGCTGCATCAATTCTGTCAAATGATATTTGCATTATGGCTTCAGACCAGAAATAAGGCTATGTGTTCGTAATGCTGGAGGAGTCATACTGTTACATTTTATGACTTGCTTGATTACACAGCAAATATGAGATGAATTTGGAGTTTAATTGTCAAAGCAAATTGTGCAAAACAGCTTTATGTTTCTAGTAATATAGTCCTATGTTTTAAATCAGCTTACCTTGTTAACCTATAGAAAAAGAGAAATTTAATGTAAAATATATGAGGCCTTTACACATGACTTTAGAACTAAATTCTGTAGTTTTATACACAGTTCTTGTGCCTTTAATTTTATGTATATCTTGAAATGGTTCCCTGTTACCTTATATTATTTGGCCTTAATTGATCAGGTTATGATTTCTTGTAAGATAACCGAGCTTGTGCAAATTCAGTTTAGTTATGATATTCGATTCCTAGTAAACATGTGGCATGGTCTATTAAGAATTCTTGCAAAGTGTGTGGGTCCTAACTCTTTGAAGAGCAAAGGAAAACTCTGTCTAAGATAGTCCTGCCTTTTCAAATTAACTAACATATTAAGGAGCCAACCAGAAGTAAACAGGAAGTGATTTCTGTAAGATGATCACTACCATTAAGAAACCAATCACAAATTGGTCAAATGCCAATCAATCCGAGACTGATCTTATGATGTTCATGCATTGGAAAGCAAATCCAAGCTCAAAGATACTACTGACCATGCACAAAGGCACTGACTAGTAGGGGTTAATAAATAGTAACATCTAACAGTCAGGTTTGCAGCAAGAAGAGAAGAAATAAGACAGACCCATCAACAGAACACAATAAAAGACAAGCGTTCAGTCAACCAGAAGTCATGAACCAGTGTTCTAAATGGATGGACTGACTCCGTCGTTTTTAGTAAGTATCACATTTTATATTATTACTGTAAACTTAATACATTCTGTGAAACCTGTGAAGTCATACTCTTACTAGAGTTGCTCTGTGATGATTGAAAACTGAAAGATGCTTTAGATTACCTCTCCTTAACTGCCTATAATTATATCCTTTCTGCCAATTACAATTAATGTGACACCCCAGAGTTTATACCATTCATTTCAACATTGGAAAGCCAAACCATCAGCATAAGCCACTGCCACATGTCACACGTTCTTTGCAATTCCTCCATAGCCCCTCCATGATATCCAGCTCAGTCTAAACCAGTCTGTTTAGTCTTAGAATCACATTGAGTTGGAGATACATTTTGGACCTATGATTCTCCCCAACATGAAAAATTTACTTTTATCTTCAATCATTGCTCACTTCTGCCCCTACCTAAGCTTCCATTGAAAACCTATACATGCGTTTATTGCCACAAAACTATTGCAATATGTTTTCTTGCTGGCTTCAAAAGCTGCATTTTCACACTTTGCACAAATCCATTACAAATGCCCTCTGCTATGTTAAGTAATAATCATTCTCTCGCTTTCACTACAATGATTCATAAGGGCATCCCATTGTCTTGTACACTCCATTCAAAATGCTATCTTTATTTTTAAACATCTCCATGCCCCATCTCACTCTGTCTTCTTTGCTACTGTTCTCTCCAAATTCACTGTTCCACTGATTTAAGACATTTTGATAACCCTATCAGTTGCGGTAAAAATCGAGACTTCTTTGAAATCTCTTCACTTGTGATGGTGAGGTCTTTCATCTCTGAAACTTTGATGAGAGGATTATCAGAGAAAGTGGGATAGGCCAAAAGCTGTTTTATCATCATTCATACCTGACTGGGATCTCAAATGAGACTTGAGTCTGAGTCTTGCAGGTGTCTCATCCATCAGCAAACCAATGGTATTGAAATAGGAAATCGACAGAAATAGATTAAGATCAGAGCAGTCCTGTTTCAATTGCTCGCCCAATCAGTTCCCTCCCAGAGGAGAGGGATACATTTTCCATCATTATGCAAATTTTCTCCCAAACATTATCACTCCTTTGTTACTTTTTCTTTGTCATACTTTGACAGTGCTAACAGTTGTTGCTTCTAATTCTTCTGTTGCCTTCTCAGATTCACTTGCCTTGCAGAAATTCAGAAAGCTTTAGGAAAAGTTTAATGTTAAAGAAGTTCTTTTGGAAATAGTATTATAGAAAATTTTTCCCTGTGCTCTATGAATTGGCTTATGGGGACATAATTAGTCACTGAATACATCTGATTCATGCATGATTTTGATTGTGATTTCAAACTGCAAGTACACAGAAGTCTTATTGTATCTGACAATGAGGTACAGCAGAGCAGAATAACAAGATGAGTCACAAACTATTTAGGGTGAAGTTAGTGGTATTCTGAAATTGTAATTCTAGGGTAAGGTCAATCTGTTTTTAAAAACCTAAAGAATTTTTCACACTTCTTTCACTTGCAATGATACAATGCATTGTGTAATGTACAAATAATCTAAATTTGTAAGCTAATTTAACATATTATAACACTTCCTATAACCTTTAATCTGCTCCTACATGGGCCACATCTGACAAAACCACCAATAACATTTTTTCATGTACTTCTGCACCTCTTTGTGACTTTTAACCAAGTGACTGACATTGTGTCTCTATATGGTTTCTCCTCTATAATGCACTTTTGTGAACTAAGGTTCTCATCTGGTTTTTCATATACTCATATTTAGAACATAACTTATATGTATATATGGAAAACAAGCATTAGAAAAGACTATGCAGAACTATAGTAAGTTACAAAATCTAATATTTTATATTATTGTAAGAATGCTGGAACTAATAATCATGAATAATCATTAGACATACTTTAACCCTTTCACCATAACTCTTTATCTTGGAACCATGCTGAGGTTATCTCCCTGTCTATGTCTAAAAGTTAATAATGCCAAAACCTGACTTATATCAAGTAGCATGGATTATTTTAGCGCTTATACTAACACCTTCCCATTAACATCTATACAAGCTACTGAATAATTGAATTTATTTAGATCACAATTACATGTAACTATAACATAACTCTTTTCATATTAATTCTTCGCTTTGTCAGTTCCATCCCAAGCCTTCTGTATTAAACCTGATTCTTTAGTTGTATTATCCACCTGGCATCTATCATCAGTGCACTTCGCTTTCTTCATTTTAGTTTCCATCACTTTCATCTAGATTTGTTACTGCTACCTTTCCCCTTCACTGGAATAAACACCAACTGTTATAAACCTCTCCTTTCTTTAAAGGTTACCAATTATTCAGTTATTTCTTTTCTTGCCAAACCTTGATTCTAAATAGTGTAGCATGGATCTATTCTGAAATTGAAGTTAATTATTCTAAATTTGGGTTATTCTTTGTCATTTTTCAAAGCCAACCTAAACTTCAGTACACAATAATCATTGTCTTTTAAATGTTCTCCACGGATAATTGATCAATGTCGTTCCCAAAAACCAGGTCCAACAATGCTTTCTTTCTCATTGTACTGGAAACATAGTGCTGTGGAAAATTTCCCTGAGCACACACTAGGAACTCATGTCCACACCTACTCTTTACACACCTATTATTACAATCTACATTCATTATTACTATTCTATAATTCTTGCACTTCTTTGTAATTTACATGTAAATAGCTCTCGTAAAAGAGTGATGAGGTTTAATAAATATGTAGATGAACCTCTGAGGAAAGCTATGATATCACAATGGCCTGAGTGGCCATGCTTAATGTTTTGCTAAGACATTGAACCCTATGTACTTTGGAGCATGCTGCTCTGTAGCATTACCATAATGTACAGTGTACCAATGAACATGATTTAACCATATCTATGAAGTCTCGCCTAAGTTTGTGTGGAGACCTGAATAACTCACATTAGAACATGGTCCAACACTCTACATTTTTCCCACTAGCTGGTGACCTGTCAATTGCACTAAACAACGTAAGTGCTAAATAGATCCCTTGATCCCCCTGTGATATCCTCATTCTCCTTAATCAGTACTGTTACTTTGCCCCTTTGCTTTCTTTTCTATTTTTCCTGACACTGTGAATCTAGAGTATTAGTCTTGCGATTCTTTGTTATAGTCACAACCGCTTATTGTCATATTGGCAAACCCCTAACTGTCCATCACCAATCTCCTTCCCCAACAGGATGTAACTAAGCCAATCATGGTGCCATGGACTTAACTCTGGCTGCACTCCCTATTAACCATCATTTTAATCAGTATTCAGAACTGAATATTGGCCTACTGTGTTCATCCAGATCCACACTTTGTTGTCATTGAATAGTGGAGATTCTCATGCACTCAGGGAACTCCTGCACTTCCTGCTTGTTTCCTCTTAATTCTTCAGGGGCTGCTCATTCCCTCTCTTCCTGCATACCTCTAAGTTGTGCAATGTCTCTTAGTATTAGCGTGCTATCCATGTAGATCTCAACCTCTCATATGTGCTGCAGTGATGCTAGCTGCTATTCAAGCCGCTGCTAGTGACAACACTACCTGTACACATGGTTGCTCAAGACACAAAAGGAGTCCCAGAATTCCCACCTAGTACTACAGCCTGTCTGCTCAAGGTCAGAGCAGCCCTTTCTTTTTGCTATCTACGAGAAAATAACCTTGCTACTAATACTAAATGCTGGTACTATTAATAAGCTTTAATAATACCGATAAACCTCAATAACCCAACAATTTATAAGGAAAAGAGAAGACTTGCCTGCTACTTATTTCCCTTTTGTTGGCGTCAATTAAATATACAGGAAGCTAACTAACTAGTTAACTTACATTTTTAATGTTCTTAATCACAGCCTTTTAGATTCACTTTCTCATGGAGTTTTAGTGGGAGGGAAAAGAACAGCAGTTTTCGGCAGACAACCAACTTTGCCTGTGACCTGTTTCTCTTTTCCTTCAAACTCCAGTGTGCTTCCGGATATTGATGATAGGTCTGAATTTATCTTCTCTCTAGGGCTATCGTTTCTTTTTTTTCCCCAGGTCTATTACTGCTGCTCCAAGCTCTCTCTGTCTTTACATAATTGTGTGTCTCGGACTCTTGCAGCATCTGTGAAGTGGTAGATGTTATAGATGCTGAGAACAGACAAGCACGTAACATGAGGCAGACTGTAATGTCGGATTTACACATTGTAAAGACTGGAATAGCTCATGTCAAAAAGGTAGTGAATTTCTTCAATTTTACTGGGCTAGTCATTTAGGGCAACACGTCCTGGTAGTGGTAAGTGGGATATGCCAGGTTTTGTAATATACCAAATGTAGTTAACAGTCTAATGAAGTCTGCGCATTTATCTAATAGTGATCAAAATTTGATTGTAGAGTTTTAAAGAAAGAAATCTGAAAAAGTTACTAAATTCTAGATTTACATAAGGCAAACTTCAAAGGGATGAGACAAAGAATGTTCACAGCAAACAGGGCTCACTTCTTATTGAATAAAACAAATGTGATCCATACAAGATCTTTAAAAAAGGATTTTGTACAATGCAAAACCAAATGCTACCCCTTAGGGACAAGATCTCCACTTTGCCAAACAAAATACAGCCAAGGACTATAAAAAGTTAAAATATAACACAAAATTAAAATCAGAAGCACATATACATAAAAACACCTGGAAAAGTAGTTGGATATAAAATACAAAGCAAGATAACAAAACATATAGTAACAGCTAAAAAAGTTTGAAAATAAATTTGCAAGGAAGATTAAAAGCAATAAAGTTCTTTTTAACAATGATATCACAAAATAAAAGCTGATAAGAAACGATGTGAGCCGAAGGAAAATATGCAAATAGCAAATGTTTGAATAATTTGAATGCATTCCATCACTACTTATAGATGGGAAGAGATCAATACACCAGCAAAATCGCAAGAAACTAATATTGACTTGTGGGACAGATTTACACAAATTAATGTCTGCACTGAAGAAAATAACAGCACCAAAGCATAACAATTCTGTATGACCAGATGATCCCCATCCTAGAGTTTTGAAAGAGGTTGGTGACAACATTGCAGATGCCCTAGTTACAATCATGTAACTGTCATTCTCATGACTGGGAAAACATTCCTGTTAGCAGGGAAGCCAATGGCTTCATGGTATCATCACCAGATTATTTAACCAGAGACCCTAGCTATTGCTCTGGGAAAATGGATACAAATCTCCTCCATGAATGAATGAAAAATTATTAGAAAATTTCTCTGTCACTCTGTCATTTAAGAAAGGTGACAGAAGAAAGCTGGGAAATTATAGGCCAATTAGCTTAATATCTATTATTAGGAACTTGTTAGACTCCATAATTAAGAGTTAGGTAATTGAACACATTTTTAACTGATAAGAGAGATCGGTTATGGATTTGTAAGGCCACACCTGATGAACACAAATATTTTGAAGAAAAACCTACCCTACCGGATCAAGAATGTCACTTATATTGACTTCCACAAAACATTTAATATGTATCCATTCATAACAGACAGCTAGCTAAAAGTGAAAGCTGTGGAATTGAATGCAAACTGTTGACTTGGATAACAAATTTGTTGAGTTGGGAAACAGGCACAAGGGGCAAAACGGCCTACTCCTGTTCCTATCTTTTATGGTTTTGTGGTCTTAAGAAGAAACAGAAAGCTGTATGTCAGTACAACATGGGTAAATGTAAAGTTATACATGCCATATGAAAAACAGTAAAACAGAATTACTTAAATAGTGATTTATTGGGAAATGTGGATGTATCTGGGAGTCCTTGTACACCACTCAATGAAAGTAATCAGGCAGGTCAGCAAGCAATTGGGAAGACAAATGTTATTTTGGCCTTTATTGCATAAGGAGTGGAGTTTAGAGGAAATGATTTCTTACTATAGCTGTACAGGACCTTGGTGAGAACACACCTGGAGGATTATGTGCAGTTTTGGTCTCCCCAGCTACGAGAAAAATTACTTGCCATAAAGGGAATGCAGACAAGGTTCACTAATCTGATACCAGGGATAGCAGAACCTATGAACAGAGGTTGGCGTGACTAAGCATCATCCACTAGCGTTGACAAGAATGAGAGGGAATCCGATTGAAATGTAGAAAATTCTAGCAGGGATGGGCAAGGTGATGCAAGCGGGATGTTTTACCTGGCTGGGGAGTATAGAACTAAAGGACAAGTCTCAGAATACAGGCTGGGCAGTTTAGGGCTGACTTGTATTCATGAACCTTTGTAATTCTCAACCACAGAAGGCTGTGGAAGTCAAGACACTGAATATATTCAAGAAAAAAAAAATTTTTTTTAAATTTTAAGGCATCAAGGGTTCTGGGAAGAAATTCTCAAGACATAAGAGATAGAGAATCAGTCATGATCATTAGGACTTATGGAAAATACTGAAGGGCTGAATGATCTACTCCATCTCCTAGTTTCTATATTTCTAGATCAAGTTTTCTGATGACACAAAGAAAGGTGGCATTATGAGCTGCGTAATTGGAAGCATACTTTTTACTTAACCTCCACCCATCCTTCTTTACCGAACAAAATCCTGTGAGATCATTCATTTTTCCTGGGACAAACACAAATATTTGCCACAACCTTCTGAATTTCAGGCTGATTTATCCTCAGTGTTCAGTTATTCTTTGAGCTGAGAAACTTGTTGTGGATCCTTCCATTCAATTTGAATAAGTAATCTTCCACTTTTGCTTTAAAAATCCTATAAGTATGGACATGCCAGCTTTAAATCACTATGGATATGAATACTGTTATGATTCTAGTTGATGTTATTTCTGAACAAGTCAGAACCCAGACCAGAACTGGACTTGGCTTTGATATTTTTTGGTTTCAATGTGGTGGTCTTTCAATAAAACACAGACACACAACCCTGAAGATTTGAAATTAACGGTAAAACAGAAGTTTATTACCCAAAAAATGGAGATAAAATAGAATTTTCAAATTATTTACATACAACAAAAATTTAAAGTTTTGAAACATACAGTAAAATATAATCCCAACTGAGAGAAATTTCTTCTCGTTCAGATGTATAGGGCTTAATTTAGCTGTGACGTCAATTTCTTGTTTTAAGAAACCTAGGTCTTTCATACATCTGAGTGTAAACTTTCTCAGATTCAAACTACTCCCTTCAGGGTTTTAACTAAATACTTTCGACCTGAAGCTTTTAAAATAAACTCTTTACACTGAAATAATCACTTCCTAAACAGTCCTAAATGACCTCCCTTTCTCAGGAGAAACTATTTCACATTTACAGTTTCAGGCAAAACATTTATAAAACTTCCCAAATTGAAACCAAAAATCTTTCTTCCAAGCTAGGGGTGTTTTTCCCTAAGTATCTCTCCACCCTTCCCAAAAAAAGTTCTATCTAAAAGTCAAATGCACTGCACTGTTTACTTGGTTCACTGTAAATGTAAACAAAATTTCATTACTCCCCAGGAAGTGTCCTTCTAATACTATGTTTTAAAAGAAATCACCAAGGGTGCAAAAATGCTTAAAGTTAATCATTAAAACCATTCAAACAGATAGAAAGCCCATATACCACCAGTTCAAAAGTCTAAAAATAAATGATGGTACAATATATCGCCCACCTTGCCTCACGACAGACAGAGACTGATTTTTGGTATTCTCCTCCCACTGCATCTGTACAGGTCTTTCACAGCTAAGTATTCAAGATGACCATTTTCTGTCAGGTGGCTAATTCTGATTTCTTCCTCTAGCATCAAGCTAGGGAAATCTTGTGGTTTTATTTCCACACACATGCACTCCAACTCTCCAAGCTAAGCTTAAAGCCCTCAATATCAAAGCCTGAATAACAACTTTCTCCTTTTGATCCCCTGTTACCATGAGCTGCACCCCACACAAGATCAAAACTGCAACTGCCTTATGTGAAGAACATTCAGATAAATTAAACAAAAGAATTCCTTAGCCCATCTCCATGTCAATATGTTTCAAGCTGAAAAACAAGCTGGTTTTTGTGTTTTCAACACATCTTTTTGATACTGTCACCCAAATGAATCATTTATGTCTCTCGTGTAATTTATTACCCTTTCTCCAGACTGGCTGTTCCTATTAAGGAACTGTCTTGTTGACCAACTATGTTTAGTTTATTTTCATCTGGGATCTACACAATAATTCAAATATTTCAGTTTTTGTCTAGCAAGGCACGGTCTAAACTCACAAGGCCTCCTTCTGGGTTCAGAGGTAATAAAACTACCAATGCACCACAAGATCTTCCTAATCCTTTTTGTTAAGTATCCAAATGTGCTCTTAAGCACAAATGAATATTTTCTTTTCCATCACCAAATCATCCATGGTATCCCTTCACCTATTAAACAGCACCAGGAAATTACCTGTGTTCTCCAATTGATTAATTTACGTGCAAAGCCTATTAAGGGCAATGCAGTGTAAACTTTCTGGCTCCACCAAAAGCTTAACAACAGGCCATTTTTTTAAAGTTTCTAACTTCCAACTCTGATCTGACAAGAAAAATGTAGGTTCTGAATCAAATTTATTTTTATTTAGCTTGCATTTAGCTTCTTATTCTGCAACCATAAACTTATATTTCTTTAACTTTGAGTTTTATGATTTAGGAATCAGATATCTGCAACAACTGAAATTGTTAAATTAAGTAAAAGACAAACTATGGTAATTTGATTTCAATCAAAGAAAATGTGGCCTCATTTTCTCTATGACTGTAAAAGTTTGATGTGAAGATGCTGATGTTGGACTGGGGTGGACAAGATAATAATCACATGACACCAGGTTATAGTCCAACAGGTTTATTTGAAAACGCAAGCTTTTGGAGCTCAGCTCCCCCCTCAGACACAGTGTAAGAGGGAGAGCATAAGACACATGTAAACATGGTTTTGTGAAGGGTAGGTCATGCCTCACAAACCTTATTGAGATCTTTGAGAAGGTGACCAAACAGGTGGATGAGGGTAAAGCGGTTGATGTAGTGTATATTGATTTTAGTACAGCATTTGATAAGGTTCCCCACGGTAGGCTATTGCATAAAATAGGGAGTCATGCGATTGAGGGCGATTTAGCGGTTTGAATCAAAAATTGGCTAGTTGGAAGAAGATAGAGGGTGGTGGTTGATGGGAAATGTTCATCCTGGAGTTCAGTTACAAGTGGTGTACTGCAAAGATCTGTTTGCGGCCACTGCTGTTTGTCATTTTTATAAATGACCTGCATGAGGGCATAGAAGGATGGGTTAGTAAATTTGCAGATGACACTAAAGTCGTTGGAGTTGTGGGTAGTGTGGAAGGATGTTGCAGGTTACAGAGGGACATAGATAAGCTGCAGAGATGGGCTGAGAGGTGGCAAATGGAGTTTAACGTGGAAAAGTGTGAGGTGATTCACTTTGGAAGGAGTAACAGGAATACAGAGTACGGGGCTAATGGTAAGATTCTTGGTAGTGTGGATGAGCAGAGAGACCTCGGTGTCCATGTACACAGATCCCTGAAGGTTGCCACCCAGGCTGATAGGGTTGTTAAGAAGGCATATGATGTGTTAGGTTTTATTGGTAGGGAGATTGAGTTTCAGGGCCATGAAGTCATGTTGCAGTGTACAAAACTCTGGTGCGGCCACACTTGGAGTATTGCGTACAGTTCTGATCGCCCCATTATAGGAAGGATGTGGAAGTACTGGAAAGGGTGCAGAGGAGATTTACCAGAACGTTGTCTGGTAAGGAGGGAAGGTCTTATGAGGAAAGGCTGAGGGACTTGAGGCTGTTTTCATGAGAGAGAAGAAGGTTAATAGGTGACATACAAGATGATCAGAGGATTAGATAGGGTGGACAGTGAAAGCCTTTTTCCTCGGATGGAGATGGCTAGCACAAGGGTACATAGCTTTAAATTGAGGGGTGATAGATATAGGACAGATGTCAGAGGTAGGTTCTTTACTCAGAGAGTAGTAAGGGCGTGGAATGCCCTGCCTACAACAGTAATAGACTTGCCAAGTTTAAGGGCATTTAAATGGTCATTGGATAAACATATGGATAATAGTGGAATACTGTAGGTTACATGGGCTTCAGTTTGGTTTCACAGGTCGGCGCAACATCGAGGGCCGAAGGGCCTATACTGCTCTGCAGTGTTCTGTGTTCTACACAGAATTTATAAGCAGAATGGTAACAATCCCAAAACCTGCTGCCTGTTGTTGAATCTTTAATCAGTTAGGAAGGAGACTACTAATTGGAATGCAAAATCCAAACTCCTTTAAGACATTGTCCCGAGATAACTAAAGGTTTTACCAAAGTATACAAGAGGTGACATCTCAGGTCAGACAATGCATTTTGCTGTGAGGTCTTGCTTAAAATCTTTCTATGTTTTAAACTGAGGTTTTTATGAGCAAAACAGAATGTATCTGCAACTACACAAACATCTTGGATGAAATAATTCATGTGTGTGCGTCTGTGTCTGTCAGAAGGAAAGAGAACGAGTATGTGTGTGTATGTGCATGTGTGTCCATGTGCGCTTCAGAGAATGTGGGTGTGAGGACTGTATGTGTGTGAGATTGTGTGTGTGTGTTAGAGAATGTGTGTGTGAGAAAGTGTGTGTGAGAGAGAAGGTCTTTGTAAGTGCAAGTGTATGTATGTGTATGTTTGTGTGAGAGTGTGTGCTTATGTGTGTGTGTTGGTTTCGGAATATATAGTGCGGTGGGGTCACCTGTAGTGCGACATGAACCCAAGATCACAATTGAGGCCATCCTCGTGGGAATGGAACTTGGCTATCAACCTCTGCTCAGCAATTTTGTATTGTTGTGTATCGCAAAGTCCATGTTGGGAGACACTCACCCGAAGATTGGAGGCTGAATGTTTTCCAAAGATTTACAAAGCCAACACACCTGGACATCACATTGTATTAGGCAATGGGACCCCTTTGTGAAAACCTCTCTGGCTATGCTGAGGGCATCTTGAAACCCATTGTACAAAAAAACCCAAGCTTCTGTTGTGACACCACAGATTTCCTACAGAAACTCAGCACTTATGGACCAGTCAAACCAGAGAACTCTTGACTTCTGAGGAAGGGTCACCGGACCCAAAACGTTAACTCTGTTTTCTGCTTCACAGATGCTGCCAGACCTGCTGAGCATTTCCAGCAACGTTGTTTTAGTTCCTAATTTATAGCATCCACAGTTCTTTTGGTTTTTATCTCTCTCTCTCATACACACACACACACACACACACACACACTCACTCACACTTTCTCAAACACTCATACACACATGCACACACTCTCTCTCTTTCTCTGTCTCTCTCATCCTCACACAGACACACACATGAATTATTTTATCCAAGATGTTTGTGTAGTTACAGATACATTCCGTTTTGCTCGAAAAAATACAACCTGGCCCAGTTTAAAACATAGACAGATTCTAAGCAAGACCTCACAGCTAAAATGCATTGTCTGACCTGAGATGTCTCCTCTTGTATACTTTGATAAAACCTTTAATCGTCTCGGGACAACCTCTTGAAAGGAACCTGGATTTTGTCTTTCAATCAGTAGTCTCCTTCCTAACTGATTAAAGGTTCAACAATAAATGGCTAGTTTTGGGGTTGTTACCTTTCTGCTTATAAACTCTGTGTCTTATACTCTCTCACACACACACGGTGTCTGAGGGAGGAGCTGAGCTCCAAAACCTTGCTTTTTCAAGTAAACCTGTTGGACTATAACCTGGTTAATAAAGTGTGAAACTGGATGAACACAGCAGGCCAAGCAGTATCTCAGGAGCACAAAAGCTGACGTTTTGGGCCTAGACCCTTCCTGGTGTCATGTGATTCTTAACACTGTAAAAGTGTAGAACTGGCTCTATTATGAATGGTGTAAAGCTGGGAACAGTAGTAGATGCCCATAGTGACTCAGGTGTTCAAATATTATGAACGGTTGCAGAAATTAATCAAAAGAAATATGCTGACCTGCATATCTAGAGGAAGAATGCAAGGCAGTAAAAATCATGCTTTAACCCTTCAAATCCTTGGTTAGACCACACATTGAGTACTTTGAACTGTTGTGGGCACTACACCTCGGGAAAGATATTTTGGCCTTGAAGTCAATACAATGTAAATTTATCAGAATGCTACCTGAACTCCAAGGGTTAAATTAAATGGAGAGGTTATAAAATCTAGATTGTATTCTCTGCAGATTGGAAGATTGTGGGGTGATTTGATCAAAGTTTCAAAATGTAAAAAGGAACAGATAGGGACAAATTATTTTCACAAGCTGGGAAGAAAAGAACAAGGAAGCATAGGTTAAAAATCAGAACCAGAGCCTACAGGGGTGAAATTAGTAAAGACATCTGCACATAAAGAGTGATAGAATTTTCAAACTCTATCCTGTAAATGGCAGTTGATGCTGAATCTAATATTAATTATTTTTGTTAACCATATGTTTTAAGGGATCTGGGAGAAAATTGGCTATATGAAGTCAGGTTACAAATCAGCCATAATCTCTTCAATGAATTCAAAAGGCCTAAATGGGCTTCTCCAATGTTCCAATATTGTTCATTATGAGAGATGAAATCAAACAACATAATGATGACAATCGTTTATTAAATTTGGAAAAATAGTTTGCATTGCTTTAGTATAAACAGTATTTATTCAAATAATTGGTTATTTTCACAAATAGCATAAAATCATTTATCGTAACAGTTCTAAAACCACATTAGCAGCTCAACAAAGATCGGTGCTATAACCATGCAACTGAATTTAGTAATAATCTTCTAGAAACTTCACAAAAGCCAATGTCAGCCACACAGTCATCACTGATGTACCTCTGGATGGATCTGGAATGCTAAATATTATCTTAAACTCTGCTGCAGACGCAATCATCTCCAGAGAATCTCCTACAATTGAATTGCAAGTTGCACCATCTGACAAAAAGAGGTTTTAATGATTTTTCAGTTAGCCACAGGCATGACCCATAGGCAAGGGGTGATCCTTAATGTAAGCCTTTGGTTTGATGACAATTTCTTCTCCTCTTCCAGGAGACTTAGTCACATTACTCTCACAGCACTGAATCCAATTGCCTTTTTAGCCATACAAATTTGAAATAGCAGCCAGTTTAGGAGTCAGCACTGATGCAGAAATTGTATTTTAACCAAAACTTCCTCAGAAGACTTTTGAGATATTTAAAGAAACTGACTACAGTTGCTTTCCTGTTGGTGAGCCAGTCACCTGAGCCCCCACAAAGGAATTCTAGGCAGCCAACTCCAGTTCTATACATTTGGACTCCATCATGAAAAACAAAACAATTTTAAACTGGAGTCCTTCAGTTGGTCCGTGCTTAAGTTATTACTATATGAACAATCTCTTCATATTTTCCAATTCAACCTCAATGTATCTTTGCAAGTGTGCAGTGCTGTGAGGTATTCCCCCATGCTTGGCCGTGCTAAGTTGCCCATAGTGTTCAGGGATGTGTAGATTAGGAGGGTTATGCGGGATGTGTCTGAGTGGGATGCTTTGAGGGTTGGTGTGGACTTGTTGGGCCAAAGGGCCTGTTTCCAAACTGTAAGGGTTCTGTGGTATGCTTAAGAATGGTTGAAATAAACATCATTTCTGGTTTAAATTTACCGCAGTAAATGTTGTAGTTAAACTACACTAACTAGAGGACATGGGAGCAGGGGAAATGTGCCCCATATGTTTAATAAAAGGTTAAAAGTTAAATCACAATTTGCTTAGTGAGGAAAGGGAGAGAGATTTGCTTTAAAACTAATGACCTGCCCACAATGATTAATGACAAAATAAGCAAAAATGATTACAAAGGCAGTTCAGTTACATCCTAGCAATTCAGCATTAAATGTTTACTGCTATAAATTAACAGTGATCGGACCCTGAGATGGAAATAAATTAGAATGATTTATTTAGAATTGGACCCATTAAATATTTCACGTTAATAACATTAAATGCAAGTCTATTCAATACATTCAAGCTCTGTATTCAGACTTAACAATATTACTGGATCTTACAATACCCTGTCCTTTTGAGCTGGTGGAGATGATTTGGTTGCTTTGTCTTTCTCCAGGAAAATTATGTTAGCTGGGTGAGATGTCATGGTGATAATTCTCTATCAATAGGGGTATTATTCATTACTTCTTGATTCTCTGTTCACTCCACATTTATTTATTCCTATGTACCAGCTAGCTTAAAATTCACTTCTCTTGCTTTGACGGAAACAAGTGCAACTAAATGACACACTCATGTCCAATTACATATGCAGTTATAACAATACAATCCTCCTTCTATAATCTCTTGTTCTCTGTTGGAGATGGAATTTTCAATTTTATAGAGAATCCATCTACCTTTACACAGGAAAGAAATCTTACCCATTCCACTGTGACTACTATTGCATGAGTTACTAAAAGAACTATAGCTAAACAAAGGACAAAGAAGTAAAGATTTTGATATCAGGAGCGCTATCCTATGTGTCCCTACTTTCCTGAGAAACCACCTTATTCGTAGTGATCAATCTGAAAGAAACATACACACACTGAGTTCAGCTCTTCTAGTGTTTCTAGCCTGGATGCTCTTTAAATCAATGTAACACCAGCACTGAATCATATGTTCCTGCCTCTACTTCTCAGCTGTTTGCCAATAGGCACCATTGCACAGGCTCAGGAAAGAGAGCAAGTGTTGGGAATGGTACCATTACTGGGGTGTTACTGAGTTAGCAACATAAAAACCTGGACCTGTGCTCTGGAGATACGGGATTACATATTAGATTAGATTAGATACACTACAGTGTGGAAACAGGCCCTTTGGCCCAACAAGTCCACACTGCCTCTTGGAGCATCCCACCCAGAACCATCCCCTTATAACTCACACACCCCCTGCTGTATTGCCTACTGTATGGCAAGAGGATGGGACATGGAAAGAATCATAATATTGCAAGAGAACAGCCTTCTCCGCCCTCACCTATCATGCCAACTCATTGGGTATCCAAGGTTCCCATGCAATAGGAGAATAAGATGTAGAGTAGAATCTTATAGGGGTCTGACCATCATGGGCTATGAAGAAATGTCTGACAAAATCGGGTGACAATTGTGGCGAGACCCATCTTGACATCAAGATCATCTCATTCCATCTTTAATGCCTTTTATAAGTGACATGTGAGATTCTTGCTAGGAGGGGTAATATGCCAAATGACATTGATTATGGTTTGTTAAATGCCTTGTTAATGTCACAACACATCTTATTAATATTCAGACTCCCATCTCACCAGACTCGCCAAACAATCAGTGTGAAATCTTGACAAGGAAATCAGAGCAAAGACCTAGCAGGAGTTATGGCTGATGTGTGATTTATAGGAACCTGTTAGTGGTCTGGGCTTGTGGAGTTGTCAAGTCAAGGTTGTGAGCCACAGTCAGTCCATCAGATTCGCCTGCAGAAATTTATGGGAAAGGGAAAGGGGGTTAATGGGTGAGGTGCGAGTACTGTTGTAACCACAACACAGTGTCTCAGTCGTGTACTTGACATTACTAGGGGAAGCAAGCTTTGGTGAAAGACTTGGCACATGTGTTAAGATACAGCAGATGGATTTGCATGGTGTCGGGTCTACAATAAAGCTTTGCTAGAAGATCATAATGTGGAAGGAGAGGCCCCTGCAGCCAGGGACACCAGGTTTCAAGGGGAGGGCAATGTATGATCACAAATGGCATGATCACCTTGAATGCCACCCTAGATGAGGAGATGACAGATGTAGAAGCACATAGACAGGCTTGGTGGGACATGTGAATCCTGTGGGGTTAATAAGGTGGCCATTAGGAAGGGAAGGGGATGTTGATATTTGCTTAGGAACACACATGGAGTAGGTAGGGATGAGTGGCTGTAGCAGTAAGGGAGGGGACTGCAGCACACACTATTCAAAAGACTTTTAAAGGGGAACACCATTGGTCACAGGCCCATGGAAGGTAGAGCACACAGGTGGCCTTCTTACAGCAATGACCCTCTCTGTGTGTTGCACCTCCATGGCACAGCCACAGCTGGAAAACTCTTTAACAGCTGTACCTTTGAGCTCAGTGAGAGACAAATATTTTGGATCAGAGATAGTAGGAACTGCAGATGCTGGAGAATCTGAGATAACAAGGTGTCGAGCTGGATGAACACAGCAGGCCAAGCAGCATCAGAAGAGCAGCAAAGCTGACGTTTTGGGCCGAGACCCTAATCCAGAAATGGGGGAGGGGAAGGGGATTCTGAAATAAATAGGGAGAGGGGGGAGGGGTGCAGAGTTAGGAAGGTGATAGGTCAGTCCACAGAGGATGGAAAGGTCAAGGGGCTGGGGTGAGGATGGGAGGTAGGAGAGTGGTTTGGAGCTTGAGGTGGGAGGAGGGGATAGGTGGAAGGAAGGACAGGTTAGGGAGGCAGGGACGAACTGGGCTGGTTTTGGGATGCGGTTAAGGGAAGGGAGATTTTGAAGCTTGTGAAGACCTCATTAACACCATTGGGCTGCAAGGTTCCCAAGCAAAATATGAGGTGCTTCCTGCAAAAATGCCATCCCCTAGTCCCAATTCCTTCGCCTCCACCGCATCTGCTCCCAGAATGAGGAATTCTACTCCCAAGCATCTCAGATGTCCTCATTCTTCAAGGACTACAACTTCACCCCCTCAGTGGTTGAGAATGCCCTCAACCATGTCTCCACATTTCTGGCAACGCATCCCTCACACCCCCTCCCGCAATAACAACCAAAACAGAATCCCCCTCATGCACATATACCACCCCGCCAACCTCCAGATCCAACGCATCATCCTCCGACACTTCCACCATCTGCAATCTGACCCCACCACCAAAGACATTTTTCCCTCCCCACCCTTATTTGCTTTCCGGAGGGACCACTCTCTCCAGGACACCCTTGTCCGCACCACATTCCCCTCCAGCTCCACCACACCCGGCACTTTTCCCTTCAACTGCAGGAAATGCCACACCTGCCCCTACACCTCCCTCCTCACCCCCATCCCAGGCCCTAAGAAGACCTTCCACATCAAGCAGATGTTCACCTGCACATCTGCTAATGTGTATACTGTATCCATTGTTCCAGATGTGGCCTCCTCTACATCGGGGAAACCAAGCGACCATTTTGCAGAACACCTACGCTCGGTTCACGCAAAACAACTGCACCTCCCAGTCACAAACCATTTCAACTTCCCCTCCCACTCCTCAGACGACATGTCCATCATGGGCCTCCTGCAGTCCCACAACAATGCCACCCGAAGGTTGCAGGAACAGCAACTCACATTTCACTTGGGAACCTTGCAGCCCTATGGTATCAATGTGGACTTCACAAGCTTCAAGATCTCCCCTTCCCCAACCGCTTCTCAAAACCAGCCCAGCTTGTCCCTGCCTCCCTAGCCTGTCCTTCCTCCCACCTATCCCCTCCTCCCACGTCAAGCCCCACTCCCGCTTCCTACCTACCAGCCTCATCCTGTCCCCTTAACCTGTCCATCCTCCCTGGACTGACCTATCCCCACCTTAACTCCCCACCTACACTCACCTTCACTGGGTCTACCCCCAACTCTTTGACCTGTCTGTCTCCTCTCCACCTATTTTCTCCTTTATCCATCTTCTAACCGCCTCCCCGTCTCTCCCTATTTATTTCAGAATCCCCTTCCCCTCCCCCATTTCTGGATTAGGGTCTCGGCCTGAAACGTCAGCTTTGCTGCTCTTCTGATGCTGCTTGGCCTGCTGTGTTCATCCAGCTCTACACCTTGTTATCCAAGCATTGTGGGTGTTGAGTAAGGATGGACAAATATTTCACTCAGGTTGGAGCTGGAGGCCCTGGCCACCACTACAGTGTCCTGAGCAGAAACTGCCAACAGGACAGATATGGTTCCATCTCTGGACGAGTGCCTTTGCCACCACTCAGTCTCCTTGTGAGGATGGAGGACCCGGACTGGCGTAAGAGTATCCCAACGCCAAATCACCATGCTTTTGGTCCTGAGGACCGGTGGCTGGAGCAATGCAGCAGTGTGTGTGACTCTCCAGCTGACCCAGAAGGTGATGGACCTGGATGTCCGTGACAGCTGCCAATCTGTCCATGGAGGCAGACAGACATTCACCTGATTTACTGCACTGTCACAGCTTCTAAGCAGCGTGGGCTATTGTGTCCCAGATGCTGTCAGCCATACTTTTTCCTCCCTGTGCATTTAGACGAAACTCCTGATTGCTGACACTACAAGGAAGTCTCCTGCCTAGGACTAAGCTGGTGGCTGGTCTCTGGCAATCCACCATGTACCAGCAAGTTAGGCCATTTCTTCCCAAGCCAGCTGTAGAGCTCTCACTGTGAGATGCCTCACCATAGTGTCTCTCTCTCTCTCTCTCTCTCTCTCTCTCTCTCTCTCTCTCTCTCTCTCTCTCTCTCTCTCTGTGGTTCCCATCAATGTGTGAGTATCTGGGCTGGTGGGGGTGCAAGAAGCAGCATTGCCAAAGCTTCATCTGAGGCCTCAGCACTCAGAGGTTAAGGAAGGCAGTTCATCCACAGCCAGCTACTTCTGTGCAAACATTGCCAGGAGGCGTGCAAAACTTGGAAGACAAAAGAGAGGGAGAGAGAGAAGTCTTCATGTCCAGTGGTGCTCTTTGATTGACAGTGACAGTGGAGTAAATGGGTGAGTGCTCACTGGCATGCAGAGTAATACTTATTTGTTTGATGGGTCATAAATATTTCTGCATACCTGTGGGGAGGCTGATTTCTGTACTCATAGTGGGTGAGGACATGGATATTGGGTAGTCCCACCTACAGGGGTTCTCTCTGCCCCAATGAGAACTGTCACTGCGCGGTGGAATGGATAAGCTGACAGTGGGTGACACGGCTGCTAGTCCATGTGAATGTGGGTTGAGGTGGTTTTCTGAAGGACTGAGGAGTGATCGAGGGATATACAAGTTGGGAGGCTAAGGGGAAAGAATGGTCAGGGATTGTGTTGCAGGTATCAGTGAGAGAGGTAGGGCGTGAGCCTTGGTGGGAGCTTTGTGCAGCGACACTGATGGATTGAGCGTGAGGTGGCAGAGAGGAGTGTGGCACTTATCCTGACGGAGAGCATAGGGTCATTAATGTTATTTTTGAATTGCTGGTCACTCCTCCATTTCCAGGAGATGGCACTAACCTTGGAGGTGATCTTAGACCAGGCTGGCATTGTCTGAGGCTATGACTACCTGGTAGTCATCCAGGAAAAGGACACATCTCTAGTGTTCCATCCCATTCAACAGAACCTCCAGGCCGCTGGTGTAGGTGCCATCTTCCCTTTTTCCAACATGTTCAGATCTATCTGTCAATGTGTAGGGCAACGTTGGAATGCCTATGCTTATCCAGGATCTCAGCATTGTTTTACAGCAGTATCCAGATATCTATTGAGCGGTGAGCTGTTCCGGGAATAACGTTTGTGGTAAGATGGGGTGAATATCCGACATGAGAGACATGAGTGTGGTAGGTAATAACTGAGCTGAATTTGGTAAGATACGGAGAGAAAACCCACCAAAAAACTCAACGCAACTCAAACTTAGCCAAAAAAAAAATCAGCCTATGGTTATATTACTTAATTTTCAATATATTGCAGACTACACTCTATTTGGAAAAGCACAGTCATTCATAAATTCATATTTTGACATTAGTTGACCTTTTGTGACAGGTCTTAACAGTTCTGACGGTGTTACTCATCTTTTACACACAATCTTTTCACCAGGTAATAGCTCTAAAGAGCTCTAGAACACCTGTAACACCCACCCAAAAGAAGCTCAGACCCCCAACTACCTCCAAAGGATACTTGATTCCCATACCCCTCAAAGGACTCTCCAACTCCACCCTCAAGGTGCCCTGGCACTATATTCACAGGAATACTTCAGTTCTCCAAAGGAGTGTCCTGCCCATCCAAAAGAGGTGCCCTGAGATGAGACATACACTTACCTGATCTAATCACCATAGCTCATTTCAGTGGACGCAGCTAAGCGGCCAGCTGCCTCCAGGAACGTGGACTCTGCCCCAAGTCCTGTCCCCATGAACAAGAGAAATGCCAGGTTCAGGAGCAGGGCTTGGATTTCCCAGTTTCCTCCAGCATTTTCCAGCAGTATTGGAGGTACTGTCCATTGTGGAAAATATGCTTGTATGTTATTAGGATGGTAACATAGCATATTTTAGGGACTAATGATATAGATTTAACCCTATTGGCTAAACAAAAACAATGCTAAGTAACAACTGCATGGTAACCATTTCCTTGCTTTTTCTTGATGTTAAATTTTCTCTGCATTTGCTTGATCTTTCCACCAGCTTCAATACAATATACAATATTACAATTGTACACAGTGGTAGAGTTAAATCAGTGATGATGAATTAACAGCCTTTCTGCTGGAGTCAATTCAAAAAAGAGTCAGAATACAGAATTGTCGGTTGATTCACCATTGCCTCACTTACATTAATGTCCAGAGCTAATTATTAACATATATTCCAGCATGTCTGTTCCTGCTGTTAGTGAGTCAGCACTTCAGGAACAAGTACAGTTGCTATAGAATTGGTAACATTTAATCTCCTAATTTGACAGGACTCATAATTGCACTTGTTTCTCACAGAACCTTAGGAAACACTTGTACAGGAATAGACCATTTAGCCCCTCACTCATTGCGCCATTCGATAGCATCATAGCTAATCTAAGAGCTAAATCAGATTTAAGTCCAATAATTTCCTTGCCATATCCCTCTTACTATTTACAGGTCAAGAAAATTTCAGTTTCAGACTTCACAAGTTTGTACAAAGCCTTATGTATAGAAGTCTTTCCTAATGTAATTCCTGAACTCCAGTTTTTAGAGTATGCCCCAAAGATGTAAATTTACCAATGAAAATAGTTTTTTTATATACATTTGTGGGATGTGGGCATCACTGGCTAGCCAGTTTTTCTTGCCCATCCCTAGTTGCCCTTGAGAAGGTGATGGTGAGCTGCCTTCTTGAACAGTTACAGTTCTCTGCTGTGGGTTGACCCACAATACTATTAGGGAGGGAATTCCAGGATTTTGACCCAATGGCAGTGAAGGAATGACGATATATTTCCAAGCCAGGATGGTGAGTGACTTGGAGGAGAACTTGGAGGAGGTGGTGTTCCCATGTGTCTGAAGCCCTTGTCCTTCTGTATGGAAGTGGTCATGAGTTTGGAAGATGCTGTCTGAGGATCTTTGGTGAATTTCTGCAGTGCATCTTACAGGTAGTACACACTGCTGCTATTGAACGTCTGCAGTGGAGGGAGTTAATGCTTGTGGATGTAATGCCAATCAAGCAGGCTTTGTCCTGGATGGTGCCAAGCTTCTTGATGGGACTGCACTCATCCAGATGTGAATGTCACTTGCCACATGCAGCCCAAGCTTGGATATTATCAAGATCTTGTAGCATGTGAACGTGGACTTCTTCAGTATCTAAGGAGTCACGAATGGTGCTGAATATTGTGCATTCAGCAAATATCCCAACTTCTGACCTTACGATGGAGGGAAGGTCATTGATGAAGATGGCTAAAGATGGTTGGGCCTAGGACATTACCCTGTGGAACTCCTGCAGAGATGTCCTGGAGCTGAGACGATTGACTGACAACAACCACGACCATCTTCCTATGTGTCAGGTAGGACTCCAACCACCAGAGAGTTTGCCCCCTGATATCCATTGATTCCAGTTTTGCTGGGGCTTCTTGATGCCACCCTCAGTCAAATATGGCCTTGACATCAAGGGCTCTCACTCTCTCCTCACCTCTGGAATTCAGCTGTTTTGTCCATGTTTGTGCCAAGTCTGTTATGAGATTAGGAGCTGAATGACCCTGGCAGAATCCAAACTGGGAATCACCGAGCAGGTTATTGCTGAGCAGGTGCTGCTTAATAGCACAGTTGATGACACGTTCCAGCATTTTATTGGCCGATTTGGATTTGTTTTGCTTTTTGTGTACAGGACATGCTTGGGGAATTTTCCACATTATTGGGTAGATATCAGTGTTGTAACTGTACTGAAACAGCTTGGCTCGGGGAGCAGCAATTTCTGGAGCACAAGTATTCAGTACTATTGCCAGAATGTTGTCAGGGCCTGTAGCCTTTTCAATATCCAGTGTCTCCAAACATTTCTTGATATCACGTGGCGTGAATCAAAATGTCTGAAGACTGGTATCTGTAATGCTAGGGACCACTAGAGAAGGCTGAGATGAATCATCCACTCGGCATTTCTGGCTGAAAATGCTTCAGCCTTATGTTTTGCACTGCTGTGCTGGGTTCTTCCATCATTGAGGATGAGGATATGTGTGGGGCCTCATCCTCCAGTGAGTTGTTTAATTGTCCACCACCATTCACGCCTGGATGAGGCAGGACTACAGAGTTTAGATCTGATCCATTGCTTGTGGAATCACTTTTTCTTCCTTTATTCACTCACAAGAAGAGGGCGTTGCTGCTAGGCAGCCTTTATTGCCCCTCCCTAATTGCTCAGAGGGAGGTAAGAGCCAATCACATGGCTGTGGGTCTGTAGTCACATGTCAGCAGATCAGGTAAGGATGGCAGATTTCCTTCCCTACAGGACATTAGTGAACCAGATGGGCTTTCCAACAATCGAGAATGGGTTCATGGTTATCATTAGATTCTTAATTCCAGATATTTTATTGAATTCAATTTTGACCATCTGCCAAAGTGGGATTCAAACCCAGGTCCCCAGAACATTATCTAGGTCTCTGGATTAACAGTCCAAAATAAATACCACTAGGCGACCACCTCCCCTGACAACATTCCCCTGCTTGCTGCTTTTGCTGTTTGGAGTGCAAGTAGTCCTGTTTGGTGGCTTCACCAGGTTGATACCTCATCTTCAGGCATGCCTGGTGCTGCTCTTGGCATGCCCTCCTGCACTCCCTATTGAATCAGGGTTGATCCCCTGGCTCTACGGTAATGGTTGAGTGAGCGATATACCGGGCCATGAGGTCACAGTTTGTGGAGTACAATTCTGCTGCTGTCATTGGCCCACGGCACCTCATGGATGCCCAATCTTGAGTTGCTTGATCTGTGCAAAGTCTGTCCCATTTAGCACGGTGGTAGGAGGTTGTTCTCAATGTGAAGACAGGGCATTGTTTCCACAAGGACTATGCAATGGTCACTCTTACCTATACTGTCATGGACAGATGCACCTGCAACTGGCAGATTAGTAAGGATGAGGTCAAGAATGTTTTTCCCCCTTGTTGTTTCCTTCACCCCCTGCTGCAGACCCAGTATAGCAGTTATGTCCTTTAGGACCCAATCAGCTCTATCAGTAGGACAGCTGCTGAGCCACTCTTTGTGGTGGGCATTGAAATCCCCCACCCAGAGTACATTTTGTGCCCTTGCCACCCTCAGAAGCTTCCTCTAAGTATTGTTCAACATTGAGGAGTACTGGTTCACCAGCTGAGGGAGGACAGTGTGCAGTAATCAGCAGGAGGTTTCCTTGCCCATGTTTAACCTGAAGCCATTCAACTTTATGGGGTCCAGCATCAATGTTAATGACTCCTACAGCAGCACCGTCCTGACAGTATACCACTGTGCCGCCACTTCTGCTGCGTCCGTCCTGCCAGTTTGACGGGGCATATCCGGCGATGGTGATGGTGGTGTCTGGGACATTGACTGTCAGGTATGATTCTGTGAGTATGACTACGTCAAGTTGTTGCTTATCTAGTCTGTGAAACAGCACTCCCAATTTTGGCACTCGTCCCCAGATGTTAGTGAGGCCATTGCATGATCAACAGGGCTTTTTGTGCTGTTGTCTTTTCTGGTGCCTAGGTCCATGCCAGGTGATTATTTATCTCTCTCAAAGCCCTACCTGTCTCCCATAATATCATAAACAGTTTGAACAATCACAGTTCCTCCTCACTATTACACTGGTTATGGTTGCATTTCATCACAATTGTAAATAGTCTTCTAGCAGCCTTATTGCTGAATTTCTTGCTGGATTACACTGGTAGCCATTAATTTACTGCCTTCCAAATAATTTGATTCATACCTTGAGCAGGAGAAGAATTAGGTCAAGATCTGAAGCTTGCATTTATGATATACGTCGCACTTGCACCATTAGATATAAATAACAGAACTAAAAAATACATATATGCAAGCGATATCCTCCTTATTGCACTGGTGTACACACTGCTGGTTTAGCTCTGAAAGAAGTTATAAGCCTTTTCTGAAGCACTTTATTACTATACCCATGCCCAATATAAGAAGTGATGAACTCAGAGTTATGTTACAGACTCAGCAATGAATGCAATCTAATTGTCCATAATGCCCATGTGCTTCTTATGTAATTTCTCACTCATAAATACAAATTATCTGCAGAGTTTAGCAGATCGGATTGCATTTTATGTACTTATAAACTCTAGATTGGTAGTCATTCAACAAAATACAATAATACACCACAAAAACCAAGAGAAGTGTGGATGCTGTAAATTAGGAACAAAAACAGAAGCTGCTGGAAGTTGCTGTGGTCTCCTCTACATTGGGGAAATGAAGCATTGATTGGGTGACCGCTTCACGGAACATGTATGCTCTGGTTGCAAAAAAGACCTTAAGCTACCTGTTGCCTGCCACTTTAACACACCACCCTGTGCCCTGGCCAACATCTCTGTCTCTGGCTTGCTGTAGTGTTCCAGTGAAGCTCAACTGAAAGAACAACACCTCATTTTCCACTTAGGGACCCTGCAGCCCTCTGGGCTCAATAATGAGTTAAATAATTTTACACCAGAACTCTCCCATGTCCTAGCCCTCTACCCCAGACACCCGGCCTCATTATCACATAGCCTACCATTATGCACTACCTATTGTGTGTGACTAACAGTCCCCTTTAACAACTATTTACCCTCTTAGCCAGATTGTTATCAACTCCTTTGTCTATCCAACTGCTCTTCTCTCTCTTCGGGATTCATCCTATCACTTACTCCCTACCCCATCGCCCTCCCTATTTTTTGCATGGAAACCGATGTTTTTCCCAGCTACCGTCAGTTCTGAGGAAGGGTCACTGGACCTGAAACTTTAACTCTGATTTTTTTCTTCACAGATGCTGCCAGATCTGCTGAGTTTTCCCAGCAACTTCTGTTTTTGTTCATGACAATACATCAGTTCGACTATCCATAGGAACTAGATTTGGACTTTACTACTGCACAATAGATACAAAGCTTTACAGATTCCCAAAATAAAATCACCGTATTATAATTTTCTCAGTCAACAGATACAAATATATCTTACCAAAGAAAGGTAACTGCTAGTTTAGTATCTCAGCCTTTACATAAAACTAAGCTATTTTGTTTTGAGTTGTGTCATGCCTTAACCATATGGGAGACAGAGAGTTGAGATAAGGACAAGATTTCCATGATAGAAGCCTGTAACGAGTGAAATGTCACAGGGATCAGTGCTTGGACGACATTTACAAAACCTATTCATGACTTAGATGAAGAAACTTAATGTATTATAGCCAAGTTTGTGAATGACACAAAAATAGGTAAAAAGGTTAGTGGAGAGGATGATACAAAAAGCTGACAGAGGAACTAGACAGGTTAAGCAAGTGACTAAGGTATTATGGGAAAAACTGAGGTTATGCACTTTGGCAGAAAGAATAGAGGAGGTGAATATTATTTAAATGAAGAAAAACTGTAGACAGCTACATGACAGAGAGACAGAGTGCTTGTGCATAAATCACAAAAGCTAGCATTCACATTCAGTGGGTAATAGGGAAAACAAATGGAATGACTACCTTTATTTCAAAGGGAATGGAATATAATAAGGGTGTATATATTTAAACTATACAAGGCACTATTCGTACCACAGCTGGATTACAATTTTGGGTCCCTCATCGAAGGAAAGATAAACTGGTGTGAAAGTAGTCCAAAGGAGGTTCACAAGGCTGATGCTGGCTACAGAGGTCCTGTTTTAAGAGGTGAGGTTGAGTAGGCTGGACTGTAGACTGGAAGGCTGTAGACTGGAATGTAGAAGTACATGAGGCAACTATATTGACACATATAAGATTCTTAGGGGACTTCACAGGGGAAATGTGGAGAGGTTGTTTCCCACTGTGAGTTGGTTCAGGACCAGAGGGCATAATCTCAAAATAAAGGGTCACACATTTAAGACAAAGTTGGAGAGGAATTTCTTCTGTTAGAGGGTTGTGAATCTGAGGAATGCTTTACAATTGAGGCTGGGTCATTCGGTATACTTAAGACTGAGATAGACAGATTTTTAATAAATAAATGAATTAAGTGTTATAGGTGAAAGGCAGGAAAGTAGAGTTGAGGATTATCAGATCAGCCATGATCTCATTGAGTGGCAGAGCAGACTCAATGGGCTGAATGGCCTATTTCTGCTTCTACGTCTTATGGTTTAATCACTCAAATCAGTATTCAAGAAATAAAACTGATGGACAATATGGGCAGTTGTGAAGACAAGCTTTTAATCAATTGATGGGTTTACCTTTATTTCGTTTCTTTTTCTGAGTACAAATCAAATTGTAACATATTTTTGTGCCTTGAAACCTTGAGATCCATTAATAACTCACATCTGGTGAAACATTGGATCCTGGACAATGCTGCTAAATAAATAAACAAAATGAAGATGTTTCCTATAGAGGATAACCAATGCCAATGGCTCTTTTGGATGCCAATGTCCTGAGAAACTCACGATTCACAATTATTGCTGATTAATAATCAAAGCATGCACTAATTGGATAAATGTGAGTAATTTGATGTGTCTGTGCAAGATCGCGCACCTTATCTGACTCAATTCCTGACCTGTACTACAAAGAGACAAAAAAGCCCCATCTGACATAGTTAAACGTTAGTTTACGTGTAACGATGAGCTCTCTGCACTCTGAATCCAGTGATCCGAGGTCACAACTCGATGGAACCTTCTTTCAGGTGGAGCGAGTGATGAGCTACGAAAAAGCCGTTGGTTTCACAAACACACTACCGAAGCTTGAAGTGGGCAAATTTTCACCTCACACCAGAGCTTGCTGTTCTCTTCTCTGCAAAAAGTAGGGCAGCCTGGTGGCTCAGTGGTTAGCACTGATCCCTCACAGTGCCAGGGAGCTGGGTTCAATTCCACCTTCAGGATGCTGTCTGTGTGGAGTTTGCGCATTCTCCCCGTGTCTGCGTGGGTTTCCTCTAGATGCTCCAGTTTCCTCCCACAGTCCAAAGATGTGCAGGCCAGGTTGATTGGCCATGCTAAATTTCCTGTAGTGTTCAGGGATGTGTCGATTAGGTGGTTATGGGGGGGATGCTCTGAGGGTCAGTCTGGGCTTGTTGGGCCAAAGGGCCTGTTTGCACACTGTAGAGATTCCATGATTCTATATATTGGGATACAGTGAAAAGTGTTGGTTTGCATGCCGTACAGGCAGATCATACCATACAAAGTGCATCAGACTAGCAGAACAGAATGTAATATACAGTGTTACAGCTGCAGAAAAGGTACAGAGAGAGATCAGAATTAACATTTGAGAGGTCCATTCAAAAGTCTGATAACAGCAGGGAAGAAGCTGTTCTTGAATCTGTTTGCCTGTGTATTCAAATGTTTATATCTTCAGCCCAAAGGAAGAATGTGGAAGAAAGTATAACCTAGATGGGAGGGGTTCTTTGATTATGTTGTTTGCTTTCCCATGGCAGCAGAAAGTATAGATAGAGTCCATAGTTTGAAGGCTAGTTTGTGTGATTAACTGGACTGTGTTCACGACTCTGTAGTTTCTTGTGGTCTTGAGAAGAACAGCTGCCATACCATGCTGAAAGGATAGGTTGCCTTCTAAAAAATTTTTAACACATGTTCAAGAACAATATTTTCCACGCTGATCTGAATTGTTAATGAAATTGTTAATGCCTTTACCACACAGTGAAGATCAAACCATATATTACACTAATGGACTGACCATAGGCCTAAAAGTATTACATTACCATTATACTTATCAGAGAAATATTGTGCAAGTGCTGCAATTTTTCACAGAAAGGAGGCTATACTTAAATATAAAATATGTTTTAGTGTTCCCAGGAAAATGTGCTGTGAGCAGCAAAGTTGCTTTTTACAGGATAATAAGTTGAAACCACTGACTAGAAAGAAAATTGCCAAGCCGTAAGCATCAGGTTTAAGGGATATGATCCATATCTGTTTCTGTTAATTAATGGATACTTTATATCCCTTACAGTTCAGAAATAGAGATTTTGTTCCACATGACTGGCTTTATTTCAATTCTAACCTAATTCCACCCTGCATCTTCTACATGACCTCCAAACTTTAGCACTCGATGTCTCCATCAATGTTCCTTTAAATTAATGATTTATAAGATCTATATACAATCTATATTTACAACCCTGATTTGAAGCTACCTAACAGTTTTGGTGACAGTGAGAAGTGCAGATGCTAGAGTCAGAGATGACACAGTGTGGAGCTGGAGGAACACAGCAGGTCAGGCACAATCAGAGGAGTAGGAAAACCGACATTTCGGATTTCTGAAGATGTGTCCTGACCCGAAATGACGGCTTTCCTGCTCCTCTGATGCTGCCTGGCCTGCTGTGTTCTAACAAATTTGGTATTTTTTTCTGGTCTTTATGTTACTTTGAGAAAACTAATTTTGTGATTTTCTTGTTAGGAAGTATAATTTGTAGTTTTAACAATTGAATTTTTTTTGCCAAGATAAATGGGAAAACATTTGCGTCTAAGAAAATGATGAGCATGCTTAAAGCTAAGTACAGCTTAAAGAATGCTCCATGTCCACTTAAAGGAGTTAGAGTTACTGGTGCGAAAGCAGTAAACCATAGGTGGAGAATCTGAGATAACAAGGTGAACAGTTTGATGAACACAGCAGGCCAAGCAGCATCATAGGAGCAGGAAAGCTGACGTTTCAGGCCTAGACCCTTCTTCAGCCAGCTCTACACCTTGTTATCTCAGATTCTCAAGCATCTGCAGTTCCTACTATCTCTCAATCACAGGTGGACCTCTCTCAGTTTTGAAATGGAGCTGGTGAATCTGATAAGGTTGCTGTTGTCCTCAATAAATACATAAGTCATTCATAAGGGGTCCAAATCTGACGTTTATTTTGAAGGTAAATTTTGAATCTCCATCTCAGCCATGCTGTATTACTGTGGGAAATGTCTACAGGGAGATTTTGTTTTGGTTTTGTAATTTTCTGGTTGACTATGTGAAGAAACAGGCAGTTGAAGATTGAGTCAAGGCTATATAGCAGCTGGAACCAATGGCAGGGGTATTTCTGATTTGAAGTCATTAAGCAGATTTTCGGTGAGATCCATGCTTGAAGTAAACTGTCCTCAATCATAAGGTACTTAAGGAAATTTGGATTGTTGCCTGGTTGGATGTTAGAGGGAGGACCACAGAGATCATACCTTAGAGAACGGGAACACTGAGGAGAGTCGAACTGAATTCCTGAGAGCTGTGGCTGGAAGCTTGAATTTATTTTTACAACTTCTTGATCTGAACTGAGAACATAATGATGGCCTTGTCCTAAATCTCTCAAATTAAGAAGAAAGCACAAAGAAAAGATGCAATAAGCAGAAACATCCTGAGAGAAGGGTGAATTGGGGTGATTAGCACATATCCCACGCTTTGGTGGGCTCCAAGTTGAGATGATAGGCATTTGGGAGAAACTGGAAAACAGGGTGCGGGTGATCTTTTGATGGATGAAAGTAGTACCATGTGATTTTCATTTTGCTTCTGGCTTCACTTAAAGGCATCATGATTGGTGAAATTTTTAAAAAAAAATTTGAACTTCATTCTAGTTATACATAGATACATTTGCGTGGTGAATAGTAATCAGAGGAAGCAATGGCCCACTGATATAATGGCTGGATTATTAATCCAGAGAACCATATAGTGTTCTGGGGACCTGGGTTTGGTGGGATTTGAATTAAATTTAAAATAAAATCTGGAAATAAGAAACTGGGGGTGACCATGAATCCATTGTCAGAAGAACCCTCAGGTTCACTAATGCCCTTTAGGGAAGGAAACTGCTATCTTTCCCTGGTCTGGCCGACATGTGACTCCAGACCCACAGCAATGTGGTTGACTCTTAACTGCCCTCTAGGCAATTACGTTGGGGCTGTCAGCAACACCCTCATCCCATGGATGAGCAAAAAAAAAAGTTTCATCTACTGACTCAGAGATCTTTGTTCATGCAATGGAAGGAAAAACTGGCAAGCCTAAGGAGAGTGGGCCCCACACAACACGACTTAGCCATGCAGAGGGGGCCCACCCACAGAGTGATTTGCCTCTGGCTCTCCAGCCCACAAGGGACAGCTCTGAAGATCAACTAAACATTTCACTTGCACTCTAAAACTCACAGAAATAAAAGAAAGGAATGAGGACCATGAGTGGTAGGTGGCTTAGGCTGGGTGTGGTGATATTTATGTCGAACGCTGCAAGCATACAAGTTGATAAACATCCAAAAATTGTAGTATAGGTAAGAAAGGAATTATTAGGAGTGAGATGGAGTCAGAAGCTTCAAGTCCAACCAACTGATTTTAGAGAGATTTTTAAAGGAGGAGAGGCAGGTGATGAAGTGGAGTGGCTAACAGAAGGAATTTCAGAGAATTTCAGTGGAATTTTGGAGTCTGAATAACCCAAAAGCTAATTGGGGCAAGAAGGGAGTTGAGGCACTCAGCTACAGTGAGAATGATGGAGAGTTTGATGAGCTGCAAAGTTTTGAGCCATCACTGAGAGCCATGCTATGAAGAAATGGGGTGATTACAGTTCAAGGGTGAGAACTGAAAGTTTTATGATATTAGGCACTGGGGCCTGATGAAAATAAACCTGTTAAAAGTTATACACAGATAACAAGGTGTAGAACTGGATGAACACAGCGGGCCAAGCAGCATCAGAGGAGCAGGAAAGCTGACATTTCGGGCCTTGACTGAAGAAGGGTCTAGGCCCGCAACATCAGCTTTCCTGCTCCTCTGATGCTGCTGGGCCTGCTGTGTTCATCCAGCTCTATACCTTGTTATCCCAGATTCTCCAGCATCTGCAGTTCCTACTATCACTAAAAGTTACACACAAGCAGGATGTGATCAGTAGCATTATGGATGAGCAGAATTTAAAGTGAGTGATAAATTGGAATTCCATCAAGAGAACATTTTCTTTTTATTTAAGCCCCGCATCCAATATCAGAGCAAAGCAAGCTGATCCAGGACCCTGGAAGCAAATCGCAACCATAGAAGTAACCTGTCCGGCCTCCACACTAAAAAGCAGCCAACAACATACTGGATAGCACATGGGTGTGGATCCTGACACTACTTGCAACAAGTCCAGTGACAGAATGACACTCTGAATTACAGGATGAAGCAATAATAATGATTGTTGAACCTGGACCAGCCAAAAAGAAACCACAAATGCAAAATTTCCAGGTGGAATTGAGAAATGAATTTCTGTCCACAGCTGTATAAGACAAGACCATTTGCATTGTATGTCCACAAAGTATATCCAAAAGTAAAAAGAAGAATTTGAGATGTCACAAAACAATGCACAGAATTTCAATAATTGTTTTCTCCTGAACAGCTTAAGTCAGACAAAGAAGGTTGACAAAGTGAAGGCCGTTTTGAAAGCTCGACAGTCATCCTTTGCTTAACCAACAGTGAAGGATAAAGGCCTGACTGAAGTATCATTTCAGGTTAGCCATCTTTTGGTAAAACACACACAATCATTCATAAGTGGTGAAATAATTGAAGAATCACTGACTGTGGCCACTGACTCTCTATTCTTTAAGAACAAAGAAGAAATAATAACAGCCATCCGGAGCATGTCACATGGTGCTTCCAGAGTTGAAGACAAGTGAAATCTTGTCCAAAGACACCTTTCAGCAACTGTAGCAGGATCTGGAAGACTGTGAATGTTTCTTGCTGCTGTGTACATTGTTTTAAAGGAACGAATAACCAGAGAAGATCTTCTCATCCTTTTGTCGCTTAAAGAAAGAACCAGGAGTGAGGCTACTTCCAACAAATTCAAAATATTTGTTCTGGAGAAAAACATTCCAATTAACAAATTAGTTTCTATTCATGCTCAGCACAAATGCAGGCTTTTTCTCAATTTGCAAGTCGTAGCGATTTTCCATCTTTTGTCAATTACCATTGTATAATCCACCAGCAAGCTTTAATGAGTAAGGTTGTAGACTTTTGCCATGTAATGAAAGCTATTGTTAAGTTTTTAAGTTTAATTCATAAAAGAGACCCGCAGCTCAAGTTGTTTAAATCCTTACTCAACCACGTAAAGGGTAGATTGGCTACATCAGGTGTATGGTTTACAAAACAGTGGAGTTATTATGGAGATAATTACAATGCAACATATTACAGATCTGAAAGTCAGAACAAGGGACACTGATTACTGTGGACTTGTCAATGGAGAAAAATACCCAAGCCTATCATCCTGTAATTTTAAAGTGAAAACCTACCTTAACTCCATGTATTACTGTGAGACTGCATTCTCCCAAATGAAGGTAATCAAGTTCAAGTACCACACCTGCCTCCCATTTGATGGACTAAGTACAAATACAACCGAGACCTTAAGGCACAGGCAGACAATGTGCAGTTGTAGGTGTCATGCTGAGACTAGATGAGTACAGAACCAAACAAATATTTATATAAGCTTGGTTTTAGATTTTTCTAACATGAAAAGTAAATTGTTTATTCTTTGAGGTAAATTCTGGTTTGCACTTCAGTTCCAAAATTGATCTTGTGCTTAAGGATGGAGAGCAGAGGAGCAACTTTAGACTCTTAGAGGCAGAGATGTACATCAGAGAAACATACCCTTCAATCCAACTCATCCATGCTGACGCGATATCCCAAATTAATCTAGTTAGATTTAGCCCATATCCCTCCAAACTCTTCCTATTCATTTACCCATCCGGATAGCTTTTAAATGTTGTAATTTTATCAACCTCCACTACCTCTGGCAGCTCATTCCATACACTCACTACCGTCTGTGAGAAAAGTTGCCCCTTAGGTCCCTTTTAAATCTTTACACTCTCATCTTAAACCTATGTCCTCTGGTTTTGGACTCTTGTAACCTGGGAAAAGACCTTGACTGTTCACCCCTCATGATTTTATAAACCTCTAGAAGGTCACACCTCAGCCTTCAATGCTCCAGGGAACAGTGCTCCAGCCTTTTCAGCCTCTCCCTACAGCTCAAACATTCCAATCCTGGTAAGTCTTTTCTGAATCCTTTCAAGTTTCACAGCATCTTTCCTGTAGGAAGGAGGCCAGGATTGAATGTGGTATTCCAAAAGTGGCCTAATCAATTTCCTGTACAGCCATAACATGTCAACCCAACTCGTATACTCAATGCACTGACCAATAAAGGTAAGCGTACCAAATGCTTTCTTCACTATCCTGTATACCTACTAATCCACTTTCAAGGAAATAGGAGCATGCACTCCAAAGTCCCTTTGTTTGGCAACACTCCCCAGGGCCTTACCATTAAGGTATATAAAGTCCTGCCCTGATTTGCCATACCAAAAAACAGCACCTCATATTTATCTAGATTAGACTCCATCTGCTACTCTTCAGCCCATTGGCCCATCTGATCAAGGTCCCATTGTACTCAAGTAACCTTCTTTGCTGTCCACTATACCCCACCAATTTTGGTGCAATCTATAAATTTACTAACCATATCTCCTATATTCACATCCATATTATTTACATAGATGACAAAAAGTGGACCCAGCGCCAATCTCTGCAGCACACTGCTGGTCTCAGGCCTCCAGTCCAAAACAAAACCTTCCATCACCACCCTCTGTCTCCTACCTTCTAACCAATTTTGTATCCAAGTGGCTAGTTGTCCCTGTATTCTATATGATCCAACCTTGTTAACCAGTCTACCCATGCAGAACCTCATTCGATGCGTTATGAATGCTATCAATGTTCTGAAGAAGGGTCACCAGAACTGAAACTTTAACTCTGTATTTTTCCTACACAGATGCTGCCAGACCTGCTGAGCTTTTCCAGCAACTTGCTTTTTGTATTCTATGAGATTCACTGCTGACCTAATTACAATCCCTTCAACGGTCCACCAAAGAGTCTGGTTCTTTTTTTTTGTATTTCCTCCTGGGACATTCTGGCACTGGGTCAGGTTCCTCCAACTCTGCCTCCAATACAGGCAGTGTGTAATGCACAATGGCTCATCTCTTGAGCCTGGATTATCTTGAAAGAAATTCATTCCCTATTCAGGCGACAACGTCCATCTCAGATTCTGAGGCATCATCAGTGCTTGATGGAGAGAGAGATTGAAGGGAGAGCCCATGAGTTCCAGAACAGTCAGAAAGGTAGTTGAGGAGCTAGGCATATTTTGTTCCCGCACCATTTCCAAGTATCATCTTTCATATGGACCATGTGTTCATTCAGGACCATTGCACCTACCCAAACATCATACATTGCTGGACCTGGCATCGTGTCAACCATGCCTCTTACCCATGCATGTCCATTCCTGTGGTTCCAACACCAAACCTCATCCCCTGAAGTAAACTGCCTCTTTTGCTTAGTTGAATCTTGTGCCTGGCATTAGCATTCCTGATGCTTTTCTATCCTACTGCCAGGTCTGAGAAGATCAGATTTAACCTGGTGCAGAGTCTTCTCCCCATTAGCAACTCTGAGGAGCTATATCTGTAGTGACGTGAAAGGTGGTCTTGTGATCAAATAACAACTGGGACAGTTTAGTACTTAGTGAAGCTATAGGCTGCTCCTTTAAGGCACCCTTCAAAGTTTTGACTTCTCTTCCTACCAGATCATTGGATGATGGGGGGTATGGAATTGTCCTTTTATAGGAATATCATTTAAATTTAAGAAATATTCAAATTACCTGCTGGTAGACGATGACCTGTTATCTGTGACCAATGCTTCCGGGAGTCTATGTATTGCAAATGATGCACACAGTTTTTCCATCATCGTCCCTGTATTAGATTAGGTTCCCTACAGTGTGGAAACAGGCCCTTCAGCCCAACAAGTCCACACCGCCCCTTGAAGCATCCCACCCAAACCCATCCCCATTCTCCTATAACCCACACACCCAAAAACACTACGGGCAATTTAGCATGGCCAATCCACCTGGCCTGCACATTTTTGGACTCTGGGAGGAAATTGGAGCACGCAGAGAAAACCCACACAGACACGGGGAGAATGTGCAAACTCTGCACAGACAGTTACCTGAGGCTGGAATCAAACCTGGGTCCCTGGCGCTGTGAGGCTGCAGGGCTAACCACTGAGCCACCGTGCCGCCCTGTTAGTATTTGACGAACAAACTGTATGCACATCCAGCCACTTTGAGTGGGTGTCCACAATGATTAAGAACATTAAGCCCATGAAAGGACCTGTACAGTCCACATGTAACTGAGTCCAGGGTTTACCCAGCTGTTCCCATGAATGGCGGGGAGCTGCTGGCAATAATTTGCACCCTTGTTGACAATCCGGGCACTGCCCCACCAATGCAGCTGTGTTGGCATCCAATCCTGGCCACCAAACATAACTTCTCACCAACATCTTCAGTTTGGAAACCCCTGGATGACCCTAGTGAAGTTCACCCAGTATCTGGCAGTGAGCATTGCTTGGAGAAATCACTTTTGCTTCCTATAATAATATGCTGTCCCTTACCATGATCTGGTCTTGCTGGGTCCAAAAAGGTTTCAGTTTGAGTTGTATCAGAGATAGTAGGAACTGCAGATGCTGGAGAATCTGAGATAACAAGGTGTAGAGCTGGATGAACACAACAGGCCAAGCAGCATCAGAGGAGCAGAAAAGCTGACATTTTGGGTCTAGACCCTTCTTCAGAAATGGGGGAGGGGAAGGGGATTCTGAAATAAATGGGGGTGGGGGTGGTGGGTAGAAAATGGAGCTTCTATCTGCCTAGCTCGTCCCTGCCTCCCTAACCTGTCCTTCCTCCCACGTCAAGCCCCACCCCCATTTCCTACCTACTAGCCTCATCCCACCCCCTTGACCTGTCCATCCTCCCTGGACTGACCTATCCCCCCCAACTCCCCATCTACACTCACCTTTACTGGCTCCAACCCCGACTCTTTGACCTGTCTGTATCCTCTCCACGTATCTTCTCCTTTATCCATCTTCAATCTGCCTCCCCCTCTCATCTTATTTATTTCAGAATCCCCTTCCGCTCCTCCTTCCTGAAGAAGGGTCTGGACCTGAAACAACAGCTTTCCTGCTCCTCTGATGCTGTTTGGCCTGCTGTGTTCATTCAGCTCTACACCTTGTTATCTCAGTTCTAGTTGTATTGGCCTTTTGGTTTCCTCCATCACTACCAGCTGTTTCAGTTTTGCCAGGACCAGATCTTTCTGCATCCATAGTCTGATATTGTCAGCTGTAACTGGAAGTGTGTCAAAAAAATTTAAAGCGATTTTGCACTCTTCCAGTGGTGGTACCAGTCGGATGCAGCTCAATTTGCTACTTAGCCTCCCGGGCACTGTTCCAACATATACACACTTATCATGAGAGCCCACTGCTGAAATCAGCCTGAAGCTGTGGGCAGCAATGCCTTACCCTCATTAAGTATATCTAGCAGGCGTTTGTGTTCCATTGTTATCACAAATTTACATCCATGGAGACATTGATGGAACTTCCTGGTTCCGAATACAACCGCCAAGCCTTCCTTCTCTGTCTGGGCGTATTTACGCTCTGCGTTAGCCGAAGTCCTGGATGCACACGCTATTGGGCATTCTTCTCCATTGGGCCACCTATGAGCTAATACTAACCTGATGCCGTATGGGAAGTCATTGCAGATCAATATCGGATCTCACTTGGGATCATAGTATGACAATACCTTAGATGAGAATAGCTGTTTCTTCACTTCCCTGAAAACTGGCTTTGCTATGGGACCATTTCCAAGACTGACCTTTTTTAAGAGTTGATACAAGGGTGCCAGGATGGAGGCCAGGTTATGTATGAACTTTCCATAATTATTCACCAGCCCAAGGAAAGACCTAAGCCCTGGTACAGATGTGGCAAGCCTGAACACCTTTCATTGTCCTCACTTTATCTTCCGAGAGGTGTAACCCAGTCTTATCAACTCTATAGCCCAAGTAGGTCGCTTTGGGTGCCTAGAACACACAGTTTATCCTTCAATGGCATACGCTCACCTGGGAGAAATGTCTAAGGACTACGTCCAAGTTCTCCAAGTCCTCCATATCAGTCTTCCCTGTTATTAGCCCATCATCCTGAGAAAAAGCATCCTGGGGTAGACCACGTAAAATGTTCTCCATCATCCACTAAAAAATTGCTCAAGCTGACAATACCCCAAATGGCAGTATCGTATATTGGTACAAACCCTTATGGATATTAATTGTAGCATACTTCTGGGAATCCTAACTACATCATCTAACTACAATTGCAAGCACGCATGGCTCATGTCCTGCTTTGTGAAGGACAGACTCCCTGCTAGTTTTGCATATACATCCTCCACACAAAGGATTAAGTATTTATCCAGCTGCGAAAAGCTGTTTACCATTTGTTTAAAACCCTCACAGAATGCGAACCAATCCATCAGGCTTCACAATAGGTACGACCAGTGCTACCCATTACAGTGATTTGAACTGGACTAATTTGAAGTAATTGATTCCTTCACTTTCCAGCCTCCTGTTTTCTGCCTCTACTTTTGCCTTTTAAGGCAAATGGCAATGGGCTGGCCTTGCAGAATCATGGAATTGCTTCCTGATCAACAAGCCAGGTGGCCTCAGCTCTTTTGATCATCCACAGACCTTCTTAAAAAGCTTCTGGTGTAATCGACAATGACTAGATGTTAGGACTCACTTCTTAGAGCCCATTGTTTTGTCACATGTACATGTGACATCATCATAATGAATGATGCTTATATTACATCTCAGTATTAATCCCTTCAGATTCATATCCAACCATTTCAAACGAAAGCAAACCACTATGATGACTGAAAATCTGAAATGAAAAAAATTAAACAGTGCGAAAATTAAACAGGTCAGGCATCATCTGTTCTCTCACATGGCTTTCTTCACCCTGAGATCATGAGGGTGTTAGGGTTCATGGTAAAGACACAGGTTTTATGTTGGAAGCAAAATAAACTCCTTCAGTGTTTTGCAAGATAATAAAATGTGAGGCTGGATGAACACAGCAGGCCCAGCAGCATCTCAGGAGCACAAAAGCTGACGTTTCGGGCCTAGAAGGGTCTAGGCCCGAAACGTCAGCTTTTGTGCTCCTGAGATGCTGCTGGGCCTGCTGTGTTCATCCAGCCTCACATTTTATTATCTTGGAATTCTCCAGCATCTGCAGTTCCCATTATCTCTCAGTGTTTTGCAATCTGGAGCTGAAGAAAATTAGAGCTGCTGCAATACCTTTCTGTTTATTGCATTGTCCCCTGTTATTTTTGCATCATTCAGTTGTTCCCTGCAATTCTTTTTGATTGTGCATAGTTACATTGTCCTCACTGCATTCATGCGTTTAACAGGAATTGGTTCCAAAATGATTCATATATTTAAATATCTCTTCAAGCAAAATAGATCTATATAAATGTTCTGAAGTAGGGTCACTAAACCAGAAAAATGAACTCTGCTTTCTCTCAGACCTGCTGAGTTTTCCCAGCAATTTCGGTTTTCCTTTCTGATTTCCAGCATCTGCAGTTCTTTGGCTTTTTGCTGTATTCTTTAATCATATCTTTAATATGCTCCCCTCAGTAGTTTCATTTCAATAATATGGTACAATTTCTAATTAAAAACTAAATTAGATCATTCGATTATAGAATAAAATGCAGTTGTTCTATGCTAGTTTAGTTACAATTGGATAATATTAACTGCTGTTAACACTGACATTCCTTCCACAGGAAAGTGTTGCCCGAAGTATCTTGCATTGTATCATTGTAGCCATCCTGTCCCAAAATTCAAAGCTTTGGGACAGAAGTCAATATTTAGATTTACATTTTGAGATTAACACAATCTATCATGGATGGGAAATTGTGTAGTGACATATAAGTTCCTGCATTAAAAGTTTTTGTACAGTATACACTGGAGTTGGAAGGAACATTAAACTTGACATATTTGAATGCTGCTATTGAACAAAACACTGTAGCAGGGGGACTAATTAATAAAATCCATCACAACTTTTTCCAGCACACAGCTTCACCAATGATCAAAAGACCATAAGATGTAGGGGTAGGACTAGCTATTCAGCCCATAAAGCCTGCTCTGCCATCTAATGGGGTCATGGCTACTCTGATAATTCTCAATTCCACTTTTCCCCACAACCCTCGATTAATGACCCAGCCTCTACAGTCTTCTGCAGTAAAGAAGTCCACATGTTCACGACCCTCTGAAAAAAGAAATTCCTCCTCATCTCTATCTTCACCAAGTGACCCTTTATTCTGAGATTATGCCCTCTGGCCCTAGACTGTCCCACGAGGGGAAGCAATCAATCTACTTCAACCTGTCAAATCCTGTAAAAATCTTGTATGTTTCAATCAGGTCACCTGTCATTGTTCCAAGTTCCAGTGGGTACGGGCTCAACATGCTCAACCTGAGCTGTACGAAAAGATTGAATAGGCTGGGACACTTTTCCCTGCAACATCGGAGTCTGAGGGATAGCCTTACAGTCGTGAGGGGCATGGAAAGCGTGAATAGACAAGGCCTTTTTCCTTGGGAGGACTAGGGGGCATAAGTTTAAGGTGAGAGGGTAAAGGTTTAAAGGGATCCTGAGGAGCAACTTTTTCATGCAGAGGGTGGTGTATGTATGGAATGAGCTGCCAGATGAATTGGTGGAGGCTGGTACAATTACAACATTAAAAGGCATCTGGATGGATGTATGAATAGGAAGGGTTTAGAGGGATATGAGCCAAATGCTGGCAAATGGGACTAGGTCATATTGGGATGTCTGGACGGTGCAAATGATTTGGACTGAACTGCCTGTTTCCATGCTATATGACGGTATGTCTCTATGACTCTCCGAAGAGAGTCCTTCCATACCCAGAATTAAACCAGTGAACCTTCCCTGAACTGCCTTCTATGCCATCAAATCATCTACCCCCAGATCAGAGAACAAAAACTTTTTCAAATATTCCAGGTGTGCTCTACTTAGTGCCTCGTATAGTTTTAGCAAACCTCCTCTATTTTCATAATAAATATTGAAGAACTCCAAGTGTTGAAGGCCTGAAACACTAAAACAACAGAAATTGCTGGAGAAACTCAGCAGGTCTGGCAGCATCTGTGGGTCACCAGATTCAAAACATTAACTCTGTTTTCTTTTCATAGATGCTGCCAGACCTGTTGAGTTTCTCCAGCAATTTCTGTTTTTGTGCATACTGTTAGTACTCTACTCTCTTTTAAATAAAGGCCAACATTTAATTTGTCTTGCCACAAAATGTGGATGCTAGCTTTTTGATTTATGCTTAAGGACTCCCGAGTCCTTTGAGCTGAAACTTTCTACAGAGTTCCTCCATTTAAATAATATTAAACTCCTCTGTTCTTCTTACCAAAGTGCACATTTCCATATTCTCCCAGGTAATGTCCAAACCTTTTGCCCACTCACTTAACCTGTCAATATCCCTCTGCCAATTCTTTATGTCATCCTCCCCCTTGCCATCCCACCTTTTTTTGCATCACCCACAAACTTGGCTACAGTATATTCATTGTCCTCATCAATGTCATTAATTTCCAAAAGCTTACTTTTAAAATTCAGTAACCAAAAGATGTTTGGGTATTTCTCTATGTTATTGTATTTATTTGGGACGATGCAGTGAGATGCAATCTAAAATTTAGGTTCACGTTGTCAGTTCCTAACTTGCTGAGGAATAGATCTTCACTTTTCCTTTAAAGGAATGGGCCAAGCAGATGTTAGGCTCCTCCACACAGGCAGTATGTGAAATTTTCAGCTGCCAGAGAGATTAGCATAATGTCTGCCTGCCCTCCCAGCTGTTGGATGAGGTGTGGCATGGAGCAGTCTACAGAAAGCCAAGTTAGTTGAAAAAGAGGCCCTAAAAAGGGACAGTTAAAATACAAATTGGGATTGGCCATCCCTGGTGTGTAATTGATAGAGATGACACTGGTGAGATGATTTGATCCATTGGGAATGCCTCCAGTTTCACCTGCTGCCTGAACCAGGTGTTCAAATGTGCCAGAATGTGATCCTAGTAATGTGGAAAACCATCCTCACTGTAAAGGCTCAAATAAAGATAAAATACTGTCAATACTGGAAACCTGAAATAAACACACGGAATACTGGAGACACTTAGTTGGTTTGGCAGCGTTTGTGAGGAGAAAAACTGAGTCAACATTTGTGTCCAGTATAACAGAGTTCCGAAGAAGAGTGATACTGGACTCAAAATGTTAACTCTGTTCCTCTCTATGTAATTTTAAAGACCATCCTAATGACAGCAACTAATCATAGAAAAATTGATCACTGTTGATAAAGCAGCAAAATCCTGGGTTAGAGGCAGATTCTGCTCTGCTTATGATTTGCTTCCCAGAAGAATTTCAGGACTAAAATGCCTAACTCATAATCACTCAGCAAAATCAGAACGGCCTGTCCTCGCCATCCTGATTCCCCAGTAACCTCTGGTGTCCTTACATTTGGAGTTCAATACAGATGTCTAGAAGCTGCTGTCAATGATTGTAATCTTCTCCAGAATTCTTCAGGATGCCCAGCTTGTAATCAATTTAAAACCACTGATCAAATAAGAACTTCCACTCTCACGTAGTGGGAGAAATGAATGAGATCTTGGCAACTCGAACTCTAATGCCAGCCAAAATGTGGTCTATTCTCTGTGGGACACTGGGTCCCCACTAGCAGTGGCCGTTCCCAGGGCAAGTCGTTGGTGTTGTTGGCTCTCATCAGGAGAAAAGGTGAATGGCTGGTTAGCTGAGGATGGAGTCTGAAGCCCAGAGCATGGACTAAACAAGGGACAAAACGTGGAACATTATGGAGAGACAGAGAGCGAGGACGGCAGCAAGGAGCAGAAGCAGGAGGCTAAGACTGATGAGTTACAGCATTGAGGAGACAAAGTCATGGATAGAGTCAACTAGTTTCTGACAGGGATTAGAAATCCAGAAAAGGATGTGGAGCAAACTTACAGCTAAAAGAGACATAGGTGGATCACTCGGTCAACATGCCTGAGTCCAAGGAGTCTTGAATAAAAGAAAGATTGCTTTGGGTCTGGGAGACAAGGTAAACAGTTTCCCCTGGCCCCCAGGAAATTGGCAATAGTAGTTTCAGTGACTGGCCTTTCTACCCAGTTGATTAAAGATGAATAGTAAGGCTCTTGAAGGTATTCTGATGGATCTAGAGCCTCAGCTATAAATGTCACTTGTTTCTCACAGATGAACTTTCCCAATAATGCTTATAAGAATGTTAAGTCAGTGGAATTAAGAACTCCTGTTCTATAAGATGCATCTGCTTGAATTTTATGTAACATTATGTGCCTTATCTAGCTACAAAAGTCTTTGAAAATGTCACATCTTCCTTCTGACCACTTGTGCCTTGGAAGGTGCAATTTCCTCTTTGAAGCTTGCTTGCAAAGAATGAGCAGTGGAAGGATTGACTTGGTTATTATGAACCTCAGAGCACTCAACACTCTCTACCTCCTTTAAAACATTGTGTTCCTGCACCTCTGTCTATGTTACAGTTCTTGGAGTATCTGAAAGAAGGCAGTCACAAGATGAGGCAAGGTAAGACTGACTGTACCTATCATCAAGGCTGCATTTGACCAAGTGTTGCATCAAGAAGTCTTAGCAAGCCCTAAGGCAGTAAGATCTTAGGGAAAACTCTACGCTCATTGGAGTCACGCTCAGTGCAAGGAAAGATGGTTGTGGCTTTGGAGGTCAGTCATCTTCTCAACACCAGGGCATCACTACCCCCAGCAACTGCACTGATAACTTTCCCACCATTTTAAAATTGGAGTGAAGATGTTTGCTGCTGGTGACATAGTGTTTTTTACTATTCACAATTCCTTGGATACTGAACCAGTTCATACCCACATGCAGCCAGATCTGGACAACACTTAAGCTTGGGCTGATAAGTGGAAAATAAATTCATGCTACGCAAGTCCTGGACATACCCATACCTAACAAGATAGAATCAAAGCATCATGCCTTGATTTTCAACACCAACACTGAATTGTTGAATCTTCCAGGGCTTGACCAGAAACCGGACCAAACCAGCCATGTAAATACAGTGCCTATAAGAACAGGTCAGAGGCTGCAGCAAATAACACGCCTCCTCCTGACTCCCTGCAGCCTGGCCACCAACTACAATACCTAAGTCATGAGTGTGATGGAATATTCTCCACTTTTCTGAATAAATCCAGCTCCAACAACTGTTGAATTGCTTGACACCATTTAGGACCAGGATTCCATCTTTGTTGGCACCTTATCCACTACTTTCAACACTTCTTCCCTCTACCACCACCACACAATGGCAACAACATATATCATTTATAAGATGCACTAAGGCTCCTCCAATACCACCTTCCAAACCTATGATCTCAACCATCTAGAAGAGGAACGGGAGCAGCACCTGCTGACAACACCCCCTCCAAGTTACATATCATCCTAACGTGGAATTATATTGCTGTTCATTCACTATCACTGCGTCAAAATCCTGGAACTCCCTTCCTAACAGGAATCCCTGTGCATGTACCTACGTGGAGCAGACCATTGTAGTTCAAGAGGCCAATTCAACAGAAGCTTTTCACACATAATCAGAGATGGGTAATAAATGATTTCTCTGCCAGAGAGATAACCCACAAAAGAATAAAGAAAGGTGAGAAAGAAGGAAAGTATGGCTAAGCCATCTAGAACAGGGCAGTAAGTGATATCGGCAGTAAATTGCCGCCAGCAACATCCACGTCCTATGATTGACTAATCAAGTATTGCAAGTTATAAATGATTTTGTGGGAAGTGGAATACAAAAAGAGGAATAAGTAAGATGATTAAGTACAGTACATCATCTTCAACGGTTTCCACCCAAACACTGGCCATGACTTCAGTGCAGCTGCTTGAATGGTGGTAAATTTCATCTGCTCCTGGGGACTGAGGATATGTGTCGGTGTCTGTTTCCTGCCATTGAAGGTTCTGCTGCTTCAAATTATGGTCCACCTTATCCTGTGAAAAGGAAGGGTGTGTGTCAGAGCATGTGATGCAATGTGTTTAGATGATGTCCCTTTCATGCCTAAATATGTGGCAGTGAGTTCCAGTTGTGATTACAGGTGTGAGGCTTGCAACTGTACGTGAGGGTGAGGGAAGGCTACAAATGTGTTATATAAATTATGATTGATAGAGGCCAATATTAGTGAGCAAAGAGGTAGAGGCGGTGAATTGATAAATATAAAGTGATCAGTATGAGGCTCTTGGGATAATGGGAACTGCAGATGCTGGAGAATCCGAGATAACAAAGTGTGGAGCTGGATGAACACAGCAGGTCAAGCATCATCTTAGGAGCACAAAAGCTGATGTTTCAGGCCTTTTTCTGATGAAGGGTCAAGGCCTGAAACGTCAGCTTTTGTGCTCCTAAGATGCTGCTTGACCTGCTGTGTTCATCCAGCTCCACACTTTGTCATCTAGTATGAGACTCTTGGTTCAGTTCAGGATACATCAAGATCAATTCACTGACCTTAATCATCCGTTGACCCCATTAACCTCGTTCAGTCATTACAACAGAACATTTGAGACAATCTGCATCCCATACCTTCTGACAGTTTGTCAGATGGTAAAGAAAGGACCTTTCTCTTCCCAGTCATCTCCCGTACCAAGATCAAGTGCCGCATGTAAAAACTTTGAAGAACATACCATGCCACGCTCAACCACTACGCTCTTCCTGTTCAGAATATCTTACGCATCCTATTCCAGTAACTACTCTAGCTAGAACGTACTTTGTGTTCAGAAAATACAGGGTGGGGTTTTAACTGATGTAGTCTAGTGTTTAACATTAAACTGAACATAGCAACCATGCAATGTAGGTAGCATGTTGCCTACAGTGGAAGGAACAGGCATGGGTAAATCATTCAGCATAACCTTTATGCCTGTTTTAAACGGCAATCTAATTTTGCCTTGTGATATTTTGATGTTCTGGATTGATAGGCATAAAAAATCTCTTGTTTCTTTTTATGCTGATCTTTAATTGAGAACCTGAGCAGGTCAAGGCCAATAGCAAACCATAAGAAACAAGCGTGCAACACAGTGACAACCTCAACAAATGTATTTAATTATTGTATAATCATGGAAACATTATGGCACAAAAGTAACCATTCAGCCCATTGAGTTCATGCTGTATGCCAAAATTGTATTTTTAATGGGCAGGTACAAAACATAGATAGAAGAGTTGGGCTTTTCCTGCGCAGACATTTAACTTGGAACCACTGCCAGCTCTTAGCAATTAAGTCAGTTTGTTGTCAAGGATTCTGTTACAAATGTACTTGATAAGAATCTTGGCAACTGGCAGAGCTCCATTCCTCAGATATCATTCATTTCATGAAGGATAACAAACAGCAGCTGGGGACCTTGGGAAATCTAGAATCATCCCTGGACTGCATTACATGCTCCAAGTCTTATTTCACAAAAAGCAAATATAACCTTTAAAATTTAAATTGCTGAGCTGTTCACATGTAACTAGGGTACGGTCAGTCAGTGATTTCTAAATGCATCGTTAGTGAATGCCAGGATAACATATTGCACCTTATTTTGATGTACCTTCATTTCCTGAGCTACTGATGTTTCTTTTCTTATGGTGTGCTATTAAATTTCCCAGTGATTCACCCTATTAAGACTTTGACACCTGACACCCATGTACGGTAAAGCTCCAGTTTAATTAGGCTGAGTATCAAGTGAGCCTGCTTTTGGCTTAGTACCATCATCTCCTATTTGTATATAAGTGGATGTCTGAGGAATTATGAGACCACGTATTTCTGGACAGCCTTAATTTAAAAAGGATGATAAAATTTTCCTAGTAATAAATCAACATTCAAATGCAAAATCTATTAAAAATTTACAATTCTCTGCCCTATTTTGTTCTTAGTGATAGTTCAATAAAATTAGGGCTATTGAAATAGAAAGAAATAACTTGTGCTTATACAGATCTATCAAATCTTTAGGATGACTCAGTATTTTGCAGTCAATGAGTTACTCCTGAATGACTCCTGTTATGATGTCAGCACATAAAGCAGCCAATTTGTGCTCCAGAAGAGTCCACAAACAGCATATAAATAAATACAGTTAATGGCCCAAATCTGTTAACTCCCAAAATGTGAACAGTGATCACAATTTATAAATAAGCCAAGCCTGTTGACTGAAAAGCAGTAGAACATCCACCCACCACCACGATTTGTAGGTGTATCCATCACTCTCTGCACCGTTCACTGGTTGCATGTAATAGCAACGAGCCCTATATAATGTTGTTCTAGCACTGTGTAAAACTAGCTTGTTCCTCTCAAAAGGGTACTGCATTGTGATTGCTGGAGGTGCTGAACTTATTGGAAATAGTAACAATCAACGTTGACTGACCCCGTTAAAATGAGTCTTTTGACTGTGATGTGATAATGGGAACTGCAGATGCTGGAGAATCCAAGATAACAAAGTGTGAAGCTGGATGAACACAGCAGGCCATGCAGCATCTCAGGAGCACAAAAGCAGATGTTTCGGGCCTAGACCCTTCATCAGAGTCCTCTCTGATGAAGGGTCTAGGCCTAAAACGTCAGCTTTTGTGCTACTGAGATGCTGCTTGGCCTGCTGTGTTTATCCAGCTTCACACTTTGTTATCTTTTGACTGTGATGTTGAGTCTTGTTTTAAAAGATGGCACTAAAGAGGGATATCATGCATCTTTAAGGGGAGCAGGAAGCTCTCTGGGAACATGCTCAGAAGGCAGTGGCAGGAAATACCAGGGAAGTCAGTGGCAGGCATAAAGTTCCATGAATGTAGGCACAGTTTCACACAAGTAGTCAAGTCAGTGAGTGCAACCTCAACTGCCAAATTCTAGCAACTGCACTACAAACCTCAGCAATTTCTCAATTCACCAAGACTCCCCTCAAATACTTCTCCATTAATCAAAATAATCATACTTAATACTTATAATAAAATGTGAGGCTGGATGAACACAGCAGGCCAAGCAGCATCTCAGGAGCACAAAAGCTGACGTTTCGGGCCTAGAAGGGTCTAGGCCCGAAACGTCAGCTTTTGTGCTCCTGAGATGCTGCTTGGCCTGCTGTGTTCATCCAGCCTCACATTTTATTATCTTGGAATTCTCCAGCATCTGCAGTTCCCATTATCTCTGATACTTAATACTTATGCCCTTCAACATACAAACACTGTTGGAATCCTCAAATCCATGTCTCATAACTTTTACTATTTCTATTCAGCTATACAACCATAAAAGCCGCACCACCTAAACAGGATGCGTGGCACACACATTTCTTGCAACAGAAATTAGAGGAAGCAGGAACTGACTGGAGGGAGACAAGCACAGCTGCATGTTCTAATTCCAATAGAGAAGATAATGTTGACCATGATGGGGAAAACTGTTGTTGAGGCAGAAGATGAGGATATCCACATACCTAATCTTCATTCTCTCATTGCACATCTGAACCACCTTGCAATCTCTTTTCAGTCACTAATGGCACATGATGGAACCCCAAATCTTCTTAGAAGCAACTGGCTAGTGAATAACCCATTATGTAGCCAAAAACAATTAATTCACCAAAATACCGACCACAGCCTGCAGATGATCTCAAAACTGAGTAACAATAGAAAATTGCTCAAAACGCTTAGAATTGCAACAGCAGCCAGAAAACGTAATCAAACAACCAACTTAGAAATAGTTGATGATTCCTTTAGATAGTACAAAATAAAACAGCAACACAATATTAAATTTCCTGAATAATGGGCAACAGAAAGTAATAGTTAATGGTTATTTTTCAGGCTAGAGGAAGGTTTGTAGCTGAGCTCCTTGGACCCTTACTCGGATCCTTGTTCTTCCTGATTTATGTTAATGATCCTGATCTTGGTGTGCAGGGGGAAGTTTGGAAGGTTGCAGGTGCTAAAAAAAGTTGGAAGCTTTGTAAAGTAATAAACAGGACAATGTAGAATTTCAAAGACAATGATAAGTTGGTGGAATGGGTGAATATGTGGTAGATGAAGTTCAGTATAGAGAATTATAAAATAATATAATTTGGTACAAAGGACTTGAGAAGATTGTATAAAATAAAGGGTATATGAACAGAGAGAGACCTGTCTGTATATGTGCAGAATTTGTTAAGAGTGGCAGATTGGGGAAATAACAGTTAATAATGCATACAGTAACCAAGGCTTACTCATAATGACAAGAGCAGAGAGGTGATGCTGAACTTTTCTAAGATACTGGTTAACCCTTAGCCAGAGTATTGTGTTCAGTTCGGGGTACCACACTTTAGGAAGGATGCAAACGCATTTCATAGAATTCAGAGGAGAGTTACGAAAATATTTCCAGGAATGAGGAACTTCAATCAGGAAGATAGTTTGGAGAATTGCAACTGTTTTCGTTGGAGAGAAGATGGCAAAGAGGAGATTTGATTGAATTTTTCAGAAGCATGAGAGGTCTGCATAGAGTAGACATGAAAAAGCTGTTCCCGTTCCTAGTAGGATCAATAATAAGAAGGCACAGATTTAAAGTGATGAGGAATTAAATGTAAAATGTAAGAAAAGCCTTTTTCTTGCTGTAAGTGGTTCAAGCCTGGAATACACCACCTGGAAGTGTAACGCAGGCAGGCCCAGTGAGGCATTCAAAAGGGCATTAGATGTTATTTAAATAAAAATAATGTGCAGGGCTATTGCAAGGGGTAGAAGAATGGCACTCAATCATGAAGGTCATTTACAGACCCAGGGAGACACAATAGGCCAAATAGCTTCCTTCCACACCATAGATATTCTGTCATTCACTGGTTGGTGAGCATGGAGGAACCTGACACTGATTGAATATGTGTTTAGTTGCAGGAGATTGCGAGGTTATGGACTGTAATATGGGGCTCCAGATTAAGAGTGCTGGAATTAATGATTTAATTATCTGCTGGCTCAGCATGTGGTGGATGTTCTTCAGGAGCAAATACAGAAAGCCTTTTATAAACATTGTACCCAGTGCATATCATGTTGGAAACATGCAAAGTAGATACCAATTTGGTAACTTAAGAGAGCTTGTAGTGTTCAAAAACAGTTGGGGACTTAACTTTGCTCCTCAACTCCTCTATCTAGCTTGGGTGTTGTCTTTTTTTGATGAAGGAATACCAGTCAAGGAATGAGGTGCATTCCCCAGTCTCCCAACCGAGGTCGATAAATTTCTGTAGTGTTTCAATGAGCTAGATAGAGAGAAGATGTTTCCACTTATAGGAATATCCAAACTAGGTTCCAACAGTAGCTCCTTTACTGCCACGATTAATGACATCAGTGACGGAGCCTGGATTTTCCACACATGCGTGATTCAAGTATTGACTTGATAAACTCACTGAGCCATCAGGGGTCCTTTCTTGTTTTGGTTTATTAACAATACCAATTCAATGAAGTTTCACTTGACAGTCAATCAACTTGTACGATTCAAAGAGCGCTCTATTGCCTTTAAACCAATGAATTGCTCAATGTTGAGACTGGTGGTTCTGGAGTGACCAGGATTCCAACAAGGGATTCTTTGAGAGTCCTTTAATGTTCTCTTGGAATTCAGACTCCTGAGAAGACAATTTGTTCCCTCAGGAGTATCTGGATATGATTTGTCAGCTTCAGCAAAGTCCACTAGCTGGCATCTTTTGGATCAAGGAAATCACTAAACAGCTCCTTGTGACAAACCCATCTATCAAATGGCAGGTTTTGAATTACCATGGCAAATGTAGTCCTTGCTAAACAGATTCTGAACAAGCCAGGCCCCTACACTCCTGGGGCCTCAGTACATATCTATATACAGTTGTGGAGAAATAGAAACAATGCTGCATATTATCAAGATGTGTCCCCTCAACAGATTAAGTAGTGGGCATATCATCTTAAACTCAACAGAAGAGGCCATCACTTGACTCCATACGTTTGCATTCAACAGATAAAAATAAAAATCAGAATCTATTTGAATGTTTGAGTGTTAACAGTACACCAGAAGGAAGAACGAGGTCACAGTTATTATGACGTAATGCTGTGACAATTTCTACTCATACATTGGAACAATGCAATGCTCTGTTCTACACGAATGTTCAATCAGAAAGTAATACAACCCAGCAAGCTTTTCATCTGAAAGGCAAGTCAACGTATAATCAATGCTATGCACCTTTGAAAACATTATGTCCAAGGTCACAGAAAGTACATTATGTGCTGATTGGTATGTGATAAGTAGTGACTGTGTTCTGCGGATAAGAGTATTCTAATTTTATAGATTGATGAGATATTTCACCTCTGTGTTTGCTACCATCAAATAGAATTCCACTAACCCTACGAGTACTGAATGTTCTTTTTGCTTTCCAAATATTCCTATGTTGTTACTTTACCCATTTACCAACAAAGAGCTATGTTTACCTTTGCTCATAGCACATTAACCATGGTTTATATTTACACAAGATAATGAAATGTGAGGCTGGATGAACACAGCAGGCCCAGCAGCATCTCAGGAGCACAAAAGCTGACATTTCGGGCCTAGACTCTTCATCAGAGAGGGGGATGGGGTCAGGTTTCTGGAATAAATAGGGAGAGAGGGGGAGGCGGACCGAAGATGGAGAGAGATTCCCTGAGGTTGGTCCGGAGGGAGGAGGGTAACTTCTTCAGGTTAGGCATCCCTGGAAGAGGCTTCGCAGTGAGGTTAAAATTGTATCAGGTGATAATGGGAACTGCAGATGCTGGAGAATCCAAGCATTCTCCAGCATCTGCAGTTCCCATTATCACTGATATCATTTATATTTACACAGTTGTCTTTTATCTGTTTAAATATTAGTATTTCGCAAAGGGACTTATTTTATGAATGGAATGAATGCAAGTCAAATTATCCAGGCGTTTCTCATTGAAATCCTACTGGATATGTCAATTGCACAATGGCTGAGATCCACTAACAAAGATGTTTATTTGCCATGATGTGATCACACAGGAATCAGAAGTACTTCATGTTAATAATAGACCCACACAAAGAAAAGTATTTTGCAACGAGGCGAGGGACTTGTTATCAAGCCCCAACAGTTCAATCGCGTGTAGATTTTCTTGTGATCGTCTATTTATGGAAACTTTCTTGGAATAGAATGGAAAGGAGAGGATGCACTCAATATAAGCTAGTTAGTGATTTAATGATTCTGTATTTTGTTGAAGCAAGAAGAATGGACAGCTTCTTTGTTCTCAAGAGAAATGTTAGAATGCTGTATACCTTCATTGGCTTGTCAAGTGCTTACATAGGACGAAAATAAGGACATTAAAATGGTTCCAAAGGAACATTACCTTATATATTCAATTTAATATTGTCATCACAGGATAAGTACAATGCACTTATATAGCACAGTAACATGTCTTTGTAGGCAATGTTTGAGGATGTTAAGCAGATATTCGACACTGTCATGCCTTTATTTACATGGAATATCTAACCGTCTCACTTTGATATTCCATGGCCCTACCATTATAAGCATCCTGGGGGTTACTACTTACCAAAAATTGAACTGAACCAACCACATCAACACTGTGGTTATGAGAGCGGTTCAGAGGCTACAGTGAGTAAATCACCTTGTGTCTCCGTAAGATTTTTCCTCCATCTGCAAGGCACAAGACAGAAGTGAAATGAAATATTCCCTTTGCCTGGATTAGTGTCGCTCAAACATCCCTCAAGATATTTGACGCTATCCAGAACAAAACAACCCACTTGATCAGCATCTCATCCACTATCTTAAATGCTTCCAGCAGTGATGAACAGTGGCTATATTCTCTACATAAACTCCCAGCAACTCACCGAGATTCCTTAGACTGTACCTTTCAAATCCACAACCTCTTCCACCTGGAAGGACAAGGACAGCAGATGCATGGAACGACCATCATCAGCAAGTGCTCCCACAAGCAACACACAGACAATATAGTTCCTGTGTTGCAGCTATATTTTCTTGCATTCAATTTCACTGGATCAAAATCCCTTCATAATAACATAGTTTGTGTTCCTTTAATACTATCTTCAGCAGTTCAACAAGCTATTTCATCATCACATTTGCAGGCATTTAGGGAGCAAATGCCGCCCAACTTGCAATACGCATATTCTAGAAAAGAATAAAAAGAGCACTGCACACAAGGACACAAATGGAGGAAAATATATGCAAAAACCTACACAGAGATCCAAGGCACCACAGCTACAACTCTAGTAAGAAGGTATGGTTACAGTATGGTAAGTTCACACATGCAGTTTCCATGATCAATTTTTCTTTGAGAATAGAAAATATTGACACAAAAATGTAATAATAATAACTCACACTTTTTGCTGGGAAATGCATTGTGGTTCAAATTAATAGTGAAAGTATTAGTAATGTTTTATTAGAATTTTATCTCTACATCATTCCCACTGCTTTATAACAGACTATGCTGGAATTACATTTTCCGAATTTCTTTTCCCAAGTTTGTGGATGATTCGATTGAGAAAAGGCAGACATGTGGAATTTAGAATTCAGGAGCATCCTGGATCAGCTATGATCTCATTGAACATGAAGCAGACTCAACAAACTGAATGGCCTGCTTCTGCTCATACATCTTAAGGTCTTATGAATTTATTCTAAACCAATCGAGCTAATGTGTTTAAAATTCCCACTTTCCTCGTTGTAAGGGTATTATGTGAAATGGATTTTGGGTAGCCTTAATCTAGTATGACCAACTTAATAATCTTACTAGAAGAACAAGATCAGGGGAAGAAACATACAGGTGTATGAAAGAAATAGATTTCCAGAAGCAAACAAAGGAAGAGGAGATATCTAAATGTTACTGGAAGGGGAAAACAGACTTCCAAACTGAGGGATTAATGTTGATAAGGGGAAGAAGAGTGACCAAATTCATTAAGGAAAGAAAAGGACCAAATGGGTCATGGGCCAAGGAAAAGAGGGATCTTCCAAAGTAAAGAAGGGAGATCATACAAAGGCAGATTAATTAGGGTTATTTTATTGGCTTAGTTGGAAAAAGAAAGAAAAATATTGCTTATAAGTGAATAGGGTGATGATACAACAGAAAATGAGTAGGGGTAGCAATTCTTTCCTTTCCTTGACAACCCCTTTGAAATTCTACCTTCTCCCTGACTCATGTCCTGCAGTAATTGACTCATACTGAAGTATTGCTCCATTAATACTTGCAGACTAACTGTCTTATTTAAATAGGGATAGTAAGTACTGCAGATCCTGGAATCAGAGACAACACAGTGTGGAGCTGGAGGAACACAGCTGGCCAGGCAGCATCAGCGGAGCAGGAAAGTTGACATTTTGGGTCAGGACCCATTTCTGAAGAAGGGTCCCAATCCGAAACATCAACTTTCCTGCTCATCTGATGCTGCCTGGCCTGCTGTGATCCTCCAGCTCCACATTGTGTTGTCTTATTTAAATAGCCATCTTTCTTGCATGAACTTAGACTGTGAGTATCACCTGGTTATTTGTCGATAACCTGAAAGCCGTTCTCACATGGTGTCCCCACACTTGCTAATTTTACTAAGACAAAGTGATAATTATGAGGCAATCCTGGCTGACAATTTTATTTTCAATCTCCATCCTTAGGACATCCAGATTGCCGCACCTCTGCTGCCATCTTAATCGAGACCGAGAGACTCAAAAATCAGACATTTGGCCATTCACTTTTAGACATCAAAGTAAAGTTAAGAACAAGCAGCTGTTCTTATTTGGTTAGATGCAAGCAAAAAGGAGTCAAGGGACAAGTTACAGTCATTGTTAATTATTGAAGCTGAAACAAATCTTCAACTTGCAACTCTATTCTCTGATGCATTGCTCAAGGTGATGCCTTGACAAATCAGGATCAACTTGCTTGGTTTAAATTTAACAGAGCTTGGCAGCTACCTGTTAGTTATCATATATTGGTGCATTACCCCAGAAAATGCCTCTACTGATCAGACCCCATTTGCGAACCAATCCTTTCTGATATAGTCTAAAATGTTTTTCTTCTCACATTGGAATGTCCCAATGAGTGCAAAATGAAAATCTTCATCAAGATCTGTCTTTATGCAGCAATTTTAAAGTTCTGTGCTACCAAACAACTATTTAGATGTGGAATGTAAAATATAATTACAGGAGAACAAAGTTAATTAAATGAAGAGCAAATCAGTAAATAGGAAAATAAGAAAATAATGAAAAATGAAAGAGAAATACAAAATTAAATGAGAAGAAATCTAAGAGAATGAGTTAAACTGGCCCTGAAGAATAAAGCAGATTTGCAATATAACTTATAAATTATACATTTTTATTTGTAAACAATGTCAACAATATCTGACCACAGCTGTCTCTTAATACATAGCGAACTGCTGGAAAGGGTACAAACTATTTATGAGTTCCAAAATAGAACAGCCATCTGAGAATAAATTTGATTGACAGTAAACTGGATTGACATCAGTCAAAATGAGGGTTGTACCTGCTGCCAGTTTTCTATGTACTTCTGTTTCCCACTGTAACTTCACACAGCAGTATCTTTCCTTGCTCATTTTTCTGAATACAGACCAGCAATCTTAACTGTTCTTCGCTATCCTGCTATAAAATCTTTCAGAATCTATCTATTGCTGCCTTAAAAAGTATTCAAGGACTCTACTTGCCCTGTCTTCTCAGGAATAATATTTCAAAGACTCAGCCCTTTAGAAAATAAAACCACCTCATCTCCATTTTAAATGGACGACCCCCACAATGTTTAAAAAGTAGGAATATCCCTTCACATCTACCCTGCCAAGACCTGTTAGAATCTCATATGTTTCAATCAAATTGCCTCTTACATTTCTAAACCTTGGAAGATACAGGCCCAGCCTGTCCAATCTTACCACAAAAGAAAAAAATTTCATTCAGATGTTAATCTAGTAAACCTCCATTGAGCTGCCACCAATGCATTTACACCCTTCCTTAAATAAGGGTGACTGAAGCTGCTGTATGGTGACTGATACTCTAGATGTAGTCCCACGAATACCTTGAGTAACTTAAGCAGAACCACCTAACATTTGTATTAAATTCCTCTTCTAATAAGTAATGAGTTGAATCATCATCCATTATTGTAATGTACAGCAGTCTAGAAAGACTGAATGTCCTATTCTTGCTCCTATGTTCTATTTTTGCATGTTATAAGATTCTGTTAACTTTTCTAATTACTCGCTGCACATGCATAAAAACATTTTTCAATTCATGCACAAGGATGCATCTGAATCTCAGAGCTCTGTAATCTCTCACCTTTTGGATAAAATGCCTTTTAAAAAAAAATCTTCCAGCCAAACTGAAGAATTTCACGCATTTTCATATTATAATGTATTTGCCGCAACTTTATTCACTCGCTTAAATTGAATTGAATGATATTTGTCACTTGTATTTAACAAATAAATAGTGACATGTGTAATATGTCACCGTGCTCCAGTGCAGGTTTGACTTACAGAAGATATTAAGATATAAGACTGAAATTAAGATATAAGACTTAAATATAAGTTAAAACAGCTTAAGCCATCTGTATCATTTTGTAGCCTCCTAATGTACTCTTTACAAATTACTTTCCCAGCTATTTTTATGTTGACTACAAATTTAGCAACTCTACACTCTATACAATTTTATAAATTACTTTAAAGGATGGACAAAGTTGAGGTCTCACCACATTTGCAAAATGAAGGCTGGTCGCGTTACTTGTTACAAACTGTTAAAGGGATATACAGACCATAAGGAGGCTACACGCTTAAAACAAAATTTATGCCTACTCTTTATTTTAATTAAATAATCTTCTCTCCATGCCATTGTACTACCTACTACACCATGAGGTTTAATTTCTTGCTGTAAACTTTCAGTGGCATTTTATCAAATATCTTCTGGACACCCACATTCAGTACAAGCAACTATTCCCCTTTATTCGCATCCAATATCAATTCCACAAAGAACTCCAAAGTGGTCAAACATGATTTCTCTTTCACAAACATATGTTGACTCTGTGTAATTACAGAGAAGTTTCCTAAGTGCCCTGCCATAACTTCTTCAATATCTTCCAATATTTTCCTAAATGACAGATTTTAAGCCAACAGGCCTATTGCTTCCTACAGTCCATCTCCTGTCCTTTTTGAATAGAGCAGTTATATTTGCTATCCTTTAATGTAATAGGACCTATCCCCAAATCAAGAGAGCTGGAAAATTTAAGTCAGTGCACTAACTATTTAACGAGCCACTTCTTTTAAGATTGTAGGCTGAAGATCATCAGGATCTGGCTAATTATCAGACTGCAGCTACAATAATCTACTCAGAACCACTTCACTGGTGACTGTGATTTCCCTGAATTGCTCCATCCCTTCTATTTCCTGCTTTATTGCTGACATGTGCCATGTATAGATCAGATGCCCCACTGTCAGGTGATTATAAAATTGCATATCCTTCACCTGTTTGCAACAAGATAGGTACTAACTGTAATCAACCATCCTACATTTGTAAAACTCATAACACAAAGTGGTCATCATAAGGTGTAATTCCATGATTGGATGGTCATTGATAAAAAGTCCTGAGTGTGCAACAAAATTATGCTGACAACCGATATACTGCTGTCAGTCAGACTCACAGAGTGGCACACTTGGAAATACAGGAAGCTACATATTAGTACACGGTGCACTGCTCTTTGCCAGCAGAAAGAACAAGTACAAACACTGCACCTGCTTTAACTCAACAAAATATCCATTGTTTGATCAATTCTTAGGGCAATATCTTGACCAATCGGAGACAATATCCCTGCTTTAAGTTTCAACAAAGCTTACCATTTAACTGTCAGTCAACATTAACTGGTGCATTCTCCATGATAATACCGTCAGTCCACCTGGCAACTAATCAAAAGTCTCCTTTCATATAGGATAAATGTCTTTTTCCCTTTACTTTGGTGTTTCTTGTAAATCGTCATGATGAGATCAAGACAAAACGTTACAAGAAGTCTTATTGATTCTGTCTCCAGGTGCCCTGTATCATTTGCTTTGTCAAAAACAGCTTATACTTGCCATCCAAAAAGATTAAAATTTAAATTTGCAGATGTCATTAGATGTCTTACCACAGGAAACTCTGGAGTAATAATTTGCTCATTAACTCAGCATTGCTTTACTGATATCATAGCAACAAATGCTGCTACTGCTCCCCTGCTATTATTGAACTGATTAGACCACAAACAAGACCTGAGTTAATGGGAACTGCAGATGCTGGAGAATTCCAAGATAATAAAATGTGAGGCTGGATGAACACAGCAGGCCAAGCAGCATGCTGCTTGGCCTGCTGTGTTCATCCAGCCTCACATTTTATTAACAAGACCTGAGTGTTCATTTTAAGCAGGTTGCAAATCAATGAGAGGCACCAAATTAACAGTCAGACTTTCATTTTTGATTTTCTGGTACCTACACTGTGGGACCATTTCTTTGTGATATGCAAAAAAGATAGTCAGCAGTGCTGCAGTAAGATAAACTGATGGACATCTGCACTACATTAGTAAATAGTATTGGAACTGGTGATTTATATAAACTGCTCCTATCAATAGTGTTATGCAGTGACAGAAAAGCATTTGTTTTTCTTCAAATTGTAAAATTTTGGTATTACATAACTTTTTGTACTTCAATAATGTAAGGAAGTGTAAAATTACTTATTCTGAACTAAACAGTACTCAAATGGTAAAAATAAAATGTGAAAGATTTTGTAATTAATCATTGAGAAATTTCTATCACAGATCCAAGATGTGGATTGTTTGCACTTAAAGGATTTAAGGAAGAGCAGTAATGCAATTCATTTGGCATCTATCAGCCAGTTAACTCAATATCTGGCATTGGGAAAATGTGAAAGCCTATTATAAAAATTGCAATAGCAAAGCATTTAGAAAGACATCATAAAATCAAGCAGAGTCAGCATGGGTTCATGTAAAACCAGACATGCCTCACAAATTTATTACAGTTCTTTGAGGAGGTAAGTAGAATAGATAAAGGGAAGCCAGTAGAAATAATTTATTTCAATTTCTGAATCTGTTTTCCTTCCTGGTTTTAAAAAAAGCTTCATCAGAGGCTGTACTGGAGATGTTACCCAGCATGGTAACAAAACGTCTGCGATACAAGAAACCAGCTCGGCGAGCCAACCAACTGCAACACTCGCAAGCCACGCTACAAATCTGCTCCAAAACCTTAGATACCAGTGAAGTGAACATTAGGCTATTGTTGAGCTGCTCCACCAATTGAATGAAATATCTTCAGCGTGTTCGAAATTGCCTAACCCAGCCAAGAGGGACATCGACTCAATTGTTTTTAAGTGACAGTAGAATTCCTCTAAGATCAGAGGAAACTAAGAGAAATCAATGTGACTTTAAACAGGGGAAGACAGAGAAAACTTAAGAAGAAACAGTCATGGAGAAATAATGAAGGTCAATAAAGAGCTTCTGAAGTACAATCGAGTTTTGAGAAGATTTGTAGCTCAGGTTGAGGTTCTAGACGTAAGTTTGCTCGCTGAGCTGGATGGTTCGTTTTCAGACATTTCGTCACTTTTTTTTATTTGAAAAAATATACTTTATTCATAAGATGTACAAAAAATAAAACATATTTATACACCTACCCAGTCATGCAAGCTGCTCCGGGTTACCCAGGGGGTACATACATCAACTAAAGGAAAAAAAACAAACAAACAAAGTAGAAAAAAAAACAAAGCAAAGAAAATACCCCGGCAGTTGTCACCCCACACAGTCCCAGTTGGCTCCCTGACCAGTTGGTGAAGGCGCCAGCTGGGCCCAGGTACAGGATAGGGCCCTTTCTTCTATTCTGGACGAGGAGTTTCATACCGTGGTCTTTCTCCACTGCGCCTTGACAGCGGCTGCCCCAAGCTTTAGCGCGTCCCTCAGCACGTAGTCCTGGACCTTGGAGTGCGCCAGTCTGCAACATTCGGTCGGGGTCAGTTCTTTCAGCTGGCAGACCAGCAAGTTGCAGGCAAACCAAAGAGCGTCTTTCACCGCATTGATGGTCCTCCAGGCGCAGTTGATGTTGGTCTCGGTATGCGTCCCGGGAAACAGCCCGTAGAGCATGGAGTCCCGCGTCACTGAGCTGCTTGGGACAAACCTCGACAAATACCATTGCATCCCCCTCCAGACCTCCTGCACATAGGCACACTCCAGAAGGAGGTGATCAACAGTCTCGTCTCTGCCGCAGCCACCTCGAGGGCAGCGTGCGGTGGCGCAGAGATTCTGGGCATGCCTAAACGATCTCACTGGCAGAGCCCCTCTCACCGCCAACCAAGCAATGTCCTTGTGCTTGTTTGAAAGTTCTGGCGATGAGGCATTCTGCCAAATGACTTTGGCAGTCTGCGTGGGGAACCACAAGACGGGATCCACCCTCTCCTTTTCCCGAAGGGTCCCAAGGATACTACGTGCTGACCACTGCCTGACGGCCTTGTGGTCAAAGGTGTTTCCTTTCAAAAATTTCTCCACGAAGAACAGGTGGTACGGAACGGTCCAACTACTCGGAGCGTTCCGCGGCAACGAGGCCAGGCCCATCCTTCGCAACACCGGGGACAGGTAGAACCTCAGTAAGTAGTGACACTTGGTGTTTGTGTACTGAGGATCTACGCACAGCTTGATGCAGCCGCACACAAAGGTAGCCATCAGGGCGAGGGTGGCATTCGGTACGCCCTTTCCCCCATTTTCCAGGTCTTTGTACATGGTATCTCTGCGGACCCGGTCCATCCTCGACCCCCAAATGAAGTGGAAGCTGGCCCTGGTGACCGCAGCGGCGCAAGTCCAGGGAATAGGCCAGGCCTGGGCCACATACAACAGTACCGAAAGCCCCTCGCACCTGACAACCAGGTTCTTACCCGCGATGGAGAGGGACCGGAGCGTCCACCTGCCCAGCTTCTGCTTCAATTTGGTGATACGCTCCTCCCAAGTCTTAGTACACGCCCCAGCTCCACCAAACCAAACACCCAGCACCTTCAGGTAGTCTGTCCTGACGGTGAAGGAGATGAAGGAGCGGTCGTCCCAGTTCCCAAAGAACATGACCTCGCTCTTACCCCTATTGACTTTGGCACCCGAGGCCAGTTCAAACTGGCTGCAGATGTCCAATAGTCTACTCACCGACCGACAATCGGTGCAGAAAACAGCGACTTCGTCCATGTACAGGGAGGTCTTGACCTGAAGGCCTCCGCTGCCTGGGATAGTCACGCCCTTCAGGCTCACATCCTTCCTGATGGATGCGGCAAAGGGCTCCACACAGCACACGAACAAGTCAGGAGAGAGCGGGCAGCCCTGCCTGACTCCAGATCTAACAGGAAAACTGTCCGATTCCCACCCGTTGGTCGAGACTGCGCTAACGATGTTGGCGTAGAGCAGCCGGATCCAATTGCGGATGGCCTCCCCGAACCCCAATTTGAAGAGGACGTCCCTCATGTAAGCATGAGAGACCCTGTCGAAGGCCTTCTCCTGGTCCAGGCTGACGAGGCAGGTGTCCACCCGCCTGTCCTGCACGTGGGCGATCATATCCCTGATGAGCGCGAGGCTCTCAGCGATCTTCCTGCCTGGCACAGCACAGGTTTGGTCAGGGTGAATCACCGACTCCAGGACAGACCTGACCCGGTTGGCTATGACCTTGGCCAGGATTTTGTAGTCCACGTTCAATAGTGAAATGGGACGCCAATTCTTAATTTCTTCCCTCTCCCCCTTCCTCTTGTAAATGAGGGTGATGATGCCCTTCCTCATGGACTTGCACATTTCCCCTGCCCGAAGCGCACTATCGTACACCTCCAGCAGGTCCTGGCTGACCAGGTCCCTCAGAGCGGAATACAGCTCAACTAGTAAGCCGTCGCTCCCGGGAGTCCTATTCCTCTCCAAGGGCTTGAGGGCTCTGGTCAGCTCGTCCAGGGATATCGGCCGGTCCAGCCACTCCCTCGTGCCGTCGTCTAAGACCTCCGTGATAGATGACAGGAACAACTTGGAGGCCGTGCTGTCCGTGGGTTTCATGTCGTACAGTCCGGCATAGAAGGATCTGCTGATCCTCAAAATGTCGGGCCGAGACGACTTCACCGAGCCATCGTCCTCCTTCAGCCGGCTAAGCACAGAGCTCTCTTTGTGCACCTTCTGAAAGAAGAAACGTGAGCATGTCTCGTCCTGCTCCACGGAGTGGACCCTGGACCGGAAGATTATCCTGAAGGCCTCCGCGGCGAAGAGCGAGGCTTGCTGGCCCCTCACCTCGCGAAGGTCCTCCGTGGCATCGACGCCCATCAACTGCAGAAGGAGCAGGTTCTGCACCCTTGTCTGGAGTCGCGACAGCTTTCCCCGCCTCTCTCTCGCCTTCCAAACACCCTTGAGGACAAAGAACCTCTTGATGTTCTCCTTCACCATCTCCCACCAGTTGCCCGGAGACTCAAAGAGGGGTTTCACGGTTCTCCAACCGGCGTACTCCCTCTTAAGCTCCTCGACGTTCTCTGGGGTCAACAGAGTCGTGTTGAGCTTCCACGTCCCCTTGCCGGCCAGCTGGTCATCCTGTAAGTGACAGTCGGCCAGCAGGAGGCAGTGGTCAGAGAAGAACACCGGCCCGATGCCGGTGGATCTGACCGAGAACGTCCGTGACACAAACAGGAAGTCTATCCTTGAGCGAATAGACCTGTCTGGCCGCGACCAGGTGTACCTCCGCTGCGCTCCGTCTCCAGGGGTGCTGAAGACGTCGAGCAGCTTGGCGTCCTTCACCGTGCCCATCAGGAATCTGGACGAGACGTCCAGTTGACTCCCCCCACCCGCTGTCCCCACGCCGGATCTTCCATCTGCATCGATGATGCAGTTGAAGTCTCCGCCTAGGATGACCGGCCTGGACATATCCAGCAGGGGTGGAAGCCGCTGCAGGACGGCCAACCGCTCACTCCATACCGCTGGGGCGTACACGTTGATCAGCCTCAGGGGAGCGTTCCTGTAGGTGACGTCAGCCACTAGGAGGCGCCCCCCCCCACCACCTCCTGAACTTGAGAGATGGTGAAGTCGCGCCCCCGCAGCAGAATAGCCAGGCCCGAGGAGCGACAGTCGTTATGCCCCAACCAGATCGAAGGCCCACAGGTCCAGGCGCCAGTCCATTTCCCGTACCTGCCGAGGTGCGGTATCCCGCAATCCTGCAGAAACAGGAGGTCCGCCTTGATGGTGGTCAGGTAGGCCAATGTGGATACACATCTTGCGGTGGACTTGACGTTGCGCACATTAATGCTCGCAATTCGTACCCCCATTGTGGGCAGTGACTGCGGTACCCTCCCCAAGTCCAAGGTCCAGCCCCTCCATCTGTCCCTTCATGCCCAATGCCCGGGCTAACTGCTGGACGCTCTCTGGGCTCAGGAAACCGTCCGTGCTGCCTTCTGGGTGGCATCCCCCCGTCGTGGGTGCGGAGGCAGGAGGGTCCGGCTCTGGGTCAGGCTGGGGACGTGCTGTTTCCTCCTTCCCGCCTGGAAGTTCCGGGGGGCCCTTCAGTGCCCCAGTGGCACTTGACTGGGTGTTGGAGGGAGCCTCAGGACGCTTCCCATCACCTGGAAGCGTGGTGCTGCTTTCCTTCTCCCTCAAGATCTTTAACTTCTGCTTCAGGTGGGCCCTCTCCGAATCCCCCTCGTCAGAGGAGCTCTTATAGCCCCCGTAGCTGCCTCTTCCCGCCTGATGGTTGCGGTTCCTGGGCCCGTCGATGCACCTTCCTCCTCGCTTTCCGGACGGTCGTCCACTCCCCTGGGTTGCCTGTCGCCGCCTCCATCGACTCCGGGTTGTCAGGGGGGAGCGGAGCCTGGAGGGGCGCTTTGCTGGCCTCGGGCCCATCCCACGGGGCTGGGCCCTCCTGCACGACCTGGCCCTCCTGCACATTAGTGGGGTCCTTGCTCGGCCCTGGTGCCTTCCTCTCCTCCGGGGGGGCTGGCCCCACATTGCCCCTGCCGGCGACCTGGGCGTAGGTGGTCCCCCGCTGCAGGCATGCCCTATAGAGGTGGCCCGCTTCCCCGCAAAGATTGCAGCTTTTCTCTTGTGGGCAATCCTTTGCAAGGTGTCCCTCCTCCCTGCAGATGGTGGCTTTGCAGTCGGCCGCCACGTGACCTGACCTACCACAGGCATGGCAGACTTTAGGTTGCCCTGCATAGGTCAGGTAGCCCTTGCTCCCGCCAATCGCGAAGCTGGACGGTGGGTGTACGATGTTCCCGTCCGCGCCCATCCTCAGCGTCACCTTGACCTGTCTCTTACTGGTCCAGATGCCAAAGGGGTCCATGATGTCAGTTAGGTCCCCTTCCACCTTCACGTACCTTCCGAGGAAGATCAGGACATCAACTGCTGGCACATGCGGGTTGTACACGTGTACAGTCACCGTACGGCTCCTCTGAGCTGGCATCACAAACAGCGGGACAGCGGTCAATACAGAGAGGGGGCCCTCACCTCCTTTCTCCTTGAAAACCTCCAGGAAGCGCTCGCAAAGCTTGGCACTCCTGAAGGTCACATCGTAAAAACATCCTCCGGGGAAATCCTGCAGGCAGTAAATGTCCGCAGCAGTGAACCCGCAACAGTCCAACAGGACCCTCTTCACGAAGAAGGTGTGGTCCACAGGTGCACCTTCATCCACCTTCTTTACGGAAACACGGATGGTGTTCCGGACCCCCTGACCTGGGGCACGAGCACTTGCCGCAGACATCGTTGCAGGTTGGCTGCTCCCCCAAACCAGCGTTAGGCCGAAGCCAGCATTAAGATCCACCGGCTGCAAGGGTGCACAGCCAACCCGACGTCTTCCTTTCACCTCCAACACAGCGCTCTCCTCCTCTCGGTCCACAAGAGAGTGGGTCTTTATTTTGTTCCAGATGTAAGCTGGTTCACTGAGCTTGAAGGTCTGTTCCCAGATGTTTCATCACCATTCTAGGTAACATCAACAGTGAGCCTCCGACAAAGCACTGGTGTTATGTCCCACTGTCTATTTATGTGTGTAGGGTTCCCTGGGTTGGTGATGTCATTTCCTGTGTTGATGTCATTTCCTGTGTTGGTGATGTCATTTCCTGTTCTTTTTCTCAGACTCCAAGATGGGCTCCAAATCAATGTGTTAGTTGATGGAGTTCCGGTTGGAATGCCATGCTTCTAGGAATTCTTGTGCGTGCCTCTGTTTGGCTTGTCCTAGGATGGATGTGTTGTCCCAATCAAAGTGGTGTCCTTCCTCATCTGTATGTAAGGATACGAGTGATAGTGGGTCATGTCGTTTTGTGGCTAGTTGATGTTCATGTATCCTGGTGGCTAGCTTTCTGCCAGTTTGTCCAATGTAGTGTTTGTCACAGTTCTTGCAAGGTATTTTGTAGATGATGTTCGTTTTATTTGTTGTCTGTATAGGGTCTTTTAGGTTCATTAGCTGCTGTTTTAGTGTGTTGGTGGGTTTGTGGGCTACCCTGATGCCAAGGGGTCCGAGTAGTCTGGCAGTCATTTCGGAAATGTCTTTGATGTAGGGGAGAGTGGTTATGGTTTCTGAGCCCGTTTTGTCTGTTTGTTTGGGTTTGTTGCTGAGAAATCGGCGGACTGTGTTCATAGGGTACCCATTCTTTTTGAATACGCTGTATAGGTGATTTTCCTCTGCTCTGCGTAGTTCCTTTGTGCTGCAGTGTGTGGTGGCTCATTGGAATAATGTTCTAATGCGGCTTCGTTTGTGGGTGTTGGGATGGTTGCTCCTGTAGTTCAGTATTTGGTCCGTATGTGTTGTTTTCCTGTAGACGCTGGTTTGAAGTTCCCCATTGGCTGTTCGCTCTACTGTGACATCTAGGAATGGCAGTTTGTTGTTGCTTTCCTCCTCTTTTGTGAATGTTATGCCAGTAACATTGAAATGCAATGTTGATGGGGTGGTAACCCGAAAACAAATGAGCTGTTATGCATAAACTTCAAATTCTCAGTAGAACTTTGTTTATATGGGATGATTCTGACCAGACTTCATTAGTGAAGTTGAAGAAATGAAATCACATATTAATGTACTTTCCTACTAAAGGTTGAGGCAATGCCTATGGTGAATGAGAACTGCATGCTATTTATGGTGTGATGGCTTATATGCTGGAAAAGTCTATCATTTCTTCTGCGTGATTTTCTTTTTAAGAACAGAATGTGCTACAGAATATTTTGAATGAGGATTGATTGGTCTGTTGATTATGGCAACATTAAATTCTCAGAAATGCCTCTGTGGCCTGCAGTTGTCATGGAGTTAAACAACCCCCAAGAAGCAACGGGTGAACAGAAAGATAATTGCGGTGGGATGGATCAGCCAATTATTCTGTTTGGCAGTTTAGAAGCCTAAAAATTGGTGCAAAGAGAAAAGAATTGAAGGTCTCTCCAGACAAAATTGTTTCCCATTTGACAATTTTTGATCCAATCCTAGTGTTTAAGCAAGATTGACAATCAAGCAAAAACTCTGTTAGTGCATGGGTAGTGCACAAATGCTGAAGACAGGAATGTCGAAGGATAGTAGATTGGGTAATATTGATTCTTGTTATGGAAGTAATGCCAGAATCTGTATAACACTTAAAGGAGTCAGAGAAGGGAGTATCTGGGTATTCTGTGCCATTAGGCTTCTTGAACAAAAGTAGAAGTTGCTAGAAAAGCTCAGCAGGCCTGGCAGCATCTGTGAAGAAAAAAATGAGTGTTAACATTTCGAGTCCTTGACCCTTCCACAGAACTGGGTCGCCGGACCCAAAACACTAACTCTGATTAACTTTGTCAATATTGACTCGGACTCCCTTAGAGCAAGAGGCTTAGATGGGCCAGAAACAGGCAAGTCCACATTTGACATGTGGGTGTTGTTTAAAGACCTACTGATCAGAGTCAGAATCATGACCACCATGTTCCAGTCAGGAGGTAGGACAAGGATGACAAGGTAAGACACCGTTGGATAATGAGGAAGTTGTGAATTTAGTCAAAAGGAGGGAAGAAGCATATGTGAGGTTTAAGAAGCTAGAATTGGACACGTGAAGAATATAAAGGATATAAAGAAAGCAGGAAAGAACTGAAGCAGATAATTAGGAGAGTACAAAGTGGCCATGAAATGATCTTGGCAAGGAAGGCTAAAGAGAATCCCAAAGCATTCTATACATGCATTAAAAATAAGAGGGTAACTTAGGAGAAGGTAGGATCACTCAAGGATAAAGGAGGGAGCTCTTGCTTGGAAGCAGAGGATGTAGGTGAGATTCTAAGAGAATACTTTGTATCGGTATTGACCCAGTAGAAGGATATGGAAGATAGTGAGATTTGTGAGGAGCATGTGAATATGCTAAAGCATTTTAAGATGAGGAAAGAAGTGGTGTTGGGTCTCTTGAAGAGCATTACTGTGGATGAGTCCCCAGTGCCCGATGGTATCTATGCCATGTTATTGAGAGAGGCAAGAGAGGAAATTGCTGGAGCCTTGACTAAGATCTTTGTATCCTCATTAGCCACTGGAGAGGTCCTGGACTTTTGGTGAGCCGTTAATGTTATTTCTCGAATCAAGAAGGGAAATATGGATAATCCAAGAAACTATAGACCGGTGGGTCTCACACAGGTGTTTGGGGAGCTATTAGAGCGAATTCTTAGGGATAGGATTTACGCGCATTTAGAAAAGCATGGCCTAATTAGGGACAGTCAGCAAGGCTTTGTGCGGGGCAGGTTATGTCTTATTAACTTGATTGAAGTTTTCATGCAAGTTACAAAAGTGATCAATGAAGGTAGAGCAGAGGATGTTGTCTAGATGGATTTCAGTAAGGCTTTTGACATTGTCCCTCATGTCAGGCTCATCCAGAAGATTAAGATGCATAGGATCCATTGTGACTCAGCCACTTGAATTCAGAATTGCCTTAACCATATGAGGCAGAGGGTAATGGTGAAAGGGTGTTTTTCTGACTAGTGGCCCATGATTAGTGGTGTTCTGCAGGGGTCCGTACTGGGACCTCTGCTGTTTGTGATATATATACGTGTCTTGGATGAAAATGTAGATGGGTGGGTTAGTAACTTCACAGACGACACAAAGATCAGTGGAGTTCTGGATAGTGTAGAAGGATGTCAAAGGACACAGCAGAATTTGGATCAGTTGCAGATATGGGTAGAGAAATGACAGATGGAGTTTAATCTGTGCAAGTGTGAGGTGGTGCACTTTAGGAGATCAAATGTTAAGGAAAATTATGCAGTTAATGGCAGGATCCTGAACAGTATTGATATACAGAGGGATCTTAGAGTTCAAGTCTGTAGCTCCCTGAAAGTGGCCACACAAGTAGATAGGGTGGTAAATAAGATGTATGGCATGCTTTCCTTTATTTTTTTGGAAATTGAGTACATGAGCCAGAAAGTCATGTTGCAGCTTTATAAGACTTTTGCTAAGCCACACTTACAGTATTGCATTTAATTCTGGTAGCCACATAACAGGAAGGATGTGGAGGCTTTGGGAAAATTACTAGAAAAGGTTAACCAGGATGCTGTGATAATGGGAACTGCAGATGCTGGAGAATCCAAGATAATAAAATGTGAGGCTGGATGAACACAGCAGGCCCAGCAGCATCTCAGGAGCACAAAAGCTTGTGCTCCTGAGATGCTGCTGGGCCTGCTGTGTTCATCCAGCCTCACATTTTGTTATTAACCAGGATGCTGCCTGGATTAGAGGGTCTGAGCTTTCAAAAGTGTCTAGAAAAACTTGGGTTGTTGTCTGTGGAGCGACTGAGGCTGTGGGGAGACTTGATGAAAGTCTATAAAATTATGACATGCATAGAGAGGAGAGACAGTCAGAATCTTTTTCCCAGAGTTGAAATGTTTAATAATAGGGGGCGCATGCATTTAAGGTGAGGGGGGAAACATTCAAATGAGATGTAAAAGTTCAAAGGAAATGGAGGGACAAGTTTTTGCACAGAGAATGGTAGGAATCTAGAACCTGCTGGTAATGATGGAGGCAGATATGATAGGGACATTTAAAGGACTTTTAGACAAGCGCTCGAATATATCAGGAATGGAGGGATATGGATCAAGGTCAGGCAGAGGGATTGCTTTAATTTGATGTCATGTTCTGCATAACATTATGGGCGAAAAGACCTGTTCCTGTGTTGCACTGTTCTATGTTCTATGTTCTAACTCGAGGGCTGAACTAGTTTACAAGCAAATGTCAAATTGGAAGGCGGTGAAATTGCGTGTCGTCCCATATTCGTACAGAAAGTACTGCCAGTGCTTGTAACTACTTGAAGCAAATATTCATTGCAATGATTATTTAAAGAAAAAATATTTTTTACTTGAAATATCCTTTACCTATTAATTAATTTTTGGCTTTTACTGGTTTAGTGGATTTTTGCAAGAGTTTTAAAAAGTGACCTCGTGTCGAGCAGTTTTCTTTCTGTTAGTGATTTAGGGATTTCTTTCTTTTTAAAAACATGATCAAACTTCATAGGGATCTTAACAATTGAAATATTATTAGTTTGATTCACTTGGGGCTTAGGAAGCCAACATGGGGATCCTAAGCGGAGAACATGTCAAAGTTGATATAGAACACGTGACTATAGAAGGAGTAAGCTTGATTGCCTGAATGGATTATTCTGATTCTCAGCTACTTTAAGTTCTTACATGATGGTAGATAATAGATTTAAGTTTAGAATCGAATATCCAGGAGAGAGAAAACACTTTTGTACTACCAACTTTTTCTAGATTAGGTATATGTGATTTAAGTAGAGTCCCTGTGTCAACAGCTAGGAATAATTTTGCAAAGTGGTTGACGTCTAAATGGAATATGGGAACAGGAAAGGTAAAAGATTAAGCTACTGCTCATTTGAAGGATAAACACATAACATGTTACTATTTAAAGGAATATATGGCTAATCATGCATCTTGACTGCACAGGACTGCCACCCCATACAGAACCAAAACATGCAGGGTCAAAGAAAATCCTATGACGGCTGTGCAGACCCCTGGAGATACATGCAAAGGCTGTGGAGCTGCAAGACCAGTGGCTCAGATTAATTTTCACATCCTGTCTGCTTGCAAAATGTGGTAAACAGCTGTAGCTACTTGCTGAAATGAGAAAAGCATAGTGTTCACCTCACCTCAAGTAAGGATTAGCACATACAGCAGATGCTATCATTTCAATTCTCAGAAAAATTCAAAGCTGTCAAAATCAATTTTTCCACAAATCATTAGACCAAGGGAAAGTGTGGTAGAAAAACAAATACGCAGTTTCTTTGCAAGTTATGAGGACAGTGCAACAATGCCAAAAATATACGTGTCAAAGACTGCTAGAAGCAGCAGGATTAGTTAACTTCATCTGTAACACCCATTTCATTCCATTCTCAAATACGTACTTCATCGCACTACAACCTCAAGATTTAATTTTATCCTTTCCCTCACAGTAACTAGCAAGTTCTATTCCCTTAAGACCATATTATTTCAAAACCCATCTCCTGTTTCCTTTGAGCTAATTTTGAATACAGTTCTCTAGACATGGCAAGGAACACAGATGTATAGTATGAAAGACTTAACCAGGGGACCTGGTGTTTTATTTCCTCTCCATCACAAACACTTGCAATGCCAGAATAGATGCACAGTAGTTAAAAAAAAACACAACTGAACTGCAGCTCTACTCATGTTGCAGGGGTACATTCAATTTTTCAGCTAAATTTAATATATTTCAATTAGATGAAAACAAATGCAATTTTCTGTCTTTGTCTACGTAACTGAGGCCTCAACACAGATTTATTCACAGGTATATTGGATTGTGCACATTTAAGTGTGGAACCTGTCAGGATTCAATCAATACAACACACCATGTTAATCAGCTAAAACTGTAATTGTTCTCATAAATTCTGAGAACTTCTCTTTTTGTTACTCGCACTATTGTACCCTGCATAGTAGCCACATATTTTGGGAAAGTATAGCAATTAACAATCAATGTGGTCGTTGAAGATAATTTTCTTATGGGAACTTCCATGAAACCTGATTTTGTTAGCAGAAAAAAATCATGGAAGAAAGGTCATTGCTCAGGGTCGCTGCTCTCTGATGACTGAATTGGTCAATGTAGATTTTTATTACATAGGATGAAGGAGCTTGTATTATGTGCGGATATGTTACATAATTTTATTATTAGGACAATTGAGCCTGTGATAATTGATTAATTCAAACTCTGTTTTATTTTTAATGGAATGTTATTGGATTCTGTCAGTGTTTTGGATATCACGTTCTGCAAACACAACTGGTTTTCTAAGGAGACTACAAGTTAGGAACATTCATTAGTTCTCAATCTTGGCTTCTTCAATTTTAATCAGGGCCACAATGCTAGCTGATCACCCTTCTCTAATTCTTCACTTCAGTCACTGATCCTTTCAATCCTGCTACATTTGAGTCTCTCAGCATGAAATCTTCTCTCCTCCTTCTTCCTGACAATCCCATATCTACAGTTCACCTCTCCACATTTCGTCTCTCCTTCCATAGAAAGATGACCATACCATTTCAATCTCTTTATGATTAGCTTTTATTATGATCCAGCCAATCTTCACCTATTCCTGGATGTGTTGATTCCTAATTTTGTCTTTTCTCTTGACTTTACGCACACATCACAGCATTCATATCTCTTCATTTCTCGATTAGCAAGGAAGTGAAAGATTGTCAGGCTATGCAGAGATGTATGGTTGAGATTAAGATCAGATCAGCAATGATCTAGTTGAATGGCAGAGGAGGCGTGAGGGCTAAGTGGCTTACTCTTGATTCCTGCTTGTATGTTCATATTTTCTCATTAGTATCACAAATTGTGCCTCTTGTTATGACACAGAGATGGACAGCCGAACCAAATCAGCCTTTCTAATTTCATATTCGCAATGCAGAAAAAGGAAACCAACAAAGATCCCCAACACTTATTCCAATGGTTCCTTACCAGACTTTTGAAGAAACAATCCCAAACTTTATTAATAATTAATTCCAGATGCCAGTTTTGTAAATCAAACAGGTCTTAACTATTTATTAAATATGCAAAAGACTTTAGCAGAGGGAAAAATGAAAAAAAGCTAAACTGATTAATGTCGATGCTTTCAACCTGAAACATTTGTTTTCAGGCCCTGTTCACACAAGATACAGATAGGCAATCAAGCATAGTTATAGAGTCATGGAGACGTACAGCAAGGAAACAGACCCTTCGGCCCAACTTGTCCATGCCAACCAGATAGTCTAAATAAATCTAAGTCCATTTGCCAGCATTTGGCCCCTATCCTGTTAAACCCTTCCTATTCATGTACCCATCCAGATACCCTTTCAATACTGTAATTGTAGCAGCCTCCACCACTTCCTCTGGCAGATCATTCTATACACACACCACCCTCTGTGTGAAAACGTTGCCCCTGAGGTCCCTGTTAAATCCTTCTCTTCTCACACCTATGCCCTCAAGTTTTTTAATCCACCATCCCAGGGAAAAGATCTTGCCTATTTACGCTATCCATGTCCTTCATGATTTTATAAACCTCTATAGGTCACCACTCAGCCTCCGCCCTCCAGGGAAAATAGCCCCATTCTATTCAGCCTCTCCCTATTGCTCAAACGCTCCAACTCTGGCAACATCAGCGTAAATCTTTTCTGAACCTTTTCAAGTTTCGCAACACCATTCCTATGGAAGGGAGATCAGAGTTGCACACAGTATTCTGAAAGTGACCTAACAATGTTCTGTACAGCGCAACACAACCTCCCAACACCAATAATCCGTGCACTGTTAAGGGATAAATAAAAAAAACAAAATACTGTTCAGATTACTTAAATGGCTTTAATGATGTATTGCTTCACAAGCATAAACGTGGACTCCTTGGTTACTTGTCTGGAACCACTGGAACCATCACCTTCTCAGTTTACTCGGATTAAACCTAGCTTTCTTCTCCTGAGGCTTCCAGAAGCTGGTGTAGCAGATTAAGCAATGAGCTTTCAAATCTTCATGTTGCCTTGTCAGCAGCCAAGCCATTTCTCTGTAAACATAGTTGGAAAAACAGCTTCAATTCAGAATCACCCTGACAGACTGATCCTCTCTTTCCAAGGCCTCTGTTACCATTCAACAGCTGCCATATGCTTGAACATGGGATCTCTTCCAGACTTGCTACAGCCAGTTCCCAGGTACTGACCTCATTAATGGCCTATTTCTACAGTTTTAGCACAGTGCTGTTCCTGAGGTCCAGTATTGAGAATTCAATCTGCAATAAATCTTCAGGCCTGGCCTCACAACAAACAAAATCTGTCCTTTACATTTTAGCACAAGCTGCCCTGAAGCCCACAAATCATTTCCAGCTCACAGTTTCCACTTCATAACTCCAAACCAAAATTGGTAAAAGAATAAAAATAAAAAATAAAGAAAAAAGAAATCAGTGAGGGTTTCAACACTCTCTTCCTGATTTTGCCCAAGTTTTTGCAATATACAACAATGTTGTCTTTTAAATTCTTTCCTTAAATTTCAGTGATATTTTTCTTTCACTTATTATCCACAACTCTCCTGTCAATTACTTGAAACAGATGTTACTCAATTTCAGACATTGGTTTTGGAATTTGTACTCTTCTGCATGATGCTTCTCCCTCTTGGCTGGCACTCCTTGCACACATCTGTAGTACTCACATCTCCCTAATTCTCTTTTGTTCTGTATGGGCCTCTGAGATCCCTGAACAGCAGTGACAGCTGAACTAGAAGTCAATGCTTGATCAAGAACCTGGTATCAGGAATAACACAGTGTGGAGGTGGCGAAACACAGCAGGCCAGGCAGCATCAGAGGAGCAGCAAATTTGATGTTTCAGGTCGGAGAAGGGTCCTGACCTGAGAAGTCAGCTTTCCTGCTACTCTGATGCTGGCTGGCCTGTTGCGTTCCTCCAGCTCCACACTGTGTTATCTCTGACTTCAGCATCAGCAGTTCTTACAATCCCTGGTATCAGGAAGCTGTGATTGGTTAGTAACTGTCATCCCCGACGTCCTTAATCCTGGGAGGTGTGCTGCTGCCCTGTGAGTGCCTCACAGGCATTTAGTTCAGCAGGCTATGTGAAAAAGAAGTGACATGGGACTCTCACCTGGTTTCTAGCCAGCAGATGAGACCCCACCAGCACAATTAAATGTTGCGCTTTAACTCAATGAGGAGTCCTTTAGTCTTGTTCAGATATCCACATGTGACCATTTATTTGGATGTAAGGAAACCTACCTACCTCCTGGCCAATGGAAGGAAGGTGTACCTCAGGCTTCAGGTTTGGGTATTGACTGGAATTCAAAGGAAAATCACAGCATGCCATCTTTCCAGAGTTCACAGCCTTTATAAAATCACTTATTAATGCCAGACAAATGACTGCTCGAGCCTTTGTCCAGCAAAGTCACTCTGATGTAATTCCTGTTCTAGCCACACTATGACAGGAATGACCACTCAGAGGAATGGGTGCCTATCAGGAATATTTCAAATCTGGAACAACTCCTTGACTCTGTATTCTGACTGGATCAATGGTGATGGTTTCTGCCAGACAGATCGTAGCATTTGCAATTGAATTGACAGCCAACATATGTTTGGGCCATAATAGTGCTCACATTATTGTCATTCTTGAGTTGTGGGCTTTTTTTTGGGGGCGTTTGCTTCAACAATTTTGCCACATTGATCAGCTTTTACTAGTTTTCTAGGTTGGTAGGTGTGATTTTGAAGCAGTGAACTGCAGCCAGTTGTATGGCGAATTATTGTGAATTGTTATGAAAGGACTGGGACAAATGCCATTTTTTTTATTCCATGCTTTCTTTAGCTCAAAACTTTTAATGTCAAGGTAAACATGCCCATCAAACAGATTGCAAAAATAGCTACGTACTCCTTCCATATCACAGTCAAAAATATTCGGGATGATAACAAAGACAGCCCTAAAATTTAAGAGATGAGAAATGCTAGTAAAGATTATCTAAAGCAAAAACAAAGCAATATTATTAGAATCTGCATTTAACAACTTTGTTGGCAATATAAAACCCTGTGTGGGTATTATTTATAGCTCCGAGAATGTAGGAAATATGAAGCAGGAGGGGAATCCTCCAGAGCAATGCAGCAACAACTTGAGAAATATCTTTGAGCATCGCTCACTGACTGATGCTCACAGCTGCTCCATCTGGATTCTTAACACCAGTAGTAACCGAGAAGATAAATCTTTTCATTGGCACTTGGAGCTATGGAATTCTGAATTCAACTGAACAGGACAGACCAGCCATATAGCATCTGTTTAGCTAAATCCCTGAGGATAGTAAAAGTGCTAGACAAATCAGTATAGGCTACCTGTTTATCCCTGAGGAGTGTATTTCTAACTGAAAACAATCATAAGCGTACCACATCAACAATTCCTATTCTGAAATATGCACATCTGTCATTAAATAGATTTGAACTACACCAGTTCTTCAGTACTGCCATTTTTATATAAGTAAGAAAGATGTGGCTGGCAAAAAAGTTTTGAAATGTATCAGATCAAAGAATGGGACTTTTAAAGTTGCCAAATAAGTAGTAAGGCGGAAGGTTGGGAGCATTTTAGAATTCAGCAAAGGAGGATCTGAAAATTGATAAATTAATATAAAAGAGAATATGAAAGAAAATTAGTGGACAAGGAAAATGTACAGTATAATCTTTTATAGATGAGTCAAAAAAGGGATTATAAGCAAAGACAAATATAGTCCATCACTGGCAAAGGCAGAAACATTTAAAAAAGGAAATAAGGAAATTGGAGAAAAAGTAAAATGTTTTGTGTCTTTCTTACTGGAGAAAGAATTTTAAAAATCTCTGAGGAATATTAAGAGACCGGGGAGTAGCGAGAATGAGCAACTAAAAGAAATTATTAGTTAAAAAAGTACTGGATTAATTAATGGGACTGAAGCCTGATAAAATGTTTAGAACAGATGATTTACATTGTCAGAGAGTTGAAAGGTGACTGTAGAGATAGTAAATAAAATTCTATAGATTTCGAAGCAGTTCTGCAAACTGGAAGGTAGTAAATATATCCACACTATTTGAGAAAGAAGGAACTGAGAAAATGAGGAATCACAGAAGTCTTAGTTTGACATGTGTAATAGGGAAAATACTCAAACTATAATGAAGAATGTGATGAGTGAACACTTTGAAAATAGTCACAGAGATCGTAGGAACTGCCGATGCTGGAGAATCAGAGATAACACAGTGTGAAGCCAGATGAACACAGCAGGCCAAGCAGCATCAGAGAAGCAGGAAAGCTTGACGTTTCGGGTCAGGACCCTTCTTCAGAGAAATAATGGTAGGATTGGGCAGAGTCAACATGGACTCATGAAAGGGAAATTGTGTTTGGCAAAACAGTTAGAGATTTATTAGGATGGGATCCAATGAATATTGTGTATTTCCAAAAGGCATTTGATAAGGTTCCAAACAGGAGAGTGGAGGACATGGTTTGCGGATAATGTGTTAGGCATGGTTTGAGAATTGCTTAACAGAGAGAAAACAGAGAATAGTAATAAATAGGCCATTATGAAGTTGGCAGGCTCTGATTGGTGAGACACTAACTGCTTAGTCTCCTGTTATTCACACCCAAAAATCAATGAGTTGAAAAACAGAAATTCAAAAAGCAAAAAGAGTAATTCTTATATGATAAGGTATTGGGAGGTGTTATTGTCCAAAGGGTCTGAAATATCAATGTTTATGTGTATCTGAAAGCTAACATGTAAGTGAAGCAGTAGCTTTGATCTCCCTACAAAAGGAAGGAAATGTTTGATATATAGGCAGCAGAACAAAGGTTCATCAGACTGATCACAGGCAGCATCAGAAGAGCAACACAATTTTTTTGTTGGCAGTCAGGATTTCTACCCCCATCCTTGGTGTCCCTGAACCTGAGGTGGAGGTGGGTCTGTTGCTGTTCATATAAGTGCCTGATTGGCACTTAATGCAGAGGGCCTTTGTGAAAAGTAGGGACACACTGGTCTCACCAGCCCTCCTGCTGGCAAGCACGAACCCCTTCACTTGCATTAAATACTGTATGAGGTTTTCAAATGTTGGCTTTCAGTGTAAGATAGTTTCCAGAAAATCCAACAGGGAATTTAGAAGAAACTTGTTCACACAGAAAATGGTGAGAACAGGGAATCAAGTGAATTAATTAATTAATTAATAGCAGTGAATTAACAGGGACAGCTCTGCGACTCCTGACAGCCATTTTTATATTATTTAAAATTCAAATTAACCTTCTTCATCAGACACACAATATTTTAACTATATAGCTGTGACAAAAGCAATGATGATAAATTTAGATAAAGAAAGATAGAAGGAGCCCCAAGTGGAACATAAAAGCTAGTATAGACTAGTTGTGCTGATTGACAAAGACTACGTATTCTGTGTGACCGAAGTAACCTATTCCCTCAGAGAATCAGGTGAGCTGGCTTCCCAGAAAGATGCATTACAGTTCCAGCCACTGCTCCTTTTCCATGGCCAACCTTATGTGAGAGGAAAAGGCAACACCCTTCACGAGCTTTTTGTAACATAAAATGAGTCAACTACATCGGCTTCAGGTGGTACCTAGGGAAAACACATTGAGGATGGTGAAAGAGAAGTATTTGTTGATGAAATGCATGTGAAACCATGCAATGTAGATCAGGGCCCTCCCATTCCTCTCCTATCCCATGCTCAGTTCTCACAGAGAGGTCATGACGATTCTTAAACTTTGATGTGAATTCTCAGTGGAATAAACTTTGAGAAACGCTGGTGTAGATATACAAAAATTGTGCAATAAATACTCAGTTGTTAGACATCTACATTGTATAAAACATTTTCTCTTTATTCAGGCACTTGTTGAACTGATTGATTCCCACAGGGCTTGTAGGGAAAAATCCATATAAATCTTTGAGATCCTTGGTTTAGATGGTTAGACTTGCCATGACAACAACAGAAATGTAATGGTCATAGTAATGTAAGGTGGTACTTAAACATACAAGAATATATCTACCATAAGTTTCACCCAGATCTCCTCACAGCCCTGAATATCCACAATCTATTTCCCTGCCACAGATATTGGGGACAGCAATGTTTAAGAGATTCTTATCCCATCAGAATTTTCCAGTTTGAGACAGGGTTAAGACCATTTAGAAATATTCGTCAAGTATTTCTACCAGTATAGGCATCCCTACGACTCCTGTTGGGAGGAGTCAAATGAACCAATGGAAAGCAGCTTCAGCCTGACGTAATGAATTAATACTTCAAGTTATTGTGACGTCAGACTTCATTGCCAGAGAGCTGGTTTAATTTTTCTCAAGATGAAGCACAAATGGAGGCTACCTCATCTTGTTTGTTTGTGGCTATTTTACTGGCATCCAATCTAATTGAGTCAAAGGATGTGGAACATGCAGGACTTTGGTGAATGATGTCAACCTTCCTTTTAAATGCCGGGCTTTCAGACCATGGATAAAATTCCTTCTCACCATTGCTCCCACAGAAAGTTATAGGATTTGACCTTTATAGTGGCACCTGCCATAGGTCTCAAACTATTTTCTTTTGCTAGGTTTAACATCTGTCTTTCAAAGTAGCATCCTTGTAGACCCAGGGATAGTAATTGTGGCTCATGTTGTAATATCGCCATGGAGCAAGACCAGGAAATAGGCTTGAGAATCAGCTCAGTTAGGACACCAAGTCAACTTACATTATTATTCTGCACCACTCTCGACCAATCAAGTTCACAAGCCCCTGAATTGACATCAGCCTCACATACCCTGCTGGTGTTACACCATTACCTTCAAGGAAATTTTGTGTCCACCTGATATACTTTTATACAATCTTACAAACATATGTCAAATAGAAACACAGAAACCTAGAAATCGCTGATACTAATTGTGCTATCTGTTCGGAAAAATGGCACAGGACCAAAATATGCTGAAATCATTCCAGTTTTGAAGTGCGTTAGAATTTTCAGTCAACTGAAAGTCTCTGTGGAAGGACTATCAGGTTTTAGATCATGCAATCTGTTAAAAATCAGCCCCTTTGTGATGCCTGTGAAGAACAGGTGTGAATGATGGCAGCAGCAGAACAAGGTTCGGCATATCTCAAAATGTGCGCAGGTTGCCTAGCAATTCCTGAAACAATTTACATTTCCTTTTATTTTGTGACATAGGATGGAGATTATCATCTCTGTTTGGAAATTCTCCATGGAGAATTGGATTCATTTTGAGATTTGATAGAGACCTCACAGGGGGTTTCCCAATGAGGAAGATATGCTGGCAACTAACATCGAAAGGCTGCTGTTTGGTCACATTATGCATGTGGTCAGCTCTTGGAATGGACTAGGGCTGTTTCTCAGATCTGCTCAAATATTCTCTTACTGCTTGCTTTGTTTTATGCCTCAGTGCATGTTCGTACCATTCATTGCCTTGCATTGCCAGGCCTATTAGTACGTTGGCAACTTCAGTCAGAGCAAAAGGCTGCCAACAGTGGTGTTTTCAGGGCTGTTTAGTGCAAACACATGGACAGGCTGCTTGACATGCTTGTCAGTAGTGAACCATCTTGGGGTGGAGAATTCTTGGTGAACAGCACACTGACATGGCAAAGTAACACCAAATTCAAGAGGGTGTCAGCCTGTAAGGGTACCAGGGGAATCAGTTAGGAAAAGGAAAGGGAGACAAGCCTGCCAGGAGGGATAAGGACAGTGAGGGGCAATCTCAAGTTGAAAAGGGGAAGTTTGGATATCATCAGAGGGTACTGTAGGCTATGGGGAAGGGGAGGTAGTGATCATCATCATAGCCTGAAAGAAGGGGAGGCCCTCTAGTATAGTCCAAGCAGAGTGTGCTGCATCATCCAAGTGTGATTTGCTCTGCGCAATTAGAAAAGGCAGCGAGGCCTGGATCTCCTGGATGTAGAGGAATTGGGGAAATAAGAGCAACCTTTCAAGGAGGAGGATGAGGACATTGCAGAGAAGGAAGCTGGCATTGTCTCTGACACAGTTCAGCTAGGACGTTCGCTACAAGCCAGACAAAACCTCAGTCTGGTAATACCCAAAACATTGACTTCATCTTTGCTCCAGATGCTGCCTGGCTTTCTGTGTTCTTCCAGCCTCCTGTTTATCTACTTTCGATTCCAACATCTGCAGTTTTTTCATCTCAGAAACTCATCGAGACCAGTTTCCAATAAAAGGGATCTGGATGCAGCCGAAAATCATTGACAATTACAATTTTGAAATGTGGTGCCGAAATCTGTTTGCCATTGTGGGGTGAAGTTCAGCCTCTGTTAACTTCATATCTATTCCTTTTTCCTTGCTGTAACTAAATGATCACGTTTGTATTTGCACTTGTTTGATCAGTAGCCTGTGTGTGATGTTCCCCTACTGAGCAATGACACTGTGGACACTGGGGACAAGGTAGCGCTGAGCTAGAGGGAGCTTGGACAGCACATAGATACAGACAGGTAAACTGTGTAGTGTGATCCAGTGGTCAAACATCAGTTAGAATGAGAAAATGTGGAGGAATGTCAGTTATGCTGGCCTTGTGCAGTGGACAGAGTGGCTTAGCAGCAGCTGCATCATTGCATGGCCAGAGATGGGAAACATGGGACTGCCAGTGCTTAACCAGGAGCGCATTGACCTCTCAAAGGGAGCAAGGGAGGTCGATGTTTAGCAGACATCCAATGCGTGGCAAAATGTTCTGGGAAAGATGTGGTAAGGCGAGTTGAAAATCCAACATGTCAGATACCATGGTGATGTGGTAGGTAATGAATAGGCTGGTTTAGTGAGATAGGATGAGAAGACTCAATGTCCCTCACAGTTGAAAACCCTCCAAAAAACTTGATGCGACTCAGGTTTAGCAAAAGAAATACAAGATTCATCCCCCAATACCTGAAGTAATGCTAAAAGTAGTCAAAGACAGATTGTGAGTTTTAGAACATAATCCTTTCCTTATTTCCTCCCCAGTCCCTCTTCATAAGTGATTGGGATTTAATTTTTCCTCTTTTTAGACTGGGGTGGCATATTTCTCAACTCCTTTCATTTGTGGACTCTGACTTGGTCATGACTACAACAACATTTTTAAAGAAGTAGAATTTATTCCATACTGTCTTAGATATTGGAAAGGGGTATGGGGAAGGGGGAATTCTTCACAGTACAGGTAGGCTTACAAATATTCACCAGGAGAAATGGAAGTGAATTGGATAAAGATATTATTTAATGAGCAACAACAAGTTGTTTTTTCTTTTCTTTGTGGGATGTGGGCATTACTAGTTGGCCAGCATTTATAGCCTGTACCTAGTTGCCCTTGAGAAGGTGGTGGTGAGCTGCCTTCTTGAACCACTGCAGTCCACCTGCTGTAGATCGACCCACAGTGCCATTAAGGAGGAATTCCAGGAATTTGACCCAGCGACAGTGAAGGAATAGCGAAATATTTCCAAGTCAGGATGGTGAGTGGATTGGTGGGGAGCTTGGAGGTGATGGTGTTCCCATATATCTGCTGCCCTTGTCCTTCTAGATTTTAAGTAGAAAACAAACAAGGGACACCAGTTTATCAATATCCTTGCTTTTAAGATAAAGTTATAAATTCCAAAGCTGGAGCTAGCAACCTAGAATTCATTTGCGGAGGTGGTGGATTGGTTAACCAGCAGCTCAAGAGTTGCAGATGTTTTATTTTGCCTAAAATTCTCTTGGCAAGTTCATCTGAGGAATATTGCTGCCATGTAATTTCCACTTCTCTGTCGTGGTGAAAAATAGTTGCTTACTTGGAGAATGCACAAATACAAGTTGTTGTCTGCTTTTTAAAGGCCAGTTGATTCCTTAGGTGATGAGTATTTCGAAATTTAATGATTAAAAGACAATTGGATTCAGCACTGTGGGAGTCATGTGACCAAGCCTCAATATTGGATTGAAACTGTTACTTTGGAGACAAAGCTTGCATAGCAGATAACCAACTGTCTATGGCCCCTGGTTAAGTGAAAAGCCATTAAAACTTCTTTTTTTCTTCTTCTTCTTAGACTGTCCTTTGGGTCAAGGATGACTTTCTTCCACTCTGATGTTATGGGTTTTGAGGTAACTAAATATTCCAATGCTGGACCCACAACCCCTGAAATGGGTGGGGCAGGTGATGTTTGCTGAAGAGGATGGGTGGAATGCTTAGGTTTAAACAAAATTCTTCCACTGTTTGGGCTTAGCATCCCATCTGGATCTGATGGAATCATTCTGAATGGTTAGCTCTTTCACAGATGATTCTTCTTTAAATTGGGTGGCGTTAGGTAAGGTACAGTAGCAATATCATATTTTTAAAGGAGACTTTGACAAGGTCCTTGAAGTATTCCCTTTCTTCTCCTGGTAGCTGTGATGAAGCATCTTCTTACAGGATATATATAGCTTGTGATTCTACTGTGTAGGTTTTGTTTCTCAGATGCACTACATCTCCATGACAGTTTAAAATGAAAATTAGCATTCCAGCTCACTGACAACAAACACACAAGCTTTGATTGTCAGATTGATTTTAACTTTTGGGAAGCCTTTGGAAGGTTACTGCTAAGTCCAGTCACGTGACTCTATCAGCCACCTTTGTTGGGATTTTTGATTTGCTTTTAAAATAATCAATAAATATACACTTAGACGGCTATTAAAAGTGTTTCTTAATCCATTCGTGACAACTATAGTTATCTACTTTTATTTGAATTGAAAACAATACAACCAAAAATTTGCGAGTAGTCTTGGACACTAAGTCAGAGACAGTCAAGTCCTTTGTCACCATGCACTGATTAAATTGCAACATGAAAGAAATTGACATGTTGTAATTGCAAGAAGAAGGTTTTCTTTTGTAGATTTACAATAATAGATCTTTTGTTATTAATGCCATCTTCCTTTAGCAAATTTAATTAAGAACTATTAGGAGAATAACAATGAAATTGGCGTACATTCTGACTTCTTCAGTTGAGATCAAAAGGTACCATTCCCTTAGCAGGATTCAACAAAAAGTGTTGTTAACTGAAGGTGCCATTGCTTTTATATTGTGAAAACATGTATTATTCAGGAGTTATGTAAATAGGACTATGTAACATTCATAACAATGTATAGAATATACTGCAAAATTAAGATTATGGTTAGGGAATTGGTAATGTGCTGTCATACCTCCTCTAACATCTGTGAATAGAAAACATCAGATTCTGGGGATTTATCATCCTTCACTTCCATTAATTTCCCCATTATTGTGACCTAATGAAGCTAATTTTAGTTAGCATCTCTCCCTGATCCTTTGTTAATTTCTCTGAGGCTTCAAGTAGGCTACCCTCCTTTTCTGCTGTGAATGTGGAAGCAAAATAATCTTTCAACATGTCTGCCATTTCCCAATGGTCATTGGCAATATTCCCACTCTCAGCCTTCAGTGGACCAACTCCACTCAGATGAAGGGTCTAGGCCCGAAACGTCAGCTTTTGTGCTCCTGAGATGCTGCTTGGCCTGCTGTGTTCACAGCTTCACACTTTGTTATCCACTCTTAACAAGTTGCTTTCCCTTTACATAACTATAAAATCTCATCTTCTCTTATGTCCCTTGCACATACTGCTCATTACTAGATCTAATATTGTTTATTCCCTTGTAGCATCCAAGTCATGTTGACATAGGAATGTGTCCTAGGAGTTTGGACAAAAGGATCTGAATCTTATTGGGGAAAGTCCATGGAATATTGAGGAAAGTGAGAAAATCAAGTCAGTGATGTGTACGTTATGTTGTATGCTGAAGGGATAATGACAGTGAAGGGATTGACTCCAAATGTAAGGGTGGGATCTGATACAGTATAGGAATGCAGCAGGAGAGGGGTGTTTGCTTGCAAGCCAGCACTATTCTGGCTTTGATGGTGAATTGCTATTGTGAGCATGGTGATGTGATAAGATATGTATTGAGGAGGAGGAGTGGGGAGATTTACAGCCAAATAAAAGGACTGGATGGAAGCATGAGGGGCCTAAAAGTTAATGCTGTTGACAGGTACAGCATCATAAAATTGAACATGAAAGGTGGGGTTTAATCTTGACCTTCAGCTGTGGTCTGTAAATCACTCCCATCAATGCAAAATGGATAGCGTGGCATCTTCGACTAAACCTCAACAGTGTAATAAAAAAAAGTAAAATGGCCACCAATGTATTGAAAATGGGTGGAATATGCATGTTTGTTAGAACTGCATGGCAGGGTGGACATGTTTACAATGCAAAACCCTGTTAGAGGCAACTGCCTTAATCAGACTTCCAGCGATGCTATACCTCTGCGATCAAACTGCGGGTCATGTTCACCTCATTGCATTGACCAACAATTACAAACCTCAAGCAATCAAATGCATTTCACTGCTTCTAACTGTTGAATTCTTGTCATCTCTGCAAAACTGATATGATTACAGGTGAACTTTTAAAAACGTCATCTATATTTGTAATCCATCAACACAGCCCACAGATCTCACCGTGCACAATGCCTCAAAGCTGATATCTTCATAACTGAACTGTAGGTATGTAAAAACATTGTCTGTTATAGTCAGTATTGTATTTCTTGTGTGAATTATGGTTAAACATGGAGTATGTGGCCCTGTCTGAAGTATAGGCTTGCACATTCCAATGTCTGTCAGAATTACCACAGATGTCAAAAATAGATTTAAAAGATATGCACCTACCATTTGAAGACATTTCAACCCTAGATTTTGATCCTGGCCTCTGTTCAATGACAGAGTTGGAGCCTACTAGCACTTGAATTTTTTTTTAAGATTTAACAATATTCCTGTGGTATGATTGTAGGTGTGATGATTTCTGCAAGTTTAAGAACTCATTACACAAGTTTGTACATACATTTTAGGGATTTAGTGTAATTATTATCTTATTGCTAGTCTAATTATTCTACTTATTTAATAACATTGTATAACTCAAATAAAAGGTTGTCAGTGTAACTTGCTGATAAAGTACTCATACATTCACTTGAGAGGGAGGCAGCACAAGAGATTATCGGTATCAAAATTTTAGTGATGATGGCATGAATATATTTTTTGCAGAGTGCTTGCAGAAAAAAGGGCGCAGTAGAATTTTTGGCACATTGAAGTTGACAGCCCCCCAAGAAAAGCGTAAAGCGCTGCCTGGAAGGAAGTTTCAGCCTTAGTCTCAGAAAAGAGTACAGATCCCAGGACAGTTGACAAACGTCAAAATGATTTAATGCTAAGTACCAAGTTATATTATATATCCATTAATCAAAGTATAAATAAGTGATTCAATGAAACTTTAAAATCTTTTTGTCTGAGGGAAGGATGTCAAGAGATCATATATTAATATGCTAGTGTTTACCATTCTTATGGCATGTCATAAAATGCAGTGCAGTGGCCTTGGAAATTGCTCTACCGTCATATAGCCTGCATTATTAAACTGGCAGGTTCAGAGTGGTAATTGTTGTTTACTAATTTTATGAGGTCTCTAAAATACAGTAGCCCTAGTGCTGACTCTGACAATGTCACCCGTGTTATTTCTAATCACCAAATTCCCCAGAAGGTATGAGAATGTCAGTTTAATATTATTTGCCACAATGCAAGAAAGCATGATTTCATTTTAATTCTGGGTGTTTTTGTAGACAAAGATTATGTGTAATGTCTGGGAGTGCTCATTGAATGGTGGGGGATAGGTATACATCAAAGTGCTGACAGAACAGGAACAGTATGTGAGGCACTGTCTTGGCTTTCAGAATTGCGCACTGACCTGCAGACTTGCAGGCACAGGGCTCAGCAAACATGAGCTGAAAAGTAAATTGATGTTTGCACTATTCATATGAGAGTTAATTTGTGACAAAGAGTAAGTGAGCGTTTTGTCTTCCTCTGACATATACCTCAGATACATCTGATGAAAACAAAGATCAGTCACCTCCAGCATTTGAAAGAGGTGAGGACGTGACAGAGGCCAGGACACCTGCAGTGGAGGAGGGAAGACAGTATCCTAAGGGCAGCATGTCTGCCTGGCAATGTATTTCTCATTTTGAATTTGTCAGTGATTGAAGACAGTGCAATGTGTGATGCACTGAAAGACGGAACCGTCAAACCTGCATGAGCCTGTGTCTTTGCCAGCTGACACTCGGCTATACCCGCATCATCATCAACAACTTGAGACCCATGCTGAGGATCTCAAAAGTGATAAGATAATCCACAGTATATTCATGAGTCACTTTTACAGAGGATTCAGACTTTTCAGACCAATACTATTTCAATTCACCAAAGTCTAAATGAATTGCGAGGGATGTAACTCCCAGCAGGTGAATGTTTGATGATTAATAGGAGAATTAGCTTCTGAAACAGAGTCTGCAGCAGATTTTTGAGCCTCAGAGGCAGCAGACTAATCTTCAGAAGCAGTATCTGCGGTTTCGTCACAACAGAATCTGGCTGGGACTACAACACTGCATATTCTGACCAGGAACAAACCCATGCACCCTCTGACCAGCAGCAGCTGAGTGCAGAAACATCTGGTGCCAGGCATGCATCTGGCACAGAAAAGGTCTCATCACAGAGATGGGGAAAATGAAGAACAAATTAGGGTCCAAACCTGCATGGCTATTCTACCTCATAAACTTGTTCCCGCAGCCCTCCATTGCAATATGGGGGAATATTTTCTCTGTCTTTATTCATGGACTTTGATGTTTCTGCCCTAAATTTCACAGCATATTTTGTTCTGAAATTTTGTCCTCATGGTTCATTTTCTCAATGGCACTATTTATTGACTGTCATTTTTATGATTTTATTTGCATTGTGGCATCTCACTTTCTTAGTTGTTAGTTACCAGCTGTTCAAAAGTATGTTGTACTGTGAGATCTAACTGATCATTTTTGCTTTTAAACACATTTGCACTGGTCTTTAAAGTCTAAAGATTTTTTGTTCAATATAAATAACAAGAAATAAATGCAAAAAGCTTTAACATATGAAAAAGTGTCATCCTTCTACTTTTTCAAGAGGAAGTGCAGCCAAGCTTTAATTTCTGTAAGCCTGATACAAACCTGGGTCCCTTACTGAGTGAGCAGCCACTCAGCAGTCTGCTTAGCTGGATGCCACAATTGTGTAGACGAGCAGGAAATGAAAGGTTTGTGTGCTGCCTGTATTACTTCCATCCTACACTGGGTAATTGTGCATCATAATCTCTGTGTCTGTGCCTGCTAATGGGCCTTATTCAATCTTTTACCCCCACTGCTTAACTTGCATTAACAAGGATTGAAGCTGTGCTATTTTGCTGATCTCTATACAGTCTCAGGGTTTTCCACCTCAGAGGACAGAATGCATTAACGTTATCAGGTTTGTCATGAAGAAACACAGTGAGTGTAATTACAGAACTGTTTAAACCCAGCCTTAGAAGCTATGATCCAGATCATCCTGGATCAGGGTAGCAGAAGACAAAGAACAAATGTGTACTTTAATGAATTGATAATAGGTGCTAAATATATGGAAGACAGAACAATAACTTAGTATTGTTTGCAGATTTCTTACATTCACTGAGCAGCCAATCACTTTATTCTAATCAAATACACGAAGACATTTGACATTAAAATGAGCAGATGCGTCACAGTTTCCTAACACCTCATACATTCATTTAAATTACACCTACTGCTGCTATTGTACCAAATTATTTTGGTAAAATTCATGACTTCTCGGAATATACAATTCTTTGAACAATTTTCTCCTCCTTATTTGTCAGTCTTTCTCTTCCCTCCTGTCTTAAGCAAATTGATTCCTTGCTGGTGCGTACTTCCACAATGTCAGTGCCCTCTAGAACATCTGCCCAGTGACAACCTATCATGCATGAACATTAGCAATGAGTAAAGTGCCAGCTGCTTAATCAACCATACAGGAACAGTCATTCATAACTGAGTCTGATCCTGCCCAGGCTTGATGATGTCTAGTCATGCCAATGAATTATTCCTTCTCCAAACTTGTGCTGATAGAGCCGATTATTGCCCTTGTACCCAGTACAGACAAGGGAATCAATTTGGAAATATCTTGTTTTGTAAGGCGACCTGTGATATTTTAGTTGTAAAGAATGCCATTACAAGTTTGCTCAACTAAAATGTCAACTGTCTTGTATCTGCAAAAAGTAATGAATATACTGATAAAGACATGGGTGTAATTATTTGTTATTACCCTTGCTGAAGATTAGCATTGATTAAACTGTAACACACGATGAATCTCACAATGTTTGAATTCAGAGATAGACACTGTACACAACCATTATTCTTCAGAGTGGCTTACACACAGTATACAGCTTTATCAACAGAACATTCTTTAGACTTTGCCTTGAGCTGTAGGAGGCTTCCAATGCCTTGGGTAAACAAAAAAGAAATCAAAGTCAGAATGCATCAAAGATAATGGCTTCAGAAGGGTCTACGCCCGAAACGTCAGCTTTTGTGCTCCTAAGACGCTGCTTGGCCTGCTGTGTTCATCCAGCTGTACACTTTGTTATCTCAGAATGCATCTAAACCTGCTTTTGGTCCCAGAATTGGTACTGTACATGCAGTGCTCATCCCAACTGAGAGGCCTAAGACTAGCTCAAAACCAGTTCAGAATGTTTGTAACACACTGGCAATGACCTGAACTTAAGTGCTAAAAGGTTGTGTTACAGCTGACATTGTGGGGGAAGGGAGACAATCTTTATGACTGTGAAGTTTCAAGGGCACAGCTACTTTTCTTGGCTGCACTGGAAGATCTTTACAGAATAAATCCCTGGCCTAAATATTACTTTTATTTTCAGAATTTCGTTAATTTCTTGAGCAAAGTGGCCATAAATGGAAAATAAATTCAAGTTACTTGGATCGTGCTAGAAATAATGTAACTGCTACAATTTATGCGAATTTGTAAATTCTTGGCTTTATTTTGTGTACATCAATGTTTCTAGTAGAGGAATTGAAAAACTGGGGAAAAATGAAAAGAAGAGCCCTGATTTGAACAGAAATTCTTTGGTGGAAAATAAAGTAAATTCAAATTGAGCCTACTTCATTTCCTGGTTCAATATTATTTTCCAATGTTGACTTCAAAGTCAATTTTATTTGCAATGTGAACTGGCATCTAATCTGAACCTGCAATATTGTTGCTGAGTGGATTAGGTTAAGACTGGAGCTAAAGAATAATGCTCCAACACAGTTATATTGAAACTGACAACTTTCTTTTTCTTCTGTCTTTTCTCTACGTACAAATTTATGTTCCTTTCTGGTATTAACAGATTAATCATAGAACATAGAACATAGAACATAGAACAGTACAGCACAGAACAGGCCCTTCAGCCCACAATGTTGTGCCGACCATTGATCCTCATGGATGCACCCTCAAATTTCTGTGACCATATGCATGTCCAGCAGTCTCTTAAATGACCCCAATGACCTTGCTTCCACAACTGCTGCTGGCAACGCATTCCATGCTCTCACAACTCTCTGCGTAAAGAACCTGCCTCTGACATCCCCTCTATACTTTCCACCAACCAGCTTAAAACTATGACCCCTCGTGCTAGCCATTTCTGCCCTGGGAAATAGTCTCTGGCTATCGACTCTATCTATGCCTCTCATTATCTTGTATACCTCAATTAGGTCCCCTCTCCTCCTCCTTTTCTCCAATGAAAAGAGACCGAGCTCAGTCAACCTCTCTTCATAAGATAAGCCCTCCAGTCCAGGCAGCATCCTGGTAAACCTCCTCTGAACCCTCTCCAAAGCATCCACATCTTTCCTATAATAGGGCGCCCAGAACTGGACGCAGTATTCCAAGTGCGGTCTAACCAAAGTTTTATAGAGCTGCAACAAGATCTCACGACTCTTAAACTCAATCCCCCTGTTAATGAAAGCCAAAACACCATATGCTTTCTTAACAACCCTGTCCACTTGGGTGGCCATTTTAAGGGATCTATGTATCTGCACACCAAGATCCCTCTGTTCCTCCACGCTGCCAAGAATCCTATCCTTAATCCTGTACTCAGCTTTCAAATTCGACCTTCCAAAATGCATCACCTCGCATTTATCCAGGTTGAACTCCATCTGCCACCTCTCAGCCCATCTCTGCATCCTGTCAATGTCCCGCTGCAGCCTACAACAGCCCTCTACACTGTCAACGACACCTCCGACCTTTGTGTCGTCTGCAAACTTGCTGACCCATCCTTCAATTCCCTCGTCCAAGTCATTAATAAAAATTACAAACAGTAGAGGCCCAAGGACAGAGCCCTGTGGAACCCCACTCACCACTGACTTCCAGGCAGAATATTTTCCTTCTACTACCACTCGCTGTCTTCTGTTGGCCAGCCAATTCTGTATCCAAGCAGCTAAGTTCCCCTGTATCCCATTCCTCCTGACCTTCTGAATGAGCCTTCCATGGGGAACCTTATCAAATGCCTTACTGAAGTCCATATACACCACATCCACAGCTCGACCCTCATCAACCTTCCTAGTCACATCCTCAAAAAACTCGATAAGGTTTGTAAGGCATGACCTACCCCTCACAAAGCCGTGTTGACTGTATTTGATCAAGCCATGCTCTTCCAGATGGTCATAAATCTTATCCCTCAGAATCCTTTCTAACACCTTGCAGACAACAGACGTGAGACTTACCGGTCTATAATATAATCATTGGGAGTATGGCAACTCATCCAGAACAGGCATCCCAGAAGTGCCCTGGTACATCCATTTCAGCAATACCATTAGTTAATGATCAGGAATATCTGGAAATATTGGAAGTGAATCTTTTCCATAGCTCCCAATGTCTTTTATACATTGGGTTTCACGATTCTGCACTCGGTACTCCATCAATTGACCAACATCTTGTAAGTGCTCAGTGCCACCTACATTTTTATTTAATACTCCTGAATAGAACTCCTATTGTCCTATTTATGGCGTTTTTCACCCACCATCCTTTTTTTAACAATTTGTATCTGTATCCTTAGATTGCACTGATGCTGTAGTACTCTGAAAACGTTACCAGATGGATTATAATTCTTTCCGCTGTATTTGTTTCACAAAATATAGTGCTCTCATTAATCTTCATTGAGCTGCATTTGCTATATTCCTTATTCTATTGAAGAATTTCTTTCATCCTTCACTTCAACTTCACAACTTGTTATGTTCCATAATATGGTATTATCAGAAAATTTTGATATTTTGGACATTTTGCTGAAATTATTTTTGTATATGGAGAATAAGATATGACCTAGATAAAAGCAATTTTCCAGTGATTCACAGCAGGTCTTGCAACTTCTGAGGAGACAGGAACAGAGCACAGTATCTTCCCAGAAACTGACAACGTAGGCTTTCGTATCACTGAGTCCAAACTGTCCTTGTTGTGACATTACAATAATAGCTGTCTTTGCACCCTGAGGTGCAGCACTGAAGAGCAGAAGCATCCTGTGAGAGAGAGAGAGTGTGTGTGAGAGAGAGAGACAGAGAATGAGTGAGGGTGTGTGTCGGTTTCTGTGTGTATGTCTCTGCGTGTGTGGGTGAGTGAGTGCCTGTGACTGTGTGCATGCGTGAGTGGGTGTGTGTGTCTCTGTGCATGAGAGTCGGTATCAGTGTGTATGTGTCTGTGTGTGAGTGTGTGAGTCGGTGTTGTGCTTCTGTACTGGGAGAGCAGCACAACAATGGACAAGATTTTAACTTAGTTTCTGGAGGTGTCAGCATTACCATATGAGCTATCATGGTGCTCACCAACCAGGGCCAGGATTGTCTCCTCATACAGGTCCATCATCTTGGCTCTCTTTTTTCTATTATGGGCTATTTTCTCCTAGAATGAGAGAAAGGGAGGGATTGAAGATGAAAGTATGTAGCATAGCTGCAGGCACTGGTGCAAGTGGGGAAAAGGTGGGTGAGGTATGCTGAGTTAGTGAGTAGACAGTGAAGGGTTAGTAGTTTGTTGGGGGGGTGCGGGTGGAATTGGGTGGCTGAGAGCAAATGAGGAGCGATGCTGCATGCACAACTAAGAGTGGTAGACCCTCAGTCTTGGTGGGAAATGGGTGCAGTAGGTAAGAGACAGTGAGTGTGAGGTTTCTGAGAGAAAATGGCAGCATTTACTCTCACAGAGCAGAGACTTTTCTTGCAGCATTGTTATTCATTCCTCTGGACCATTAATAGTGCACTGACCTGGGGGTAACCTCGGACCACGGTGATGACATCTAGTTTGTGGTCTCCTCTGCCAGTCCTGGATGAAAAAAACTTTTCTTCTCTATATCACCCCATCCATCAAGACCTTCAGGACCCTGTGAGCAAAGTGAGTGCCAACTTCCTTCTGTCCTACAGGTCTGGGCTAATCCATATATACTGTGTAGGGCAGCTCTGAACTAACAACACTTGACCCAGTGCATGACTATGTTTTAAATGTGGCATCAATACCAGAAATTTCAGGAGGTCTCGGAAGTGGCGAATAATTCTATCTCTGCTGAGGGGAAGAGTATGACAAGCAGGGCACCAGGCAACTCATATTCCCACTTGGGAACCCTACAACCCAATGGTATCAGTGTGGACTTCACAAGCTTCAAAATCTCCTCTCCCCTGGCCGCATTCCAAAACCAGCCCAGCTTGTCCCCGCCTCCCTAACCTCTCCTTCCTCCCACTATCCCCTCCTCCCACCTCAAGCCCCAACCTCATCTCCAACCTACTAGCCTCATCCCACCCCCTTGACCTGTCCATCCTCCCTAGACTGACCTATCTCCTCCCTACCTCCCCACCTACACACACCTTTACTGGCTCCATCCCCGCCTCTTTGGCCTGTCTGTCTCCTCTCCACCTATCTTCTCCTTTATTCATCTTCTATCCACCTCCCCTTCTCTCCCTATTTATTTCAGAATCCCCTTCACCTCCTCTATTTCTGGAGAAGGGTCTAGGCCCGAAACATCAGCTTTGCTGCTCTTCTAATGCTGCTTAGCCTGCTGTGTTCATCCAGCTCCACACCTTGTTATCGCCAGGTAATAAGACATGTGGAAGAAAACGCGAGCAATCTCACTAGGATTCACAGAGAAAAACTCCCCATGAAATCTCGGGCAATTTTCAGTAAAATTCAGCCCAGAATTAACATTTTGAGTCCAATGTAATCCTTCCATGGAAAATGTAGAGGATTAGGGTGGCACGGTGGCTCAGTGGTTAGCACTGCTGCCTCACAGCACCAGGGACCCAGGTTCAATTCCACCGTTGGGTGACTGTGTGGAGTTTGCACATTCTCCCCATGTCTGTGTGGGTTTCCTCCGGGAGCTCCGGGGGTTTCCTCCCACAGTCCAAAGATGTGCAAATTAGGTGAATTCGCCATGCTAAATTACCCATAGTGTTCAGGGATGTGTAGATGAGATGGGTTTATAGGGGTATGGGTCTGGGTGGGATGCTGTAAGGGTTATTGTGGACTTGTTGGGTCGAAGGGCCTGTTTCCACACTGTAGGGGTTCTATGATCTAAGATTACGGAAGAAGACCAGGAAGAGTCAATGGACTCAGTTTCTCTCACCACTAATACTGCCAGACTGCTGAGTTTCTCCCACACTTTCTCTTTTTCTTTCAGATATCCAGTCATTCCGCAGCATTTTGTTTTTGTTGAAGGCATGTCCATACACAGATCTCCAAGGGCACACCACCTCATACAATCACCCATTAGTTGTGCTCTGACTCCAAACCATTAGCTATGCCACTATTTATGCATTGATTTTGCCTTTCGTACTACTTTAAATAGCAAACCAAGAGTGGTTTTCCGAATGATAACCTAGGACAAGATAATAGAATAAATTACTTGAAAAAACGCATTTGCATGGAAAAGGGCAACTAGAGACAGACTATAATTGCTGTCTGGCCAGCATTTCCCACAGGTGAGTAAATAAAAAATGTTCTTATGTACCCATTTATGCAGCATTTTAAACAAAACCTCATATCATTTCAACTACATTCTTTTTGTGTCTAGATGTATATATTTACACAGAGAGAGAGAGATAGATAGCAAAGTCATTCACAAAAGGAATAGGTTAACATAAGGCTCTTATGGTGATTAGGAATGAAAGGTGAAACTATTATATCATCAATCTGGATTGAGATTTAGATGAATGGTTGTGTGCTAGCCAATTACTTCAACCTTCCTACTCAATATTTCACCAGAAAGATTTCCCTGAATGATCTGCACAAGGCAATCTAGATAATTTACTATTTGATATTTTTTAAATCTTATGCGATAAAATAATCATATCCGTTATGAATTTGGCTCAATTTTGTCTCTATTTAATATGTTTGTCAACTCGAGTATTTCAACAGAATGGCAAACATTTTAATATAATTGCTTCAAAATTGGTTTAAGAAGGATTAATTTGAATAATGCCATTCAATTTAAAACATTGTTTGTATCTAAAAATAATGCAGAGCAATATCCTCATCTAGTCTTGCAACAACATATTGCACATTGTATATTTGTGTTCCCTATTACTAAACCTGAGTGTTGTAAATTTACTTAGGTCCTGCACATTTAATTTTTTACCTTTTAGATGAAGTGATTTTCACAACTCAAATAAGCTTTTTATGAAAGTGGTGTTGAAAATGAATTGACCATTATTCAGCATATTGCCAGTCAGAATTTGGCTCCACTGCATTGTCAGTGTGGAATCTCAATTGCACTTCGGGAAGATCCATCAAATTGCAGCTGGGAAAGGTGCAGAAATAGTTGCTGAGTGAAGCTGCAGTGAGAAACACGAGACCAGTTTGCTCCGAGATAGCAAAAACTGCAGATGTTGGAATCAGAGACAACACGGCCTGAAGCTGGAGGAACACAGCAGGCCAGGCAGCATCAGAGGAGCAGGAAAGTTGAGGATTCGAGTCAGGACCTCCTGCATTTATCTCTTCCCACTCACTGACAGCTCCTTTCAACCGCTCAGCAATCCTCCCATCTCTTGGCAATTGACAAACGGACGTCATTGATAATCAACATGAAAGAAACAAGTAGGTGACTGTTAAAAATATTTTAATGGTATGATAGCACGCATGATGACAGATCGTGCCCCTGTTTGAATTCATCTATTTGTTGGCATTAAAACAGTGCTGCATTATGCTGAGTGATATTTACATGGTTACCAACGTCTTTGTAATGCACAACCTCCCAGCACAAGTGAGGCATATTGCATGAAGCTGTCACACCCACTACTCAAGTAACTGTTCACAATTAAGGGCTGCAGATACCTTCAAAAGTCAGGCATTGACAGACTGCTGTGTATTTGCCTGAGCACGCATAAGTCCTGTTGCAAGCATTGGAACCCAGAGTTCACCATTTGGCTGCACAGGTCAGATAAATGACATTGTTTACCAAGCCAAGATGTTGAAACTTTAACTCATTCCTAATCTCAGTACATAAACTGGAGATGAAACAAGAAGTGCCCCCAGAAGACTGAAAGCTAATGAGACCTGGCCATTCATTAGCCTGCAGCCTAACCTGGCTGCAACTCGTTACTGCGTAAGCAAAATACTGAGGATGCTGGAAATCTGAAATAAACACAAAATACTGAGCAGATCAGGCAGCAGTCGTGGAGAGAAACGTTGTTAATGTTTTAGGTTATTGAGGTCTCACCTGAACTCATTGCAGCATCAATGGCAAAGTTGCTGAGCTTTTCCCCAATGGGTCATTTGCCCACCGTTGCACCATTTCTGGCAGGAGCCTGGACTCCATTATTTAGAGGATGAATGCATCTCTTAAAAGGAGGTTATAGTCACTCAGTTGTAACAGAACAATTGACTGCTCTAGATCTTCCGGCTACAAAAAGGAAAAAGACTACTCCCAGGTTTTGAATGCCTCCCTGAAAGTCCTGCTTGCTATAGTGCAGCCCAACAGGGGAGCCCTATGTCCATTGTGTGGTAAAAGGATACATACAAGGGTCAGCAGGAAAGCCTGCCTTCTGAGGAAGGGTCACTGGACCTGAAACATTAACTCTGATTTCTCTTCACAGATGCTGCCAGACCTGCTGAGCTTTTCCAGCAAATTCTGCTTGCTATAGAATCCATAGAATCCCTACAGTGTGGAAATAGGCCATTCTGCCCAACGACCTACCAAAGAGCTTTCCACCCAGACCCTTCTCATCCGTGTAATCCTGCATTTCCCATGTTTAACCCACCTATACCCCTGAACACTATAGGCAATTTATCATGGTCAATCCACTTTTACCTGTACACTTACTGCAATTCCTCATCAGTTCATCCATGAATGACATTCACCCTCAGCTTTCTGCGGTGTCACACCTCACCTTCAATACATCTGTTCAGCACACACCATTCATTACTCTCTATAATAGATCTCTTCATTCTCTTCTTGGAGGAGAACAGAGCGGAAAACACAAGGGAGAGGCAGAGGACCGGAAGGGGACTTATAGCTCTCAGTCAAAGCTACGGAGAAAAAGACTGCTTCCGAAGTAGAGAGGCCCAGTTATCTGGTGACGGAATTGAGTTATGAGACAATGACATGGTACGCACACCTACTCATGTTGACTTCACATCAGCAATGAGTGAACTATCATGATATGCATAACGATCAGTAAAAACATTCACAGTTCTGACAAAGGGTCACAGGACTCAAAACATTAACTTATGTTTTTCTCTCAACAGATGCTGCCACACTTGCTGAGTTTCTCCAGCTCTTTCTGTTTTGGTCTCAGATTTCCAGCATTCACAGTTCTATTCTTTTTATTTTTGTAAGTTTCTGCTGTGCAGCTTGCAGATCATATACATTGCTGCTGTTTTGTGGCAGCGGTTGAGAAAGTTTAAAGTGGTGAATGGGGTACCAAATCCAACTCAACCAGTCTATGTTAGTATACACTCTCCACATGAACAGAAATTCTAATCCCATATCCCTGTTCTTTTTCTCTAAATCTTTACTCCTTTTCCATTCAACCACTTTTACCTATATATTGACATGGAACTGCTACTCTCTTAAGTGCACCAGCTATACACACGCGCGCGCACACACACACACACACACACACACGTTCATTTGGAGATTAATGGGATACTTAACTGCACATAAAGTGGAAGTTTACAGGAGATCTTTGAAATTAGCACAGAGATATTTTCCTTAGTTATTTGTGAAAAACAGCTTTGCAATTACTACAGGGGTAATGTTTCTGGCTTGCAAGGCCTCAATGATTATGATTATGATCAAATCACAAGCATTGTTTGAATATATCTGTATATTTCCATTATCATTTTTTGTTAACAGTTCAAAGTATTTATTTTCAAATCAAAGATTAAATACAAAACCTGAGCAGGTCTGCCTGCTGACATGCTCTCCTGCTTTCCTCACGAGTGATATCTTTGTCTCATTGGGAAAATAGTGATATTTATCTTGGTGCATGAGGAAGAAGACTGTCCACGATATTATATGCAGGACCCAACAGGCAGTGATACCATTTCTCTCCATCTTGAACCCCTATTAGAACCTAAAGGTCAATATGACAGCAGCTCCATTGCTGATGGTGAAACAGGGTTTCCCACCAAGAATGGATGAGCTCAGGGGCACCAAGATATATCAGGCAAGTATAAGACTTTGAACTAAGTATCCATGATTGAACACAGGGAGCTTGACAGTATGGACAAGGGGAATGTTGCAATGGCAATCACTCACTTTACCTGCTCTCTGATAGACATCTGGGTCAGGGGAAATAGCAGGGGCCTGGAGAGATCCATGACCACCTTCCCCCCTCAGAGGAGGACATTTATCACGACCGGACCCCAGGCAAGCTTGCTCAAGTGATTACAGTTCCAGATATGTATGTAAAACCAGTAACCTTCTGGGTTAGGAGGAATGAATGGTCTCTGTTAGAATATTCACACACTTACCCCACCATCCCCTCCACCCCCCACCCCCAACTGGTCACAAGATTAATTTGAAGAGGACCCCCAAACCCCCACTGCCCGGGAATGACTTTCTCCCACATCAAGTTATTTTATGTCTCAAAGGGAACCAATTTCACTAGACTTTCTTCATTTTAATGAAGAATGAGTTTATTAGTTTATAAATACAAAAAAGAATTAATAACACAGCACACATATGCATGGATTAGGAATAAGAAGTGAGTTCTAAACAAAAGTTGGAAGATACACAGATCAATCTCCATGGGCCATTTGTGAACAGCAAACTGAGAAACCTTGATAGTTGTAGAATCAACTTGGCAGGTTCTTTGAAATCGTTTTGCCCTGTTTCCTTTTAATGTGTTGGTTGGCAGCACTCGAAGTGCTGTTTGATTTGGTCTGTTTGATGTTTCTCTGATATGTTACACATGACATTGGTCCCACACAGAACTTTGTTAAACATCACTGTAGCAGTTGTCTTTTAAAAACACATTTTGGAAGTAAAATTTTGAAAATTTCTATATTAATTCAGGTTTCCAATCCAAAATTATGACAGGAGAAAGGAGTCTCGGAGGCTACACCATCACATAATTCCCTCAAATACCTGCCAAGGCAGACAATCTCAGTGATAATGGGAACTGCAGATGCTGGAGAATTCCAAGATAACAAAATGTGAGGCTGGATGAACACAGCAGGCCAAGCAGCATCTCAGGAGCACAAAAGCTGATGTTTCGGGCCTAGACCCTTCATCAGAGAGGGGGATGGGGAGAGGGAACTGGAATAAATAGGGAGAGAGGGGGAGGCGGACCGAAGATGGAGAGTAAAGAAGATAGGTGGAGAGAGTATAGGTGGGGAGGTAGGGAGGGGATAGGTCAGTCCAGGGAAGACGGACAGGTCAAGGAGGTGGGATGAGGTTAGTAGGTAGATGGGGGTGCGGCTTGGGGTGGGAGGAAGGGATGGGTGAGAGGAAGAACCGGTTAGGGAGGCAGAGGCAGGTTGGACTGGTTTTGGGATGCAGTGGGCGGGGGGGAAGAGCTGGGCTGGTTGTGTGGTGCAGTGGGGGGAGGGGACGAACTGGGCTGGTTTAGGGATGCAGTGGGGGAAGGGGAGATTTTGAAACTGGTGAAGTCCACATCCTGCACTGCCACATGTCCATCATGGGCCTCCTGCACTGCCACAATGATGCCACCCGAAGGTTGCAGGAACAGCAACTCATATTCCGCCTGGGAACCCTGCAGCCATATGGTATCAATGTGGACTTCACCAGTTTCAAAATCTCCCCTTCCCCACTGCATCCCTAAACCAGCCCAGTTCGTCCCCTCCCCCCACTGCACCACACAACCAGCCCAGCTCTTCCCCCCCACCCACTGCATCCCAAAACCAGTCCAACCTGTCTCTGCCTCCCTAACCGGTTCTTCCTCTCACCCATCCCTTCCTCCCACCCCAAGCTGCACCCCCATCTACCTACTAACCTCATCCCACCTCCTTGACCTGTCCGTCTTCCCTGGACTGACCTATCCCCTCCCTACCTCCCCACCTATACTCTCTCCACCTATCTTCTTTACTCTCCATCTTCGGTCCGCCTCCCCCTCTCTCCCTATTTATTCCAGTTCCCTCTCCCCATCCCCCTCTCTGATGAAGGGTCTAGGCCCGAAACGTCAGCTTTTGTGCTCCTGAGATGCTGCTTGGCCTGCTGTGTTCATCCAGCCTCACATTTTGTTATTAGACAATCTCAGTGGGTCACTGTGAATAGATTTGGGTAAATAATCTGCTGAACTCAGCACAGACACACCCAGAAAGCCATTGACCAGACTATGCAAGATGAAGGCATAGTGCCAAGAGGTAAGTATTACTAATAAACAGATGAAGGTCAATAACAGCCAGAAAACAATGGGAAACCAGGTCTACACAGGTCCCCAGGCAGATGACATATCTCTGGAATCATCAGTTATGTCAAATGCTACAGACAAAGTGGGTATAAGGGAACATACTGTAGAACTTCTAGTGCTCAGTTGTACCCTGGTTCCTTAATGTAAAGGATGTGAGAAAATATGCCATGTACAGGCAATGTTTTACCCTTTCCACTGTGAAATGTCTAATAGGGCATGGGGTGATGGAATGATAAATGAAAGAGGTTACAGCATGGCTACAAAAAGTTATGGTTCCAATAGACAATCAGGATCAATTATTTATTAGTAACATTTACCTCTTTGTGCCTTGCCTTCATCTCACATAACCTGGTCTAAGGTTATACCTTGCCTCTGCATCTGTGTAATCGATTCTTTACTTTTGCGAATATTCACATCTTAGTGGATAGTTCCTATTTCCTAACATCCATTCCTGTTAGCACAAGGTAAGCAGGAAAAGAAGTAGCACATGGATCTGTCAAAATATGTTGGAGATATGATTGCTCCCCAAGAAGTAAGCACATACCTGAAGGTTCCATTTCCAGAGATTGCAGACCAATTGTACATCAAGCAAGAAGAGATCCTTCCTATTGATGAAGGCCACTGGTTGATCTAATGAATCTTTGGTGGTCATGTGCATGCAGTCGATAACACCCTGCATGTCGAAAAAAACCAACAATGATTCTGAACTCTATAAACCTCTGACTGTTTTTAATGGGAGTAGCAATGTACATCTTCATCAGCCATCCTGAAGTGGACATTCATCAGCACCATGATGCATCAGTGAATCATGGACTGCGAGGACCTATACACTTTTCCAACAGACCCTGAGCAAGAGCCAAAGGTAGAAATATTCAAAACCACATTGACCTTCAGCATCATGGACGCAGCCTATCACTCAACCTTGCTCCATGGCTGTTAAAACACAACAAATTTATTATGCCTTAACCATCCCAGATATTGCAGGAGCTCCGCAGGGTAATTTCCTTCAGTTATTTCATTAATGATCTTCCCTCCATCATAAGGTCAGAAGTGGGAATGTTTGCCAATGATTGCACAATGTTCAACACCATTCACAACCCCTCAGACACTGAAGCAGTCCATGTCCATATATAACAAGGCCTGGACAATATCCAGGCTGGAGCTAAATTATCATAAGTAACACAATGGCACATTAATGTCAGAAAATTACTATCTCCAATAAGAGAAATTCTAACCACCACCTCTTGACATTCAATGGTGTTACCAATGGTGGTGCCCATTATACAGAGACTCAACTGGACCTACCATATAATGACAGTAGCTGCAAAAGCAGGTCAGAAACTAGGAATACTGCAGCAAGTACCTCACCTCCTGACTCCCCAATATCTGTCCACCATCTGTAAGACATAGTCCCCACTTGCCTGGATGGGTTCAACTCCAAAAATACTTAAGGTGTTTGGCACAAATCAGGTCAAGTAGCTTGCTTGTTTGGCATCATATCCACAAACATTGACTCCCCCCACCACCAACACTTAGTAGCAGCAGTCTATACTATCTGCAACATACACTGCAGAAATTCATCAAAGATCCTTAGACAGCACCTTCCACGGTCAGTTCCATCTACAAAGATAAAGCCAGCAGATACGTCGGAACACCACTATCTGCAAGTTTGGCTCCCAGCCATCGGCCATCAGACATGGAAATATATCACCATTCCTTCACGGTTACTAAGTCAAAATCTTTGAATTCCCAACCTAACGGCATTGTGTGACAACATACGGTGCGTGGACTATAGCAGTTCAAGTAGGCAGCTCACCACCACATTCCCAAGGGAAACTAAGGATAAGCAATAAATGCTGGTGAGCCAGAAACGCCCACATCCTATGAGTAAATAAAAAAAAGTTAAAGTCTGGGGTTGTCTCTTCAAAACATACATCCCCACCAAATGAGTATGTGAGAATAAGGATTTGTTTGCTCGTGACAGGTAAAACTTAAATGAGGCAATTTTCTAACTTTACAATTTCATTAACTGAAATTGTAAAGTTAGAAAATTGCCTCATTTAAGTTTTACCTGTCACGAGCAAACAAATCCTTATTCTCACATACTCATTTGGTGGGGATGTATGTTTTGAAGAGACAACCCCAGACTTTAACTTTTTTTTCATTAACTGAAATTGTAAGTATTAATTGTAATTGAATTATGGTGAAAAGGTGGCTCAGTAGTTAGCACAGGGACCCAGATTCAGTTCCAGCCTTGGGGGTCTGTGTGGAGTTTGCACATTCGCCCCATGCCTGCATGGGTTTCATCCAGGTGCTCTGGTTTCCTCCAAAGATGTGCAGGTTAAGTGGATTGACCACGGTAAATGCAGGGCTACAGGGATAGAATCCTTACAGTCCGGGCACAAGCCATTCAGCCCATCAAGTCCACACTGACCCTCTGTAAAGCGCCCCACCCTCCTACCCTATCCCTGTAACACTGCATTTCCCTTCAATAATCCATCTAGCTTGCACATCTTTGAACTGTGAAAGTAAACTGGAGCAAGGAGACACGGGGAAAATGTACAATCTCCACACAGACAGGAGGCTGGAATTGAACCACTGATCCACTGAAAGCACTGAGCCGCTGTGCCGCCCCCCTGGATAGGTGTGGGTCTGGGTGGGATGAGCTCCAGAGGGGCACTGTGGACTTGGTGGGCTGAATAGCCTGCTTCCACACTGTAAGGATTCTATGATTCTAAGAAATGAAGAAGCAATACACTTTAAGTGAATATGTAAACTTATTGTGTCAAGAGATGTAATACCAAATTATAGATCTCAGTTTGATAAGATTTATGACTACTTAATAACTATTATAACTATTTCAGAATATCTAAGAATAGAATATACATCAGAATTTAATGTAAAGCATTACCTTAAAGTCCCGAATGATTAAGATCTCATCTCTTGCTGGAAGAAAATATATTTTGAAATATACTGAGGGTTCCTAATACTGAAATTTCAAAGAAAATATCATGTTTTTATGTTGTTCAGATCCCTCCTGCTTTGTAAATATGGAAAGGATACACCAGACAAATTCCCAATTTAAACTACTTTCCTGACAGTATACCCAATCAGCCTTTGTCCCACTCTGCTAAAGTCTTGTGTTTTGGGCCCCTTCTCTCAGGAAAGGTGTACTGGCATTAGAAACAATCCATAGAAGGTTCATGGAGCTGTTCTTGGATATGGAGGGACAGCCTTTTGATGAGAAGTTGAACAGGTTGTGGCTGTGCTGATTAAAGTTTAGAAGAATGAGAGGCAACCTTATTTAAATACGCAAGGTTCTTTAGAACACTTCGCATGGTAGATGCATAAAGAGAATCTAGGACCAGAGGACATGATCTGATATGGTTTGAACATATATTGAATGGCGCAGCAGACTCAATCAGCTGACTTCTGCTTCTTTGTCTGATGGTCTTGTGAGGGGCTTAACCCTCTCTAAAAGGGTCATCCAACTTTTATCTACGTGGTATCATTTAACTTTACTTCTTAATTATCTAGTGGTCTTGTTTCTGAAATTGTAAGCTTTTATCCAGTCGAATTGGTATGTGGAGTTTTTTTTTCATTTCTCCCTCATTCTTTCAATCTCAAGTCAACATCATTAAAAAAAATTAATTCCATGCATTTATGAATGTTGTTTGACCTGGTACCTAAGGGCATTCATACCATAAGAATCTTTGCCATCACTCCTTAGTTGGGTGCTTCAGGTTTTATGGCTCCAGGAATTTTCCTAGTGTTAATTATCATATTTTCATACCATAGTATGACAGTTGTGTAGTGACTGTAATGAGGTCGGCCAGGTGGACCTCATGGAAAATGATTTCGCTGATTGGGGCTGTTAATCTGGTCCAATCAGGGAGCCCTGTCTGACAGATAAGAACAGGAGTGTCAGAGGTTCTGCTCACTTTGAGAGTGGGCTCTGAAGGATGTGGATCGATGTCAAGGACTCTCCATGTGTAAATAAAGGGTGACGTGATTGCTGGATCCCGGCCTCTGTGGAATTATTTTAGGAGCCATGTGTCTTTCCAAACCTTCTTTTCAGTGATTAGACTATTGTTTATATCTCTTTGCTGCCTTTGTTGTGTACTATTCTGCTAACTTCGATAAGAGCATATGTATGTCATTTTTATGTTCCCGTCTAGGTGTATCCTAATTTCAAAGTGGGCTATTCTGTCTTTTATTTCTGCTGGCTGCAATGGTGTCTTTAATGATTAACATTTTGTTTTACATGAAGCTTTACGGAATCATAGAGTTGTACAGTCATGTAGCGCAGAATCAGAACCATTGGTCCAACCAATCCATGCCGAACATAATCCCAAACTAAACTAGCCCCACCTCCTGCTCCTGGCCCATATCCCTCCAAACCTTTCCTATTCATGTACTTATCCAAATGTCTTTTAAACATTGTAATTGTACCCACATCCACCACTTCCTCAGGAAATTCGTTCCACACATGAGCCACCATCTGTGCAAAAGATTCGCCTCTTATGACTCTTAAAAATCTCTCTCCTCTCACCATTATACACACGTCACCCTCTGTGTAAAAGACTTGCCCCTCAAGATTTCTTTAAATCCCTCTCCTCTCACCTTAAAATGTGGCCCTTGGTCTTGAAATCCCCCATCCTAGGGGAAAAAACAATTACCATTAACTCTATCTCCAACCTCTCAGTATTTTATAAACTTCTATAAGATCGCCTCTCGACCTCCTTTGCTTCAGCGAAAAAAAATCCCAGCGTTTTCTTATGATTCAAACCTTTCTTTCCCAGCAACATCCTGATAACTGTGTTCTGAACCGTCCCCAGTTTAATAATATCCTTCCTATAATTGGACGGTCAGACCCGGAGACAGAATTCCAGAAAAGGCCTCACAATGTCCTGTTCAACTTCAACATGATTTATTATCTAATTAGTTATAGTTATTTCTCAATCAAAGCTATATTTCTAATCAGATTTCACTGCACAGAGAGTGAGGCAGAATCTTATGAGAAATAGAAACAGGAAGATTGCCTCACTTAAAGATCAAATGAAAATCTACAGTGAGCCTCGCTGCATATAAAAGAAAATAACCAGTAAATTAGTTTGATGGTATTGGAAAAGCAAATGGGAAAAGGGACTGAGGCTTCCACAATCATGAGGGAGCAAATGCAAGTTAAACCTCTAGAAAGAGCTGGCACTGAGAAAAATTCTCAATTCTCTGGCAAGTCTGTGGTGTCCTAACAGAGGAAAAAAGCTCAAAAATTGATGAGTTTTATCAGACAATTCTTGGTAGAAATATGGAGTAAATCTGAGTGTATAATATAGTTATAAATTATAAAGTGACTGCATTTGTTATGTTTAATTCAATATTATGATTCATTCATAGGATAAGAGTATCACTGGTTGATCTAGCCTTTATTCCCCGTCCCTAATTGTCCAAAGGGCAATTAAGAGTTAACAAAACATTGTGGACCCAGAGTCACATGTAAACAAGAACAGGTAAGGATGCTCTATATCTTGTTATCTCAGATTCTCCAGCATCTGCAGCTCCTATTATATTCGGTTCACTTATGTCTTTTGGGCAAGGAAATCTGCATCCTTACCTGGATAACAAAGTGTGAAGCTGGATGAACACAGCAGGCCAAGCAGCATCAGAGGAGCAGGAAAGCTGACGTTTCAGGCCTAGACACTTCATCAGAAATTTTCCGATGAAGGGTCTAGGCCCAAAACGTCAGCTTTCCTGCTCCTAAGATGCTGCTTTGCCTTCTATGTTCATCCAGATCCACACCTTGTTATCTCAGTGAACCGGATAATCTTTTTACAATAGTCAACAGTGATTTCATGGTTTCCATCAGGCCAGTCTTTCATTGAATTCAAACTTCACTATCTGCTGTACTAGGATTGGAACCCATGTACCCAGATCATTTGTATCATTGATAATGGGAACTGCAGATGCTGGAGAATCCAAGATAATAAATTGTGAGGCTGGATGAACATAGCAGGCCCAGCAGCATCTCGGGAGCACAAAAGCTGATGTTTCGGGCCTAGACCCTTCGTCAGAGAGGGGGATGGGGTGAGGGTTCTGGAATAAATAGGGAGAGAGGGGGAGGCGGACCGAAGATGGAGAGAAAAGAAGATAGGGAGAGGAGAGTATAGGTGGGGAGGTAGGGAGGGGATAGGTCAGTCCAGGGAAGATGGACAGGTCAAGGAGGTGGGATGAGGTTAGTAGGTAGGAGATGGAGGTGCGGCTTGGGGTGGGAGGAAGGGATGGGTGAGAGGAGGAACAGGTTAGGGAGGCAGAGACAGGCTGGACTGGTTTTGGGATGCAGTGGGTGGGGGGGAAGAGCTGGGCTGGTTGTGTGGTGCAGTGGGGGGAGGGGACGAACTGGGCTGGTTTTGGGATGCGGTGGGGGAAGTGGAGATTTTGAAGCTGGTGAAGTCCACATTGATACCATATGGCTGCAGAGTTCCCAAGCGGAATATGAGTTACTGTTCCTGCAACCTTTGGGTGGCATCATTGTGGCACTGCAGGAGGCCCATGATGGACATGTCATCTAAAGAATGGGAGGGGGAGTGGAAATGGTTTGCGACTGGGAGGTGTAGTTGTTTATTGCGAACCGAGTGGAGGTGTTCTGCAAAGCGGTCCCCAAGCCTCCGCTTGGTTTCCCCGATGTAGAGGAAGCCACACCGGGTACAGTGGATGCAGGATACCACATTGGCAGATGAACCTCTGCTTAATATGGAAAGTCATCTTGGGGCCTGGGATAGGGGTGAGGGAGGAGGTGTGGGGGCAAGTGTAGCATTTCCTGCGGTTGCAGGGGAAGGTGCCGGGTGTGGTGGGGATGGAGGGCAGTGTGGAGCGAATAAGGGAGTCACGGAGAGAGTGGTCTCTCCGGAAAGCAGACAAGGGTGGGGATGGAAAAATGTCTTAGGTGGTGGGGTCGGATTGTAGATGGCGAAAGTGTCGGAGGATGATGCGTTGTATCCGGAGGTTGGTGGGGTGGTGTGTGAGAACGAGGGGGATCCTCTTTGGGCGGTTGTGGCGGGGGCGGGGTGTGAGGGATGTGTTGCAGGAAATGCGGGAGACGCGGTCAAGGGCATTCTCGACCACTGTGGGGGGAACGTTGCGGTACCAATCCCGAGCACCAAACCATCATCTCCAACACCATTCATGACCTCATCACCTCAGGGGACCTCCCACCCACAGACTCCAAACTCATTGTTCCCCAACCCCGCACGGCCCATTTCTATCTCCTTCCCAAAATCCACAAACCTGCCTGCCCTGGTCGACCCATTGTCTCAGCCTGTTCCTGCCCCACCGAAATCATCTCCACCTATCTGGACTCCACTTTCTCCCCTTTGGTCCAGGAACACCCTGCCTACATCCGTGACACCACCCACGCCCTCCACCTCCTCCAGAACTTCCAATTCCCTGGCCCCCAACACCTCATTTTCACCATGGACGTCCAGTCCCTATACACCTGCATTCCGCATGCAGATGGCCTCAAGGCCCTCCACTTTTTCCTATCCTACAGGCCCGACCAGTCCCCCTCCACCGACACCCTCATCCGCCTAGCCGAACTCGTCCTCACCCTCAACAACTTCTCTTTCGATTCCTCCCACTTCCTACAGACAAAGGGGGTGGCCATGGGCACCCGCATGGGCCCCAGCTATGCCTGCCTCTTTGCAGGTTACGTGGAACAGTCCCTCTTCCGCACCTATACAGGCCCCAACCCCCACCTCTTCCTCCGATACATTGATGACTGTATCGGCGCCGCCTCTTGCTCCCCAGGTGTTCGAACCGTTCATCCACTTCACCAACACCTTCCACCCCAACCTTCAGTTCCCCTGGGCCATCTCCAGCACATCCCTCATCTTCCTGGACCTCTCAGTCTCCATCTCAGGCAACCAGCTTGTAAGTGATGTCCATTTCAAGCCCACCGACTCCCACAGCTACCTAGAATACACCTCCTCCCACCCACCCTCCTGCAAAAATTCCATCCCCTATTCCCAATTCCTCCGCCTCCGCCGCATCTGCTCCCACGATGAGACATTCCACTCCCGCACATCCCAGATGTCCAAGTTCTTCAAGGACCGCAACTTTCCCCCCACAGTGATCGAGAATGCCCTCGTCCGCGTCTCCCGTATTTCCCGCAACATATCCCTCACACCCCGCCCCCGCCACAACCTCCCAAAGAGGATCCCCCTCGTTCTCACACACCACCCCACCAACCTCCGGATACAACACATCATCCTCCAACACTTTCGCCATCTACAATCCGACCCCACCACCCAAGACATTTTTCCATCCCCCCCGTTGTCTGCTTTCCGGAGAGACCACTCTCTCCATGACTCCCTTGTTCGCTCCACACTGCCCTCCATCCCCACCACACCCGGCACCTTCCCCTGCAACCATAGAAAATGCTACACTTGTCCCCACACCTCCTCCCTCACCCCCATCCCAGGCGCCAAGATGACATTCCACATTAAGCAGAGGTTCACCTGCACATCTGCCATTGTGGTATACTGCATCCACTGTACCCGGTGTGGCTTCCTCTACATTGGGGAAACCAAGCGGAGGCTTGGGGACCGCTTTGCAGAACACCTCCACTCGGTTCGCAATAAACAACTACACCTCCCAGTCGCGAACCATTTCCACTCCCCCTCCCATTCTTTAGATGACATGTCCATCATGGGCCTCCTACAGTGCCACAATGATGCCACCCGAAGGTTGCAGGAACAGCAACTCATATTCCACTTGGGAACCCTGCAGCCCAATGGTATCAATGTGGACTTCACCAGTTTCAAAATCTCCACTTCCCCCACCGCATCCCAAAACCCGCCCAGTTCGTCCCCTCCACCCACTGCATCCCAAAACCAGTCCAACCTGTCTCTGCCTCCCTAACCTGTTCTTCCTCTCACCCACCCCTTCCTCCCACACCAAGCTGCACCCCCAGCTACCTACTAACCTCATCCCCCCTCCTTCCCTGGACTGACCTATCCCCTCCCTACCTCCCCACCTACACTCTCTCCACCTATCTTCTTTTCTCTCCATCTTCGGTCCGCCTCCCCCTCTCTCCCTATTTATTCCAGTTCCCTCTCCCCATCCCCCTCTCTGATGAAGGGTCTAGGCCCGAAACGTCAGCTTTTGTGCTCCTGAGATGCTGCTGGGCCTGCTGTGTTCATCCAGCTTCACCCAGTTCATTTGCCTGGATTTCTGAATCATGCGTATATTTACATTGTCACTATGTCACCAGATTCCCCATTTAGTTCAGCCTTGGATGATAGACCCTCTTTAAAGGGAACTACATTGTTGCAGAGGAGGCTGTTGAGCAACCACCTGCATCCTCTTCCAGAGTTCCCAGCATGAGGCTGTCCCTCTTAGTGCTTGTACCTGACCCTTCCTCCTGGTTTCATTTGCTGCAGCCAGAATGAGCCAGCACTTTGTCCTTGTTTAACATATCAACAATCAACGATAGTTTCGTGGTAATTTTTACCACAAATAGTTTTCAATTATTAATTTTAAATTCCACCAGGTGCCATAGAGGGATTTGAACCTATCTCCCCAGACCATTCGCCTGGACTGGTACATATTAATCCAGTAGTTATCACCACTAAGCAGATACAGGTCCCATCCAAAACACCATCACCTGCCTTTTAATAAAAGCAAATACTGTGGATACTTGAGATCTGAAATAAAAAGAGAAAGTGCTGCAGAGTCAAACAACACAAAACAAACCCTATGTCCATCTTCTCCATGCCAAAACAAGTTTCTTAAACTAAACTAGACACACTGGCTGCATTTGGCCCATATGCCTCTAAACCTGTCCTATTCATGTACCTGTACAAATATCTTTTAAATGTTGTAACTGTGCCCGCATTTACCACTTCCTCTGGCAGTTCATCTCATGTACGAACGACACTCTGTGTGAAAATGTTGCACTTTGACTCTTTTAAATCTTTCTCCTCTCACCTTAAAAATATGCCCAATAGTTTTCCTAAGGTGGGGAAATTGACAGTAAAGAAGACAGTTGGTATGTTGTCCTTCCTAACAGACGATTTCTGTACAGGAGCTAGAATGTCTTGCTGCAACTATTCAGGGCCTTCTTGAGGCCACACCGGGAATACTGTGTGCTGCTTTGGTCTCCTTATCTAAGGAAGGGTGCTTTTGCTGTAGAGGGAGTGCAGTGAAGGGTGAATTGTTGCAGTGCATCTTACAGCTTGTATACATTGCTGCTACTGAGAGTCGGAGGTGAAGGGAGTGAATGTTGATGGCATTGCATTGAGTGCAAGTCAAATGATCTGCATTGTCCTGGATGGTGTCAAGTTCTTGAGTGTTCTTTGGAGCTACGCTCAACCTGACAAGTATAGGCAGTTTCATCATACTCTTGATTTGTGCCTTGTAGATGGACAGGCTTTTGGGAGACAGGAGATGAGTAGCCCATCACAACCACTGTTCAGTTCTTAATCCACATATTTATATGGCCGGTCCAGTTCAACTTCCAGTCAATAGTACCCCCAAAACGTTGATACCTTGGGATTCAGTGGTGATGATGCTATTGGATTTGAAGGGGCAGTGGTTAGAATTTCTCTTATTGGACACGGTCATTACCTGACATTTGGATAACTGAAATACAAATTAGCACTTCTCAGTCCAACTCTAAGTGTTATCTAGGTTTTGTTACATATGAATAAGGGTAACTTCAGAATCTGAGGAGTTGAAGTGGTGCTAAGCATTGTGAAATCATGAGAAAACGTCCCCAGTTCTGATCATACCATGGAGGAAAGATTGTTGATGAAGCAATTGAAAATGGTTGAGCCTAAGACACTATCCTGAGGAACTCACCCAGGACTGAGATAATTGACCTCAAATAACCCCCATCATCTTGCTTTGTGTGAGGTATGACTAACCAGTGGACAGCTTTTTCCATGCTTTCAGTTGACTCTAATTTTGTTTTGGTTTATGATGTGACACCTGGCCATGCTTAATTGATGCCAGGAGCAGTCACTTTTGCCTCACCTATAGAGTTGAGTACTTTGCCCATTTCTGGACCAAGTCTGTAATGAGGTCAGGAGCTGAGCGGCCTTGGCAGAATACAGATTTATTACCAGTGAGCAGATTAATTCTGATCAGGTGTCACTTTTTAGTATTAATGACCACCTTTCCATCACTTGCTGATAATCAAAAGTAAATTGGTAGGAAGTTAATTAGACAGGTTATGTCCGGCCAGCTTTAATAGGTAGGATATATTTGGGCAATTTTGCACATTGAGCAACACTAAATGCGAGTGTCACAGCTGTATGGGAACAGTATGGCTGAGGATAGGTCTTGTACTACGGTCTTCCAAACTACCATACCAGCCTTCTGTACTATCACTGAGATGTTCAAGGGCCCATAGCTGTTGCAGTACCCAGAGTCTTCAACTGTTTCTTTTGGAGTGAACAGTGTTGGCAGAAAATTGGCACGCCTGGAGGAGCAGAGGTAAATGATGCATTTGATGATGATTGTTGCAAATGCTTCAGCTTTTTCTTTGCACTGATGCAATGGCCTTTCCTATGGTTGAGGATGGGGTTATTAACGGAACCTACTCCTCCTGTGTGTTATTTAACTGCCAAATATTATTTGCTAGTATATGTGGAGGGAGTACAAAATCATGAGAGGTATAGACAGGGTGGATAGCAAGAAGCTTTTTCCCAAAGTGGGGGACTCAATTATTAGGGGTCACAATTTCAAGGTGAGAGGGGAAAAGTTTAAGGGAGATATGCATGGAAATTTCTTTACACAGAGGGTGTGTTTGCTTGGAACGCATTGCCAGCGGAGGTGGTAGAGGTGGGCACAATATCTAGACAGAGATATGAATGGGCAGGGAACAGAGGGATACAGATCCTTGGAAAATAGGCGACGGGTTTAGATAGAGGATCCGGATCGGCGCAGGCTTGGAGGGCCGAAGGGCCTGTTCCTGTGCTGTAATTTTCTTTGTTCTTTGTTCTTTAACTGCAGAGCATCTATCTGATCCATCGGATGTAGGATTACTTAAGCTCTATCTCAAATGCTTTTTTCCACTGTCTGGAATCAAGTTGTCGTGTGTTATGGCTTCACCAGGTCATCACCTCATTTTTAGGCATGCCTATGTCGCTCCTGCAAGTGTTCCTACACTCTTCATTAAACCAGGGTTGGTCCTTCTCCCTGAATGTAACGATAGAGTGGGGGGATATGCTGGGCCATATGGTTACAAATTGCGACTGAATACAATTCTGCTTCTTTTTAAATTCATTGATGGGATGAGGGCATCGCTGGCTAGGGAGCATTTATTGCCCATCCCTAATTGCCCAGAGGACAGTTATGAGTCAACCGCATTGCTGTGGACCTGGAGTCACATGTAGGCCAGACCAGGTAAGGATGGCAGTTTCCTTCCCTAAAGGGCATTAGTGAACAGTTGGGTTTTTCATAACAATCAACAATGGGTTCATGGTCATCCTTAGATTCTTAATTCCAGATATTTTGTTGAATTCAAATTCCACCATCACGGAATTCGGGTCCATATCCCCAGAACTTTATCTGGGTCTCTGGATTAACAGTCTAGCAATAATATCACTAGGCTGTTGCCTCCCTGTGCTGCTGATTACTCATAGCGCCTTATTAGTGCCCAGTTCCGAATTGATATATCTGTTCTGAATCCATTTATTTTTAGGGTTGATGCCACACAACATGTTAGAGTGTGTCCCCAAGTTAAGACTATGTGGTGGTCATTCCAACCAATACTGTGATGAATACAGACATTTGCAACAAGTAGATTTAGGAGGATGAAATCAAGACTGTGAACTTGCTATAAATATTCATTCTATAATGTTACATTCGCTCAGATTTTCTTATGTGTAAAATCTCACAGGCTTCTGAATCTTCATTCCCAAAGTAGTGGTCAGACAGGTGTATCACTAGTCAGAATTAGTTTTGTCTAAAGCTAATTGATAAATTCAGAGACTTCAGTGTTGTTCTCATCCAAAAATTAAAATACAGAGCTTTTTTGCCAGCAAAAATATACAAAGCAAGCATAGGGCAGCATTTAAAACTTGCATTCTACGGTACTGTCCAAAGGTACTGTGATGAATGAGATAAGATTGCGAAAAAAAATCAGAAAATTTCATTCTGGAAATTACTGCTATAAATGCAGATAATGAACAGAAGCTGAGGACCATAAAGTGAACAACAAGGCAGAAACAATCAATCAAACTGTGTACTCAATATTGTTCATTTCACATAAACTCCTTAAATTTCACTCCATTGTGACATACTTAACACATTCCAGTCATGTCCACTTTCAGCCATTTCCAACTAAGCTCCCAGGTGTCACTGGAGCCTGTCTTTAATAATCTTTCATACTAACGCTAACTTATATCCCATTCTCTCAACAGGAAGTGCTGGGCTTCACACTTCACTAACATCTTTTGCACGCACTGCTAATATCTCCACAGGCGTTTTGAGGATGATGAATGCCTGATGCTTCATCAGGAGCATCCTGGTGTAAAGTCCCTGGGTGGGGTGTGAAGAGGGCTGGGTAGGGCACAGGGAGACAGGGGATTGTCAAAAGTGTTGAGTCTGGGGCGCAATCCTGTTCATTTCAGCTTCACAGAAACATTCTGCCTAAAATAATAGCTACAGCTCAGGCTTCAGCAGACATTCAAAAATCCTGAGCAAGGCAGGTCTGACACATGGCCCACTCATCACTACCTCACTGCCAGTTTCTTAAGCTGGAAATTAAGACAGGAATGAAAGCAGAAAGTATTTGAAATTCTCAGTAAGTTGGGCAGCATCAGTAGAGAGGGAAACAGAGTTTGCCAACCAGGCATCCTAAATTAATCTAGGCCCATTTGCCAGGATTTGGCGGTATCCTTCTAAACCCTTTCTATTCATATACCCATTTAGATTACTTTTAAATGTTGGAATTGTACCAACCTCCACCACTTCCTCTGACAGTTCAATCCATACACGCACCACCCTCTGCATGAAAAGGTTGCCTTTTAAGTCCCTTTTAAATCTTTCCCCTCTCACCTTAAACCTATGCCCTCTAGTTTTGGACTCCCCTACCCTATTCACCCTATCCGTGCCCCTCTTGATTTTATAAACTTGGTAAGTTAACCCCTCATCCTCCAATGATGTGGGGAAAATAGCCCCAGCCTATTCAACATTTCTCTAAATCTCAGACGCACCAATCCTAGCACATCCTTCTAAATTTTTTCTGAACTCTTTCAAGCTTCACAGCATCCTTCCTATTGCAGGGACACCAAAATTGCATGCAATATTCCATAAGTGGCCTAACCAATGTCCTGTACAGCCGCAACATGACCTCCCAATTCCTGTATTCAGTGCACTGACCAATAAAGGCAAGCATACCAAATGCTGCCTTCACTACCCTGTCTACCTGCAACTCCACTTTGAAGGAACTATGAGCCTGCACTCCAAGGTCTCTTCGTTCAGCACCTCTCCCCAGGACGTTACCATTAACTGTATAAGTCCTGCCCTGGTTTGCCTTCCCAAAATGCAGCACCTCACATTTATCCAAATTAAACTCCATTGGCCACCTGCCACTCCTCAGCCCATTGGCCCACCTGATCAAGATCTCACTGTACTCTGAGATACCCATCTTCACTGTGCACTACACCTCCAATTTTAGTGTCATCTGCAAACTTACTAACCATACCTCCTATGTATATCAAAAAACAATTATCAATATCAACTTGAAAATCTCAAGAAATTGAACAAACACTTAAGTGTGGTGGAAGGCTCATAACAAAAGCTCTGAACCTAAAATGCGTATTTAAGCACAATCTTATAGTTGAAATAAAAATTGCTGGCAAAACTCAGCAGGTTTAGCAGCATCAGTGGGGTGAAAGCAGAGTTAACATTTCACATCTGGCAACTTTCTATCAGAACTCATGTTAGGACTATGGAGAGGCAGATAAGGCATAGGGAAACTAAGGATTGGCAAAACTGTGGAGTCTGGAGAACAATCCTGTTCCTATCAGCTTTGCAGAAACATTCTGCTGATGAAGAGTCAGTGGACTTGAAACATTAACTCTGCTTCCTCCCTCAGATGCTCCCAGACCTACTGCCAGCAATTTCAGTTTACGTTTCAGATAGCCACCGCCTGCAGTTCTTTGTTTTATTTTATTGCTTGTTTTCTTTTAGTAGAAATACTATTCTTCCAAAAATAGAAATTCTTGCACCTTAAGTTCTTTCAGTATGTGAGCAAACACCAGACATTCATGCGTTAATTTGGTGGTCTGCACATTTTATGCTGCATTTACAATTCCCGCTTTAGTTATGCCAAAGGTTAGCAATTTGAAATGTTAACTTTGCTTCTCACCTACATATACTAAGTATTTCCACTACTTACTGCTCATTATATGCATCGACATTGCTCTCTTGGTGTAGAATGAATGAAAGCTTTATCTAGCAGCTGATTTTGTTCAAATCTGGATGTGTTGCAGCAGCTAATCATTTCCATGTTTTAATACTGCACTTTCATTCACCAGAAATTATTTCAGCAATTAAAGACCATCTGGTTCTCACTGGAAAACTATCCCTTAAAAGTACATCCTTTTCCTGCTAATTTTCTTTTGTCTGTAAATTTGAGAGAAAAATAATAGCTGTTTACTGAAATATCTGTTTAAGTCTGTGAAAAATCACCAGAAGAGCTTTCTTTCAGCTTTAGAGGCAAATATTTTTGCAATTTTCTCTAATTATCTTTAATGAAAACAAATAAATGGTCAGAATCATCCTTGATGTGGAGGTGCCGGTGTTGGTCTGGCGCGAACAAAGTCAGAAATCACACAATGCCAGGTTATAGTCCAACAGGTTTATTTGAAAAGACAAGCTTTCAGAGTGTCAGTCCTTCTTTGCTAACACCTGAGGAAGGAGTAAGTCTCCAAAAGCTCGTGTTTTCAAATAAACCTGTTGGGCTATAACGTGGAATCATCTTTGACATGGTATGCAATTACACTGCAGAATATAAGATAACACAGAGTGCAATGTTCCCTTTAAGTTACAAACAGTGTGATTTAGCAGTTAGTTTAGATTAGATTAGATTACCTACAGTGTGGGAACAGGCCATTCAGCCCAACAAGTCCACACCGCCCCTTGAAGCATCCCACCCAGACCCACTCACCCATAATCCACACACCCTTAAACACTACAGGTAATTTAGCATGGCCAATCCACCTAGCCTGCGCATCTTTGGACTGTGGGAGGAAACCGGAGCTCCCGGAGGAAACCCACGCAGACAAGGGGAGAATGTGAAAACTCCACACACAGTCGCCCGAGGCTGGAATCGAACCCGGGTCCCTGGAGCTGTGAGGCTGCAGTGCTAACCACTGAGCCACTGTGCCACTCAAATAGCATTTATTTTTCATCCATAAATTTGTTGCACCCACACTGTGGGATGAGGCACTTGTTACAGTGAAGATGGGGTCTGTTTCTGGGGCCACAATCATTTACAATGCATATTAATGTCTTGGATGACGGAAGTGAAAGTGCTATCGCCAAATTTTTAGATGACACAAAAATTGGAGGGATGCAAATAGTGAGGATAACTTAGAGTGTGCAGAGGGGTGTATAGAAGTCAAGTGAGTGGGGGAGAAAACACTCAACAAATGGAAGATAATGTGGGAAAATGTCAGATTAAATATTTTGGCAGGAAGAATAGAACAGCTGAATATTGCTTAAATGGGGAAGGACTGCAGAAAGTTTAGTACTGGATGATTTGGGAGTCCAAGTGCATGGATCACAACAAGTGACCTTCCAAGTTCAGCAAGTAGTAGGGAAGGTAAATGGAATGTTGGCTTTTATTTCAAAGGGAATAGAATATAAAAATACAGAGGGGTAGTCTCGCCAAAATTGTACGAGGCAATGATCAGGCCACAGCTGGATTAGCGTCAACAGTTTGGTCCCTTCATCAAAGGAAAGATATACTTCCATTAGAGGCAGTTCAGTGAACGTTCACTGGGTTGAACCTAGATGTGGAGAGATTTTCTTATGAGTAGAGTTGAGGATGTTGGGCTTGTACTGACTGGAGTTTAGGAGAATGAGAAAGGAGTCTTACTGAAATGTAAAGTTCTTTGTGGTTTCAACAGGGTAGAGCAGAGGGCATAATCTCATAATACAGAGTTATTCATTTATGTCAGAGATGAGGAGGTTTTTGTCTCAGAAGGTGGTGAATCAATGGAATTCTTTACAACAGAGCTATCAAGACTGAGTCATTAAGTATATTCAAAGTTGGGATAAGGTAAGAGAACTCAAATCACCATGATTACACTGAATGGTTGACTGGTCTCAATGACTAAAAGCTGTCCTTCTACGGTCTTATGTTGAAGCTTTAATATTAGAGATGCACAATTGTTATATAAATATTTATTCACCTATATTTACTCATTTACGTACACTGAGTTGCACTCCAATACGTTTAATGAACTCTTCTGGGTTAATGATCCAAATGTCAGAGACACTGCAATAAACCATTGGGATTCACAGCAAGGGGAACATTTGTATGGGGGATTTGAGGATGCAATATTTTATGGCTGCTGTTATAGATGCAGTAGCTTGGCATTGGTGAATCAGCATTTCTGTGTTCTCATGCCCTCATAAAATCAGTTTGGATCTATGTAAATTAAGAACTTTCCTTCCTAATTTCAAATAGTCAATTTGACAATTGTTACTTGTTCTAACGTTTGGCCTATTTTCGTGTATAATTGTAACTAGGCACTCCTAAAAAACTGTTAGATACCTCAGACATGATTGTGAATTGCCGGTTGGATGTTTAATAGCCACATGCCAAAACCTGTCTGCTCAAATACTAACGAACCAAGATTACTAGGTCCATATGCATTTAGTTAGCAGCCAGAGGATTATAGAATCCCTACAATGTAGAAAGAGGCCATTAACCCCATTAAGTCTGCACCGTCCCTCCAAAGAGCATCCCATCCAGACAACAGATCCACTGTAGGCCATCCCAAAAAGGTAATTTTCTTCAAAACATTTGAACAGTAGACCACTGATTAATCTCCTTTCTTGAAGTTGGTTAAAAGAACTCAGTTGGAATACCATCAGGGCTGCAGACTTTGTTGTTTCCATCTGTTTATTTGTTTATTACAGTTTCCCCATTCATGATGATCCACCCATGGATTCTCCTCCAGGACACTAATGGATAGTCTGGAGTATCAATTGCCACAGTAGATTCACATCTTTACCATCCCATCTCATGAGGTACACTTGACGTTGATCTATAGATATAGGTGTCTTCAAAATGTTTTGCATAGTCAACATATTGCTGATTTGTCGGTTTGCTTTTCCCATCATTTATTGTTTATATTCTGCATTTGGTATTGGATATCAGCCTTGAGCAGCTGGAATGCCGCCTTCTGTTACCTTGGCTTGTTCTTCCAGCAATAGCTAAAGCTCTTTCATGTTCCAGAAGGTCATATATTTCTGTACTGTTTTTATCAAACAATTGTCACTGATGGCAATGCTCAAACCCAATTGTCTGGACCCAGCTGTCAATACAGATGACTTTATTTGATGCCACTATTCTGAAATTGAGTTGGATGTGTGAATTCCTTCAGATTGGTTGTAAGCTGCTTTGGGAATTTCTGTCTTTATTCGGGCTGCTTTAGTGCTGAAACATTAACCTACGTCCTCTTGGGTTTTTGGTTCTTGAGACATCTTTGTGTTAGAAGGATATTCATTAGCAACTGAGCAGGTCAACAATACGCCCAGTCAATATCAGTTCCTAACATGCATTGAGTGACACAGATATCATTTAGCATTTTGCCTTAAACAATTACTTAAACCAGTGCTTTGATCTCAGATCCCTCAATATAGTTTAGTACTTGTTCATCTGGAAGAGGATGGTGTTTGTTATCGTCAGGGCATGCAGAGTAAACTTTGCCAGCAAGAGAATACCATTGCTTTTCGATTCTATTCCAGATATCAGATTCACTACCAACACAAACAATAAATTCCCTCAAAAAGATGATCTTTTGGGATGAGAGTGAGGACTTTATAATGGTCCAAACAGAATTTAAAAGAGAATACAAATTTATTGCCATTTGTATTTGTTTCAAAGAAAATGCAGTGAAAAGTGTTTAGGCCACCAATTTAATAACAATTTATATATATAAAACATAAAGAAAAAAATTAAACCAAAGGCCATCTTAGTTCAATTCACGGCTGCAGGGCTCCTGAGGTCAAGGAAACCCAAAATGGAAGTTGCAGATAGGATTTCCAGGCTGCCGCCAAAAGCCGCTGACAAGAATCCCAGGCTATTGCAATCCGGCCTGGACCCACTACAATGCTAAAGAAGCCACCGCAAGGACCCTAGGCCAGGCCAGATCCACTGTGCCACCAATGACACAGCAGAAGACACCGTAAGGAATCCTGGACCTGGACCCAGCTCATCGCCAAAGCAGCCACAACATCAGGACCGACCAGGACACGGTCACAATGGCCGCACGGAACGGCTGGATCCATACCACTTTCTCTCCTGCAGCAGTCTCTTGAAATCTCCTTCCTCCCACAAAGCAGCCAAAAGGAGGTTTGGGGCATAGGTGCTAATGACTGTGGAATGTTGACTAAGGTTGAATTGGAAGTGTAGTGTCATGAGTCTTTTCATTTATACAATTCCTCTGGCAGTGTACTCAAGGTCCAATTCAGGAGGACAAAGCCTTGTATCTCTGGATATAAGGATGGCTTTCAGCCTTGGCTTCCACTGAAAGATTATCCCCTTGTTCCTTCATCTGGCCCTACCCAGTAAGGCAGGTCTTTGTGAAGGAAGTCATGACAACTGGCATCTTGATACTTCACATAATACAATTGTAGTTCTCCTTTCTGAATGGCCACTCTTGCAACTATCCAGACGTCTTTGACCATTCCATTTGCAAAGTTTAATGCTTTATTTCCTTAGACACAAAGATGGTAATCCCGAAGGGTTTAGTCTCTACAGTGAGGAGACAGTGGAACAGTTTATTTTAGGGCGCCTTTTCCAGCACCTTCCCCATTTCATCAGAAATTATCTTAAAGAGGCCTGCTCAACTACAGATGTTGCTGCCCATAGATACACCTATCCCAAAACAGAGGTCCAGCAACCTTTTTGCATCCATCACCAGTGTGCAGGCTCCTGACTGGGGAGTTGCAATTTCACAGTCTTGTCCTTTTCATCAATTCTCCATCACCACAGGATTTGGCAAATGGACCCTGACAGAAGCCTGCATGTGCCTTAAAATGGGAACCTTGACATACCATCTTTTTCCATGAGACCTTGGAAAGTTGGCGATCAGATTTCAGAAACCTGTTTAGCTGTAGTGACCATGACCATCTTGCTGCTGCACAGTTGATGAGAAACACCGTCTTCCTTTTCCAGTTCCAGTGTTGAGGACGTTTTGGATGACACTTTCTGGGACAAGTTCTTCCAACCTTGCCAGTACAGGTAACCTTACCAGGAGCAAGGAGCACCCATCAGAATTGATGAAGGAGCATGCAAACGTCCCCATCATAACGAGGTGGCTATCAGGCTACCTGTATAAATAGATTGTCTAGCTCATATATGAGATGGATATTAATCTATTTTGAAGATCTATTTTGTTAGCTATTTAAACACTGCAAATTGATGTACATTCTGGAGTTAGAGCTGTACAGCATGGTAACAAACCCTTCGGTCCTACTCATCCATCCTGACTAGATATCCTAAGTTAATCTAGTCCCATTTGCCAACATTTGGCCCACATCCCTCTAAACCTTTTCTATTCATATAGCCATTCAGATGCCTTTTAATGTTGTAATTGTACATGCTTCCACCACTTCCTCTGGCAGCTCATTCTATACACGCACCACCCTCTGCAAGAAAAGTTGCCCCTTTTAAATCTTTCCCATCTCACCTTCAACCTATGCCCCCTTGTTTTGGACTCACCCACCCCAGGTAAAATTCACCCTGGCTATTCACCCTATCTATGCCCCTCACAATTTTATAAACGTCAATAAGGTCACCCCTCAGCCTCCAATGCTGCAGGGAAAATAGCCCCAGCCTATCCTGCCTCTCCCTATAACAGAAAATCTCCATTTCTGGCAACGTCTTTATAAATCTTTTCTGAACTCTTTCAATTTCACAACATCCTTCCTATAGCAGCAGAATTTCACACAGTATTCCAAAAGTGGTCTAAACAATATCCTGCACAGCCACAACGTGACCTCCCAACTCCTATACGCAATGCACTGACCAATAAAGGTAAACTGTCCTTCACTATCCTATTTATGTATGACTCTAATTTCAAGGAACTATGAACCTGCACTCCAAGGTTTCTTTGTTCAGCAACACAACCCAGGTCCTTACCATTAAGTGTACAAGTCCTGCCCTGATTTTCCTTTCCATAATGCAGCACCTCACATTTATGTAAATTATATTCCAGCTGCCACTTGATCAGGGTGCTATCGTGCTCTGAGGCAACCTTCTTTGCTGTCCACTACCCCACCAATTTTAGTGTCATCTGCAAACTTACTAACCAGACCTCCTACGTGCACATCCAAATCATCTATATGAATGACGAGAAAGTGTTTTTAGAGCAGCAAGACTGTGCTATTTTCTGGGTCTGTGGATTGTAAAGTTGCAACATTAGCGTTTAGTAGAATGATGTGCTCTTCCTGTCAGATATGGCAAACTAAGGAGGCTTTCCATGTTATTGATAATTAATTTTGCAGGAAGTGTGTTTGTTTGCAAATCCTATCGGATCACATGGATTGGTTGCAGGGCCAGTTTGAGGCAATGATGAATTTACAGGAGCTCGAGGGTGTGACGGATGTCAGTCACAGGAAGGGAGAAAAACTGCAGGTATAGTGAAGAAAAATCAGAGTTAACATTTTGGGTCCGGTGACCCTGCCTCAGGGCATATTCCACTCCTCTCCCTTGTCCGCCCTCCACAGGGTTCGTTACATCCAGGACATCCTGGTCCATTCTTCCTTCACTCCCAACCGCACCACCCCCCACACCCCACCCACAGCCTCACAGCACCTTCCACTACAACCACAAAAGTTGCAACACCTGCCCATTTACCTCCTCCCTCCCCAGTATCCAAGAGCCCAAACATACGTTCCAGGTGAAGTAGCACTTCACCTGCATTTCCCAGAATCTAGTCTACTCCATTTGCTGCTCACAATGTGGTCTCCTCTACCTTGGGGAAACAAAGTATAGACTGGGCGACACATGCAGAACATCTCCGTTCTGCTTCCAAAAAAGACCCTGAGCTTCCAGTTGCCTGCCACTTTAATACACGACCCCGCTCCCTGGCCAACATTCGCTGCTGCAGGCTTGCTGCAGTGTCCCAGCGAAGCTCAATGCAAGCAGGAAGAGCAACACCCCATTTTTCATTTGAGGGCCCTGCAGCCCTCTGGTCTCAATATCGAGTTCAGTAATTTTAGGGTCTAAACGCTCCCATGTTTTATCCCCCTACCCCACACACCAGGCCTTGTTATCACATAGCCTGCCATTACATTCTACCTATTGTTAGCCACTAACAGTCTCCATTAACACCTATTAAACCTCCTAACCAGATCATTATCAACTCCACTGTCTAGCCAACTACCTTTCTCTCTCTTTCGGCTCTATCCCCAACTATTGTTTCCTCCTTACTCCCCCGGCTCCCTATCTTCTGCGTATAAACTGACACTTTTCTAGCTTCCATCAGTAATGAGGAAGGGTCACTGAGAGTCACTGGACCCATAACATTAAACAGTTCTGAGGAAGGACCCGAAACATTAACTCTGAATTATCTTCACAGATGCTGCCAGACCTGCTGAGCTTTTCCAGCAACTTCTGTTTTTGTTCCTGATTTACAGCATCTGTAGTTCTTTCGGTTTTTATTTACTATAAGCACAGTATATTTTTTACCCAAAAACATCTTTGTACACAAAATCAAAATTATTTTTACGTTTAAAGTACATTTTGAAATAAGCACTAACAAATTTGTTTACTTTATATGTTTCAAGAATCCTGGTTATTACTCTACTGGTTTACAGTATAAATGCTAATGTAAAGTAATAACCATATTTTATGCTGGTAGCTGACACAGATACATTTGGAGGATCTAAAGAGTGCACAAATCATTGAGTTAAAGCAGATCATTTTCATTTAAACAATAAGACAGAATTTCTAATGTCACATATCTTAAGAGACATGTCTAAAAACTGTAAGTTGTTATGTCAGGAGAGTAACTATATACCTGAAGGCAATTTAACCTCTTGAAGTGGCCAAACAGGTTATCCAATACACTGATATTTATAACTTTTCATTCTAAGACATCAGTCAAGAAGATGAAGGGTCTAGGCCCGAAACGTCAGCTTTTGTGGTCCTGAGATGCTGCTGGGCCTGCTGTGTTCATCCAGCCTCACATTTTATTATCTTAGTCAAGAAGAAGGATTTATTCTCAAATCATAGAGAGCAATGTAATGAGCAACTGAATAATCGTTTGGCAAAAATAGGGATGAAATGAAACTGAATAATTGTTCTTGTGCTTCCTTTGCAACAACATTAATCCAGTCTAAGAGGATTAATAGGGCAACAAAATATAGCAAACCATTCCGAATTAATCAGCAGATATTTTGAGAACTGAACTCGTTATTATACTGACAATAATGTTGTAGTAGTGTACTTTAATCCCATATTTGGTGGCCTTGTTAGGTAAGCCACCTGCTGTATATTGCACACGTGCTTCACTGTGCAATACTAATTAATTATTCAAAAGGTTACACAGCTCTTAAATTGTCTTTACAGTTTGGAATGAAACTTGAATGTGGGAATCAGGGCACATTAGTAAAGCCTTTGCAACCTTCGCCTTTGCTAGATGAAGTATAGCAGGACAGCAACAGTTCATGTTCCCAGGAGCAATGTTAAGCAAATTCATACATGAAAAATATGATTTGATAGATAATTTTTGAATTTTTACAGCCAACATCTAATTCTAACAAACGAGGAAAAGGGCTTTTTTTTAACTATTTCATTCTGCAGCACTGAAGCACAAACATGAATGATGAAAATCTGCAAAATTAACTTCTATAATGCCTCAACAGATTTGTGGTAACTTTTTGATATATTAGAAAAGAGAGACAGAAATCTGAGGGAGCTGTATAAGCAGTCTGTCGAGAATTTTGAGCTTCTGTTTTACAGAAATTGCATAGCTACATTATAGCTGCATTATGCCCTGATTAACTTTTCAATATCACAAAAGTTACATTAAAGACTACAATACCCTATGGGATTTCAAGTCAAAACTAGTTATGTTTAAATCTAATACAACCAATTTCCTCGCAATGCCCAAATGAAGTGCAGGTTTCAGTCCATAATTCCCTAAGTTGCCAATTTTCACTGGACTATCAAAGTGAGAAGAAATTTGGTGTTTGACCCTAAAAATGAAAATCAGTAAGTAAATGCCCAAGCCATGTTTATGCTGTGTCCATAGGCTGATTCAAGAGCAGAATTGGAAGTCCGCTTGGAGCTGGCTGTTGTCTACCTCCTCAGTCAGTGGATCGTTTATGAGTGGGCTTTCAGCCTAGGATCACAGCAATCCTACTGGAGCCAGATGTTGGGGAAGTGTTTATTTATTTGAATAAGTCCTTCACAACACTACCTGGGTGCAAGAATATGGAAGTGAAATGCATATGGAAGTGAAAACTAACTTTGGCTGGAATATGTAAAAACAAAGTGAGATACCATTTCTACGTCACATCCTTCCCATTGATTGGTGTGGTGTATTGCCATCTGCTACCAACCATTTTGTTCCTCATGAAAGTTGAATTCATTGCTATGAATTAGAGGTCGCGGTGCACACCAAAGCCATTCTATTCAGAAAATTGCATTAAGCTAAAATACTTCTTAATTGATTCCAATGCTCCTTGTATATCCCCTAATCTTTCAAAGGCCAATTTAAGAAACTAATTTCAAACTTGTGCAGTTGCGAGAGGTATCTCCTGTTGATGCCTTGTATTGACAATTTCAGCATTCAACTCAAGTGAAAAAGAAAATTGTGAGCAGGGATTATTGTGCTGCCAACCCATTAACAGCTCATGCATCACCACATTGGTTTTAGGTTTCATGTCCACTCCACTTTAGATCCAGACAAGAATTAATTACGTGCATCCATGCTCTGAGCAAAAGGACTGGAAAGTGGAAATTTGGTGACTTTTCACGCCATGCTACTAAATACATGTTTTACCAAGTGTACCAAAGAAGTGACTGTGCTTCGTTTAATCGGGGCTGGCAAAATTGTATTCATTGATATAATCTATCAATATTTTTCATAGAGTAACCAAGATAAAATGTTTCAAAGTAAGATGTTAGAAGAACTTAAAACAAAAATCTGATTGTTCAGACAATTTTATAAATTGTTATCAGTAAAATTTTAGTTTTTGAAGTTCATAGTATTTAGGCTGTATAGAGAAAACCTCTTTCTATGTGAGAGCTTATACTGTAAATGGGAGACCAGGGGATTTGTTCAACATTTCTCTTCATCGTTGGCCCAAGTTTATTCTGCCAGGAAAAAAAAGCTGTGATCAGAATAGATAACAAATCAGTTCCTTCTGTCTGGAGAATTTGCATATTTGATAACAGTCAAAATCAGTGTTAACATAACTGATTTCTTAATCATGTATAATTTGGTCAAATTAAGAAAAACAAATCACCTGACTCATCCAGCAATTCAGGCAGGAGTTCTCTGCTATGCAAAGTGAAGAGTCTCGGCCCAAAACGTCAACTTTCCTGCTCCTCTGATGCTGCTTGGCCTGCTGTGTTCATCCAGCTCTACACCTTGTTATCTCTTTATCATAGATAAAGGTGAGCTTTGTTATCCTTAGAACTCACCAATGTATTCAGAGGTCAGACGCCAGATGTCTGACGCCTCCTCCTACCAACCCCTTGATCATGACCCCACCCCTGACCACCAAAACATCATCTCCCAAACCATCCATAAACTCATCACTTCAGGTGACTTCTAACCTTATCGTTCCCCAACCCCGCACCACCCACTTCTATCTCCTTCCCAAAATCCACAAACCTGACTGCCCTGGTCGACCCATTGTTTCCGCCTGCTCCTGCCCCACTGAACTTATCTCCACCTATCTCGACTCCATTTTCTCCCCCTTGGTCCAGCAACTCCCCAACTATGTCCGTGACACCACCCATGCCCTTCATCTCCTCCAAAACTCCCGATTCCCCGGCTCCCAACACTCCATCTTTACTGTCAACGTCCAGTCCTTATACACCTGCATTCCCCATGCAGATGGCCTAAAGGCCCTCTGCTTCTTCCTGTCCCGCAGGTCTGACCAGTCCCCCTTCACCAACACCTTCATCTGCTTAGCCGAACTTGTCCTCACCCTCAACAACATCTCTGTCAATTCCTCCCACTTCCTACAGACAAAGGTGGTGGCCATGGGTACCTGCATGGGCCCAATCTATGCCTGCCTCTTTCTAGGTTACATGGAACAATCCCTCTTCCGCAATTACACTGGCAGTAAACCCCATCTCTTCCTCCGTTACATTGATGACTGTATAGGCGCCACCTGGTGCTCCCACAAGGAGCTCGAACAGTTCATCCACTTCACCAACACCTTCCACACCAACCTTAAGTTTACCTGGACCATCTCTGATACCTCTCTCTCCTTCCTGGACCTCTCTGTTTCCATCTCTGGTAACCTCCTGGAAACCGAAATCCATTTCAAGCCTTCCAACTCCCATAGCTACCTAGAATACACCTCCTCCCACCCACCTTCCTGCAAAAATGCAGTACCTCATTCACAATTCCTTCGCCTCCACCCTATCTACTCCCAGGATGAAGCATTCCATTCCCGAACATCTCAGATGTCCTCGTTTTTCAAGGATCGCAACTTCCCCCCCTCAGTGGCAGATAATGCCTTCGATCATGTCTCCCACATTTCCTGCAACTCATCCCTTACACCCCATCCCGCAATAACAACCAAAACAGAATCCTCTCATCCTCATGTACCACCCCATCAACCTTCAGATTCAACGCATCATGCTCTGACACTTCTGCCATCTGCAATCCAACGCCACCACCAAAATCATTTTTCCCTCCCCATCCCTCCCTTGTCCGCTCCACACTCCCCTCCAACCCCACCGCCCCGGCACTCTTCCCTGCAACCGCAGGAAGTGCTACACATGTCCCTACACCTCCCCCCTCACTCCCATCCCAGGCCCCAAGAAGACCTTCCACGTCAAACAGATGTTCATCTGCACATCTGCTAATGCGGTATACAATATCTGCTCTTCCAGATATGGCTTCCTCTACATTGGGGAAACTAAGCGGAGGCTTGGGGATTGCTTTGTGGAACACCTATGGTATCAATGTGGACTTCACAAGCTTCAAAATCTCCCCTCCCCCTACCGAACCCCAAAACCAGCCCAGCCTGTCCCCACCTCCCTAACCTCCCCTTCCTCCCACCTATCGCCTCCTCCCACCTCAAGCCCCTACCCCATCTCCTACCTACCAACCTCATCGCGCCCCCTTGACCTGTCCATCCTCCCTGGATTGACCTATGTCCTCTCTACTTCCCCACCTACACTCAGGCTTTACTGGCTCCATCCCCGCCTCTTTGACCTGTCTGTCTCCTCTCCACCTATCTTCTCCTCTATCCATCTTCTATCCACCACTCCCTCTCTCCCTATTTATTTCAGAATCCCCTTCTCCCCTCCCCATTTCTGAAGGAGGATCTAGGCCCGAAACGCCAGCATTCCTGCTCCTCTGATGCTGCTTGGCCTGCTGTGTTCATCCAGCTCTACACATTTGTTATCTCTTTATTCAGAGGCAGCGTTGTTTTCAGTATGATGTATGTGACAAGTCCAGTGACTGAAATGGTGAGTTGCAGCATAGTATATTAATGGTTCAGTTGATCAAGTGGCGTTCATAGCTTACCCATTAGCTAAAATAATTAAGATACAGGATGTCTCATTAAAAAGGAAATTAGAACAAAAAGCTTCAGATATTTTAATGTAAAGAGTGATCCCACAAAGCAAAATGCTCCACTATCAGACAGTATGTCTCAGAATATTGCAGGCGCATGGCCTTTGACCTTCGACCTATTAGTTTTAATGAACAGAGAAGCACAACATGTCCTGAAGTGCCTTACCTATAAACACTAAGTCCACTGAAAATGCCAGATTTCAGAAGCACAATTTGAATATGTCTTTTTCACAGAATCATAGAATAATAAAGGTGCGTAAGATTGTTCAGGCTGTCACGCCTGTGCAGAGACAATGGCGCTTGTATTACCATAGCCTCCAGGTCTATGGGTCAAAAGGTAGTAAGTGGGATTAATGTAATCCTCGTTGACTGGTTGCAGACATGATGGGCAGAAAGGCCTCCTGTGCTGTAAACAGTTATGGATCTACGTGCTCTCCTAATGAGCATTGTGACTTAGCGCCATTCTCCTTCATTTTCGCCTACAAATCTATCTTTTCAAATAACCATTTAATGTTCTTATCACGGCCTCTATTGAACCTGTCTCCACCAGACTTCCAGGCAGTGCATTCCTTTGTAAGTTACTTCAATTCTGTGTCTTCACATTCTTCATTATTTTATGATTGAGAACAATTTCTCTCTATTTACTTTGTCCAAACAACTCATGATTTTGAAAACTTCACTCTAATCTCTTAGCTCCTCCTCTCCAAGGAAAACAGTGCCAACTCGCCCTCTCTATCTTCCGAACTGCAGTGTCTCAACCTGGAACCTTCCTCATAGACCTCTCCTGCTAAAGGAGGATCTGATGGAAACATATATAAGTCCTAACAGGGCAGGACTGACCAGATACAGGGGAAATGTAACCTCTCATTGGGGAGTCTAGAACCAGGGGGCACAGTCTCAAGGTGCAGAGTAAACCATTTAGGACTGAAATGAGGAAGGATTTTTTTCACATGGAGAATAATGAACCTGTGAAATTCTTCAGCATAGTAGACTGTGAAGGCCAAATCATTGAACTGAATATTCAAGAAAGGGATATGTAAATATTTTGATTTTACAGATATTAAAAGATATGGGGAGAAAGTGGAATACCACATAGACACAGCACTAAGTGACAGAGCAGGCATGAATGGCCAAGCAACACACCTGGCACTTTCCCTGCAACCGCACGAAGTTCTACACCTGTCCCTGAACCTCTTCCCTCACCCCCAGCCCAGGCCCTAAGAAGACCTTCCACATCAAACATCTGCTAATGTGGCCTTTTGACCCATAGACCTGGAGGCTATGGTAATACAAGCGCCATTGTCTCTGCACAGGCGTGACAGCCTGAACAACCTTACGCACCTTTATTATTCTATGATTCTGTGAAAAAGACGTAAACAAATTGTGCTGTTCCTGTTGTGGCTTACTCTACATCGGGGAAACCAAGAGGACGCTTGGGAATCACTTTGCAGAACACCTACACCACAGCTCCCAGTCACGAACCATTTCAACGACCTCTCCCATTCCTTAGACGACATGTCCATCCTGGGCCTCCTGCAGTGCCATAATGACACCACCCGAAGGTTGCAGGAACAGCAACTCATATTCCGCTTGGGAACCCTGTGGCCCAATTGTATCAATGTGGACTTCACAAGCTTCAAAATATCCCCTCCCCCTACCGCATCACATAACTAGCCCAGCTTGTCCCCACCTCCCTAACCTGTCTTTCCTCCCACCTATCCCCTCCTCCCACCTCAAACCCCACTCCCATCTCTTACCTACCAACCTCATCCCGCCCCCTTGACCTGTCCGTCCTCCCTGGACTGAGCTATCCCCTCCCTAACTCCCTACCTACACTCACCTTTACTGGCTCCATCCCCACCTCCTTGACCTGTCTGTCTCCTCTCCACCTATCTTCTTCTCTATCCATCTTCCATCCGCCTCACCCTCTCTCCCAATTTATTTCAGAACCCCTTCCACTCCCACATTTCTGAAGAAGGGTCTAGACCCGAAATGTCAGCTTTCCTGCTCCTCTGATGCTGCTTGGCCTGCTGTGTTCTTCCAACTCCACACTTTGTTATCTCAGTCTATCCCGGCTCCTGGTTTCTATGCACTGACTCCAGTGTGTTCCTGAATTTGGAGGTCTAACTATTGTGTCTACGTGTCCAACACAATCTCTTTGCTCCTGTACTATATGGCTCTATTAATAAAGCTTAGGGTATTTGACACTTAATTTATTGGCCTCTCTATGTACATTACACTAAGGTCTCTCAGCTCCTACACCTTTGGAGTAGTACCCTTTAGTCTATACTATCCCTCCATGTTCTTTAGACAAAATGTATCATCTCAGTTTTTCAACTGTGTTCCAATCTCGGCAAATGTTTCAGTGCTTAACATTGCAAATGTACGATTAAATTTGTGACTTAAGAGGAGATAACTGAGACGGGTGAGTTTGAAAGAGCGCGTAGAATGGTAGTGTTCCTCCCCTTGAGCCAGAGAGCCTGGGTCCAATTCCCACCCACTTCCAGAACTGGGCAATAACATCCCTGAACAGGTTGATTAGAAAATAGAAGCAAAAAGTTTAAAATTTCGGAAATCAATTTTAGGGATTCTGGACGATTTGTCCACCAATAATCTATTGTAAATGGACTTGTAAAAATCCTAAAATTTTTGCAAAATATCACTTAATGTCTAATACACACCTGTATTAAGATGCAAGGCATTTCATATGGATTCTGAATCAAATAATAAGAACTCCCCCTTTCCTGCTGATCCCTTTGGCTCATGATTGTTTATTAATTTACATGAGGGTTTGATGTAGCAATTGCATGCTTTCAAATAATTTCCATTATTCAATTTCTTCACGTAACTGCCTAAGTTAGAAGCTTCTGATAAAATCATAATGGCAGTGATTATCAAGTTAAGTGAGTCTTATTTGTAGGTTTGTCTGAGATAATCATTTCTAATAGATGTTTGCACCCTGTTTCCACTGATTTCTTGTGCTGATTGCCTTTGCTAGAAACAGGGTACACAACCTTCTTCAAAGAAGACTGATAAGTGTACATGAGGACAATTGAATTCTCTATACAGCAAGGAGGAGCAAATAAATAGTGGAAAACATCACCTAAGTTAAATCTACTGCCTGAAGCAATTCAGAAAAGTAAACACACAACTAACTTATAGCCAATAACAAAAATCAGATAATTTATCACAACATTTAGTTTGTTTTAAATCAGACTGCTGAGCTTAAAATCATAGAATAGAAAGCTCAGAATGAGGCCAACGATCCAATGATTCTGCAAGATTTTTCGAAGAACAGCTCAGTTTGCTCTACTTTTTGGCTCTTTCCTATTTTCATACAATTTGTTTTTCTCCTGAAAGATTTGTTCAATGCCAGTTTGGATGATCTTATTGAATCTATATCTAACACCCTATCAGAATGTACAGTCCAAATCCTAATCACTTTTAGAACATAGAACATTACAGCACACTACAGGCCCTTCGGCCCTCGATGTTGTGCCGACCTGTCATACCGATCTCAAGCCCATCTAACCTACACTATTCCATGTACATCATATGCTTATCCAATGATGACTTAAAAGTACCTAAAGTTGGCGAATCTACTACCGTTGCAGGCAAAGCGTTCCATTCCCTTACTACTCTCTGAGTAAAGAAACTACCTCTGACATCTGTCCTATATCTTTCACCAGTCAATTTAAACCTAGGCCCCCTCGTGCTCGCCATCACCATCCTAGGAAAAAGGTTCTCCCTATCCACCCTATCTAACCCTCTGATTATTTTATATGCCTCAATTAAGTCACCTCTCAACCTCCTTCTCTCTGATGAAAACAGCCTCAAGTCCCTCAGCCTTTCCTCGTAGGACCTTCCCTCCATACCAGGCAACATCCTAGTAAATCTCCTCTGCACCCTTTCCAAAGCTTCCACATCCTTATAATGCGGTGACCAGAACTGTACATAATACTCCAAGTGCGGCCGCACCAGAGTTTTGTACAGCTTCACCATAACCTCTTGGTTCTGGAACTCGATCCCTCTACTAATAAAAGCTAAAACACTGTATGCCTTCTTAACAGCCCTGTCAACCTGGGTGGCAACTTTCAAGGATCTGTGTACTTGGACACCGAGATCTCTCTGCTCATCTACACTACCAAGAATCTTACCAATAGCCCAGTACTTTGCCTTCTGGTCACTCCTACCAAAGTACATCACCTCACACTTGTCTGCATTAAACTCCATTTGCCACCTCTCAACCCAGCTCTGCAGCTTATCTATGTCTCTCTGCAACCTACGGCATCCTTCGTCACTATCCACAACTCCACCGACCTTAGTGTCGTCTGCAAACTTACTAACCCATCCTTCTACGCCCTCATCCAGGTCATTTATAAATATGACAAACAGCAGTGGACCCAACACCGACCCTTGTGGTACACTACTAGTAACTGGTCTCCAGGATGAGATTTCATCCAAAAAGAATATTTTTCCTCAGGCTGCCTCAGGTTCTTCAGCCGATCACCTTAAATTTGCATCATTGATCCTTCAACCAGAGGAAACTTTTTTTTATTTCATCAAATTGTTCATGATTTTGAACCACAGCTTTGTTAGTTTAACCACAATGCTGTAATCCCTTATTCCAGGAATATAGAAATGTTAACACAACTGCAGAGTCATGCAGTCGTCAAAGTACATGCTTACATTGGCTTTCACAGCTTGTTCTTCCTGGAACACATTGCTCACCTGAAACCAGAGGCTATAGCTTGAGGGGCGCCGCTCCATATCAGACATAGCCAAGAGTCTCTCCAGCTCTTAGCATGGATCATTGACTGATTGTAAGGATTTTCAGACTGATGATCAACCTTGATAATTGTCCGTGATAAATGCGCCTTCTGTGCCGTCAAGTCATGAGATCAGGGCTTCAAGCTTTGCCTCAGAGGTCAGGATCATACCCACATTGTGCTAGAATTCATCCCAAGAACTTTTTCTGTAACATTTCCAAAGATTTCACATTCTTCTTGAACTGTGCTGCCCAGCTTTAGGCACTGTACTTCAGCTGGGACTGAATTAGTATCATATATAGATTCCAAATAATTTCCTGCCATCTTCAAAATTTTGGATGCCAACAGTCCAGTTCTCTGTCTTCTTGCACTCGTTTTAAATGATACCATTTAGCAAATGCTTTCTCTCCTCCACTTTCTGTTTTGAATTTCTTCTGCCATATGACTGCCAATTCTACTAGTCTACGTGCTCTTGAATTCTAGGATCTTCTCCAGTGTTTACTACCATTCCAAGATTGTGCCATCACAAATTTTGAAATTAGGTCGAAGTTATTATTGTACATCAAAAACAGGAATTAATGAATCATTAGAAATTCCACTGGAAATGCCCCACAGGCCAAGAAACAGGAATTTACTGCAACTTGATTCTCTATGACTTAATCAATCTTGTATCCTTGTCACTACTGGCCCTTTCCTCCTAAGGACCTTTGCTAGCAATCCTAATAGGTACTTGCAGAAGAAATAGGAAGAAGCAACATAAACTTGATAGCACAAATCTGAAGCATTTGCAGGCTCAAAGGGACCTGGAGTGTATGTATATAAATCTTTTAAGGCATAAGATAAATTGAGAAACTAACAACTAAGCGTTTGTGAGCTTGACCTTTGGTTCAGTTGGTAATTTGCTCATCTGAGTTAGAGATAATGGGAACTGCAGATGCCGGAGAATCTGAGATAACAAAGTGTGGGGCTGGATGAACACAGCAGGCCAAGCAGCATCTTAGGAGCATAAAAGCTGGCACCAAGATCCCGCTGTTCCTCCACACTGCCGAGAATCCTGCCTTTAATCCTATATTCAGCATTTAAGTTCGACCTTCCAAAATGCATCACCTCGCATTTATCCAAGTTGAACTCCATCTGCCATTTTTCAGCCCAGCTCTGCATTCTGTCAATGTCTCGCTGAAGCCTGCAATAGCCCTCGATACTATCAACGGCACCTCCAACCTTTGTTTCTGATGAAGGGTCTAGGCCTGAAACATCAGCTTTTGTGCTCCTAAGATGCTGCTTGGCCTGCTGTGTTCATCCAGCCCCACACTTTGTTATCTCTCATCTGAGTTAGAACCAGTTTCTGGGACCAAACTTCACATAAAGCAGATACTCCACTGCAATGGGAGCTGTCTTTTGAATAGGACATTAAACAAAGGCCCCATCAACTGGAAGTAAAAGTCCTATTGCGAAGATGGGCAGTCGAGCTATCCCCAGTGTTTTAGTCAATATTCATTGCTCAAACTAGATCACAGTGTTGTTTGTGGGAGTATGCAATGTGAAAATTGTTTGCTGCATTTCCTCCGATACATTTGTGACTACACTTTAAAGAAATATTTAATCAGCTGTAATTGGCTGGACCATGTCCAGGTTTATGCTGACAAGTGACACCTAGCATTTGCAGCACAGGAGCGCCAGACTATGACCATCTACAGCAAGAGAGAATTTAACCTTTGCACCTTAAGATTCAATGGCATTCTCAATGAAAGGTGCTGAATTACACCCACACCCAATCAACATCTGATGAGTTACCGTTAACCAGAAACTGAACTGGTCTAAACATATAAATACTATAGCAGCTGGCTACTTGAGCAGTTCTGGGACAAAACTCTGGTGCGGCCGCACTTGGAGTATTGCGTACAGTTCTGGTCACCGCATTATAAGAAGGATGTGGAAGCTTTGGAAAGGGTGCAGAGGAGATTTACTAGGATGTTGCCTGGTATGGAGGGAAGGTCTTACGAGGAAAGGCTGAGGGACTTGAGGCTGTTTTCATTAGAGAGAAGAAGGTTGAGAGGTGACTTAATTGAGACATATAAAATAATCAGAGGATTAGATAGGGTGGGTAGGGAGAGCCTTTTTCCTAGGATGGTGACGGCGAGCACGATGGGGCACAGCTTTAAATTGAGGGGTGGAAGATATAGGACAGATGTCAGAGGTAGTTTCTTTACTCAGAGAGTAGTAAGGGAATGGAACGCTTTGCCTGCAATGGTAGTAGATTCGCCAACTTTAGGTACTTTTAAGTCGTCATTGGATAAGCATATGGACGTACATGGAATAGTGTAGGTTAGATGGGCTTGAGATCGGTATGTCAGGTCGGCACAACATCGAGGGCCGAAGGGCCTGTACTGTGCCATAATGTTCTATGTTCTATGTAAATTCCCAAAGGTTCCTTAGACAGAATCTTCCAAATCCATGAACACTACCACCTAGAAGGACAAGAGTAGCTCTCTCTCTCTGTCAATGAGAGAGAAACCTTAAAGCAAAACCAGCTAAAATCCATCTCTCTGTGAAATGGTTTAAAAACAAATAAAATTTCAAATATCAGGATTTCTGTTTCCCGTCTGAATCTGAAATCTGATCTGAAGATTTTCAACCATTTTGCAATTCAGCAATCCAAAATTGCCGGCATTGGTGAAATTGAAGGAACTTTGAGAAGTCGATGCACCCTATTGTCGGAATTTGTACCCTTGACCCACAGATAGTTGTTCTTTTTTGCCAAATTATTTTTAAATCCTGGACATCTCTGCAGAGTTGTCTTAACTGATAATGAGTATATGTGTTTGGGACTAAGGGGTTACAATCTTATTCTAAATAGTAGTTTAGCTGCTATAATCTTTGCCACCTGTATAAGAAAGAAGTCTTGCATTGATGAAATGAGTTAGTTTTGAGCTTATTTAAAAAGGAAGACCAGTGGACAATACGTTTACTCTGGATAGTAGTACAAAAGAGAAATGGACGGACTATTTAACATTAAACATTTACACTTTTGGTACAACTTGTGGAGTACTGACTTTTATTACCAGTGTACTCTTCCATTAGAGACACAGCAGAGGACTGAGAGTATCACTGAAAAGCCATAGAGAAGATTTACTAGGATAGTTCTGGGAAGAATGCGTTTTAGCTCCAAATTTATAGAAGCTGGGTTTGCTCTTCACAGAGTAAACAAATTTGAGGAGGAATGTCACTATGGTGTCATATATAGAACATAGAACATAGAACATAGAAAAGTACTGCACAGTTCAGGCCCTTCGGCCCACAATCTTGTGCCGTGGAATAATCCTAAGCCAAAACTAAAATAACCTAACCTACATTCCCCTCAATTCACTGCTGTCCATGTGCACGTCCAGCAGTCGCTTAAATGTCACTAATGACTCCGCTTCCACGACTACCACTGGCAAAGTATTCCATGCGCTCACAACTCTGGATGAAGAACCCCCCTCTGACATCTCCTCTATACCTTCCTCCTAACACCTTAAAACTATGACCCCTCGTGGCAGTCAATCCTGCCCTGGGGAAAAGTCTCTGGCTATCGACTCTATCCATGCCTCTCATTACCTTGTACACCTCGATCAGGTCACCTCTCTTCCTCCTTCTCTCCAGAGAGGAAAGTCCGAGTTCAGTCAACCTCTCCTCGTAAGACAAGCCCTCCAGTCTAGGCAGCATCCTGGTAAACCTCCTTTGCACCCTCACCAAAGCCTCCACATCTTTCCTATAATAGGACGACCAGAACTGGACACAATATCCCAAGTGTGGTCTCATCAGGGTTTTGTAGAGCTGCAACATAACCTCGCGGCTCTTAAACTTGATCCCCCTGTTAATGAAAGACAAAACACCATATGCTTTCTTAACAACCTTATCCACCTGGGTGGCAACTTTGAGGGAGCAATGCATTTGAACACCTAGATCCCGCTGTTCCTCCACACTGCCGAGAATCCTGCCTTTAATCCTATATTCAGCATTTAAGTTCGACCTTCCAAAATGCATCACCTCGCATTTATCCAGGTTGAACTCCATCTGCCATTTCTCAGCCCAGCTCTGCATTCTGTCAATGTCTCGCTGAAGCCTGCAATAGCCCTCGATACTATCAATGGCACCTCCAACCTTTGTGTCATCAGCAAACATACTAACCCACCCCTCAGCCTCCTCATCCAAGTCATTTATAAAAACTACAAAGAGCAGAGGCCCAAGAACAGAGCCCTGCGGGACACCACTCAGCACTGACCTCCAGGCAGAATACTTACCATCTACAACCACTCTCTGCCTCCTGTCAGCCAACCAATTCTGAATCCAGACAGCCAAATCGCCCTGTATCCCATATCTCCTGACTTTATGAATAAGCCTGCCGTGGGGAACCTTATCAAATGCCTTGCTGTACACCACATCCACTACTCGACCCTCAGCAACCTGTCTTGTGACTTCCTCAAAGAACTCAATAAGATTTGTGAGGCATGACCTGCCCCTCACAAAGCCATGCTGACTCCCTTTAATCACGCTATGCTTTTCCAAATAGTCATAAATCCTAACCCTCAGAATTCTTTCCAAAACCTTGCTGACCACAGACGTAAGACTGACTCGTCTGTAATTTCCAGGGATTTCCCTATTCCCTTTCTTGAAAAGAGGAACAACATTTGTCTCCGTCCAATCTTCCAATACAACGCCCGTGGAGAGTGAGGAAGCAAAGATCTTTGCCAGCGGCTTAGCAACCTCCTTTCTCAATTCCCGGAGCAACCTAGGATAAATCTGGTCTGGCCCTGGGGAATTTATCAATCTTAATGTTTGCCAAAATTTCCAGCACATCAACTTCCTCAATGTTGATCTGTTCAAGCCTGTTTTCCTGCTCCTCAAAGTTCTCATTCACAACAAGGTCCCTTTCCTTAGTGAAAGCCGAAGCAAAAAACTCATTTAGGGCTTCCCCTATCTGCTCAGACTCCACGCACAAGTTCCCTACACTATCCCTGATCGGCCCTACCTTCTCCTTGATCATTCTCTTATTCCTCACGTATGAGTAAAATGCCTTCAGGCTCTCCTTTATCCTTCCTGCCAAGCCTTTTTCGTGCCCCCTCCTGGCCCTCCTCAGTCCACTTTTGAGCTCCTTCCAAGCAAGCCTGTAATCGTCTAAAGCTGTGCTAGACCCTTGCTTCCTCCACCTTTCGTACGCTGCCTTTTTCTTTTTGACAAGAAGCACCTCTGTACCCGTCATCCAAGGCTCCTTAATCTTACCCCTTCTTACCTGTCTCAGAGGAACAAATTTATACATCACTCGCAACAACTGCTCCTTAAACAGCCTCCACATGTCTGCTGTGCCCTTTCTGTGGAACTGTTGCTCCCAATCTGTAGTTCCCAACTCCTGTCTGATAGCGTCACAGTTTCCTTTACCCCAGTTAAATATCTTCCCCTGGTAACTGTTCCTTTCCCTCTCCATGGCTGTGGTAAATGTGAGGCTGTTGTAGTTACGGTCCCCAAAGTGTTCTCCCACCACGAGATCTGACACCTGTCCTGGCTCATTGCCGAGCACCAAATCCAAAATGGCCTCTCCCCTCACCGGCCTGTCCACATGCTGAGTAAGGAAACCCTCCTGAACACACCTGACAAAAACGGCTCCATCCAAACCATCTGCACTAAGGAGGTTCCAATCTATATTGGGAAAGTTGAAGTCATCCATAACAACAACACTGCTACGTTTGCACTTTTCAACAATCTGCCGGCCTATGAGTTCTTCGATCTCCCTACTGCTATTTGGGGGACTGTAGAAAATCCCCAGTGAGGCAACTGCTCCCCTGCTGTTCCTAACTTCCACCCATACTGACTCAGTCGACAAACCTTCCTCGGCAACCTCAGCCCATACCACCTTAGTAGACGAGTCCTCATCAAAGGTTCTTTCAGCCACAGTTATACTGTCCTTGACCAACAAAGCCACACCTCCCCCTCTTTTACCACCTTCCCTGACCTTAATGAAAGTTCTAAACCCTGGAACCTGCAACATCCATTCCTGACCCTGCTCTATCCATGTCTCCAAAATGACCACAACATCGAAGCCCCAGGTACCTATCCAAGCTGCAAACTCACCTACTTCTGGCATTAAAGTAGACACACTTCAATCCAGCTTGCTGTCTGCCAGCACACTCCTGTGACAGTGAGGTCCTGGCCATGTCCTCCCTACGCTCATCCTCCTGTATACTAGGACTACGCCTCGGTTTCCCATCCCCCTTCTGAGCTAGTTTAAATCCACCCGAATAGCACTAGCGAATTTCCCACCCAGGATATTAGTGCCCCTCTGGTTCAAGTGGAGACCACCCAGAATGAGCCCCAATGGTTCATGTACCTGAAGCCCTCCCTCCTGCACCATCCCTGCAGCCATGTGTTCAGCTGAAATCTCTCCCTGTTCTTTGCCTCGCTATCATGTGGCAGGGGTAACAAACCAGTGATAATCACTCTGTTTGTTCTAGCTCTCAGCTTCCACCCTAGCTCCCTGAAATCCTGCTTGACATCCCTATTCCTCTTTCTACTTATGTCGTTGGTGCCTATGTGGACCACGACTTGGGGCTGGTCACCCTCTCCCTTCAGGACCCCAAAGACACGATCCGAGACATCATGGACCCTGGCACCTGGGAGGCAACACACCAACCGTGAGTCTCTTTCGTTCCCAGCGAACTTTCTATCAGTCCCTTGAACTATTGAGTCCCCAATGACTATCACTCTCTTCCTATCTCCCCTTCCCTTCTGTGCAAGAGGGACAGACTCTGTGCCAGAGATCTGCACCCTACTGCATGCCCCTGGTAAGTCGTCCCCCCCCAACAGTATCCAAAACGGTAAACTTGTTTTTCAGGGGAACGACCACAGAAGATCCCTGCACTGACTGCTTTATCCCCCTTCTAACAGTTACCCAGCTTTCTTCATGCTTACGAGTAACTACATCACTGAAACTCTTGTCTGTCACTGACTCTGCCTCCCGAATGATCCGAAGTTCATCCAGCTCCCACTCCAGTTCCCTAACGCAGTCTTGGAGGAGCAAGAGTTGGGTGCACTTCCTGCAGACGTGTTTGGATGGGACACTAATGGCGTCCCTTACCTCATACATCATGCAGGAGGAACATTCCTCTACCTGCACTGCCATCCCTGCTAACCCCCTAAACAGAAGGTTTAAAAAAAGAGAAGCTTACCTTGATTTGTCCCTGGTGTATAAGGTTAGAGGAGGTGGATGGGTGGGAGGCCCTACAAGGGTAGGGTCTCGGGTTTACACAACGATCACTTATATAGCTGAGGGATGAAAAAAAGGTCACTCCCTTCCCAGAAACCTCTGCTCTGAGGTGCTGCTGATCGAGGTAAGCTTTTTAAAGATTTAAAATCTCTGACTCACCGGCTTCCCGACAGACCCCTGGTCCAAGCTCCCGCTCGCGCTGCTGCTGCAACCAGGAATCAAGATTTTACGAGATTATAAACAGTTTAGTTAATGTAATTAAAGTAACAGTGATTATATTGTAATTAATGTAATGGTAATGTAATTATACGGCACGGTGGCTCAGTGGTTAGCACTGCAGCCTCACAGCGCCAGGGGCCCCGGTTCGATTCCGGCCTCGGGTAACTATCTGTGCGAAGTTTGTACATTCTCCCCGTGTCTGCGTGGGTTTCCTCCGGGTGCTCCGGTTTCCTCCCACAGTCCAAAGATGTGCAGTCTAGATGGAAAGGCCATGCTAAATTGCCTGTAGTGTTCAGGGGTGTATGGGTTATAGGGGGTTGGGTCTGGGTGGGATGCTCCAAGGGGGCGGTGTGGACTTGTTGGGCCGAAGGGCCTGTTTCCACACTGTGGTGAATATAATCTAAAGCTATCCCCATTAGCTGATCGTAAAGGAGCTGGGTGGACAGAGGTTTAAATTTTAATGCAAGAGTTGCAGAGAATGTGCGGAAAAACCTTCTTATGCACAACATGGTCATGATCAGGAATTCATCAGATCTGAGGATCTAAGAAAAGACTACAAATGATTTCAAAAGGAAGTTTGGTGACCATTTGAGGGACATAAACTTGCAAAGCTATGGGAGTGGATTGACAATAGAGAGCCAGTTTGAAATCAATGGGCCAAGTGGCCTCCTTTTGAGCTGTAATGGTTTTATAACTCAAGGATTTTAGGGTTATCCAAGTAACTGTCAATCTTTTACCAAATCACTTTGTCTAGAGGTTTCCCTGATGCAGAATTTGGACTGACTGGTCCATAGTTACCAACCTTATACTTTTTTGAAGCACTTAACATCCTCCAGATCTTTAGCACCATTCCTCTAGCAATAGAGAGTTGAATGGTTGCAGCCAGCATCATTGCAATTTTTCAACTGAATTTGCTCAAAAACTCCAAATAAATTCCATTCAGGCCAGGTGCCTTTTGGAACATAAGATATAGGAACAGAAGTAGATACGTCAACTCTGAGCCTATTCACCATTCAATAAAATCATGCCTTATCTCTTAATTTAGCTGTAACTTCCTACATCATTCTCAAAATTATTATAAAATAATATTAATTTCTATAATTAAAGGACTAATCAAGGGTAGTCAACTCCAAGGGTTCACAAAGCTTTAAGAAAGTAAATTTCTCTTTTTCTCAGTCCAGAATGGTACAGCCTTTATTCCTGAAACAGTGACGTCATGTTCCAGACTCTCCAGCTAGGGGCAACATCTACTCAGTGTCTATACTGTCACTAATACCTAGGGATTTGTTAGTGCCAGCCTTTGTATTTTTTGGAACATACTAACCACGTATTCTCCCTCGTTCCTTCTTGACAGCATTCCACTGCTCTGACACAGATTTGCCTAAAAGAATCTGTTTCCAGACCAGCCTGGGAAAATTATAGCTAAATGTATTAAAATCAGCCTTCCCCCAGTTTAGAACTTTGATTTCATGCCTATACTTGACCTTTCCCATGGCAATCTTGAGTCTGATAGAGTTATGATCACTGTCTACTAAATGCTCCACCATGTGCCCAGCTTCATTACCCAAAATTAAGACCAGGTCCACCCTCAGTCTTGTAGGGCCCTCTGCATATGGCTTAAAAACTCCTACTGGTTGCACTTTAAGAATTCTGCTCACTCCAAACTTTTCACAGACTTTTTCTCCAGTGAGCCCCCTGCCAGGATCGCAATTTCCTTTCGGAAATCTCAACACTAAATCAATGGCTGCCCAAAACATTTCAAGGAATGAAAGGAAAAGGCTTCACTGTAAAACCACTTCCAGCAACAACAATCATCCTTTAAAAGTTGCCAAGACACCAATATGCCCAACAGCTCAATGTTCCTCCATTTGTAAAATGCAGAAAAGAAATTCAGTTACGTTCATGACAAACTCAAGTATCTCTCTATTGCACATTTTGGAAACAAGAACAATACCCAACCATTGTTTGACTGTTTGTTGTGACACAGAAAGAAGGCCATTTGATTTACTGTGTCTGCACCGGCTCTTCAAACAAGCATCAATATGTAATGCTGATCTCCTGCCTTTTCCCCATTTCCTTGCTCACTATTTCTACCTAAATAACCACACAATATCCTATTGAATCGGCCTACACCACATTTCCAGGCAGTGCGTCCTGTACCCTAACTAATTACTGCGTAACCTCTGATGCTGCCTGGCCTGTTGTGCCTCTCCAGCTCCATACTATGTTATCTGCTGTTTAAAAGAGTTCTTTTCTCTCACAAGCCTTTCTTCTTTCCCACATCACTTTTAATCCATGCTCTTCCATTCTAGCAGACTGCTCATAAGTTTGAAAACCTCTATCAAATTTCCTCTCAGCCGTCTCCTCTTCAAAAAGAATATGCAAATTTTTTCAATCTATCCTCATAACTGGTTCTGAAATCATTCTTGTACATCTCTTCTGCTCTCTCTCTCCCTCTCAATGCATCCACATCTTTCCTATGATGTGGCATCCACAACTGAACACAGCACTCCAGCTGAGGTCAAACAAGTGCGTTAATAAGGTAGAATAGAATAGAATTATAATTTACTGTCACTTGTACTTTTGAAAATACGGTGTGATGAATACAAGTTGCTGCAGCTCATCGCCATTTTAACAGAAATTATAGAAAGACATAATTGAGACAAGGTTAGGACAAAGTTCATCTTTTGTTTCCTCCACAGCTCCTTAGTTTCTGGCATGGCTATAGGACACCACCGCCCAAACTGTCCCTGAGGTCGCCAAAGTAAAGGTTTCCAGACCAGGCCCACCATGCTGACACTGCTGAAGTTGACTCCAAAGCCACTTCATTGCCACCAAAGCCAAGAGGAACAAAATGGAGCCACCACACCACCACTACTATAGCCACTGATGAAACCACCACACTGCCACCAGGAGTAACAGGCCAGACCCACTGACAATGAAGCCTTCGACAAAGCCCTGGCCACAAAGAATGGTCATCTGGATCCACCAGATTGCTGCCACCATAGCAGGTCCTTTCAAGTGTCTTCATCCACCACAGCCGCAGAAAAAAAATAAAAGGTGAACGTTGATACAAAAGAAAAATGAAGAAAAAAACAAAAAAAAAGAAGAATATATCCAGCGAGGTGAGCAGGAGCAGGAGCATAAGGACACAGAGCCCAACCACTCCATACCTTGCCACTGCCGCCATCTTGAGAAGGTTGAACATCACTCTCCTGTTCTTGTACTCTACGCTCCTATTAATAAAGCTGAGGACACTGTATGTTTTAGTGACTGATCTCTCCACATGTCCCTACTCCTTCAATTATCTGAGTACACATTGACCCAATATGTGACTTATATGTATATAAGTCCCTCTGTTCTTGTGCCACCTTTTGAATTGTACCCCTTGTATTGTATTGTCTTTCAATGTCCGACCAGCTAAAGTGCATCACCTCACACTTCTATGCATTGAACCTCATTTGACCCAAGCACCCACTCCATCAAGTTGTTAATGACCTTTTGGACTTTCCCACTTCCCTCCTCACAGTTTACAATTATTCCAAGTTTAATGCCACCTACAAACATAGAAATCGTCCACGCACGTCAAGATTCAGACCATTAAGGTACTTCAGGAAAAGTAAGGGTTCCAATAGCGACCCCTGGGGTACACCACTACAATGTACAAACATAGGCACAAGGAACAAGAGTAGGCTACTCAGACCTTTGAACATGCTACACCATTCAATAAGATCATGGCCGATCTGATTTTAACCTCAACTCTACATTCCTGCACATCTCCAACAATCTTTCAACTCATTGGTAATCAAAAATCTGTCTTGCCTTAAAAATACTTAAATATTCTGCATGTACTGTCTTAGCAGGGATGCATTGTTGCTGTTAGATTAGATTCCCCACAGTGTGGAAACAGGCCCAATTGTGATATTAATGGTAGAATGGACTGCTGATTGCTCCATGAAGTCTTTAACAATTATCTTTTGGAAGTACAAAGAATTTAACTCTAAGATGCCTCGTGGATTAATTCAATTTACATATCCCAGTTGAACTATCAAGAACAATGGGAGAGAATGGAAATATCAAGGAGACTGCTCATATTGATATGTTGTTGTGATTTCATCAGTTTCTGACTGGAAGGTGAAGTTAATGCATATGGAAACAAATTAGAATGAAACGTTTCCTTAATCATAAAAAAATCAGGATTTGTCTCCATATATACTAAAATATTGGAAGTGTGCAGGGAAGTTAACAATTGTAATAAAAGTACTTATTTAATACCTCAATGTTTTATATAGGCCTTTACAATCACTATAGTTTTAAAAATTTTACTATCTTAAAGTCAGAATATAAATGCTGTTAATGCGAGCAGCTGCCGGAACTGTCTATCTCAAACAGTCAGCTAGACAAATAACAACAGCAAGTTTGGGGAGTAGTTTCAAAATTCATACTTGATTGTGTAGTCGTCACTGAGTTGCAGAGGAATTCAGAGAAGTCATTGAATGTAATGTTGAAAAATTATTTGAATCAGTGGAAAGTTAGTTTTGACAAGGATCTTTAAGCAGAAAATTAGTAAATTGAAGACATTAGGGTAGATGTTTTATAGAACATAGAACAATACAGCACAGAACAGGCCCTTCGGCCCTCGATGTTGCGCCGAGCTGTGAACTAATCTAAGCCCCTCCCCTACACTATCCCATCATCATCCATATGCTTATCCAAGGACTGTTTAAATGCTCCTAATGTGGCTGAGTTCACTACATTGGCAGGCAGGGTGCTCCACGCCCTTACCACTCTCTGAGTAAAGAACCTGCCTCTGACATCTGTCTTAAATCTATCACCCCTCAATTTGCAGCTGTGCCCCCTTGTACAAGCTGAAGTCATCATCCTCAGTAAAAGACTGTCACTGTCCACCCTATCTAATCCTCTGATCATCTTGTATGTCTCTATTAAATCCCCTCTTAGCCTTTTTCTCTCCAATGAGAACAGACCCAAGTCCCTCAGCCTTTCCTCATAAGGCCTTCGCTCCAGACCAAGCAACATCCTGGTAAATCTCCTCTGCTCCTTTTCCAATGCTTCCACATCCTTCCTGTAATGGGGCGACCAGAACTGCATGCAATATTCCAAGTGAGGCCCCACTAGTGTTTTGTACAGTTGCAGCATGACATCATGGCTCTGGGACTCAATCCCTCTCCCAATAAAACCGAACACTCCGTAAGCCTTCTTAACAGCACTATCAACCTGGGTGGCAACTTTCAGGGATCTATGTACATGGACACCAAGATCCCTCTGCACATCAACACTACCAAGAATCTTTCCATTGACCCAGTATTCTGCCTTCCTATTATTCTTCCCAAAGTGAATCACCTCACATTTATCTGCATTGAACTCCATTTGCCACCTTTCAGCCCAATTCTGCAGTTTATCCAAGTCTCCCTGCAACATTCTTCCACACTTTCCACCGCTCCACCGACTTTAGTGTCATCTGCAAACTTACTAACCCATCCACCTATGCCTGTGTCCAAGTCATTTATAAAAATGACAAACAGCAGTGGTCCCAAAGCAGACCCTTGAGGCACACCACTAGTAACCGGACTCCAGGCTGAATATTTTCCATCTACCACCACTCATTGCCTTCTTACAGAAAGCCAGTTTCTAATCCAAACTACTAAATCTCCCTTAATCCCGAGCCTCTGTATTTTCTCCAATAGCCTACCATGTGGAACCTTACAAAGGCTTTACTGAAGTCCATGTACGCCACGTCAACTGCCCTACCCTCATCCACATGCTTGGTCACCTTCTTAAAAAACTCAATGAGGTTTGTGAGACACGACCTGCCCTTGACAAATCCATGCTGACTATCTCCAATCAAATTGTTGCTTGCTAGATGTTTATAAATCCTATCTCTTATAATCCTTTCCAAAGCTTTTCCTATAACAGGCGTAAGGCTCACCGGTCTATAATTACCTGGGTCATTTCTACTGCCCTTCTTGAACAAGGGCACAACATTTGCAATCCTCCAGTCCTCTGGTACTAAAGCTATAGACAATGAGGACTCAAAAATCAAGGCCAAAGGCTCCACCACCTCCTCCCCAGCTTCCCAGAGAATTCTCGGAAAAATCCCATCCGGCCCAGGGGATTTATCTACCTCCACACCTTCTAGAATTGATAACACCTCCTCCTTACTAACCTCAATCCTTTCAATTCTAGTAGCCCGTAACTCAGTTTTCTCTTCTACAATATTCTCCTTTTCCTGAGTGTAAACAGATGAGAAATATTCGTTAAGCACCTTTCCGATCTCCACAGGGTCCACACACAACTTCCCATTTCTTTCTTTGACTGGCCCTATCCTACCCTAGTCATCCTCTTATTCCTCACATACCTATAGAAAGCTTTAGGGTTCGCCTTTATTCTACCTGCTAATGTCTGTTCATATCCCCTCCTTGGTCTTCTTCACTCTCTCTTTAAATCCTTCCTAGCTAATCTGTAACTCTCCATCGCCTCATCTGAACCATCTCGTCTCATTGTCACATAAGCCTCCCTCTTCCGCTTAACAAGAGATACAATTTCTTTCGTAAACCATGGTTCCCTTACCTTATTGCTTCCTCCCTGCCTGACAGGGACATACCTATCAAGGACACGCAATATCTGTTCCTTAAACCAGCCCCACATTTTGATTGTGCCCATCCCCTGCATTTTGCTAACCCATTCTATGTTTCCTAAGTCTTGCCTAATCACATTATAATTGCCCTTCTCCCATCTATAGCTCTTGCCCTGTGGCATGTTCCTATCCCTTTCCATTGCTAAAGTAAACATAAATGAATTATGGTCACTCTCTCCAAAGTGCTCACCTACCACTAAATCAAACACCCAGCCTGGCTCATTAGCAAGTACCAGATCCAGTGTGGCCTCCCCATCCAGGCTGGTTTTGGATACAAGATAACTGAAAGTGGCAAGTTATTTATCAAGAATAATGGCCTTCAAAGATTGGACCATTTTTGAGCTTGTTCTGTTGGCAGAGAATTTAGATGACAGGCAGTATGTATCAGGAAATCACAGGGAAAGATTTTCCACCCAAACATTTTAACTGACGGTAAGTTGTAAGCAGCGTTTCTGTTTCTTTCATATTTAATGATGTTCATTATAATACAAATTTAGGTAACAGTCCTATAAGTAATGATAAGCACATCAAGCGGAAAGAGATTTTAAAATCACAATAAACATTTAATTGTAATTTATTAACGTGTTTTCTTCAATTTTTATAACATAAATGAAAGATGATGCAGGACTTGCATTTAAGATTCCAAATCACAAAAACATTTAACTGATTTAGGGCATTGAAAGAATAAATGTTCTGAAATCATAGTCAAGGTTAAGGTTAAGTCAATATTTACAAAATAAGACACAAGGCTATTCAAATAAAACGTTTGACATCCTAATGTTTTATTATAATGTTCTGCAGGTCTATTGCCCAAGAGGCAGACAAATGAGTCCTACAATCTGTATCACTAAAATGTCTTTTGGGGACATAAATGACACACAGGTTCCAGGGATCTAATTTTGTTAAAATCAAAAATGTCACTGCACTTGGCTGTACACAGCCTGGCTCTATATCTAATCAAAGCTATCTAATGCAATTGATAAAACTGCTTAACGTCCATGATGTGAAATAACCAGACCTATCTTCAGGCAGTTTTACAACAGTGTTCTCTTGAAAAGTATTTTTTTTTAAATCATTCAACATGTATAGTCTTCACTTGATTGACACAAGGGAAGTTGTTACATTGTTCATTGCCAGCAGCTAGACTTGGCATTAAGGCATCACTAATGATGCCAATGAAGCTTGGTAGAAACTCTGGAGGCAAAGTTGGAAAGCCCCCAGAAATAAGCACAAAGATCACAACAAATCATGAGCCCATTTTCATTCTTTCTGAAGCAAGCAGCATCAAACTTCCTGCTACCTGCTTACATACAAGACCTTTGGTGTTGTTGAGGGGCCACACCACTTAAGACCGTAGCGTGAAGGAGTAAAATAAGGCCATTCAGCCTATTGAGTTTGCTCCACCGTTCAATGGGATCATCACTGATCCAACAGTCCTCAACTCTGCTTTTTTTGTCTTATCCCATAATCCTTGATTTCCTTATTGATTAAAATTCTGCCTATCTCAGCTTTGAATATACTTTATAATGTATCCCTCTGTGCTAAAGAATTCCACAAACTCAGAATCCTCAGAGAGAAAAATTCCTCCTCATCTCTGCCTTAAACGGGTGACCCAATATTCTGAGAATATGTCTTCTGGTTCTCGACTCTCCCACAAGGTGAAACAATCTTTCCACATCTAACCTTCAAGTTAAGATTTATATTATGTTTCAATAAGGTTGCCTCTCATTCTTTGAAATTTCAATGAGTAGAGACCTAACCTGCTCAACCTGTCCTTGTAAAACAGTCCCTCCATTAGCTGGGATTGGCTTTGTGAACTTTCCATGGAGTGCTTTCCAATGCCAGTGCATCTTTTAGTTATTAGGGAACAAACTGTGTTCTCATGATTCCAGTTGCTGTCTTACTTGAACCTTGCATAGTTTTAGCAAGATCCTTATTTTTATACACCATTCCCTTTGAAATAAAGGCCAACATTCCATTTGTTTTCCCGTTACCTCCTGAACTTCAATGTTAGTTTTTCAAGATTTATGCATGAAGACTCCCAAATTCTGCTGTGTTGTAATTTTCTGCAGTCTTTTTCCATGTAAATAATAGTCAGCTCCACCATTCTTCCTGCTAAACTGCACCACATTTTCACACATTGTATTCCATCTGCCAAGTTTTTGTGAACTTGCTTAACCTGTCGATATCCCACTGTAGACTTTTTGTGTCATCCTCAGCACATGCCTTTCCAATTATTTGTGTGTTACCTGCAAATCTAGCTATTGTACATTCACTTTCCCCTTCTAAATCAGTGATATATATTGTAAATAATTGTGACCCAGCACTGTTTTTTGTGGCACACCACTAGTTACAGGTTGCCATCCTGAAATAACACCTTATCTCAACTCTCTGTCCTCTATCAGTTAGCCAATCCTCTATTCATGCTGACATACAACCTCATACACCATGAGCTCTTACTTTATTAGGTAGTCTAATACATTGTACCTTATCAAAAGGCTTCTGAAAATTCAAATATATTACATCCACAGCCTTCCCTTTTATCTAACTTGCTTGTTATCTCCTTACCTGAGGAGTCTAAAATCATGGCAGATGTAATGAAATCTATTTTCAGCATCCTATAAAAATGTAAAATCATGGAACTCCGTGTTCAAAGAGTAGTAGTAAACATTCAATGCTGCCCTGTAGTCGAGTGGGAAGAGGAGCAGGGCCTTATTGCAAGGAATAGGTCACACAACGCAATTAAGGATTCACAGAAAAGTGACAATATTTTACTGGGTAGAAATGGAGGCAGACTGCATGAGAGGAGTGCTGGTGTTCAGCTGTCCTGCAGGGAGGGGGTGGCTCTCTGCCGAGAGAGTGAACACAGAAGGAAATGTGAGGAATGAGTAAGCAGCTGCACAGTGGCTCAGTGGTTAGCACAGCTGCCTCACAGGACCAGGGGCCCAGGTTTGATTCCACTCTTGGGCAACTGTCTGCGTGGAGTTTGCACTTTCTCCCCGTGTCTGCGTGGGTTTCCTCCGGGTGCTCTGGTTTCCTCCCACAGTCCAAAGATGTGCAGGTTGGGTGGATTAGCCATGCTAAATTGTCCACACCCACCCTAGATTGGGTAGGTTATAGGGGGATGGGTCAGGGTAGGATGCTCTGAAGGTTAGTGTGGACTTGTTGGGCCAAAGGGCCTGTTTCCACACGGTAGGGATTCTGCGAGCTAATAGCTGTAAAGTTGCCATAGTCCCAGAGGACGATAGGGCTGCTCGCTCATCAGAGAGAGATGAGTGGGAGTGAGGTTGGGGGTCACCATAAGAGCTGAAATTGAGAAACAGAACCTTCAAGGTAACCTCAACCGGCATAGGAATCACACCACACTGTTGGTGTCACATTGCATCACAGACCAGCTGTCCAGCCATTTGAGATAAATAACACCCCAAAAGAGCAACTAACAGGACAATAGTTTTGAAATGTTGTCTAAGACTTGTAGTCGGAACTCAGAAGTAGTCCTGGGAAGTTGACAGGCTGTGAAGGTCAGCAAATTAATATCGGTAGAAGCTGAAAGTGGCTCAGACGAATCCAGCAGAGCAAGGGGGTGTTAAAAACTCATAAGCAGCATCAGTGAAAACCCAGGGACATGCTTGGCTTGATAAAACTAGCTGTCAATGAAGGGCTGGAATCATGATTGTGAATGAGTACTGGAGTGCGCTTTCAGAATCCAGGAGGAGTGCAGATGTAGGAGAGGAATTTGATCAATCAAGGCAGGAGTAATAATTGAGGCAGTCCTTTGTGGAACAGCCTTGAGAGGCTGTTTCATTGTCAGATCGGCAAAGGTGAAGAATTGTAATCCCTTGTGAAATTTAATGGAATTTAATGACCCACAGTGCCATTAACCTCTGGAGGGAGTTGCTGAGAGATCTGTGGATCTGTATTTGATATATGTCACAGGTGTTCGATCACAGCATGCTATCCATGTTTACAACATGTTGACCCATTTTGTTAGGAATAAGCTGAACATGAATTTTATTTCATATTGCTGTTCCTGTGTGTTTAGTAAAGTAATTTGGATTCTGAAAACAAATAAATCCTGTGGCTTTACAGACAGTAGGAACTGCGGATGCTGGAGAATCTGAGATAAGAAGGTGTAGAGCTGGATGAACACAGCAGGCCAAGCAACATCAGAGGAACAGGAAGGCTGACGTTTGGGCCTAGGGCGGTATGAAGAAGGATCTAGGCCTGAAACATCAGCCTTCCTGCTCCGCGGATGCTGCTTGGCCTGCTGTGCTCCTCCAGCTCTACACCTTGTTAAATCTTGTGCCTTCATAAGTCCCCTGGAACTCAACTTTCACCTACCCTAAAAATGAAAAGGTTACAGAGAGTAATACTGTTTGGTGGTCTTGTTCAGAATTATAACACAGGCGGTGATAGGAACATAAGAAACTGCAGCAGGAGAATATCGGATGACCTGTCGAGCCTGCTCTGTCACTCAACACCAGCATGGCTGATCCTGAGCTTCAACTCCTTTTACCCATTCTACATAATCCTTTGAATCATCGAGAGACCAGAACTGTATCTTTCTCGCCTTAAATACATTCAATGATGGAACATCAATCTCCCTCCTGGGATGAGACTATCAAAGATTCACAACCTCTGAATTAAGCAATTTGTCCTCATTTTAGTCTTAAATAATTAGCCTCTTAAAGGCAGGGGAGAGATGCAAACTGAACTGTTTTATTACCCCTCACCATCTAACCATAAATAGTGTTTTTTGAAGATGTTCTCGCTAACTGTCAAGATTTTTTTGTGGTGGTTAATGATTTACTGTGATTTGCAGCAAACTCTCACACATTTAACCCAGGAGTATTATTTCCTTTTAAATATAAACACAGAGCAGTCTTTGCAACTTCACACACAACACACACACACTCACACACACACGTCTATTCTCACATGCTCTCAGTCACACACCGACTTACTCTCACGCACTCACAATCACATTCACTCACTCAAACATACAAACACATTCACTCTCACTTTCACATACACACATCATTTCACACAAACACACACTCACTCACTCACATACAAACCACACACATTCACTTGCTCACACATATTCACAAGCACACAAGAAAGAGCCAAGAAAGAGTTTACAACTATGAATATTAAAATGTAATGCATGGACATCAATTCTCGCGAGTATCAGAGTCTTGTGAGGTGTCCTTCACTCAGGAGTTAAAGTTCAGAGAGACCAATGGCTGAAGACAGGAGTTGCAAAATTCTTTCAAAGTTAACAGAAAGCCAGCTGCTTTCCCAAAAAAAGGAACCTGCAGAAATATGGAGCAATATGGTGGCTCAGTGGTTAGCACTGCTGCCTCACAGTACAGCGGGACTCAGATTTGACTCCACCGTCAGGTGGCTGTCTGTGTGGAGTTTGCACATTCTCTCCACGTCTGTGTGGGCTTGCTCCAGTTTCCTCCCACAGCCCAAAGATATGCAGGCTAGGTAGATTGGCCATGCTAAATTGCCCATAGTTTTCAGGAATGTGCAGATTAGGTGGGTTATAGGGGATGGGTCTGGGTGGGATGCACTGAAAGTCAGTGTAGACTTGTTGGGCCAAAGGGCCTGTTTCCACACTGTAGGGATTCTGTACTTATATATAAATTTAGGAGGCTTGGACTTACAGGCAGGCCCAGAGTCTGTTGTCTTCTTGGCTGGTGGAATAAGACTGACTCAAAAGTTCAGAGATGTGAAAATAAAACTTTTCAATATGCAGGAGTTTTGGTCATATGACTGCCCGTTGCCAAGTCATTTCAGTTTGTTGCAATGATCCTTTTGGCCTGCCAGAACATCCCGCTCCTCGATCTTCCTTCTCCAGGTACCTTTCACTTGCTTGAAGGTGGCACAAAGCAATTGATTCATTTCTATGGAGGATTTAACTTATTTGTTGACAGCCGCATCTCATAGCAATTGGTGAGGGAAATAAATTGGTTTTCTTCAGGCTTGAGGCAATTTTTATTGCAGACAGAAGGACAGCTCCTTCCCTTTGAGAGGTCCAATGGTTTCTGCCTAAACATTTACACCCACAAGCTGTCCAGTTATCTGGGAAAGAATCAATGAATCTCACAGATTTTGGCAAGCAGGTGGCCTTTGTCATAGACAAGAGTCTAATATTCATGAGTTTAGGCAACTCCTTGTCACAGAGAGCTGTGGGGCAGAGTCCGTCTGTGTATTTAAGACTGAGATAGATAGATTCTTGGTTGGTCAGGGAATCAAGAGTTATGGGGAACATTCAGGAAAGCTGATGTGAGGAATGACCGATCAGCCATGATCCCATTGAGGGGCAGACAGAATGAAGGGACAGAGTGGCCCACTCCAGTTCCTTTTTCCCCATTTCTTAGGGTCTCATGGCCTTATTGAAGATTGAAGACTGCCATCTCTGTGAAGCAGAAGTAATTATAAGTTGAATCTGTGGGCTACAACGCACAAAAATAAAGCAAGTTCTCATAGGTTGCACAGGGTGTATAGTTCGGAGCTGAGGACTCATCCCTAGGGGGGCTCCAGTGTTGAGTGTCATTGTGGATGAGGTGCAGTTACCTATCCTGACTGGGTCTACAGGTCAGAAGGCTGAGGATCCAGTCACAGAGGGAGGAGCTGAGACCAGGGTCATGGAGTTTTGAGATCAGTCTAGAGGCGATAATAGTGTTGAAGATGGAGCTGCAGTCAATGAGCAGGAGTCTGATGCAAGTGTCCTCGTTGCCCAGATGTTCCAGGAATGATGCAGGGCTAGGGATATGGCATCATCTGTGGACCTGTTACATTGGCAGGCAAACTGTGGGGGATCAAGGTAGACAGGGAGATCGGAGCTGATGTGGGCCATGACCAGCCTCTTGAAGCACTTCATTACTATTGAACTCCGAGCTATTGGGCAGTAGTCACTTAGGCACGTTGCATGCGCTTTCTCAGGAATGATGGGACTCTTCTCGAAGCAGGAAGGGACCTCAGCTTGTAAAAGGGAGGAGATGAAAGATGTCAGTGATACCTGCGCCGGTTGGTCCGTGCATGATCTGAGTGCTCAGCTGGGGTCTCTGTCCGGGCCCATTGCTTTCCATGGGTTGATTCCCAGGAAAACTGATCAGATTTCTGAAGCAGTGACAGAAGGAACAGATGTGTCTGTGGCTGTCAAGGCAGGTGTTACCACACTGATGTTATTCTGCTCAAACCGAGCAGAGAAAGCATTGAGCGTATCAGGGAGGGATGTGCCATTGTCTGCTGTCTTACACTGTTTCACTGTCTCCTAATTCCCATTTGCAATATGCCGGGTGTTGCATTCTTGGAGAAAGGTTCTATATCAAAGCCCCATTGTAGAAGCATTCTGCCTTGTCAGACCACTCCATGTCCAACCGAATGGAGGAATTTGCTAAACCAACATTTCTGACTGATGTGAATGAGAAGTAGATGCCAAAGACCAGTGGCTGCTGAATAGCCTCCACATGGAGCAGTCACAGCTAAAGGTCCCCTCAGGAGATGCGGAAAGCCTGTAATTTATCATTTTCACTCCTGCTTCCTCCCGAGGCACAGTGTCACTGCAGAATGAGCGGGTCCTGGGACACTGTCTCAGAACTGTGCTGGCTACTGGAGTGGAACTGCGACTTGAGGGGATGAGTAGCCATCAATGTGCTCGCCGCACTAAACACGTATGCAACTGGCTTTCTCCAAAGAGCCACTGGATGCTGTGTGAAATCTCACAATCCCCCAACTCCCAAATGCACCAAGACTGTTACCAGTACAATTTGTGCAAGATCACATCACTTCATTTTGTTTCCCCTGAAGATTTCAGAGCTGCAGCTTGGGCTGCAGGTTTTGGCAACGTAGCTGGCTTCCCACAGATACAGAGTGCAATGGTCTGTATATACGTTGCACATCGTTATTCAGCTGAGTTCATCAAATAAAAAGTTTTCCATTCCATCAATGTACAAGTCATTGATGGTCATTGGCACACCAGCTTAAAAGTTTGCTCCAAAAACGTGGGAGCTACCATAATGTCAATATCTTTGAGAAAACTCATGTTCCTGTCTCATTTCTAGGTTTGGATGCTTTACAGCAAGTCATTGGGAGACAAGGGCTACACTCCACGGCCATGACAAAGACTCCATATGCAAAGCCCTGGCCTGAGGCCCAGTGTAGAAATAATGCTGCCCCTTCTTCCACTATGGCCACCATGGAACAGACAGAAAAGCCCCTTAAGCTGAGATTCTGATACTTCAATCTGTCTGAGGGGGATGGCCTCGCCATCCAGCCCAGATGCAGAGTGCCACTTAACTCGACATTGTTGTGCTCTTCTCAACTGGAAACATGCAAAGAGGAGATGCAATAGACACTGAAGAGGTGGTAGAGCAGCAGCAGGGAATCTGATGAGAAAGATGAAGCCATAGGACAGGAGGAACATCACTTGGTGCATGATAGGACAGTGCAGTGCTAAGTATATCACGGCAGACAGGACCTAACTGATACCTGGTTCCAGTGGCTGAAAGCTGGACGCGGTGGTTACCTATTGACTATAAATTTGCTCATTCTCAGAAGGCAAACAGTCTGTTTCTGCTGCAAGAAGCAAATACGGCTCCTGTTTGTTTATTAATATTTGTATTTGCTGTTACTGAATAGAAGTGAATGATTTTCTTCATTTTAAGGCTTGCCTTATGTAATGGCTTCACATTGAACAGTGATAAAATTCTTCAGTGCTAAGGACTGGGGAAAATAGTAGCACTGGCTTAGACAGGGTTGTGAGATGGCATGTGATTTAACCGTGTGGTCTCACTCTTAAACAATATAGATACGAGTTGCACATTTGTATGTACAATGAGTGCCAGCTGTGCTACGTGACCAGTGAATGGCAACACCAGGCTGCCAATTATTGACAGGGTGGCAACTAGACTTCAAAAGGTGGTACTGGCACCAGGGAGCCCAGGCTACCCAGACAATGGACACGGCTTTCACCTAACGGAAGCAGCAGAATTGGGCAAACCATGGGGCATGGTACATCCACAATAGAGCAAATTTGGGAGGATAGTGCATGAAAACTCACCAAACTTTGAGGAGAGAGACCGTCCATGAAATTTGACACTAGGTTGATTTCATTACATTAGGTAAGATTCAGCCCAAAATATTGATGAGGAAATCGAGACCACCTCAAATGGGCAGTGGTCCATCTGATGGTAGTTTTGTCTGAGATGAGCAACAATGTTTGAGGGTAGAACAAAAACGCCAGATTCATGTCACTCAAGTTTAAGGTAAACACAGGCTGAAATGCTGAAACTTTTTATTGGCCATAATTACATAAAGATGTGGTGAATTTGCCAAACATATCAAGTATTACAGAAACCCTAACCACCAATTAAACTTGCATCTTTAATTCTGATATAGCTTTTGGAAAACCATTTAGCAGAGTCTTTACAGATTGTGTAAAATGAAGAGTAGGAATCAGTATCTTTATCAATTATGATTTCCTGAGGCAATGCCTTTGGCGAAATTTATCGCAAAAATGGTACTGGAAGTTTTCAAGAGGCTAGTGATAATGGCCATTTACAAGGTACAAATTAACCAAAGACGTAAAAAGAAATCAGGATTTTCCCATCAAAATAAACAAAGATTTGCAGATACTGGAAATCTGAAACAAAACAGAAATTGATGAAGAAACACAGCAGGTCTGGCTTTATTTTGGATAAAAGAAACAGACTTCAGAGGGCAGTTTTTTTTTGGTAGCAGTTCGCAGGTATCTGAAAGGAGTGAGGCATAGAGTTGTGTGTGTTGGGCGGGTGGGCATGGTGGGACAAAAGCAAAAAGGTGCAGTTTTCCTCCTTCCTCCCACTGCATCCCAAAACCAGCCCAGCCTGTCCCCGCCTCCCTCGCCTGTTCTTCCTTTCACCTATCCCCTCCTCCCACCCCAAGCCACACCTCCATTTCCTACCTACTAACCTCATCCCACCTCCTTGACCTGTCCGTCTTCCCTGGACTGACCTATCCCCTCCCTACCTCCCCACACTATATTCTTTTCTCTCCATCTTCGGTCCGCCTCCCCCTCTCTCCCTATTTATTCCAGAACCCTCTCCCCGTCCCCCTCTCTGATGAAGGGGTCTAGGCCCGAAACGTCAGCTTTTGTGCTCCTGAGATGCTGCTTGGCCTGCTGTGTTCATCCAGCTTCACACTTTGTTATCTTGGATTCTCCAGCATCTGCAGTTCCCATTATCATTAAAGTTTCAGCCAGTTCCAATTTATAATAGCATACGCATTTTTTTTTGTTAAATGTCAGGATTGCTGGCTTTGTCAGCATTTGCTACCAATTTACCAATGTCAGGCTATACAGTTGGCTAGACCTATGTATATGAGTCTATGAACAATACGACGTGTTCTTTACCTCCCTCTAATGGACCAGCTAAGATCTAATATTCACTCATGCAAACCTATCTATCACTATATGTATCTGGTGCATTAATAATATCAGTGGAGCCCATAGAAAGTATTCTTAATTAACTAACTGTAACATAAATTATAAAACTTATATTGAATCTGTGGGAGACACTGATCAATTTTTAAGTTTAAAATACTACACAATAATCTATAGGCATTTAGCATTGGTAAAGCTCAAGCTGTTGAAAGCCTTTTGCTGCATATCCTTTGGTCAGCAACGATTTTGTACAGCTCCCTCAAGCAATTTTGTAATATTGCCCATAATTGCATTTAAATAGCATCCAAACTTTCAGAATATCTTCAAATTTCATGTAGCAATGGAATCTTTTACATAGTGTAAAAGAGTAGACAGACTTCAGCTTAACATCATTGTAAAATGGAACCTCTGATAGTAACTGTACTGCACGGAAGTGCCAGCCTATATTTTATACTCAAGCTTTGAAGTGTGTCTTAAAATCTTAGAATTCTTATCTGTAAATCAGAAGGTTAACTATGAACCAAAATATGTTCAGATGGATAATCTGACATTCACAACCAGTCACATCTGCAAAAGTTAAACATAACTGTACTTTTAGATCAAAATTCACAGGAAATGAAAAGCGAAGAGTAATAAAATTCCTTTAAAACTGTCAGTTAAAATTGCAATATGCAGAATTGAAGCCCTACAATATCCAGAAAGCATTTGATGAAAGGATTCTATAACAGTTTTATGGTAAAATGGTAATTTCTTTTATGAAGTACAACTGCTACGAACAGAACTAAATCTCGTTAGAGACATTTAGAGTATATTGTCAACCGTCTCAAAATAACCAGTATCCTCCTTGAATTAATTTCTGCTGGGATAATTAATGAAAAGTAAGTTGAAATTATTTACCAGAACTGTATGTGTCTAGAATGGATAAGACGGGCTAATCATTTAAGTGGGGCCAACAGTCAGAATTTGTTAGGTTATATCTCAGACTTACAGAATTGTGATGGCAAGAGGATTTTTAACTCTTCATGTAAAGCCCACTCAGCTCCTGACTTCATGACAGCCTTGGTTCTAACAAGGGTAAAACAAAAGAATTAAAACCCATGGGTGAGGTGAGAGGGAAAGCCCTTGACATCAAGGCCACATTCAACTGAGTGTGGCATCAAGGAGCCCTGCCAAAACTGGAGTCTCTCTCTCTGCTGGTTGAAGTCATATGTGGCACAAAGGTTGTAGTTATCGGAGATCAGTCATCACAGTTTCAGGAGATCAGTGCAGAGTTCATTAGGCCCCACCATCTTTAGCTGCATCAGTGATAAACTTTCCTCCATTATACGATCAGAACTGGGGATATTCACAGATAACCACACAATGTTCAGCAGTCCACAGTCAAATAAAGCAAGACCTGGACTATATCTGGGTTTGGGTTGACAAGTGGCAAGTAACATTTGTGCCTAGTAATTACTAATTTGGTCCTGAAGTTTCTCAGTTATTAAACTGACTGCCTGTAGATGCTAGACTTATCCTTACTTTCACTTTTGAATAAAATATAACATTTGCATGTTTCCCATTCTACAATCTAACAGAAATTGAAAAATTAATTGTGGTAATTATCTCTGCAATTTACGTTAATGCTTCCCTGAGTATTCTCAGATAAATCATCTCCCTTCCGGGTGGTTTATCACTTTCAGGGACAGATAACACTGCCTCCAACTAACAATTAATCTAACTGGAACATATCAATCTTAGGAACTAGGTCTGGCTGTCTCTTTCCAAACTGGACTGGAAAGAAATGGCTGAAGAAACTTTTCATACAAGAATTCCAAGATCTCCTCCCCTCCTTGGCCTTTACATTATTAAAATGTCAGGTTTTTAAAATTCATTTAGGTATGTGGGCATTGCCAGTTGGGCCAGCACTATTACCCATCGCCACTTAACCTTGAGAAGACGCTGATGGTGAACTGACTTGTTGAACCACTCAGCCCATTTGGTTAAGGTAACAATGTCATTAGGTAGCAAGTTCCAGGGTTTTGAACCAGCAACAATGATGGAATAATAATATCTTTTGAAATCTCTCCCTCCCTATTAGTCTTCTGTGGGCTCACAATGCTTAGAGGAAGGTAAAAGCTACCTAAAGAGTTTATATAGATATTTTAGATAGGAAGAGTACCAGAGGGATCAATTCCAGGACACTAACTGTTTACAATCTATTTTGGAACAGCACAGTGGTTAGCACTGCTGTAGTAATTATCCACCAAATTTTCTCCAATTTCAGTGTCATATCGAATGTTACACATTGGGTTGCAAGTTTTGTAAACACAAACATTCTGCCTGTCACACAAATGAGAGAGAGAGAGAGAGAGAGAGAGATAATGGGAACTGCAGATGCTGGAGAATCCGAGATAACAAAGTGTGAAGCTGAATGAACACAGCAAGTTTTGTGCTCCTAAGATGCTGCTTGGCCTGCTGTGTTCATCCAGCCCCACACTTTGTTAACACAAATGAATAATGTGGCCTATGAATATCAGTACCAATGTGATGCCAGGCATGTGAGCTATGCATCCCAAAGACAGGTAGTTTGCATCAAATAGCATGTCCCTTTGACAGTTCACAATGGTCAAGGTGCTAACAGTACCCAACCAGCGTAAGCTTGCAAAAAAAAACAATACTGAGCATTAGATGTGATTCCGTAATGGGACAACATTTGCCAGATAATGTTGAACGTGCGAGGAATTACGTTAAAACAACTTGGGAGATCTAGATGGATACTATTGCAAGAGGCAAGACAAGGCTGCCCTTTGGGAATCTCATTTACGTCTTCTTGTGAGCAGCAGACAATGCTGCTGGATGCGAGAGGGTAGCCAGGCAGACATACCTCGTCCTCTCAGGATGAATAATTGAAGAGTTTTCAGTCAGGTAAGGGCTTAGCCCAAGACTGCTGCAACCTGCTCAAGGCAGACTTCAACCCATAGTTAGAAAACAAGGATATGTTGGTAAAAATAGCAAAGTAAATTTGTCAAAATATTAGCGCGGTGGGCATTGGATTGTGCAGCCTGCAAATCATAATTGATCTCCAATGAAATTTTAAGATGAAAAATTTGTTTCAAGTGATGTAATTTTATTTTTGGATTAAGTAGCTACTTGTCAGGTTATCCATCATCTCATGCTAAAATTTGAGTGGTCCTGACTGAAATGCACACGACAGAGTTCGTTTGTACTTTTCGTGTGTCAGTGATATCCATACTTCAGAGGAAAAGGAATGCCTTTCTTTTCATTGCTGACCTGCACACTTGTTTTAGAAACCTTTCCCTGTACACTTATGAAATCTAATCCCGTCAACCTCTGAATGTATGACGGAAATGTACTGGAGATATTTTTAGCATCAAATGAATCTGCTTTTCGGTGAAAGTTTGAACATCCACATGAGGATGGATATCAGTAACAGTTTTGTAGATTAAAACAACGATAGCAATGATTTAAAAACTAAAGAGCATTGTCACTTGGTGAATTATCTTGTAAAAGGTAGTGACGGGGTTGACTGTTACCAGAAAATAAAAGGACAACATGTGTAAAAATCAGATTGCACCAACAAAACCATCAAGATTTGGGAAATTTGATAATAGAACAAACTCAATGATTCTGTATGCTCGTGCACAAAGCATCTGGAATAAAGTGGCCAAACAGATAACGCATGTAAATAAATGTAATCTCACAGCTATTACAGAAACATGATTACAAGAGGTCAAAACAGGGAACTTAACATTCAGGCATATATGCCCTTTCACAGAGACAGGACGGATGGAAAATGTGGTGAGGTAGTCGATCACAGCGTGTATCCAAGCAGTTCTTTTCAGGTTCAGGTAAATATAACAAAGGGAAGGCTAGACAACAGCAATTTGCTTAAATAGGAATGTTTATTAAGTAATAATAACAATTATAGCAGTAACAATAAATGATTATAGTGGTAATAATAAATGCAAGAGAAAAGAGAAAAAGCAACAAGTCTCACACCCTCTTGCCTGTCGGGGCCCCCGTGATCGATGGCTGGTCTGGAGGCTTTAATTCATTCCTGGCACAGCTCATGATCCTGAGCCAAGGCAAAGTCCCACGACATGGAACGAAACTCTCTCTTTTATACAGTGCAACAAACAGCCATCACAAAGAAAGCAGATACAGAAGACTAAACACAGCTACAGAAAAACAAGTTGCAGGTGCCGTCTTTGGCCCAGAAAGGAATATTAACAAGACTGATCCAATGTCTTGCAGCTTGTCGAGTTTCATCAACAATTTTAGCCATTCAGCCCATCCTGTACAACCTATCTTCTTAAGCAGCTGTCAAATATCACCACGAACCTTTAGCCCTTTGGCCCATTCTATACATTCCAGCTGTGATATTGGACAGCTCATGTTATAGTTGCAAATGCAGACACAAATCAGCGACAACCGCACACAAACGTGTAATAGCAGTCTGTAACCTGCACTTGAAGATTAAAACTACAATGACAATAACTAACATCAATACAAAGAATACTACAATAGGGTGTGTTATCAATTTAATGATCGTAGTCATCTTTGGGGACCAACTGCTTTTACCTCGATGTACAGTCAAGGCCATGATGGAATCACAAGTTGTGCCACCTGATTGAGGCGACCGGAATATCGTCTACGTTCTTTTTCAGTTAATTTATTCAGATAATTTGCTCTAAAATTTGGTATATTCCAAACTCAGGCTCCTTAATTTGTTTGTTTTTAACCACCAGTTCCCTATCCACAGATCACCTCACCCGATAACACTAAAACAACATCATACATGGGACTCAGAATTTCTCCAGCCCTCTTCGTCTGTATCCATCTTGAGGACACTTCCTCGATGCGTTTCATTTCTTGCCAATTTTATGAATGATTGTATCGTTGGGTGGTAACCACCACTAAATGCAGGTACTTCATTCTGAGCTACAATATACACGGTAAACACTGGAGTTCATGCATCATACAAATGTTCAAGGTGGGGTATCTGTATTTAATTCAATAGACCCTTTCACTCAGTCCATATTACTCCTCCCAGAGCCCATTTTTTCATTTCTGTAACATTTTGACATAAAAGACAATCACACCTTTTATTTTGATTGTTATTTGTTTTAAATCTCTTCACTAGCACCACTTCCATTGTTTTAAAGTCAGTTTCTCAATGGATTTTGTGTCAGTGTCTCATTGTTTAAACAATGTTTTCGTGCTCTTACAAGCCACATTAATCCTTTTATCCAGTAGGTGTAATGACCAAGATCTGTTCTTCAGTGCATTTTTTTTTACCGTCTCATGTTTGTTACCTCTGAGGTAACATTCACTTTTGCACACATGCATCAGTATCCCTAGACCTTGTCACATATTCTTGACTCTCACATGATCTTATTAAATGATCTATGAGGTTTTATTTAGCTGCCCACGTATGGTCCTGATGCCTCAGGTAGTGGCTTGATCACCAGTTCAATTCTCCTAGAAGGAAAGACAAGGACACAGACCTCACCAGGAGAAAGCTATCTGTTATGTGCTTTCATCTAAGCCTGCTTTTCACCACTGTAACATTTCAATCTGAATTGCTGCTTCAACCCATTCTTCTAATTTTATTTCATCCAATTCTGCAAGTTAGCTACAACCACCATATTAAATTCCAGAGATCTGTAGAGATTTGTAGTCCATGGAACATAATCATGTAATATTTTAAAAACAGAAGTCAAACATTTCCATTTGATTCAGGATCTATATACTTGATGCATTCTTTCTCTAAGATGACCCACTTTTTAAAAAAAATGTCACTTGATAACTCATTCTAGGTATTTAAAATATCTCTTTGTAAATTTGTCAAAATTCAATATTCTGTTTATTCCTTTAAAGTCACAAGCATGCTTTGAAACCATTGAAACTGTGTGCTCGCGCTATGTTGTTTCCCAGAATCCCTTTAAATTTTCAGGCAACTATTCCATTTAAATGTTTTAGAATGCCACAGTGTGTGAGTCTAAACATAGTTTTTGTCATGATATGCTTAAGTGTACCAAGGATCAGTGGTTTCGAGATTCCTGACACTCACTACAATTGATATTTCCACAGTACTTCCCCAACACTGAATTGTGTTATTGATGAATGGTTTGATGGGTTGAGGGTGCGTCATACATCGCTGTGTTGCGATGTGGAAAATTTGCAGACAGGGTCAGCCTTTAGTATAACAAGGTGCAGAACACAGCAAGCAGCATCAGAGGAGCAGGAAAGTTGACGTTTTGGGCCTAGACCCTTGTGAAATTCAGAAATCATTTTGGAAGGATTTCTGAAAAAGAGTCTAGGCCCGAAACGTCAGCTTTCCTGCTCGGCCTGCTGTGTTCATCCAGCTCTACACCTTGTTATCTCAGATTCTCCAGTATCTGCAGTTCCTACTATCTCAGCTTTCAGTATCTCCAATTACGAAAGAAAACAATCTCCAACCATTCTACATCAAGTGGAATACGCTAATAGCATTAAGTCAGTCTGGATGCAATAAATGGGGTGGGACAGAAGCCCCTGCATGTTATTAGATCATCCATCTATTCCTCCTTGAAGGAAGGAAATACCTTTAATTAGCCTTTCCTAAACCCCTTGCACACCGGGAGTTGCAACTTCAACATTCCAATTTCTCCAACACTTGATGTTAACAATGAGACAATCTGGAATGAAAGATTCACCGTGTTAGAACAGTATTTGGAAGTTCACTTCGGCCAGAAAATAAAATTCCAAACATGGTAATTGCAGGGATTAAAATTTATCCAAGTCCAAATGCAACACAGAGCCAATTCCAAAAAGTAAAGTTATGCCAAATTTTACAAATCAAATTTTTGAATCAACATTTTGCAGATTTTTGCTTTACACATTATGTCCTTTAAAGGACATAATTCTAACCATACACGTCCCACACTAAATACAGGCACATAACACACTTTTAAATTACCAAACATTCCCAAAATGCAAACTAAAACTTCAAAGCATTCCCAGATCATAGAATCCCTACAGTGTGGAAACAGGCCTTTTGGCCCAACAAGTCCACACCAACCCACAAAACATCCCACCCAGACCCATCCCCCTAATCTATACATCCCTGAACACTACAGGCAATTTAGCATGGCCAATCCACCTAGCCTGCGCATCTTTGGATTGTGGGAGGAAACCAGAGAAAACTCGCACAGACTCAGGGAGAATCTGTGAACTCCACACAGACAGTCACCCAAGGGTCCCTGGTGTTGTGAGACAACAGTGCTCACTACTAAGCCACAACGCCACCCCAAAATCTTGAGCTCCAGGGAACAAAAAGACAAATTGTACAAGACAACATTTATGAACCAACAAACAAGACCACAAAAAGTTAACCCTTCTTCTGCATTCTTGAAATTATTCTGAATGTCACTTTAAGGTCGATGTGCAATTATTTCCAACATTGTTTGTTACAAAATGTGTGGGTTTGAGCAATTTGATTTTTGTACAGAACATGGCCTTCCATTAATTTACACTGAGTTTCTTGGAACGGGGACCTTTCTTAGGAGGCCTGCATTGGCGCCAAATTGAATTGCTTCTAATAATGCAGCTCGTGTCTCTTCTACATTTGTAACTGATTTGGTATTGAACTTCTCAGTTTTTGGAAAATCAGGAGGAGGACGACAAGGTGCAGTGGCTGGTTGTCCTTTTTGAGAATATTCCCTTATATTGTGTAGCGCTTGAAGCTTTGGCTCCACACTCCCCACTAGCCCTGGCACTTTTCCCTGCAGCCGCAGGTAGTGCTATGTTTGCTCCCATATCTCTTCCCTCACCCCCATCCCAGGCCCTAAGAAGACCTTCCACATCAAACAGATACTTACTTGCACATCTGCTAACGTGGTACACTGTATCCACTGTGCCCATGTGGCCTCCTCTACATTGGGAAAACCAAATGGCGGCTTGGGAACCACTTTGTGGAACACTTACGCTCGGTTTGCGACATAAAATTGCACCTCCCAAACGCAAACTATTTCAACTTCCCCTCGCATTCCTTGGACAACATGTACATCCTAGGTCTCCTGCAGTACCACAACAATGCTACCTGAAGGTTGCACTTGGGAACCCTGCAGCCCAATGGTATCAATGTGGACTTCACAAGCTTCAAAATCTCCCCTCCCCAACACCAGCCCAGCTTGTCCCCACCTCCCTAACCTGTCCCTCCACCGACCTCAAGCATCACCCCCATCTCCTACCTACTAGCCTCATCCTGTCTCTTTGACCTGTCTGTCCACCTTGGGCCAACCTATCACCTCCCTAACTCCTCACCTACACTCATCTCTACTAGCTTTATCCCCACCTCTTTGACCTGTCTATCTCCTCTCCACCTATCTGCTCCTTTATCCATCTTCCATCTGCCTCTGCCTCTCTCTCTCTGCTTACTTCAGAATCCCCCTCACCTCCCCCATTTCTGAAGAAGGGTCCAGACCCGAAACGTCAGCTTTCCTGCTCCTCTGATGCTGCTTGTCTTGCTGTGTTCATCCAGCACTACACCTTGTTATTTTTTTTGTTTTTCCCTAATTGGATAGTCTCCTTTAGAAAATGCTGTAAGCACTCATCTTTCTGCGCAGGCTTGTGAAAAAGGGGTTTGAATTTCTTGACAGGCCTAAACATGTTGGTATTGGTTTTGAAATTTAAGTAATCTCTATATAAGGAAGGTGAAGGTTCTGACTGTGTCACAGATTCTGTCTCAGTAATTAGAAGATACAGTAGACATTGTAGGCAGATTTGATGCACATAAATTATGTGAGGTGCAATCACCTTGTTTCATGGCAGTGACACGACTTTTAACAGAATTTGAAACTAAAGCTGAAATCGGATTGATTGCAAAGATCACCGATGCGTTAACTGACTGATCACATGGAGCAACAGAAATCACAACATCTTTCATAAAAGGTGAATGCATTTTACTTTGTGGTATCTGCCCATTTGGAGTGGGACATTGATTCTGAAGGTAGAACGGTATGCCCTTCATACCGACAAGCAGAGCACAGAAAAGTGATAGAGAGCTAAGTGACATGGCACTATGAGAACAACCTCTCCCTCAACATCAACAAAACTAAAGAATTGATCTTTGACTTCAGAAATAAGGGAGAGGAACATGCCCCATCTACATCAACAGAGGGGAGGTTGACAGGGTGGAGAAAGTCAAGTTCCTAGGAATGGCAATATCCAACAACGTGTCCTGGATTTCTCAGGTCAATGCGACAGTCAAGGCGGCACAACGAGGGCACTTCTTCCTCAGGTGGCTCAGGAAATTTGGCCTGTCCACCAGGTCTCTCACGAACTTTTACAGATGCACCATTGAAAGCATCACATCCAGGTGCATAACAGCCTGGTATGGCAACTGCTCCTCCCAGGACGATAAGAAACCACAGAAGGTTGTGTGCACAGCATGGAAGCCAACCTTCCATCCACAGAATCCATTTCCATGGCCTGTTGCTGTGGAAAAGCTACCAACATCAAAGACCCATTGCACTCCAGCAATGCTCCACTACAACCCTTTCTGTCAGGCAAGATACAGAAGCTTGAACACACATGACAGTAGGTTCAAGAACAGCTTCTTCCCTGTCGCTATTTGACTGATGAATGGACTCTTTAAATTCAAATAATGCTGATCTTGCCTAGCCCACACCTTGTATGTTGTAACCTGTATGCCTTACTGTATCCAGGTATTTCCCCCCTATGATCTGCACGTCCTTGCATACTATAGTCTGCCTCCATTGCTTGTAACACAGCTTTTCACTGTACTTAGATACACAAAGCAATAAATCAATCAAATCAGACATAAAGGGTAAAAATGTTATGCTGCAACTGGACGAGGTGCTGATGAGACCACATCTGGAGGACTATGAGCAGTTTTGGTTCCCCTTATTTAAGGGGGTAGGTCAAAGAATGTTCACTAGGATGACCCCAGTATAGAGCGATTGTCTCATAAACAAAGGCTAAACAGGTTGGACTTTACTCATTTAGAATAATGAGAGGTGCCTTCATTGAAACATGTAGGATTCTTCAGGGGCTTGACAGGGTAAATGCTGAGAAGGTGCTTCACCTCATGGGAGAGTGTAGGATATAGCATGGTCTCAGAATTAAGGGGTGCCAATTTAAGACCGAGATGTGCAGGAATTTCATTTTGAACATTGAAAGTCTTTAGAACGCCTTGCCACAGAGAGTTCTTGTGTGTATATGAGGCTGAAATAGATTCTTGATTAGTAGGAGAATTAGGAGGTTAATGGGGAAAGGCAGGGATGTCAGATCAGCCATGGTCCTATTAAGCAGTAGAGCAGGCTCAAAGGACCAAATAGACGCCTCCGGTTCACAATGGTGGTTATTCTCTTCTGAAAGAGAGTAACTGGACCCACAAAGTTAACCCTGTTTTCTCATGGTAAGGCCATGTTTGGAGTGCTGCTAATTCTGGTCACCCTGCTATAGAATGGAGGTTATTAAACTGGAAAGAATGTAAAAATGATTTACAAAGAGAGGCTGGATAGACTGATACTTTTTTTCCTTGGAGTGTCGGAGGCTGAGGGGTAACCTTATAGAAGTTTATAAAACCATGAAGGACATAGATAAGGTGAATAGCCAAGATCTTTTCTGCAGGGCAACAAAGTCCAAAACAATGGGATATAGCTTTAAGATGAGAGGGGAAAAGACTTAAAAGGGACCTCAGAAGCAATTTTTTCCACCCAGGGGTAGTGAAACAAATTGCCAGAGGAAGCGGTACAGGCGAGTATAATTCCAACATGTAAAAGACATTTGGAGAGGTTCCTGGACAGGAAAGGTTGTGAGGAAAATGGCCAAATGCAGACAAATGGGACTGGTTCAGTTTGGGAAACCTGGTCAGCACAACCAAGATAGGCCAAAGGGCCTGTTTCCTTGCTGGATGACTCCATGCTGCTAGACCACTTGAGGCTCTCCAGCAATTTCTGCTTTTGTTCAGATTTCCAGCATCCACAATATTTTATTTTTTGGTTATTATTCTTTAGTTGACAGTTAAAACTTGGAAATAAATTGCATAGAATTTTATTCGAGTTGAAAAGTCCTGGGAAATGTTACGAGATAGCAATGAAGGTATCCCCTAAGAGCACAAACATGGGAAAAGACTACAGTTAAATGAATGAAATAAATAAATGAAAATAGACAGTATGTTGGCTCAGTAGTTAGCACTGCTGCTTCACAGCACCAGGAACCCAGGTTTGATTCCAACCTCAGACAATTGTTTGTGTGGAGTTAGCATGTTCTCCCTGTATCTGTCTAGATTTCCTCCAAGTACTTGGGTTTCCTGTGTGCAGGTCTGGATGGCTATGCTATGGTGTCCCATAATATCCAAACTTATGCAGACTAGGTGGATTAGCAATGGTACATGTGGGGATAGAGTCTGGATGGACGCTCTTCGGAGAGTTGGTGTAGCTTGAAAGCCATCTATCTGCACTGCAGAAATTCTGTAAATTCTAAAATGGCAGAAATGCAAGCATGTTTTGCTCTTATCACTTTCAAGCTTTTTTTTTCCTCGTAAAAATAATAGCTGTCAAACTCTCCTTAAAGCTCAATAGTTCTGATCCTCTCCAAAAGAATTCCATTCAGTATAGGACAGCCATATCATGTCTACGGTGCACTGCAACTGTTCAAAGTTGGAAATATTTTAACCTGCAATCTTGGATCAGATCCTTGCCATCTCCACTTGACAGTGGCTGGCATGTGCAGTGTATTGTAATCTCCTAAACAGCAATTTGTGGTGTAAGCTCACCACAGACTGATCACAGTTCTGCAGTCTAACATCTGGCTACTGTGAATGGAATGACATGGAATAGAGTGGAACAGAAATTTATTGTCATGTGTATTTTTGCACAGAAACACTGAAATTTTATAAGTCACCATACCACAGCGCCTGCATTAACGCAAGTTATAGATACGAAGACAAAAACGGTAAAATTTATGGCAAAGTTCATCTCAGGTCAATTTCAGTTCAGAAAAAGCCAATTAAAATGACAAACACTGGAATAGCTGGAAGTCACTGCTGAAAAAAAGAGAGTTCCATGCCAGGATGAGACCTCTACATCAGGATAACCTCCAAACCATGACCACCGGCACCAGGCCAAGATAGCCCAGCAGGCTGCTGGAATACCAGGAATGTATAGCCATTGACTCCAATTTCTAGCCTTCGTAATTACAGAAAGGCTTTTGTTCTGACTGGATTTTATGTCGCCACATCATTTCCAATTGTACAAAAATTACCCAAATATCAAAGTTAGGGTATTCTTTCAATAATCCCACCTACATTAGAGTCGTGGAGGTCCACACCACAGAAAAAGTCCCATCAGCCTGAGCCTGCGCTGGTAGGAAAAACTGTCCATCTGTTCCAATCCCAATTTCCAGCGCTTGATCTATAGTCTTGTACACATTTGCATAACTGTAATGTTTTAATTATTATTTTATTACAAAAGTTCGTAATCAAAAAGTATAAAATTGAATGTTTCTCTGGGAGCTGTACACTGGGTGTAATTGTGAGACTCAATAACTGAGCTGAGAACTAAAATAACAACATGGGTGTCATTTAACCCAAACACTGGTATGTTTGGGCGAGTTAGCAAGTTCACAGAATCACAGAATTGTTACAGATCATAAGGTGGTCATTTGGCCCATTGTGCCTGGATTCATGCCAAAAAAGATGGTGCAGTAATGTTATCTCAGTCTGACATCCTACGGATCAGCAAATCCTTTTATGCCAGACTGTATGTCACAAAGCCCACAAACAGCCCACCCTCCCAGTCGATTCTGTCCTCTATCATGGAGGTATTTGATGACAGGGTGTGGGAGAAGCTGGGCCAGCCAATATCTCCGGATGAGCTGACCAAGGCCCTCAAGTCCTTAGCAAAGGATAAAACTCTCAGAAGTGATGGCTTACTGGCAGAGTTGCATTCAGCTCTGTGGGACCTGATTGACCAGGACCTGCCAGAGGTGTATGACAGTATACTTCAGGCAGGTACCATGTGCAAGTCCATGACATCACCAACCTCATGTACAAGCAAGAGGGAGACAGGGAAGAAATTAGAAATTTGCGACCAATTTCGCTACTGAATGTGAATTACAAAGACCTATCGAAAGCTCATCGCCAACCAGATCAGGTCTGTTCTGGGATCGATGATTCACCCTCACCAAACCTGTGCCAAGCCAGGCAGGAAGATCACTGGGAGCCTTGCACTCCTCGGGGATATGATCACCTACATGCAGAACAGGGGGCTGGATGCCTGCATCAAGAGCCTGGACCAGAAGAACTTTGATAGGATATTACATACATACATGAGAGACGTTCTCTCCAAGGTGGACTTTGGGGAGAGAATCTGCAACTGGATCCAACTGCTCAACACGAACATGGTACTGCAGTCTCAAGCAATGGGTGGGAATCATAAAGCCTCCCAATCAGATTGGGAGTCAGGCACGGCTGCCCACTCTCTCCTGCCTTGTCTACGTGTTGTAAAGAGCTTTTGCTGAGTCCATCAGGAAGGATGAGAGCCTGAGAGGAGTGACTATTCCAGGCAGTGGAGGCCTGTAGATCAAAGCCTCCCTGCACATGGATGACATCACCGTTTTTCTGCTCAAATCCACTGTCAGTGAGCAGACTCTTGAGCATCTGCAACCAGGTGCCAAGGTCATTAGGGGCAAAAGTGAGGATATGTTCTTTGGGAACTGGGCCAACTGATCGTTCACTCCCTTAATCATCAGGGCAGATTACCTAAAGGTGCTGGGTATTTTGTTCAGAGGGGCTGGGGTGTGCACCAAAACCTGGGAGGAGCATGTCACCAAAGTGAGGCAGAAAACTAGGCAGATAGGAGCACCAGTCCCTCTCCATTGCAGGAAAAAAAACCTGGTGATCAGGTGTGAGGTACTCTCAGTGTTGTTGTATGTGACACAAGTCTGGCCTATTCACCAAACCTGCACCGCTGCAGTCACCTGGGCCATTTAACTCTTCAACCTCCAAATGAAGTTGGATCAAGTTCAAAAGGGACATTATGTATAAAGAACTAGGCAAAGGAGAAAATAAACATTCCCAAAACCATCCTCACCCTGATGGCCACCTTTGTGTGTGGCTACATCATGCTATGCGTATATCCTCAGTACACAATCAGTGTCATTATGTACAGGTCCTATCTGTCCCCGGTGTTGCAAAGGATGGGCTTGGTCTTGTTGCCACAGAACACTCCAAGTAGTTGGACCGTCCCGTATCACCTGTCCTTTGTGGAGAAATTTTGAAGAAAAATTCCTTGGATTACAAGTCCATCAGACAGTGGTCAGCACATAGCATCCTCAAGACTCTTCAGGAAAAGGAGAGGGTTGGTTCGCTGTGCAGACTGCCAAAGTCATTTGACAGAACGACTCATCACCACATTGCACGATTCCAACAAGCACCAAGACATTGCTTTGCTGGTGGCAAGTGCCCTGCCTGTGAGATCCTTTATGCACAGCCAGGCTCTTTGTGCCACCGCACACTGTCCTTGAAGTGGCCTGTGGAGGGGACGAGACTGTCAAACAACTCCTTCTGGAATGTGCCTTTGCAAAGGAAGTCTGGAGGGAAATGCGGTGGGTTTTTGTTGAGGTTCGTCCCAAACAGCTCCATGACGTGGGACTGCTCTTTGATCTGTTTCCCGGGATGCACACCAAGACCAACATTACCTGTGCCTGGAGGACCAACAACATGGTGAAAGATGTTCTGCACATTACTTGCTGGTCTTCCAGTTGAAAAAGAGTTGACCCCCGACAGTGTTGCAGACTGGAAGGTCCAGGACTACATGTTGAGGGATGCACTAAAGCTTGGGACAGCCGCCAAGGCGCAGTGGAGAAAGACCACCATCTAAGATTCTTTTGCCAAAGCGTAACAGGAGGTCCATTCAGTAACCAGAACATGCCGATACCTCAGCTAAATGTCAAGAGACTAATTGTAAATACAGGGAAAGACAAACGCCACATTTATTTTATTCTCTAAGTAATGACTGTATAGATCGGAATGGCTACATTCACTAAGTATGTACATAAATATTTTCATCTATGAATAAAGTATACTTTTGCAATAAATAAAAGAATTCCTGCCTATTCCCCATATCCCAGCACACCATTTCTATTCAAATTATCATCCAATGCCTTTTTGAATGCTGGGGCCTCCATTAAACACACTTCACCAATTGTCCAGACAGTGTAATACTCTCTGGGTGAGAAGTTTTTTCTTGTACCTCCTTTGGTTCTTTTGCACGTCACACTAAATCCATGCCCTCTCTTTCTCGCTCCTTGTATGGAGTAGGAACAGTTTCTCCCTATCTACTGTATCCAGACTGCTCACTGTTTTGAAAACATCTCCTCAGCCGTCCAAGCAGTCCCAACTTCTTCAATCTATCCTCATGACTGAAGTTTCTTGTTCCTGGAACCATTCTTGTAAATCGTTCCACATTCTTTCTAATGCATTTGCATCTTTCTTATGATAATTGTGCCACAACTGGACACAATCCTCCAGCTGATGTCTCACAAGCATCCGAGATAAGTTCAGCATCACTTCCCTGATGTTGTACTCTATGCCTCTATTAACCAAGCCAAGAATTTTATATGCTTTATTAACTACTCTCTTCACCAGTCCTACCATCTTCAATGATCTGGGTACATCTACACTCCAGTCCCTCTCTTCCTGGGCCCCTATTGGAATTAGGCATTAAACCCAAGAACTTTAATAAAATGTCATTTCTGGAACCATCCTATCCGCTTCCTTTCTAACAGAGAGGATGGGAGTTTCCAATGATTAAACAAGATCCCAGAATAAATATTTTTATTAATATTAAATATCAAATGCTTAAAATATTATTCACACAGTCTCAAACACAGATGAATGAGCTGAGTAGTGGGTGACCCGTTTCCCAGATCTCAGGAGTGTTGAAATCAAAAGGGATGTATAAATGTTGCTACTTTGCAGCGTAAGGCCAACCAGGCTTTACTGTGTGCAAGCACACACTGCTTTGTCATTTACACCAATGTGAATGGCACTGAATACTATGCAAAAATGGGTGAAAATCTTCATTTCTAACATTACAGCGTGGGGACGATCTATAGTGAACCAGCTGACAAATCTGTCCTGAGGAATTCCCACAGTACCAGCTCAGCATTGTGATGATTGGCCTCCAATAACTTTATTCATTTTCATGTGTTTAGGTATGACTGCAGCCAGTGGAAAACTTTGTGCCAATCTTTCTCTCCAACACTAATCCCAAACCTTACCATGATAACATCCTAACTAATAATCTACCCACCATCTCTCACAATCTCTTCTTAAGCCGGAGTTATCCAAACTGCTCCTGGGCTGTAGCTTCTCCCGCAGCACTTGTCACCCAGCTGGAAGGTAAGCATTCAACTCACAATGAATTCACACACACCGTAGCATTTGGGGAATTCCAGACGAGAACTATCCATTTCGCTATCGCACTCCAGAAACTGTCAGCGTCCATCCTATGAGGACTTCAGTTGTCATATGAATACTGTCACAATTCCAAAACTGCATTTCACAAACCTGTCATTTATTGGTTTATGCCTTTCAGATTTTATGTAGGCTAATCTAAAATTTAGGAAGGCTCATCAAATTGTCTACCATGTCAATACATGTATTTGGATGTAATTGATTTTTAAGCTCCATTGCACTTACCGAACACTTGAAATCTATTTTAAAAATCAATATTTCCTTGAAATGCACATTTCACCCACACAAACACACAGATGAGCTATGATTACAATATTCAGCTCTGCAGTTTATAGAAATGTCAATTAATTTTTGTTTTAAAGACGTGGACATTTCAAATTCTGCATACTTTAGGCCTTTCAAATGAGTCAATGCTCAGAATGGTTCAAACTATTTTCTCCAAATTTTATTTTCATCAATATTTTGTTTTGTTTTATTTTATAAGTGGGGCAAGTTTTTCTTTATTATCATTTATTCGATGTTTCAGAAAGCTGAAATGATTTCCAATCTTTGTACCAACTGGTATCAATTAGGATTATGCTACTATATCCGAGTCCACTGTACAGGCTGCAGTTATATTCTTCTACCTCAGAAAAGAACGATGATTGGTAGGTAGCATTCAAAGTCAGATACTTTTAGATTCAGAAGTGTAGTACAGAAGTAAGTTCAGCATATCAGTGTGGCATCAAGGATATGGCACATTTGTCAGGAATGTCATCATTTGGATGAGGTAGGAAATTAAAGTCCCATCTGTCTTCAGGTGGACTCCATAGCACTATAAAGGAATGCTTTCCACTCTTAACTACCCAAGGAATATTCCTTCAGTCTACCAACAAACACCATTAAAAACTCCATACAAAATAAGTTTCAGTAACTTGCTTCTAAAAAGTGCAACTTGCTCCACAATTCTTCATTTAAACAGTCCTTTTTCCCCCCATTTCAAAGCAAAACAAAATCTACAGTAAATAAAATGAGATGGTCATTACATAGCAATTTAGACAAATACTAGTAAAAAGAGGAATGGTGGCAATGAGTCTTCCTAAAGTTTCGCAGTCACACTAAAATACTCTGCTGGCTACTCAGGCAGCCCAATGGATGGAAAAATAAAGCATCACATGACATAAAGCACTGTAAAATTCATACTTTTGTTTTACCTTTAAGCATTTAGCCTTGTATTTTAATTTAGCTATAATCCTCTTGAGTTATAGTAAACTAGTATTTAGGAATAACACCTAAGAAAATCCTGCTGGATAATTGTTAGATGAATAACTTTCAAAAGTTAATTGTTAACTCATTTAGTTATTGCCATCTCTGGGTTGAATTTTCCCAGTCCCGCAATGACATGTAGGCAGGTGAGCTGCATTTGCATGACTCTTCAGTGTTGTTGCCAGGGAATTTTCTTGAGCGTGATAATCAAATTGGTTACTCGCTAATTTTTCTGGTGAAGATCCATTGTTGGGTTTTGTATGGCCTCAACAGTACTTTGTCAATAACAGGGCAACCTCTTCCACACTCTGTGGCGGTTATTAGCTAAACAGAGGTGATCATCAGACCCAGGGGCACTACTCATTAACAAGAGACCAATAAGCATGAAAGATCACAATTTTGGCTGTGACCAACTCAATAGATCCTTTGGTTTCCCCTCCATCCTTAGAGCATCTTTGGTGCTGTGCAGGCTTGCGAGGAGACCTTTCTGAATAAGGCTACGAAGTAGAATGGTCAGTCCTATGACTGAGCTTGTAACAGAGAACTCACAGTTACTCTCAATTAGGTCAGGAAACAAAATCATTGAGCTGACCTTTGGGAGGCTGATCCCAAAAAACTGCCAAGTTTATCTCATTATCAGAAAGTGCAGCAGGAAAACCCCTAAAAATGCAAAAATAGCCCCTTGCTCCTTTCACAAAGGTGTCTTCTGTTGTGGAAAAGCCTTAGGATACTAAAGTAACCTTGCAAAGATATCACAGATCTGCTCCACACTGGACGTAAATGGGACGGTGTGGGTGGAGTTAGTTTGAATGTATGAGGCATAACCACAGAGAAATGCATGTAGAGAAACAAGCCTTTAATAACATAATAGTAAGATGAAAGCCTTACCATCCCCTCAATCAGTCTGTCTTCAACCCTAATTTACCAATATGGTCATTAAAACCCCACAACAAAAAATCTTGCAGTTTTGGCATGAGGGTGAACATTGTTCTAATAGGCATTTACAAGAACAGACATAAACTTTCTGTATTAAATCAAATGGATACTTCAGACAGTTTGCAATGAATACATCGAACAGAATTGATTGTTTATATTGTTGAACTACATTAAATACTTCTCTTGTGCTCGATTATAAAAGGGACTGGTGTTAAATCCTCACTTCTGATAAAGTGAGCTGTAAGCCAAATACAATATCTGGTACAGTAGGGTTTTTCTGGATTGAACTGAGCTTTGTTTATTAATTTGCTTATTGGAAATGTTTGTCTCTTGCTTAATTCCTAACAAAAACTGGCGGTTTAGGCATAATTCTGTAGATTGGTCAAATAAAAAGAAAATACTAAACAGTAGCAAACACTTAGAATAGTAGATTTTATTAAATTACAGAAACACTTCCCAGTTGTTAAATAATAGAAAGGGGCAACACTCTTAACAACAGTGAACTTGGATTAATAGAAAACATGTAAACATGAGCTTGATTTGACAAATGAAACTTTATTAAGTCAGTTCCATTTTGATAGTTACTGACCTAACCACAGTAAATGTTTCTCTGCTGACAGGGAGCCATAAATACATATCACTGAAATTGCCACATTGCCTTGACAACCACAACAAACTGTTCACCCATTCTCCTTGAGGGACCAGCAATTAGTTTGCTTTGTCCTGTCAGCTACTGTACATGATTTTCTGGCCCATGTGCATGAAAAATTCTTATTGATGTTTAATAGCAGTGCTGCGTGAGGTGCTTAGAATCTTAATTTCACAGCTTTGTCTGCTTCTCACAGGCCAGCAGACACAGAAGTTAAGATACAGGACTACAGGCCCACTTCCTCCTCATCAGTGATTAGAACCATTTTGCTGCATAGAGACTAATCAAAATTGGTGTGCCAGCTAACATTGGCCATCTTGAATTATTTGCTTCCTTCACTACAAACAGTGTTTCCTTATGAAATTGCTGCACACAATATCTCAAATTTAACCTTGGAAATAGAGTAGCTACAAGAACAGGTCAGAGGCTCAGAACACTGCAGTGAATAACTCATCTCCTGACTCCCCAACACCTGTCCACCATTTACAAGGCACAAGTCAGGAATGTGATGGAATACCTCCCACATGCTTGGCCTCAAAATCCTGGAATTCCCTGCCGAAGGACATTGTGGGTCAACTCACATCATATGGACTACAGCCATTCAGGGCACAGCTCAAAACCACCTTTTCAAGGGCAACTAGGGAGGGGCAAGAAATGCTGGTCAGCCAGGGACACAAATGAGCGCAGTTTCAAGTTAATGGTTGAACAATTTTGACTAATTTAGAAGAATAAGACCAGTTATGAAGAATGGTCCCTGTTCAGCCTGAATCTCTGCATCCAATTATTGAACAAGAGTCATGGAGTAGTTCTACCGATTAAGATATTTACTGTTTATTAATTTTCAAGCAAGGATAAGCTGGCATAACGTGCTTGAGGAAAGAGGGGGATGTGAGAAATCACATGGCTATTTGAGTTCGTTATAGGTCAGAACATCATTTAAACAAGCAAACTCCAGATTTTGGGATTTCTTAACAAATTCTTTGAACAAAACTGGATTGCTGAATTATGAACTGATCCTCTGCGATCACTTCTGAAAGTTACTCCTCACTAGGAGAATCAGTCTGTTTCTCTCAAAACTGATATTCTATGCAGCTTTCTGTTTAATTTTGTTTAGTAAACTACTGATTGTGTGTTATATAAAAGCCCAAGTATGAAACGAATTGAATGTTCTGAAGGAGAGTCAATGGACCCAAAATTTTAACTTTTTTTTCCTGTCTGCAGATGCTGCCAGACCTGCTAAGGTATTCTGATTTTAAGTTAACTGTTGTTTCCTTAACTTGTATTATTTTCCTCCTGTTGAGTAATTATTCACTGTGGCCAATGTTACTATTTTTACCCTGCTTTGTATCTCCATTATAGCAGATTACTGATGTTGTTCTTTGCTCAGTTAAAAAAGCACCTTGATTTGGGCCTCATCTTATTTTCTTTCAGATTCATTTAATCAGACGTGGGAAATCGCTGGCTGGCCAGCATTTCTACCTATCCCTACTTGCCCTCGAGGTGGTGGTGGTTGAGTTGTCTTCCTGAGCCATTGTATTCCATCTGCTGTAGGTTGACCAACAATGTCCTTAGGGAGGGAATTCCAGAATTTTGACCCAGCAAGTGAAGGAGCAGTAACATATTTCCAAGTTAGGATGGTCAGTGGCATGGAGGGGAACTTGCATGTATCTGCTGCCCATATCCTTCTAGATTGAAGTGGCTATGCGTTCATAAAGGTGCTGTCTGAGGATATTTGGTGAAATTTTGCAGTGCATCTTGGAGATAATACACACTACTGCTACAAACGATCAACGGTGGGAAGAGTGGATGCTTGTAGATGTAGTGCCAATCAAGTTCCTCCATTGTCCTGGATGGTGTCAAGCTTGAGTGTTCTTGGGGCTGCACTATTCCAGACAAGTGGGCAGTATTTCATCACTCATAGATAATGGGAACTGCAGATACTGGAGAATTCCAAGATAATAAAATGAGAGGCTGGATGAACACAGCAGGCCAAGCAGCATCTCAGGAGCACAAAAGCTGACGTTTCGGGCCTAGACCCTTCATCAGAGAGGGTATGGGGAGAGGGAACTGGAATAAATAGGGAGAGGGGGACCGAAGATGGAGAGTAAAGAAGATAGGTGGAGAGAGGATAGGGGGGGAGGTAGGGAGGGGATAGGTCAGTCCAGGGAAGACTGACAGGTCAAGGAGGTGGGATGGAGGTTAGTAGGTAGATGGGGGTGCGGCTTGGGGAGGGAGGAAGGGATGGGTGAGAGGAAGAACCAGTTAGGGAGGCAGAGACAGGTTGGACTGGTTTTGGGATGCAGTGGGTGGGGGAAGAGCTGGGCTGGTTGTGTGGTGCAGTGGGGGGAGGGGATGAACAGGGCTGGTTTAGGGATGCAGTACGGGAAGGGGAGATTTTGAAACTGGTGAAGTCCACATTGATACCATTAGGCTGCAGGGTTCCCAGGCGGAATAGGAGTTGCTGTTCCTGCAACCTTCGGGTGGCATCATTGTGGCACTGCAGGAGGCCCATGATGGACATGTCATCTAAAGAATGGGAGGGGGAGTGGAAATGGTTTGCGACTGGGAGGTGCAGTAGTTTGTTGCGAACTGAGCGGAGGTGTTCTGCAAAGCGGTCCCCAAGCCTCCGCTTGGTTTCCCCAATGTAGAGGAGCCGCACCAGGTACAGTGGATGCAGTATACCACATTGGCAGATGTGCAGGTGAACCTCTGCTTAGTGTGGAATGTCATCTTGGGGCCTGGGATAGGGGTGAGGGAGGAGGTGTGGGGGCAAGTGTAGCATTTCCTGCGGTTGCAGGGGAAGGTGCCGGGTGTGGTGGGGTTGGAGGGCAGTGTGGAGCGAACAAGGGAGTCACGGAGAGAGTGGTCTCTCCGGAAAGCAGACGGGGTGGGGATGGAAAAATGTCTTGGGTGGTGGGGTCGGATTGTAAATGGCAAAAGTGTCGGAGGATGATGCGTTGAATCCGGAAGTTGGTAGGGTGGTGAAAGAGAACGAGGGTGATAAGGGGGGGTTGTGGCGGGGGCAGGGTGTGAGGGATGTGTTGCGGGAAATGCGGGAGACGCGGTCAAGGGCGTTCTCGATCACTGTGGGGGGAAAGTTGCGGTCCTTAAAGAACTTGGACATCTGGGATGTGCGGGAGTGGAATGTCTTATCGTGGGAGCAGATGCAGCGGAGGCGGAGGAATTGGGAATAGGGGATGGAATTTTTGCAGGAGGGTGGGTGGGAGGAGGTGTATTCTAGGTAGCTGTGGGAGTCGGTGGGCTTGAAATGGACATCACTTACAAGCTGGTTGCCTGAGATGGAGACTGAGAGGTCCAAAAAGGTGAGGGATGTGCTGGAGATGGCCCAGGTGAACTGAAGGTTGGGGTGGAAGGTGTTGGTGAAGTGGATGAACTGTTCGAGCTCCTCTGGGGAGCAAGAGGCGGCGCCGATACAGTCATCAATGTACCGGAGGAAGAGGTGGGGTTTGGGGCCTGTGTAGGTGCGGAAGAGGGACTGTTCCACGTAACCTACAAAGAGGCAGGCATAACTGGGGGCCCATGCGGGTGCCCATGGCCACCCCCTTAGTCTGTAGGAAGTGGGAGGAGTCAAAAGAGAAGTGGTTGAGGGTGAAGACGAGTTCAGCTAGGCGGAGAGTGTCGGTGGAGGGGGACTGGTCGGGCCTGCGGGACAGGAAGAAGCGGAGGGCCTTGAGGCCATCTGCTTGCGGAATATTCCGCCTGGGAACCCTGCAGCCTAATGGTATCAATGTGGACTTCACCAGTTTCAAAATCTCCCCTTCCCCTACTGCATCCCTAAACCAGCCCAGTTCATCCCCTCCCCCCACTGCACCACACAACCAGCCCAGCTCTTCCCCCCCACCCACTGCATCCCAAAACCAGTCCAACCTGTCTCTGCCTCCCTAACCGGTTCTTCCTCTCACCCATCCCTTCCTCCCACCCCAAGCCGCACCCCCATCTACCTACTAAACCTCATCCCACCTCCTTGACCTGTCCGTCTTCCCTGGACTGACCTATCCCCTCCCTACCTATACTCTCTCCACCTATCTTCTTTACTCTCCATCTTCAGTCCGCCTCCCCCTCTCTCCCTATTTATTCCAGTTCTCTCTCCCCATCCTCCTCTCTGATGAAGGGTCTAGGCCCGAAACGTCAGCTTTTGTGCTCCCGAGATGCTGCTTGGCCTGCTGTGTTCATCCAGCCTCACATTTTATTATCTCAGTATTTCATCACTCACTGACTTGTGCCTTGCAGATGGTGGTTCGGCTTGGGGGAAATCAGGATGTGAGTTACTCACTACAATATTCCCAGCTCTTGCAGCCAGTGCTTATGTGGGGAGTCCAGCTGAGTTTCTGGAGGAGTGATAACTCCAAGGATGATGATAGTGGGGAATTCAGTGATGGTAACACCATTGAACATTAAGGGCCAAGGGAGGGGCAGTAGTCAGACTGTCTCCTATTGGAGATGGTAATAGCTTGGCATTTGTGTGGCATTGGCACTCGTCACTTTTCAGCCCAGTCTGGATTTTGATGCAATTAAACGGCTGTAGTATCTGAGCAGTCACGAGTGATGTCGAACATTGTGCAATCATCAGCAAAAATCCCCACTTCAGACCTTATGATAGAGGGAAGGTCATGAACGAAGCAACTGTAGATAGGTGGGCCTAGAATGCTACCCTGAGGAACTCCTGCAGAGATATCCTAGGAAGAGCATTGAGAACAGGAATTGAGACATTATGTGACAGCTGTACAAGACACTGGTGAAACCACATTTGGAGTGCTGTGTACAATTCTTTCACTCTACGGCAGGATTTTATGAAACTGGAAAGGGTGCAAAAAATGGTTCATAAGGATATTACTGAGAATAGAAGGTTTGGAGATGTCCCTGGAATGTAGGAGGCTTCCTCCAAGTGTTGTTCAACATGGGAAAAGTACTGATGTATCGGACAAGGGAAGTCAGTAGAGTAATCAGCAGATTTCTTTGCCCATGTTTAACCCGAAGTCAGAAGACTTCATGGGCTCCAGACAGGTGTTAAGGATTCCCAGGGCAACTTGCTCCCAACTGTATATCCAAGCCTATGAAAAATCTTTAACCAACATGAGATGTCGTACAGTTCTGGTGCATGTGCATGCTGCACTCTCCCATCTTCCACCCAACCCCCCACACATTGATAAAATTTAAAAATGAGCACAAAAGGGTCCAAAGTGTTTTTTAAAGAAAGAACTTTGACTACAGAAACGTCATCATTTTTAAGGTTTCTTTTTTCCAAAAGGCACCCCCTTTTAATCATTCCTATACAAAATATAATGCAACAGTTGTCAAAGTATAGTATGATACACTATAATATACACTATTTCTATAATCGGATTCTTCTTTTTAAAAAAGAAAGCATTTCAGTCCATGAGATATCTCAAATAAAACAACAAAACATGAATCCAAAACGGTTGCAATTATCACCTGACCACAGGTTGCAAAAGCCGAGACCTGTGAAATGAAAGCATCAAAAAAACCAGGTAGCTCAATTAGCATCCAGAAATTCACATCTGTTCGTTTAGTATGCACTTGTGTAATAACTTCACATATTGAGAAAGGAAAGGCCCACAAGCTAGACTCAGAAATATACACTGAACTGTTTTTCAAACAGCTATTTATGAGCAGCAGAAAGAAAAATTGATGGATGAGAATTCAGGCTTTTTCTGCCTATTTCTCTCATCTCAGAATTCAGCATCTGATGAAAAAGAAAATTAAGAACACAACCAGTCACTGAAAAAGCAAAAATTATGTACAAAGTCAGTCTTTAAGGATACAAGTTAATCATTAAAGAACCGTAGTCTCAGTTTAAGTTTCTGAGACCTGAAGGACGCTAAGGACTTTTTAAACTACGTAATCTTTATTCTCAGAGTCCATACCCCACACTCTCACTTTTAAAGTTAAATGATGTTTGTGCACTTGATTTTATTTTTCTAGGGGTTAGTATGAAATAAAATTTCTCTTACATTCACTTGAGAAACCTTGGTAACTGACTCCTTCATTTTCTAGTGAAAAATAAAAATATTTTTTGCGAATGACAAAGATTAAAAAGGGAGCCAAGTCCCCCTCCTCATCTGATCTTTAGATTTGTTTATATGGAATTCAAATCTAACCCAAAGTGTTGATTACTGAAGACCAGTTATCTAACAGAATAAATTTCCTCTCCAGTCACTTTCTATTTTAGTACTGTGGCTGATGGGAATTTGAGTTTTACTGCACAATTTAACAATATAATATAGGAACTTGAGGTCTGCCTTTTGACTCAGTTCTCCCATTTTATTGCAGCATGGGTCCTCTGCAAGGCAACTTTTGTCCACTCAGCTTTGATTCAAATCTCCCAATATCCATCACCAATAAAAAAAATTATCAACGTCATAAGTGAAATTCAAGTTGATCCACCATCTTCAGTTCTTTTTGGTGGAGGAGAACTTCAGACTTCTCTCTCCTTTGAAAAACAGTCTGATTTCAATAACAGCCAATCTTCCATGAGAAGATTGTGCCTCCATTCCCAATTATTCTACCAGACGAAATTGTTTGTCTCTAGTCTATGAAATCCTTTTAACTACTGAACGAAGAGAACATTTGCCAGGTTTAAGGCAACAGCTCCTCAAAACTGAACCGTTAAAGCTCCAGTACCATCCTCATTAACTGCACTGTCCAAGGTCAATATATTTTTCCAATGATCTAGTGCCAATAACAGAATATTCCAGAACACATCTGGGCAAGGTTGTGTACAACAGAAATGTACTTTCCACCTTTCTGAATTCCAAACATTCCAACACCTTTTGGTTACTTTCTCTACCTGTACTATTTTATGTTGATTTGTGTATATGAACAGCCAAATTATTTGGTCCTCTGTTGTTCCAACTTTCTCCAGAGAATATTCAAATTTGTCTTACTTTTAGATTTAAAGTGGTGACATCTCACTTATTTAACATTTTCTGCCAGCTTTGTCAAGCTATGTTCATTTCTAACTTCCTGCATTAGAGAACTGATTGTCCCATCTATAAAACTTAATGTGCCTATTAATGTACTGTCACCTGAAGCCTGAATACATATCTCAACCTCAGTTTTATCCAACTTATTAATGTGATGAAAAGCCGAGGATCCCTGGAGAACTTCTTTTCACTTGTTTTTGTTTGATATTCTCTTGTGCAGACCCAGATCAAATCATCTCTCGAATTTCAAAAAGGCAACAGCAATATGGGTTCCTTTACCATGCTGGTAATGATCATCTTAAAATATTCAGGTTTTTGAAGGATGAGTTGTACCCATGTTGACAACCTTTGTATCTGTCCAAAAGCTCAGGGTGTATTCTTCCTTTCTCCGAGATGGCTAAAAAGATGGCACAAAGGGCAAGTAATTCAGCAAGTTGATCCTGGAGCTATATGACAGCCTTCTCATCATCTCAGCAATTACTTTCTGGTCAAGAAGATCCACGGGGGGAATCTTCTCAACTGGCCAATGAAGGCTATCAAAGTGGTCTAATAACAAACAGCCATTGAAGTGCCTCAACCAGACACTGGCACAATGATCTGCTTTCCCAGCATGTGTAAAGTGACCTCCTTCCTGATAAGGAAATGAGGGTGATGAGCCTGCTGTGTTTGAGGGGGAGCGGAAGAAAGAAAGAAAGAAAGGAGAGTGCCTCCCCAGATTGGGGAGAATCAGGGTCACAGATGGAGAGGATACTCTAAAAATCATCTCTGCCCTGACACCTCTCTCCCCATAACTCCAATTCTACGTGACCCACAGAAAAACATGAACCTGTTTGCTGGTTCAACTCTGTTCAGGCTGCCTGGCCTGGCCATCCGGTGATACCCTTCAGCTCCCGGGTACTGCAGCACTTCAATGGCAAATTTTCTAATGGAGGAGATTACAGGAGAGTGACTTAGTACCTAAACAGTGCTTAAATGCATCAAGCGGTCTTGCTGGTGTGGGCACTGGGTCCTCATACTTCCTGCATGAAAGGGAATCATAGAACCCTAAGGTGCAAAAGCAGGCCATTTGGCCAGGCAAGACCATGCCAACCGGCTTAAGGCCACCCCACTTAGACCCTACCTCCCATCCTATCCCTGTAATCCATCAGCTAATCCACCTAACCTGCACTGTCTTGGACACTATGGGCGATTTTCCTTGGACCAAGAGGGGAAACCAAAGCATCCAGAGGAAACCCACACATGCATTGGGAGAATGTGCAAACTCCACATAGAAAGTTACCCAAAGATGGAATCAAACCCTGGTCCCTGACAGAGTCGGTGGTGTTAATCACTGAGCCACTAGATCATCCTGTTGTATAAGGGAAATAAATACCCGGTGCAGCTTAAGCATCAGTTAGTATTGCTGGTAGTGGGAGAACATAATGTTGGTTGCTGGAAGTGTCCCTCTGAGAAGACTCCCCACGTACACCAAGATACTCTAGCAAATTTAAGGTATTTTCTACATTTCATACCATATGTCACCTGTTGCCCAATTTTCAAGGATATTCAGATCATTAATCGCTGCCCCCTTATATCATCTGATGAAATAGTTGTTTGTTCCTCCCAGTTTTAGCTCATTTACAGAAACATTAAACAAGAGATCCCAAACCCAGGATGGAAAATTTGAGTTACAGGGGAGGCTGGGACTTTTCCACTCGATCGCAGTACGTTGAGGGATGACTTTACGGAGGTTTATAAAATCATGAGGGGCATTGATAAGCTGAAAACACTTAGGATAATGAGAATTCTAGCGTTGCCACCCTTTGGCTTCTATGCATCAACCAAACACTGTTCCACTATAAAGATGTTTCAATTTCCATACTGTATGTTATGTTGATTTTCATGCAGCTGATAAAAAGCTGGTGGAAATGTGAACTGTGAGATGTATCCAAAGATTACAAAAGAGATCTTGATCAATTGAGCCAAGGGGCTGAGGTGCGGCAGACAGAGTCTTGTTCAGATAAATGCAAGGTGTTGCATTTTGGTAAAACAAACAAGGACAGGACTCAAACACAGTTAGTTAGTGATAGGGCCCTGTGGAGTGTGGTCAAACGGAGACCTACAGATTCAGGAGCACAATTCTTTGCAAATTGTGTCACAGTACACAGGGTAGTTAAGGCGGCATTTAGCATGCTTGTCTTTATTGCTCAGTCCTTTGAGTGTAGGAGTTGGAACATCATGTTGAATGTTGGTGAGGTCACTTTTGGAGTACTGTGTGCACATCTGGACACCCTGCTGATGGAAAGATCTTATTAAATTGGAGAGGGTTGAGAAAAGATTTAGCAGGATGGAGAACTTGATATATAGGACAGGCTGGGACTTTTCCATTGGATCGCAGTAGGTTGAGGGATGACTTCACAGAGGTTTATAAAATCATGGGGGGCATTGACAAGGTGAATAGCAACTTTTTTCGCCCAGGGGGAGGGGGGTTTCAAAACTTGGGGCATTTTTTTTTAAGGTAGGGTGAGAAAGATTTAAATGGGACCTGAAGGGCAAATGTTTGCACACAAATGGTGGTTCGAATGTGGAACGAACTGCCACAGGGTTGGTTAAAAGCAAACACAATTACAATTAAAGATATTTGGACAGGTGCATGAATAGGAAAGATTTAGAGGGCTGTGGGACAAATGCAGGCAAGCGGGACTAGTTTAGTTTGGGAAACTTGGTCAGTCTGGATGAGTTAGACAAGAGGGTCTATTTTGGTGCAGTATGCCTTTAAGCTTTAAAAAGGGATTTGGAGAGGATGTGTGGGCCAGAGCATCACTTTGAGGTATGGAGATACAAAGTTTTTGATAAGGCACTGTTTACTGACACTGCAGTAACAAGTACCTACCAATGCATGTTCCTAGGGGAACACAGAGTCACATGGCCCCAGTGTGTCATCACACAGAAACCTATAAAATCATAACAGGATGAGACAGGTTTGATGCAGGAAGGATGTTACTGATGGTGGAGGGATCCCAGACCCACTGATCATAGGTTATGGATAAAGTATATTTAGCTCTTATGGTTACAGGGATCAAGGGATATTGGTATGGGGGGGGGGGGAGAGAAGAGAGAAAGAACTAAAAAACTAAAAACTAAAAAAAGAACTGTTGTCCTGTTTAAAATTAAGGTAGAGTGGGGAAGGAGTGCCCATTTGAAACTACGACCCCAGTTGTGGACTCTCCCAGAAGAAACATCTGTCAACATCCAGCCAGTCAAGGTCCCTCAGAATCTTATACATTTCAATTAAAGCACCTTGAACTCTGAACTCCAAAAGGATACAGGCCTAGTCTTTCTTATGAAAATCTGCTTATTCCAGGAGCACAGCAGCAAAAGATGTCTTGCTTCAAATATGCAAAGCACTGGTGACATGTCATCTGAAGTACACTTTGCAGTTCTGAGCCACATGCCTAAGGAAGGATAAACTTGCTCACCAAGCTGATTCCTGAGACGTTACAAGTGTTCTGCGAAGGATGGAGGAGTCTATTCTCTTATTTAAAAGAATGAGTGGTGATCTTATTGAAACTATAAAAATTGCCACAGGAATAGAAAAAGAACAAATGCAGGAAGGAGGTTTTCCTTAGCCATGGGGTCACAGATTCAGAATTAGAGGCAAGCAATCTTCACTCAGAGGGTGGTGAAACTTTAGAAATCTCCACCTCTGAGGGATGTGGAAGCTCAATCATGTAAATTCAAGACAGAGATTGATCGATTTCTAGATCCCAAGTGATATCAATAGATGTGGGGACAGCACAGGAAATGTGACAGAGGTAGATGGTCAGCTCAAGGGGCCAAATGTGTTATTCCTATGGCAATTATCAAACCCTTATAAAAATTCCTCACCAACCTCTTAAAGAAAATTTAATTACCAAGAATTCTGGCGAGGCAATGGGCCAGTGCTATTATCACCATGTTATTATGCAAGCGACTGAGGTAGATGTTCTGGGACCTGGGTTCAAACCCTACCACGGCAGACAGTGGAATTTGAATTCAATTAAAAGAGAAGGAAATTTGGAATTAGGTGTCTAACAATGATCAAGAAGCCAGTATTGATTGTTGGGCGGGGTGGGGGGGACCCATCCGGTCCACTGATGTTCTTTAGAGAAGGAAACTATTGTCCTTACTCGATCTGGCCTATATGTGATGCCAGACCCACAGCAATGCGGTTGATTCTGATTTTGTATCCCAATAACCAATGAACTTATTTTTAAGTGCTTCCTTAAATTTTACCCATAATGTTAAAATCAACTGTACTTCTTAAAGTTTTTTTTCTTTAACAGTAAAACAGTAACATCTGCTTTCCCCCAGTTTTGCTTCTCTCACATATAAAGCTTTGAGAGGCTTTCCTGGAGGAGCAGTGCTATGAAAAGACGCCTTTAGGCTTAAAGTAAGGAGAACACTTCACTGGCTTAGCTGGTAACCAACTTGCTTCTTCTGAAGAATGAAGAAATAGGAGATTAATTTCAGAGCTTATGAACAGCTTGTACACAAGCACAATGTTGGAAAAATTGTCAAATTATGATTAAACAATTGCCAAAACTAATTGGAATAAACTGAGACCAAAAGGTAAAGTTAAGTGCATACTATCCCAAAGCACTAGCATATTCTTGAGAATCATGCAAAACAGTTAAAGGCAATGATTTAAGTAGTATATAAACACATACATAATGGTACAAAGCTGACAGCTCAGGAACAGAAATCAACAGTTTTCAATTCATTTCTAGCAAATTTTAAAGTGAGCTTTATTTTCCAAAACTGGTTGGTTTTCACCTCAATACTAACTTAATGATTCTAAAAGCTCAGTATATCTATCTTCATTCCATGCAGATGATCTGATCTGATCCGAGCAGTTCATTTCTTAGCATTTTTTCCTTATTGGATATTCAGATGGATTTTAATGTAATTCCTTAATCTCTGAAATTCATTAAAATAGGAAAGTGATTTACAGTGCTCTTCCAGCATGTCAAAATAAATACATTGAGTCAAAAGACTGATTTGTGGTGTCACTTACTAATATATTTGGAAACGGCAAGAAGTAATAATCATTCAGATATAAAACCACTATATCTAACAATAAATGCATGATCTCAACAATACTATGATAGGAAAATATACAAAATTAACTTAAAATTAATTTCTAACATGAAAATGATAAAGTTCTTGCCTGTGGGCTTTTGTCACTCCAAAAACTCCTTGAAGGGCAAAAAAAATGCCAAAATGACACGTTTCTAAACAGTTAGCTATACAGAATAGAGACAAAAACTTTTAAAACCATAGTGAACACACATTAGGAGTTTTAATTCTGTAGAATCATTTGTCACATAAAATGCATCAGATGTTACAATGCCACCTGATCCTTCAGGACAAGAAAAAAATTAATGTTAGAATTATTAATAATTATCTACTTCTCTGTTTCTATCACCATTTAGATCCTATTGATCTAAATGGAACACCCATCATTAAGTAAAACTTACTTAAAAATTAATCATCTGTGCTTCATTTAATTCGACCGAGGTCATAAAACTTGCAACATGTCGTAAAACTTACTGGAAAAGTACTGGAAGTGTCACAAGTAAATAAGCATGTTTACTGTTTATTTAAATAATTGCTTGCACCTATTGCAAAACAGGAACAATATTAAATTTTGCAGGTAGCACAAAAATAAGGAGCAGAGTTGCTTATGAACAAAACAATAATCTCAGGTGAAAAGATATGAATAGCTCTGAGCAGATAGATGTCAGATGAAATCTTGTGCGAAAAACATGATCCACATATGGAAGAATCGTAACAGATATCCTACCCACAGGTGTGAAATGAAATGGGTTAACTCGCTTCATTAAAACTGGTACATAAATGCAAGCTATTATTGTTTCAAAGTTTTGTATTTGGATAGACAAGGAACAGATTTCCGATCCAAAAACTTTTTCAGCAAAGGAAATACAAGTTAATTGGGGAATGTGGTTTTTATACACTGAAGAAAGTGGTATTAAGCCTACACACACACACACACACACACACACACAGAGAGATTAAGCTCCACCTACACTACTCTTTTCCTGAATCAACATAGACACAGTTCCTGAAGTCTAATGATATTAGAGTATAAAGAGATACCACTCCTGGTACATTAGCGGGCAGTAATTAAAGAGGGTTGTATAAGCCAATGTGAAACACTACTGATCCTGCACCAAATTGAAATAATACCTGACTTAAGATATGCCTCCGCATATTGGTTACTAAAATTTTATTCAGCTGTAATCATTTTTTAAGCATGAAAAGGTTAGGTTTGCAAAGCAAAACCTTACCTCATGATTAATAAAAGAATAACTCAAGATAAGAAGTCTCTGAATTGCTCTGGCCCAAATTTTGCAGTAGTAATGACTAAAGAGCTGCCAGTATTTATCAACACTACTCCAGTGGAATGGAGAGCAACTTCTTGACTCCATACATACACAGAATAACATGCAAATCCTGAAGGTACCAGTGAATTCTGCTTCTCCAGAAGGTAAGTTATTAAATTCCCAAACTGCAATTAATGGGAATTCTAGGAACTGAAAAAAGAACTTCTATTGTTACTTGCTTAGTCTCACTGTAGCAACCTTTGCAAAACTTGTACCTTGTTGAATGAATTAGCTTTAAATAGGTGCATTAATCTCATAATTGTTAAATGCTCTCATTGACCTTGAAAAGCTATTTTCTTTTGTGCAACTGAAAATTTATTCTGATAAAGTAGTCCGTATGTCTTGTCTCTAAGTTTCTTCATCTTAAATTTATTGGATTGAGATACATTGTCACTTTCTTTGTGGGCAGCTATCATAAAACAGTGGCCACAGCTTCACCATTGACCACAAAATCTAAGCCATTTAACAGAACATTTGGAAGAGTTATTCTTGCCAATAGTGAACACAGATGGTGGCTAGCTTTGTAGACTGTAAATAGCACCTGTTTCTTACCATTGTTTCAGTTATTACGAGATAGATCTTTTACATCCTATTTAAATATCCTTTAATCTGAGATTTTAAAAAGTAGATGTGATGTCTCATAACAGGAAGCTTCAAAAGCATTCGGGCAATAGAGGCTGCTAAACGAAACAGACACAAGAACGGAGAGTGGAATTATTCTGCTCTGGGCTTTACAGCAGACTACAGAATTGTTCCAATGAGTCTGACCCACCAAAATAACAGTGTTGTATGTTCAACAATGTTTTGGTAATGTTGTAATCAAATGGCTTGCATTGATGAAAGAAAAATCTTAAATCAATTTTTGTTCAATTGATGGTAAACAAAACATCTTACAGTTTTTCCATCAAATTTCATCTCAATTATTCAAATTAATTCTTTTGAAGAGATTTAAGAAATACCCAAGTTCAAGGCAATAATTATGTTCACAGTTCATAAAAATTCTGTATTACTGGTAGAGTTAAGGGCAGTATGAAAAAGATTTTGGGATCCAGAAAGTTTCCACTATAATATTAAATATACAAGAATAACTTCTCTTTACTAGATATGCAGATTTTGTACAGACTTATTTTGGTAATAGAGAAATGTCTCCTTGCACAGTGCAAAATGTTAATATGTTTGCAGTGAACACAGTTTATAGCCTAAAATTATAAATCTATCCAGGTCAAGAAAGACAAAAAAAAGGAGTAAACTGCATAATATATTTAGCGTTCAAGTACTCAAAGATGGAAAATAAGTTCTCAAAACATTCATAGTTCTCATTTCAATTTATCAGTAGCAAACAAGGTAGAATGTAGGACAACACAGTTAAGAAAAATAAGGAAAATTGTGTACAACATAAGTGGTATAGAGTTTTCCAAGTAGCAAGTGGAGCCCTAGGTGGTTTACGTTCATAACTGAATATAATTTAATAATACACCAAGCAAATGAAAATAATAGGCTAGAATCTAAAAAAGCTATTACTTTACACAAAAATGTGATCAACATTCTGACTATAGGATCTTGACCTGAAATATTAAATGGTGTTTCTCCACAGATGCCACCATTTCCTGAGTATTTCCAGAATTCTGTTTTATTTCAGATTTCCTGGGCTTCACTTATTGGATTTGAGGATCAAGCTAGTATTTATATCACTTTCATTTATTTATATGTTGCAAAATGCTTTACACCTTTATATAAGAAAACTTTCTAAAAACAGCAGGATGTTTAGAATTCTTCACACCTACTCGTAATAATAACATAAAGCAGCAAGATTCACTTAAAGACACACTTCAGTGACTTGCAAGGTAAAGGTAGTATTAGCAATGCAGCACATATAAAAAGTTCTGCAGAGGTCCTAACTTTATATGTTCAACTTTTATTTTAAAGTACGTGAAACAGTGTCAGTGCATTGGTTAAGATAGCTTTACAGAAATCTATTCTAGAAACTCAGATATTCAAGCAGTGATTCCTTTGGTTTTATGAATAACTAGCATAAACAACCTCACTAATTCTACAAAATGTTTTGTATAGCATTTATGGCAGTTCATTAAAATGACAGGAACACAGATATTCCTACCCTCATAAGCATGCATTTAAAAGCATTTGTGCTTTCCTCAAGCATTCTATATATAGACATTTTTAAAAAAAAATCAATAGCTGAGCTCAATTTTGGTACCAAATAGAGTTAGCAATTTGTCTGAAATACCATGGATACAATCAGCACAAAAACAAGCTACATCTATTTTTTAATCATTGACTGTATCAAGCGAAAACACTATAGCTGTAATTGTAACAAAATATCTTAACATTGACTTAATTGCTGTCCAGGCAATTTTTATATCTGACAAACATGTAACTTGTGCCATATAATGCATTGTTATATCAATGAGGGAAACTATAAATACTCTCTTAAAAAATTCTACCTAGTTTAATCAACACCGGTAGCATTTCTAGCAGCAGCTTACATCAACTAGGTGTAATTCAAGACTTTAGCAAAAATTTCTTTGCAACTGATAATTTCTCTCCAGTGACTCAAATAGCTACCTTTGTAAAACAAAATAATTTTAATCTGATTAAACCCAAATTTTGGTACAGATTGACAATACAGAAATAAAAAAAATCAACAAGGAAAATACGAAATATTATTGCAGGCATTTTTAACGATATGTCAAGTGCATTTCAAGCAGAACAGACAGTTGTTACAATGCAGAGAGGCTCCTTTTCTTATTAATCACATACCACAATAAACAACTTTCACATGATCTAACTCTTAGGAACCATAACTTAGGGAGGGTCACCCTTCAAAATACACAAACTTCTTTTCCCACTATAACAAGGCAAGCTCAGTTACAGAATTTTATTGATACAGTAGATTGATACAAATTTAACAGGGGAAATAACTAGAGTAAGGTGTACAATTTGAATGCCTAATACACCATCAGTATTAAAATATTTTAACTAAAATCCTTTTTATTCCAACTTTATCTAAAAGCCTAGACATCTCTGGCATCAATACTGACAAATAAAATGCCACAGCATTTTAGCTGACTTCACATTTTATACAACTGAGGACTTATTGTCCAACATCTTCAGTGGTGGAAAGCAGAAGCAGTAAAGCAGGTTACAGAAACAAGTATATATAATCAAACACTAAAGGGTTTTAGAAAAGGTGACTTTCCAACATATCTAACCACAGAAGTATGTGCTGCAGGAAAATGCAATGATGTATTTGTTCTTTCCATGAACTAGTCCCTTAAGGTACAATGCCACAGAAGGTACAATTATTAACAAGTATTGCTTAAGTTGTCAACGTTCACTGTGACTAACTTTTTTCACCCACACATTTAGTATACAATTGTGTTGGTGATTTAAAGCTGTAATTTAAAAGCTATACAAGCACATTTTCAATCAAAACATAAAAAATATTTACAATTTCATTTATTTCAATCTCTGCAATGTCAGTACATTGTAGTAAGCACACATCACAATGCACGACAACCCACAATTTATGACTTGATGTGTTTGCCAGAAGCTTGTGACCTTGGGACTACAAATGCATGGGTAATAGATACAAGATGCTTTCCTTAACAACCAGTTATCTGTTAGACACTGTCCTTTAGCCTTGAGCTTTACAGTACAATTACCAAGCTCTAATGCCAACACCTGCAAATATCTACTCTTCATCTTCTTTCCCTTTTACTGGGCTTGCGACGCACCTGTTAAACAAAATATAACAAGAAAAATATTTTTTCCTTGTAAGAATAATGCTTGAATCAAGCTAATTGCAGCTTTTCATGGAACTTTCAACTTATAGAGTAGTTGTTTTTAAAGATTTGGCTTTGGAGAGCTTAGGGCGAAGGATAGTCTCAGTGTAAACAGAGTTTCCATTCATTAAATACAATTATACTGAATAGGGTAAATGCAAAACCACCTTTGTCAATTAAGGATCAAACTCCCAAAGTATGAAAACAACAAAGAAAAAAATAAGAACAAAGTACTAGAGAATCTCAGCAGATTTGCCAGCATTGGTGATGACAGAAACAGAGTTACCACAAGTCCAATGAAACTTCTACCTCTCTGCCCTTCAAGTCATTTTTTTAACGCTGAAGATAAAGGAGGAGGAACAGCAGCAAGTGGAACAGATGGTAGAACTACTCCAGAACAAAAAGCAAATGGAGTGTCAATGGTAGCAGATAAGGATTAAACACATGAACAACAGGTACTAACAGTTGATGCTAATAGCAGAAAATCAGGCTACTTATTTGGAGCAAGCTCGTGCAAACAAACCACTGACTTCTCTACCCGGCACTTCCAGCTTTACCTGCTTCTCCTCCTCTCTTTTCTCCACAGCATGGAATTCAACTTTTCCAGTCCCCTTCAGTGCTGAAGAGGAGTCAATATGAACTAGCAACATTCATTATGCTTCTCTCTCCACAAATGCTGCCAAACCTACTGAGCTTCTCCAGCACTTGATTTTTATTTCAGATGTCCAGCATCTGCAGTACTTCGCTTTCATAAAACTGAAAAGGAATATGATTTGAAATTCTGTTTCGCTCTAAAGGATTACAAACAAATACTGCTACAGCCTTGAGCAGGTGCCAGGATTTGTAACAAGATTCGTACACGTTCTGATATATATCACAATGTATGATCATACCCTTAATGTACTTAATTCATTCTCCTCTTCTGTGTTCACTCCATCCACTGAACTTTCCTGGGAAATATCCATGTTTTCCAAAGAACTATCATGATGCGAATCGATCTCAGCAGATAAATCATCTTCTCTATTGACAGTTCGTCTTGAACGTCCTCCACGGCTACAAAACAAAAGTATCACTGTTATACACATTATTCAGAAAGTAGTCAAAAAAGGTACACTTCTGAATGACACTTCACAAAGTTAGACACATGCAATAGTGCAAAGGTGGCTAAGAGCTGGTTTTTGAATTCATACTTCACACAAGCATTTAAACATCCAATCATTTCTGACAAGAAAATTAGTTCAACACCACAGTTTGGTGTAAGGAAAAGTGCAAGTGTGAAGATCCTAGAACTGCACATCTTTCGACTGTGGGAGGAGTGGATCACTTGGCGGAAACCCACACAGACAAGGAGAGGTCCCTGGCACAATGAGGCAGCAATGCTAACCAGTGTGTTACTGTGCTGCCCAAAAGGATAATTCAATGAGGAAGCACCTGGATTTGAACTAGGGACCTCAATCTGCAGCCGAACGTTCTACCACCAACCTAAACCCACTTGTATCATAGAAGTTATTTTCGTATTTTGTCAGTTGCAGGAATGGTTTATCAAAATAGGAAAACATTTAAATCGTAGTTCGGCAAAGCCACACTAATCATTTAACTTTAAGAATCAAAACATGCAACTAAGTTGCATTTTGGAAGTCACAGCTCCAGTCTGGAAATCACACTTTTACAACTGAAGTATGTCCATAAGTGAGATTTCCAATTTAGTAATGAAATTAAGAGCGAGTCACAAAGATATCCACTGTGAGGTATTGAATACACAATAGTCTAAGTATGCTGCAGTCTGAGACTGGTGTTAAATGACATATTTATCACAAAGTTTAAACAAACTTGCTTTGTACATGACAATAATATAACTGATTTAGGATTTTATTTTAATAACAACAGTTGACATCAAAAAGTAAACAAAGTTTCCAGATTGCCTTCTCCCTTGTGCCACAGTCCACAAACACAAAGTCAGGTAGGCAGCTTACTATTATTTCAGCATAACATGACAATCCCAAACTATCCTTACATTAGTAGCAAGAATGATTCAAGATTGAATTAGGAAAACAGCATGGGCCAGTGCAATGTTCCCTTTAAAGCTCCACACACAATCAACCAGCAAGCCAATGCATTGTTTCTGCTTCCAGAAGCTGCTGCCTACGCACCTCAGAAGGGCAGAGAGCAGCAATAAAAATCACAGGGAACACTGGTCAAGGACAACAGCTCACCTAATTTGAAAGATTTAATTCTGTAAGAGTACTGATTTTAAAACTATTCAAAGACTTGTTTTGTGTTTAAAAAAAAGTTATGCCACCTGTTGGGCTGAGATGTTAAATTTAGGTCACTGGTTCTCAAATTCCAGAATTAAAATTAACATTAATCAACCACATTATTAAGCAGAATTATTACTTAACATGTTCACATTTTATTAAACTGTTAAATTGCTTTTATACAAATGGGTGCACTAATCAACTAGATTTAGGTTTGAATAAAAATTAGTTTTATCGTGATTGGCATTGTTATTATCCCAGCTGATATTATTAATGGACAGGTCTGACAGACAGAAATATGGCTTGATAGATCATATTTCTTTGATCTTGATTGCAACAAGGTGGTCTTCCACTGAAATGCAACAATGCAATGCTGCACATTCAATTTCGATAAGAACATAGAAGCAGCAGCAGCGACTTCTAGAACCCGAAGTCAATGTCACAAATTGCACGCTGACAGATTGCCGTGCGCAGAAACTTGGTGCTGCTGCATGTGCAACTTACAGGGAATGCAGCACAGACGTTTAATGAGAAAGAATAATAAACCAAAACTACTCACACGCAACACAAGTTTCACGGTATGGAAATAAATGGTAAAATACATTCCTATAAATCGCAACAGCGCTCACTGAGAGAATTCCTTCTCTATCATATCCAAAAAGGCTGAATACAAGTATAGTTTCAAATCCCAAAGCACCTTCCCTGAATCAATCTATAGCGCAGGTTCAAATTTCTCACCATTAAATGATCCCTTCAGGACTTTTATCAACTACTTCTTGTCTGCAACATACAAACTTAATTCTTTACACTGAGGTAACCCATTACTTACAGTTCTAAACATTTTCGATTCTTTAGGACCAATAGTCCGACAGATGTAATTTCACCCGAGGTCTCTGCAAATGCCAAGACCAAAAAGCGATTTGTTCAATTTGTGGTGCTTTCCTCAAGTCAAAAGAAAACTCTGGAACCCTTATTGAAGCTCAATATGCTGTTCATTTAGCCCAATCGTAAAAACTGTTCCAATGTAAACAAATTTAGATTAGCTTCCATACAGAGACTTATTTTTGAAAAAAATCATCATGGCTGTAGAAATTGCTACAAGTTAATCACTTAAACCTCCTCTTAAACTGACCAAACTCACATGCCATTATTCAAAAAAAAAACCAAAAACTCTAAACTAGATAATATTACAGAAATCACAGAAACGTTACAGCACATGAGGCAGCCATTCAGCCCAACATGTCAGTGCCTTTTCTTCAAATTACTTACTGCCATTCCTCCCTCATATCCTTGGACAATTATTTGGATAGAAATAACGTGTCATGTTCTCTTGAATGGCTCAATTGAACATGCCTCCGCCACACTTCCAGGCAGTGTATTCCATACTCTAATTATTCAGAAGTTTCCCCTCGCTCAAATTACCATTGCTCCTTTTACAAAGGACTAAATCTATGCCCACCTATTCTTGTTCCTTCTACAAGCAGGATATTAATCTGTATAAAAGTCACACATTTAACACTGAAGGGTCTGTTTACACGTTTATACCTCTACGACTCTGTAACATACAGAAATCGTGATATTTCCAAGGAAAGGTATGCTCATCCATTATTTAGGCATTAAATGGCATCATATTTCAGGTGAGGAAACAATTTGCAGCAAATACATCCAAAATTACTTTTTTTACTGCCAATTTACCATAAACCAGATGTATACAGGTTATCCCCCAGAGATTTCTGTCAAAGTGGTCATATGCAGGCTATGCACAACGTGGCCAGTTGTATGATGCAACTCTTTTGTTTTAGAAGTATTATACTTGGCAAATGGCTATGTGAAATAGCTAACGATGAAATGAAAAAACACAGATTTGATCAAATGTCAAATCACATCAGCAATGAAAGATTAATGCTGACATAGATGCAAAGTTCTGTCAGATAATAATCAGGTAAATTTAACTGCAGACTAATTAAGAAAATATCAGAAATCAGAATGAAATGTATGCACCATACTCCATACTGTTTCAGAGTCTGCTTCCATTTTCCTTAAGATCACTGAATCCTTAACCTTGAGAAAACAAATAATCTGTTCTTAACTTTCAGCACTTGATCACCCCATCCCCCAAATAGATCAGTGTAGCTTGGTACCTTACTAATTACTGAGAAGCTAGCAAAGTACTGAGCTATGGAAACAAGTTTGCCCTAGAATTCTCAAATATTTCAACTTAACACAAACTGAAAATATCTGAAAAAGACTTGTTTTCACACCCAGATGATCAAAGAGGTAGAGTATGTTCTACATATTAACCCTATTTTAGTTACACTTGTTCTTTCTAACTTTTTACTAAAAGAAGTTATCCACTTACAAATTTTTCTTTGGTTGTGACTGTGGTGTAGTCGGCATTTTCGGCGGCCTTCCTCGCTTCTTCTGTGGCGTTGATTCCGTAGACAGCGACTCATTTACATCAGATTCTGGAGTTTCTATTCTGTAGTGTAGATAATTAAAATATTTGTGTTTCTTTGATAAATTGCTAAATGTTTTTAAATATTTAACATTATAAGAAGTGTATTAGCACTGACATATTTAAGTTTAGTCTATATTTGCTCAGTATGTCTTTTGGAGGAATCCTAATATACTAGAATGGACAGTAAATTGCAAAATAATATTCTAATCATGTGAGTCAAATAACAAGTGCAAAATGTATAGTTTAAAAGACTCATTAAAACCATTTCAGTCCTAAATTAATTTTGTTTACTGTAAAACATTTGCACAAAATCAGTAGACAAGCTTACAACTCCAAGTCTTGGATACCTCTTCAATTCTATTACGGGATTAAATTAAAACAAAATTAGAAGAAGTTCAACAAAACTCGATTGAACCCTCATGATAATTTTCGACTAATTACAGAAAAATTTCATAAGCAATACTGAAGTAACCTATTGACTAGCTACAATCTGTTAGACATAGCATATCAAAACTCCTCCAAAACAAAAGAACACATTGCACCAAAAACTCAGGGCAGAATAGGTTGCGCCACCAAAATGTCTGCTTTAAAGTTATTGCCCACCTTAGTTCATGCTATTATACAACTGTGGTATTTTATCATCGAACATGAAGAAGAGGGATATTTTATCGAAATAATTCAAGCTAATGGATCACAATAACTCCTAAATTTCTACAAATGGGAATGAACATTCCCTAATTTGACATATGTTAAGAGTAGGATTTTCATGTCTCCGTCCATGCTGAAAAGGGGGCCAGTTGACAAATTATTTGAAGGACGGAACTTAATTCAACATTTGCAATTTCATTCTTGTAACCAACAGACTTTGATGGCATTGGATAAGGCAGCAGGCAGCAAACCCACCTGCAGTCCCATCATTCAGTCCTGACAATTTTATTGTTAACTCGTAATGTGGCTCATTCAAGCTCAGAGAAGTCTCAAACCGTGGGAGAACCCACGTCTGGAGTCAGATACATTTGATAGGCAGGACCTAAAGGCGTTGCTTGCTTCACCTATCAATTACGTGCTGTGAAACAAATTCAAATGTTTCTGGCACAAGGAATGCTGGGTGAAATGAACAAAATATTTTACTTCTGTCTTTACTGTAGAGGATACAAAAACATTCCAGTAAATTTGTAAAACAGGTGAGAAGGAGAGAGGAACTTCATGAGACTGCAATCACAATGGAAGTGAGACCCTAAGCAAACTGATTACGATGGAGCTGCAGGCTGATAAGTCTCAATCCTGATGGGCTTCTTTCTAGGAGTCTCAAAAAAAAAAGAGGCTAATGAGGCAATGGATGCATTGGTGTTACTTTTCCAAAATTCCTTTGATTCAGAAAAGATTCCATTAGCAAGTAGGAAATGTAATGCCGCTATTCCAGAGGAGGGAGGTAGAAAACAGGCAAGTACAGGCCAGTTAGATTGATTCTACTGCTGCCCACACAGTAGATGTCAAAGAGGTTATAGCGACACACTTAGAAGATAGATCAAGGTAAATCAAGAAGAGTCAGAATGCTTTTGTGAAAGAAAAATAATATTCAAACAATTTAGGAGATTTCTTTGAAGGAGTAAGATGACATGGACGAAAGGGAGTCTCTAACATGAATTTCCAGAAGGTGTCACTTCAAAATAATTTGCAGAAAAATAGCTTTTGGCGTAGGGCATAATATAGCAGCATAGAAAGGAGATCAACAGAAAACAGTATGCAAAAAAAGTGCACCTTTGCCCAAATGCCAAGATGCAATGAATGGAGCTTGCGGAGGTCAATACTGGGACCTCAACTTTTCACAATTTACACCAATGGCTTGGGCGAAGGAGGCAAAAGGCACAGTTGCTAAATTCTCAAATGATACAATAAAGATAGGTGGGAAAGTGTGTTGAAGAAGGAACAAGGAATTTGCAGAAGGATAAAGAGAGATTGAATAGGCAAAAATCTGATAGAGAATAATGTGGGAAAATCTGAGGTTGGCCACTGACAGGAAGACAAAAAAAAGCAGTACTATAGAAACTGATGTTTAAGATGCAGAGAGATTTAGGTGCTCTAGTGCATGAGTCACAAAACATCAGCATGTAGGTATGGCTAATGGAATGCCACCCTTTATTACAAGAGTTAGTGAACACAGAAGGAAGGATGTTACGTTTCAGCTATACTAGACATTGGCGAAACCACATCTCCAATAGAAGGTGGAGAATTTTGGTCATCTTCTTTAAGAAGGGTGCAAACGTGTTGGGGATGTTTCAAAGGAGGTTCATTACATTGATACTTAGTATGACCAGGTCATCTTTGGGGGAAGATTAGAGGAGCCAGGTTTGTGTCCATTAGCGTTGCAAAAAAAGTGAAAGATAATTTGATTGAGGTGTATAAAGAACGTGAAAATTCTTGACCAGGACTTGGAAAGGGTGTTTTCTCTTGTGGGCAAGTCCAGAACTGGGGAAGTGTTTCAAAATTTGGGGTCATTACAGGACAGAAAAGAGGCTTTCCGCGACCCCACCCCTTAGAAAGAGTTGTGATTTCAGAGCTCATTACCTCAGAAGGTATGGTCAAGAACATCTGAGGCAGGAATAGGTAGATTCTTGTTATTAAAAGGGAGCCAAAGGTAATTGCAAATATCAGAAGTGTGAAATGCAAAATGCAAACAGATGAGATGATCTTATTGAATGGCAGAGCTGGTTCACAGGGGACAAAAGGCCCATTCCTGCTTCTATTCCACATATTTGTACAACTAAAGATAAGCCTTTGTCTTTAAAAGGATGCAACCAGCACTGTGAAAAAGGAAAAATCATGAGATGAACTTGAGTACATTATCCACTAAATAACGTGCTCTTCTGCTCTGAACAACAGTGATATTTATACTAGACTTAAGTCAACTGACCCTTCTAATTTCATTGAGTGACGCTTCAAACATTGTTTTGATAAGATTCCCTCAGTGTGGAAACAGGCCCTTTGGCGCAACAAGTCCACACCACCCCGTGGAGCATCCCACCGAGAACCATCCCCCTATAACCCACACAACCCTGAACACTACAGGCAATTTAGCATGGCTAATCCACCTAGCCTACACATCTTTGGATAGGGAAAACTGGAGCACCTGGAGGAAACCCACACAGACACAGGGAGAATGTACAAACTCCACACAGACAGTTACCAGAGGCTGGAATCGAACGAGTCCCTGGCATCGTGAAGCTGCAGTGCTAACCACTGCGCCACCGTGTCGCACCATGCTGCCCCCCATTTTATTGTATCAACAGATGGATGATTTTCTTTCATAACTTCAAAACTTCAGCATCTTTAGTTCTGAAAAACCTCAGTGACAGCAGAAAATTTGGAATGTTATTTCAAACATCTTGAACTCCATGTTAACTTATTTCTTTTCAAAGATGCCAAGTTTCTCTAGCATTTCCTGTTTCTTTTCCAATTCTGAAAAGGCTGCTCTCTTCCAACCTACACAAAACAAACCCTACATGGGTCTTCAAGTGTGGCCTAAGTTTCCAGTCACATATCATTCTAGTTCTCCTCCCCACTCTGGTCTCCATTCTCTGACCTGATCCAGTGAAGCTCAAATAAGCATGAGGCAGTGCAATTCATCTTTCAGTTAGACACTATCTTCCAGGTCCAATGTAGGTGTTCAACCATTTTCAGGTTATAACCTCTGTCCCCAATTTATTTGGATGACTGTTGTTAATAAATCAATCTGCTACTGCCAATTAAATCTCCTCCAGACCCAACTTCTTTCCTTTACTCATAACACTGCCTTCTTGTTTTGCCTGGATCATTATCCTTTTGTTATTTAGTCTCTTTCTTTCTACACAATTAGAGACCTTGCCTTCTGCTCTTTCTCCGATCTAGTCTGCTTTACAATCTGCCACTACATTTAATTAACATTTGTTACATCACTAGTCTTTTTCAGTCCAGATGCTGCACCATTAACTTGTTCATTCTGCTTCTCCCCCTCCAGATGCTGACATTTATAAAAACAAAATTACTTCTGGAAAATTGGCATCACTGAGAGACCAGAATTTATTGACTGCCCCTTGTTAACCTTGAGAAAACGGTGGTGAGCTGTTTTCTTGAACTGCTGTAGTCCATGTGTTGCAGATTGTCCCTCAATGCCCTTAGGAAGGGAGCTCCAAGATTTTGGCCCAGTGACAGAAGTATATCATTGCTCCTTCACGAAGTCTGGTTGGTGAGTGACTTGGAGGGGAGCTGGCAAGTAGTGTTATTCCCACATATCTGCTGCCCTATGTCCTTCTACAAAGTAGTCATCATGGGTCTGGAAAATATTATCTAAAAGGACCTTTGATGAATTTCTGCAGTGCATCTTGGAGACAGTATACACTACTGCTACTGAGTGTCAGTGGTGGAGGGAATGGATGCCTGTGGCGATCAAACAAGCTGCTTTAACCTGGATGGTGTTGGAGCTGCACCCATCCATGCAAGTGAGGAGTATTCCATTACACTCCTTGTGGGTGGTGAACAGGCTTTAGGGTATCAGGAAGTGAGTTACACTTTGCAGGATTCCTAACCTCTAACATGTTCTTACAGCCACTGCGTTTAGGTGGTGAGTTCAATTGATTTCTGGCTAACGGTAACCCCAAAAGGTGTTGATAATGGGAAATTCAGTGATTGTAACAATGATGAATGTTAAGTGGCAGTGGTTAGACTGTATCTTATTCGAGGTGGTCAATGCCTGGCATGAATGTTACTTGCTACTTGTCATGCCAAACATGGATACTGTCCAGACCTTCAACTGCTTTAGTAAATCGCAAGAGTCACGAATGGTGCTGAACACCTAAAAACATCAGCGAATCTTATTATGGAGGGAAGGTCACGATGAAGCAGCTGAAGATGTTTGGGCCTTAGATTCCACCTTGAGGCATCCTTGCAGAGATGCCTTGGAGATGAGATGACTGACCTCCAACAACTAGAACGATTTTCCCATGTACCAGGTATGACTCCAATCAGCACAGAGTTTGCTCCCATTACCCATTGATTTCAATTTTGTCAGGGCTCTTTGATACTCACTTGGTCAAGAGAAACCTTGATGTCAAGGGCTGTCACTCGCACTTCTGAAATTCACCTCTTCTATCCATATTTGAACAAAACTGTAAGGAGGTCAGGAGCAAGTGGCCCTCGTGGAACCCAAACTGGCCGTCAATGAGCAGGTTATTGCTGAGCAGATGCTGCTTGATAACACTGATGACAACATCTTCCATCACTTTACTGATGATTAAGAGCAGACTAATTGGGCAGTAATTGGCTGGGTTGGATTTGTTTGGTTTGTCTGTACATGACATACCTGGGCAATTCAATCGATATAGTCAGGTCGATGCCTGTTTTGCAACCTATACTGGAAGAGCTTGGTTAGGGGACCAAGGTCTGGAACACAAATCTTCAGCACTATTGCTGGAATGTTGTCAGGGCCTATAGCCTTTGCATTATCCAGTGACCCCAATCATTTCTTGGCATCACATGGAGTGAATCAAATTCGCTGAAGACTTGCAGCTGCAATACTGGAGACCAGTGGACCAGGCCAAGATGGATCATCCACTTGGCACTTCTAGCTCTTGACTGCTGCAAATGCTTCAGCCTTATCTAATGCACTGATGTAATGGGCTCTTCCATTGTCAAGAATAGGGATATTTGTGGAGCGTCCTCCTCCAGTAAGTTGGTTAATTGCCTACCACCATTGACAACTGGATGGGTCAGGACTGCAGAGCCAAGACCTGGGTATTTCCAGCTTTTTTTTTTAAGTTCTTATTTCAAATTTACAACAATTGCAGCATTGGTATCAGTTCGTTAAATCGCCTAGGAAGCTTCACAAAGTTCTCATCTTACCATTTGAAGCAATAACACTATCTTCAAAATTTCTTCACTAGCTTTCTGCACTAATCATTACTTTACAGAAATGCGAGTATACTGGCTGTCATTTTTGATCTAAAAGTCTAGTGTTAGCTAGATCAATGATTATTCAGAGATAGTAAGAACTGCCAATGCTGGAGTCAAAGATAATACAGTGTAGAGCTGGAGGATCACAGCAGGCCAGGCAGCAGAGGAGCAGGAAAGCTTCTTCAGAAAAGGGTCCTGACACAAAATGTCAACTTTCCCGCTCCTCTGATGCTGTCTGGTCTGCTGTGTTCCTCTAGCTCCACACTGTTGTTATCAATGATTACTCAATCTAGATCAATACTATCGATTCACAACTTTCCATTCGAAGACTTTAAGTTACAGTGATTGTTTAAATGATGTGAGTTTGCATTGGAGAATTTGAACAGGTTGATAATGTCACTCAACAACTGAGGAAATTTACTATCCTGCAACTTTGCAAAGATTATCCAGTCTCTGCTAGCTGTGTGTGTCTCGGTCACCTTATATAACCTCTTTTTTTGCTGACTCCATATTATTTCATACTATTTCTCTTGGGGATTCCAACAATAGATGAACAGTTCATAGAATAAATTATTCATTCCAAATCAGCATCGATAAGGAAGGTTATTTAACCACCCCTTGAAATATTTTTGGTATCATTTTTACATATGCCTATTTGCTGTCACCCAATCAATACAAGCACTAAGGCAACTCCTTACAGTGTCAAGGAGTTTGGAGCTCAGTCACAGGAGACTATTTAGACTTGTTTCAAAAGCAGCCTAATCATTTTGAAAAAACAAAAATTAATAATACACATCAACTTTTATCTCTGGATTGTTTCCACAGCATTTTTTCAAACCAACCAATTGACAGAAATATTTCTTCAAATCATAACAGAACAGTACAGGCCCTTCAGCCCACGATGTTGTGCCAAATGTTTACGCTAAATCCAAGATCTGTCTAACCTCCACCGCTACCATATACTATCATCCATAAACCTATCTAATAGCCACTTAAATGCCCCTAATGAGGTAGACGCCTTTACCCTCTCTGGCAATGCATTCCACACCCCACCACTCCGAGTAAAGAACCTGACCTGTCCCCAATAGCTACTTCCTTTCACTTTAAAACTATGTCCCCTCGGAAAAAGTCTCTGACTGTCTACCTATACCTCTGATCATTTTGTACAACTCTATCAAGTCACCTCTCATCCTTCATCGTTCTAAAAAGAAAAGCCCTAGCTCTCTCAACCTTTCCTCGTAAGACCGACCGTCCATTCCAAGCAACATCCTGGTAAATCTCCTCTGCACCTTTTCCAATGCTTCCACATCTTTCCTGTAATGAGGTGACCATAACTGGACACAATGCTCCAAATATGGCCGAACCAGGGTTTTGTATAGCTGGAGCATAACTTCACGGCTCTTGAACTCAATCCCTCTATTAATGAAAGCTAACACACCACACGCCTTCTTAACAACTCTATCCACCTGGGTGGCAGCTCTCAGGGAACTGTGAGCATGAACCCCAAGATCCTTCTGTTCCTCCACACTGCCGAGAATCTTTGTTAACCCTGCATTCCGCTTTCAAGTTTGTCCTTCCAAAATGAATCACCTCACACTTTTCAGGGTTAAACTCCATCTGCCACTTCTCAGCCCAGCTCGGCATTTTATCAATGTCCCTTTGTAACCTAAAACAGCCCTCAGCACTGTCCACTACATGACCCACCTTCATATCATCCGCGAACTTGCTAATCCAACCTTCGACTCCTTCATTCAAATCATTTACAAAAATCACAAATAGAAGAGGACCCAGAACAGGTCCTTGTGGTACACCACTCATAACAGAGCACCATTGTTGAATGTTCTCCATCCACTATCACCCTTTGTCTTCTAAGGGTCCATCCCATGCTTCCTTAACTTCTGCATGAGCCTACCATGGGAACCTTATCAAACACCCTACTTAAATCCATGTATACCACATTCACTGCTCCACCTTCATCCACATGTTTGGTCACCTCTTCAAAGAACTCTAAGGTTTGTGAGGCTTGATCGACACCTCACAAATCTATGCTGACTATCACGAATCAAACTGTGCCTTTCCAAGTGATCATAAATCCTGTCTCTCAGAGACTTTTCCAATAATTTGTCCACCACTGACACAAGACTAACTGGCCTGTAATTTCCAGGCTTATCCCTGTTCCCTTTTTTGAACAAGGGAACAACTTTTGCCTCTTTCCAATCTTCTAGCGCTACACCAGTGGACAGTGAGTACGAAAAGATCATCGCCAAAGGCCCTGCGATCTCATCCCTCACGTCCCATAGAATCCTTGGATAAATTCCATCAGGCTCGGGGGGACTTATCCATCTTCAACTTCCTCAGAACTCCTAGCACATATTCTTTACTAACATCTCTAACCTACCTGCCCGTTTCACAATGTCCTCCTCTACAACTCGGTCCACCTTAGCTGTGAGTACTGAAGAAAAGTATTCATTAAGGGCCTTTCCTATCTCTTTAGGCTCTGTGTACAAATTCACTTTATAATCCTTGATCAGCCCTACCCTTTCTCTGGTCATTCCCTTGTTCTGCACATACATGTAAAGAGCCTTGGCGTTTTCCTTGACCCTATCCACTAAGGTCTTCTCATGTCCCCTTAAAGCTCTCCTAAGCCCTTTCTTCAGCTCCTTCCTGGTCAACCTGTATCCCTTCAGAGACATTTTTTTTTAAAATGATACCCCACAGTGTGGAAACAGGCCCTTTGGCCCAACAAGTCCACACCGCCCCCTGAAGCATCCCACCCAGACCCATCCCCCCATTACCCACACACCCCTGAACATTTTGGGCAATTTAGTACGGCCGATCCACCTAGCCTGCACATCTTTGGACTTTGGATTGTGGGAGGAAACCGAGCACCTGGAGGAAACCCACGCAGACAGTGGGAGAATGTGCAAATTTCAGAGTCACCCAAGGCTGGAATCGAACCTGGGTCCCTGGCGCTGTGAGGCTGCAGTGCTAACCACTGAGCCACTGTGCCCTGCCCTCTTTTCCTAAACCTTACATAAGCCTCCTTTTTCCTCTCAACAAGTCATTCAACCTCTCTCGAGAACCATGGCTCCATCACTTGACTGCACCTTCTCTAATTGCTAGGGACAAACATATCGAGCACATACAGTCTGCATTCCTTAAACAATCTCCACATTTCTGTGGTGCTCTTCCCTGACAGCATCTGTTCGCAATTTATGTTACCCAGTTCTTGCCTAACTGAATTGTAATTACCCTTCTCCCAATTGTAAACTTTACCTTGCCATACGTACCTATCCTTAACCATGACTATCGTACAAGAAACAGAGTTATGAATCGCTGCCGCCAAAATGCTCTCCTACCAATACATCTAACACTTGGCCTGAACACACTGGACAAAATCTGCTCCATCTAAACTAATGTAACTAAAATGTTTCCAATCAATATTTGGAAAATTGAAGTCACCCATGACTACAACCCTGTGGCTTCTGCACCTTTCCAGTATCTGCCTCCCAATCCACTCCTCTACTTCTCTGCAACTATTTGGGGGTCTGTTAAAACCCCCCAAAGTGACTGTTCCTTTCTTGTTCCTGACCTCAACCCAAACTGACTCTGTAGACATATCATTCTCGAACTGCCTTTCAGCAGCTGCTATACTCGCCCTAACTAGCAATGCCACTCCGCCACCTCTTTTTCCACCCTCCCTGTTTCTTTCAAAGCATCTAAATGCCAGAACTTCCAACAACCATTCCTCTCCCCGAGTTACACAAGTTTCTGTAATGACCACAACACTGTAGTTCCAAGTACCGACCCATGCTCTAACGCTTTCTGATACTTCCAGCATTGAACTATAACACACCTCAAACCATCTCGGTGCCTGCAACTACGCTCCAGCGTCCGCATTTCTTTATCAACCACCTGACTCCCTGTTGGAAGGCCAAATACCTCATCCTTTGAATTATAAATCCAGTTCCACACCCCCTGCCAAGCTAGTTTAAACCAACCCATACAGTTCTGGCAAACCTCCATCCCAGGATATTTGTGCCCTTCCAGTTCAGGTGCAACCCCTCTATAGGTTCAAGTACTATAGATGGGTCAGTTTTTGTCCAGTGTGTGCAGGAGGGCTTCCTGACACCGTATGTAGATAGACCAACAAGGGTTGAAGCCACATTAGATTTGGTACTGGGTAATGAGCCTTGCCAGGTGTTAGATTTGGAAGCAGGTGAACACTTTGGTGATAGCAATCACAATTCTGTTATGTTTACTTTAGTGATGGAAAGGGATAGGTGTATACCACTGGGCAAGAGTTATAGCTGGGGGAAAGGCAATTATGATGAGATTAGGCAAGATTTAGGGAGCATAGGATGGGGAAGGAGACTACAGGGGATGGGCACAGTAGAAATGTGGAGCTTATTCAAGGAAAAGCTCCTGTGTGTCCTAGATAAGTATGTAACTATCAGGCAGGGAGGAAGCTGTAGAGTGCGGGAGCCGTGGTTTACGAAGGAGGTGGAATCTCTGGTCAAGAGGAAGAAGGCGGCTTATGTTAGGATGAGATGTGAAGGCTCCGTTAGGGCACTCGAGGGCTACGAGATAGCCAGGAAAGACCTAAAGCGAGGGCTCAGAAGAGCCAGGAGGAGACATGAGAAGTTGTTGGCGGATAGGATCAGGGTAAACCCCAAGGCTTTCTATAGGTATTTAAGGAATAAAAGAATGACGAAAGTAAGATTAGACCCAATCAAGGATAGTAGAGGTAGGTTGTGTGTGGAGTCAGATGAGATAGGGGAAGCGCTAAATGAATATTTTACAACAGTATTCACTCTAGAAAACGACAATGTTGTCGAAGAGAATACAGAGATACAGGCTACTAGACTAGGTGGGATTGAGGTTCCCAAGGAAGAGGTATTATAAATCCTTCAGAGGGTGAAAATAGATAAGTCCCCTGGGCCAGATGGGATTTATCCTCGGATCCTCTGGGAAGCCAGGGAGAAGATTGCCGAGCCTTTGGCATTGACCTTTAACTCGTCATTGTCTACAGGAATAGTGCCAGATGACTGGAGGATAGCAAATGTGGTTCCCCTGTTCAAGAAGGGGAATAGAGACAACCCTGGTAATTATAGACCAGCGATCCTTACCTCAGGTGTTGGTAAAGTGTTGGAAAAGGTTATACGGGATAGGATTTATAATCATCTAGAAAATAATAAATTGATTAGGGATAGTCAGCACGGTTTTGTGAAGGGAAGGTCGTGCCTCACAAACCTTATTGAGTTCTTTGAAAAGGTGACCAAACAGGTAGATGAGAGTAAACCGGTTGATGTGGTGTATATAGATTTCAGCAAGGTGTTCGATAAGGTTCCCCACAATAGGCTATTGTACAAAATGCGGAGGAATGGAATTGTGGGAGATACAGCAGTTTGGATCGGAAATTGGCTTGCTGAAAGTCAACAGACGGTGGTAGTTGATGGGAAATGTTCATCCTGGAGACCAGTTACTAGTGGTGTACCGCAAGGGTCGGTGTTGGGTCCACTGCTGTTTGTCATTTTTATAAATGACCTGGACGAGGGCGTAGAAGGATGGGTTAGTAAATTCGCAGACGACACTAACGTCGGTGGAGTTGTGGATAGTGACAAAGGATGCTGTAGGTTGCAGAGAAACATAGATAAGCTGCAGAGCTGGGCTGGGTGGCAAATGGAGTTTAATGCAGACAAGTGTGAGGTGATGCATTTTGGTAGGAGTAACCAAAAGGCAAAGTACAGGGCTAATGGTAAGATTCTTAGTAATGTAGATGAGCAGGGAGATCTCGTTGTCCAAGTACACAGATCATTGAAATTTGCCACCCAGGTTGACAGGGCTGTTAAGGCGGCATACAGTGTTTTAGCTTTTATTAATAGAGGGATCGAGTTCCGGAACCAAGAGGTTATGGTGAAGATGTACAAAACTCTGGTGCGGGTGCACTTGGGAGTATTGTGTACAGTTCTGGTCACCGCATTATAAGAAGGATGTGGAAGCTTTGGAAAGGGTGCAGAGGAGATTTACTAGGATGTTGCCTGGTTTGGAGGGAAGGTCTTACGAGGAAAGGCTGAGGGACTTGAGGCTGTTTTCATTAGAGAGAAGGAGGTTGAGAGGTGACTTAATTGAGACATATAAAATAATCAGAGGGTTAGATAGGGTGGATAGGGAGAGCCTTTTTCCCAGGATGGTGATGGCGAGCACGAGGGGGCATAGCTTTAAATTGAGGGGTGAAAGATATAGGACAGATGTCAGAGGTAGTTTCTTTACTCAGAGAGTAGTAAGGGAATGGAACGCTTTGCCTGCAACGGTAGTAGATTCGCCAACTTTAGGTACATTTAAGTCGTCATTGGATAAGCATATGGACGTACATGGAATAGTGTAGGTTAGATGGGCTTGAGATCAGTATGACAGGTCGGCACAACATCGAGGGCCGAAGGGCCTGTACTGTGCTGTAATGTTCTATGTTCTACTGTACAGGTCCCACCTTCCCCAGAATGTGCTCCAATTGTCCACTTAATCGAAGCCTTCCCTCCTACACCAGCCCTGCAGCCACGTGTTTAGCTGCGCTCTCTCCCTATTTCTTAGGTCATTATCACATGGCATTGGTAGTAATCCAGAGATAATTATCCTGTTTGTCCTGGACCTCAGCTTTGAACCTAACTCCCTGTACTCATTTTTCACATTCTCAGTCCTTTTTTCTCCACCTACGTCATTGGTACCAACGTGTACCGTGACTGCTGGCTGCTCACCCTCCCCCTTCAGGATCTTGAAGGCACTATCTGAGGCATCACGGACACTGGCCCCCTGGGGGCAACATACCATCCTTTCATCTTATGAGTGTCCACAGAACCGCCTGAATCTCCCACTACAATTGCTGCTCTCCTATTCTCCCCGTTTCCCTTTTTGGCCACAGGGTCAGGCTCAGTATCAGAGACCTGTCTGCTATGGCCATTCCCGGTAGGTTCTCCCCCCCCCCCAACAGTATCCAAAACGGTATAGTTATTATTGAGGGGAATGGCCACAGGGGATCCCTACACTGTCTGCTTATTCCTTTTTCCCTTCCTGACAGTCACCCAGCTACCTATTTCCTGTTCATTGGGTGTGACCAAGTTCTTAATTGGGGACTACGTGAATATCTTCAATACTTGTTCTATATAAATTGACGATATGTTTACTTTACTAGACCTGAATGTCTCGGAGTTTTATGCTTCACTTGGGGTAATGAATATAACCTTAAACTCTTTAGGCATTAGTCTATTCATAGAGGACATAAAATTATCACTTAAGTGCCAACCTTTGAGATTTTTTGGGGGCTCTTGGCTGCCTGGTTCGTTTCTGCTTTTGCTCCTGGTTTTCATTATCACCGTCACCATCTTCTCTTTCAACTGATATTGCTCTCTTTTTACTTCTTTTGCCTCCTTTTCCTTGTGTCTCTCCCTTAGCGACTTCTTCATTTGTAGCTTTAGGTGGGCGTCCTCTTTTTGTTTTCTTTGGCGGACTATTTTGTTCATCTTCATTCTCTAAGAGATCATCTTGTGATCTTTTTTCTTCTGGCCATTGCTGTTCATCTGAATCAGAAGTGTGTGCAGCTCTTTTTCTACCACGCTGACCTGTTTTTGCAGGTTTCACTTGATCCAGAAGTTCAACACTTGACCGATCCTCTTGATCTAATGAAAGTACAGAGGTCGCTTTCTTCCGACCTCTTGGTTTATCACTTTCTGACTGTAAATAAAAATGGATTATCATTGGCTTGTGTGAGGGAGAGAAAAAGCACACAATTACAGGTGCCTGTGATAAAGCAAAGAACACAACACCAGCAAACTATTCCTAGCAATTAATGGAAATATTGGCAACAATCTTCCAAAAGCAGCAATCACTGTTGAACAACATTTTTTATAAATTCTACATTTAACATGGCCCCACCAAATTCTGACCAACTTCCGATGCTGGAGGCCTCAGCAATGTACTACATACCTTCATTTGAGCTGAATCCTTCTAATGCAGGGCAGTACAGATAAGTTAACACACGTCCCTTTGGTACAGCAGTGACTGTAATCTGGTAAATTCATTCATCAATACACTGAACAGCTGTGGGATATTTAAGCAGCTTTTCAATGTTAACAAATAACAGTCAGGTAACCAGGCACAGAGTGGAGCAGTTAATAAGGTGGCAAGTCCGATTTTGAGATGAGGGGAGTGGGGAAAAGAAACCTTGGTATTTGGGATCAAGGCTGAAGTGGCATGGGTTATCACAATTTTCAGCCAGTCAGGGATTACAGCAGGTTTTCATACCTCTGACCTCTTGGCAAATAGCTCAACTAAGACAGTTAGAGCCTTCTGAAGACTCCAACTCCAAGTTAGGTATGCTCTCGTGGGATCCAGAACCTGGGTTATTGGCCATTGGGAGCTTCAACTTCCTTGCCAATTACTGTGTAGTCAAGGAGTCAGGACTTTGAAGGAGTCCCAAAGTACACTTTTCAGTGCTTTTCCTAATCTCTGATTATCCAGAGACTGAAGAAAAAGGCCATTGCAACTTTTTAACTATTACAATAAATAACGTCTTGAACTCCATTTGTTAAACAGACAACAATTTACAATGGTGCAAAACATTTGGCTGACAGAAGGAAGCCAAGAAATTATTATTCCTTAGGAATAATTACAACACAGGACTACATCTGGATCAGACAGCAGTCTGTTCCAAAACTTCAAATTCAGTTATTACTACAATAGTGTCTTCATGTTATCATTATTACTCTTTTCAAAACAAGCCACTTTTCTCTCCACTAATACTGTGCGAAGGAGTTAGAACGTAAACACAACATGATACAACATGTTGCTGCTTTTTGATCACAGATGTGGACAAGCTCTCCACTAAGTTCATCTCAACTCCGGCCAGATGAATTTAACAGGGGCAAGGTATCACATTTGGCCCCAGTAGAATTGACAGAATTCTATGCAACACCACTCGAAACGATAACAACTTGCTCTCTCAAACTTCTCTTGAAGACACTCAACTAGACATACCCTCAGATGGTCTGGGTCTTCCCTCTTATCCATTTTCTTTGCAGGGTGAGGTGGATTCTTCATTACTGTGATGTCCTCGTTTTCGCTGTGATCAATCTCAGAGCTATCCAGCCTTCAGTAAATGGTTTACAAATTGAGTAATCAAATACAGGTAACATGATTAATCCATTTCTTGATTTACTTTTTGAAAACAAATTCTCCCATCAAAAATATTTCCTCACAAATACAACTAAACAAAGTGACATACTTTCAACCAGAAAACGTCCATCTTGTCATTAAAAATGCAAGGAGTGACAACTGGCTTGAAATTACTCCTTTTAAACAACTGAATGCAAACTTTAGGGAAAATTATACAGTGAAAAATAACACTAAGACATACAATAACTGCAATTATACTCCTCTGAAATAACAGTCAATTTATACGTATTTATTCAAAAAGGATGCTTCCAGGTTGTACCATTTTCCACATTCAATCATTGTTCCTTGTGTAATAAATGTACAGTTATTATTGCTGCTGCTATAAAAAACTGAAGATTACATCTCTTCATCATTTGAAAGTCAGATTTGGAAGTATGCAAAATACAACAATTGTCTGTTTTGAACAGGTAAACTCCAGTCACATCTGCTAGATACCATGCTTGATAAAGATGCTGGAATTTAGGTAAAGACGTGATGAGTAGAACTGGATTTTGTTTACTTGTTATTGAAAGCTTCCTGAAAGTCCATCACGTTAACAGATTGGCATGTAAAATTAAAGTGCACGGGATTGGGGATAGGGTATTGACATGGATAGAGAACTGGTAGCAGACAGTAGGAATAAACAGGTCGTTTTACAATGGGCTAGGTAATGGCTCATGAGGTACCGCAGACATCAGTGCTTGGATTCCAGCTATTCATGATATAAATTATTTAGGTGAGGGAATGAAATATAAAGTTTCCAAGTATGCTGACAACATTGAGCTGGATTGGAGGGTGAAACGTGAGGAGAATTTGATGATGTTTCACTGTGATTTAAACAAGTTGAATGATTGGGCGAGTGAGTAAATGTTCAGAAGATAAAGTATAATTTGCATAAATGGGAGATCATTCATTGTGGTAGGAAAAAAAAGGCAGATTACTATTTTAATGGGGATAGACTGAGAAAGAGGGAGCTGCAACACGACCTGGGTGACCTTGTACACCAGACAATGAAAGTCAGCATACAGTGAAGGCGGCAAATGCTACGTTGGCCTTCATAGTGAAATAATTTGAGTACAGGAGAAGATGTCTTGCTGCAACTGTCCGAGAGCCCTTACAGTGCAGAAAGAGGTCATTCAGCCCATTGAGTATGTAGCAATGCACTGAGGAGCACACCCCCACCTTGCCACCATACCCCCACATTTATCAATGGCTAATCCACGTAACCCACACATCCCTGGGCACTATGGGGCAATATTGCTCAGTTGAAACACAAACATGGGCAGAATGTCTATGTAGAGTTTGCACAGTCTCCCCTGTCTGGAATCAAACTTGGCTCCCAGGCATTTTTAGGCAGTAATGCTAATCATTCAGCTACTATGCTACCCATATAATTGCAAAGGGTCTTGTAAACACAAGGTAATTGTAAATTGTGAATCCACACCTATAGTATTGTATACAGATTTGGTCTCCTATAATCTTAGGATGTTGTAATAATGTAGTAATTAACCAGACTGATCCCCTGGATTGCAGGACCAAGATAGGCTGGACCGGTTAGGACAATATTCACTGGGAATTAGGAGAACGGTTTAGAAGGGTTTTTTTTGGGGGGGGGGGGCGCTGCGGGCAGGTGGAGGCAAAGAATCTGACAATCTGATATAATTCTAACAGGACTACATAGGACGAATGCAGGAAGAATGTTCTCAATGACTGAGGAGTCCAGAACCAGGTGGTCATGATCGAAGGATATAGGATAGACCATTTAGGACTGAGATGAAGAGAAATTTCCCCCAAAAATAGGTGGTGTGGTGAGACATGGCATTCTGCCACAAAAAATAGTTGAGACAAGAACAATGAATCTTGTCAAAAATGAGTTAGATACAGTTTTTAGTACTAAAAGGATGAAACAGTACAGGGAGAGTACAACAGGACGACATTGATAGTGGCTGATCATCCAAATCATATTGACTGGCAGAATAGACTTGAAGAGCTGAATTTCATAACTTTCCTCCTATTTTGTATAGATCTAACATCTGTCCTCCACACAAAATAATTTTGATATTACAGCAAAAATGAAAGTTGAGTCTTTTTAGGATAACCATTACATCTTAGCAGTGAACTTGACAAACAGATTCTCCTGACAACAAAGTCCATTTGAGTTTAGATTGCTGATTGTTATTGCCTATTATAGAATTCACACTTAGCCCACTGTACCTTCCTTTACTTCTTCCAGGAGAACTGGGATTAGAGGTGCTACTGGCATTACTCATAGTCTCCATTCGTGATGACTTGGTTTGTGCCTGTTTTCCTGCTGATGACAGAGGCTTATTGACTGCACCTAGAACATTAGTTGCCTTCGGCTATGTGGAAGAAAAAATGTTATGATTAAATGTGGAGGTACTGACTGGCATCAAATTGTGAATTACCAAACAGTAGTTTTGAATTTCCATTCAAAATGGAATGCAAACCTCATCTTACTGCATGTAATTTTTAAAAAATCTATAACTAAATTTGCTTAAAATCTTCATGGCTAAATAGCAACTGCCGAAAGGTGTAGAACTTCATTAAGCTCCATCCAATTTAATTATGTCATGCAGACTTGGGTGCAGAATTTGGGACAATTGCTCTGGATCTCAACATGCTCATTTATGTTCATAAGATTATTGGGAGACAATGTTTAACTTGTAATGTAACTGTACCCAAATTCTATCATGCAATAAACTACATCTTGTTAAGATAACAAGAGGCTCTTAAGACTCATTAGCGGCTATCGCTGGGCTACAGTAAGCGAGAGAGGTTTCAGCCCAGTCAAATGAACAGGAATGGTGGCGGCATCCTGCTAACCCATAAATACCCCATAAGTACAGCTGAAATTAAGCAAAATTCAAAGGGCCACAGTTTCTGTAATATGTAGAATGAAAACTAAAGAAGAATTCAGGATTAAATTTAAAGATTTGTATGAAGGGGTGCAGCAAAAATTTACAAGTATATTAGAATTTTTCTAAAATCACATTACCTTGCCAGGTGTAAAAAAGGCTTTCATTTCTGAAGGTAAATAATTTTTGCTATTGTTGAAATTCTGAAAAACAAAATAAAACTTGAGACTGTTTTCATTTTAAGTGGACTTCTATAGAAGTGGTATTGCATAGTAAACTGGAAAAAGAATTGTAATTTTCTATCTTCAAATCAGCATCTGAGGCAACTGTATGTTGCTCCAAAGAAGTTCCAAAACAGGTACATTTGCAATCAAAATAAAACAAGATGAACATTCAAACCAAACTCTGTACTTGAACAACACACGGGATATGAGTGAGATAGCTGTGTTATTTTGCTTTCAATGGTGAGCTGAACAAATAGTCAGAGACATAGGTAAAGGTGGCAATCTTACAAAATCTTAAAACTGTTCGTTAAAATTAACATTCAAGTGAGAGTCTTCCCATCATTTTATACTCTCTTCAAACCAACTTTAGCAATTACAATTAATCTCACTTACAAATCCCAAACTTTCAGATGACAGTCAGGCAAAAGTGAGCGAGCTCCTAATTTTGTGCTACGTGCTATGCTTCTCAACTCTCCAACATTTTGGAATGTACCCAGGGTTCAATTTCACTGAAGGAAATCAGTATTAATAGGGAAATTGTGTTGGAGGATCTGATGGGATGAAAGGCCCACAAAAAAGAGGTTTTCAGCAAGACTTTATTACCAATAACAATGAAAATTAAATATGGAGAGTGAAAATTTAGAACTGCTTTAACTATCTGTGTACTCTGCATTATCACTCTTCCCTGCAGGCCTCAAACAGCTAGGCTGTCAATTATTCTTCTCTCACTATAAAATGACCCAGTGTAGGCTGGTTAGTTTTCTGGATCGATACATTGATAAACCTATCTTGGACACACTATGAATTCTTTCGCTATTGCATTGTTACTTATTTAATTTGCCCAATCTACATGCAGACTGAAGTTACAGACAATTACAGCTGTGATTCTATAGCTTTCCCTCTAATTTCCTGTCTCCTCCAACATTACCACAACAGTTTAAAGGTCTATATACAACACCCACCAACATTTTCGATCACACTGTTTCTATGCTCTACCCATATAGAATCTGCTTTGTCAGAGCCAATATCCTTCCTCATTATTGCATTCACGTACTCCTTAACTAGCAGTGCTACCCTGCTAACATTTTCTTTTCATTTGTCCTTCCTAAGAACTGAATAATCCTGATATTCTGTTTCCATTCCTGGTCACTCTGCAGACTCATCTCTGTAATTCCAACAAAACAATGTTCATTTATATCTATAACCTTGCACTGGTCCCACCAGCCCAGGAATCTAAATGCCTGCTCCTTAATAGAATCACTCCATCCACACAATTTATCCGATATATCCTGATATTTCAGTTTTATTGCGCACATCTTGAACAAGCCTAGAGATCAGTATTTTTGAGATGTGGTAAACTAGCTTCCTAACTCCTTGCATTCTGCTTTTAGGACCTAACCGCTTTGCTTACCTATGGTTGTTGGTAGTGACCTGTAAGACAATCACTGGTTTTTCACCCTCCCATTCCAGAATCTACTGCAGCCACTTCAACACATCCTTTATCCAAGCACCAGGGAGGCAACAGACCATCCTGGAGTTTTGTTTACAACCACAGAAACATTTATCTATTACCGGTACAAATGAATCTCCGATTACTTTAGCCCTCACAAACTTATTAGTCTTCTCCTATCTAGCAGAGCCAACTACAGTACAACAAATTTGTCTGTTGCTTTTTCCTAAGAAGCAATTACCCCCACAACAGTATCTAAATTTGTATGGCTGTTCCCTTGCAAAACAGCTCAGGTGCTACTGACCTGCCTGCCTAATCATCTTCCTCAATCTGCTGATCATCAGTTCCCTCATTGCCAGTGGAATCTTAATATTTAAGAGTGGCCATCTCTGTATATAATATCCACAGTATTTTCAGTACATGGATGCTCCAGTGTCCTCAGTCACCACTTGAGCTCTGAAATGCTGGCTTGCCGCAACTGCAGCTAGACACTTCCTGCAACAAACTGCCTGTTGATATGGCCTAGAATGTACATAGATGTATTGGGCCATTACAAAATCTAAAGGAATGAATATTACTGAACAGTCTGGCATCCATCTAGGCACTGGAAATGAGGACGATGAACACAGTTGTCCTCCCCTGCAACGGCTGTATTACTAATGGTGTTGTTTTTTTTGGGGGGGGGGGGGCGCACAGGTGGGTCGGTAGCGGTTTAAGAGTGGCATATCATCAGGAAGGAATTGCTTCAATACTGACTCCAGATCCCATGAAGTCTCATGGCATCAGGCCAAACATGGGCAAGGAACTCTTTTACTCATTATCACCTAAACCCCTCCAACTCGATATTCCATGTTCAGCAACACTTAGATGAAGCTGAAGTGACACCAACACAATGTATTCTGGGGGGGGAAGACTTCAACATCCAGCATGAAAAATGGGTTGGTAGCACTGCTATTGACTGAGCTGGCTGAGTCCTAAAAAGAAGACCAACTTCCCCAATCTAACTGTCACAGACACATCTGTCAATCACAACAAATCGGTAGGAATGACCACGGTTCTTTTGACGATACAGTCCCTTCTCCACACTAAGGATACATTCTACTGTGTTGGGTGCCAATATCATGTTAAATGGGACAAATGTTAAACAGATCTAACAAGTCAAGACTAGACTTCCATGGGGATGATCAGCAACAGAATTGTAAGTAATCACAACATGAGGGCAGCACAGTGGCTAGCACTGCTGCCTCACAGCACCGGGGACCTGGGTTCAATTCCACCTTCAGGCGACTGTGTGGAGTTTGCACGGGTTTCCACTGGGTGCTCCAGTTTCCTCCCACAGTTCAAAGATGTGCCAGCTAGGTGGATTGGCTATGCTAAACTGTCCATAGTATCCAGAGATGTGTAGATTAGGTGGATTACAGGGGATGGGATGCTCTAAGGTTCAGTGTGGACTTGTTGGGGCAAAGGGCTTGTTTCGCACTGTATGGATTCTATGAAATGTTAATCTCAAAGCCCATCTATCCCTCAGATTTTCATTACCACGGGCCAGGGATCAACTAGAGTTCAAAGAAGAGTATGGGAGGTCAAATCAGATGCGGCGCAGGACACCTTTAAATGAGGCATCAACCTACTGAAGCTACAACAGCGGACTACTTGCATGCTAAATAGTCAAAGCAGCATGCAAGAAACAGGACTGTGCAATCCAGAGATGGTGGTGAACGATCGTGAACAAACAATTAACAGGAACTGATGCTCTACAAAGACAATCCTCCTCAATAAAATCAAAATTCAATGGGATGCTGGAAATCTGGAAACAAACAAACAAAAAAAACAGAAAAAAAAGAATACTGAAGAAACTCAACTGCTATGGCAACATCCGTGGAGAGAGAAATAGTTAATATTTCTAGTCCAGTTTGACTGCTTCAGAATGGTACTCTGCTCGTCTCCCCGTCCTCAAATGGTACAGGAGCCCAGTGTATCAGTTCAGGCTGAAGCATTTCCAAGTGTCTTCTGCCAGAAATGACAGGATGATCCACACTGGTCTTATCTTGATGCTCCCAGCACCAGAGATGCCAATCTTCAACCAACCTGATTCACTCCATGCAATGTCAAGAAAAGGCTGGTGGCAATGGATATTACAAAACAATGAGCTCTAACAAGATACCAGCAATAATATTAAATCTCCGGTGTTCTAAAATTTGCTACGCAACCAGCCAATACAGTTAACAATACAGAAAATTGTCCAGGTATATCTGGAGCACAAACGGAAAAGAAAGGACAAAATTGAACCCAAACTATTGCTACTCTCCAGCAGTAAAATAATTGTCAAGTGTTACTGAACAGCACATGCAAAGGAATAACGTGCCCATTAGCACTGTTTGGCTTCTGCCTATGCAATTCATCTCCTGATCTCATTGGTCTTGATCCAAAGATGGGCGAAAAAGCTGACTTAAGTGACCGCCCTTGACATCAAGGCAGTATTCAGCAGAGTATGGCATCAAGGAACTCCAGTTAAACTGGAGTCAGTGGGAATTGGAGGGTAAACTTTCCACTGACCAGGCTAATAACTGGCACAAAAGAAAATGGTTGTGGTTGTTTGAAATCCATCATCTCTGCTTCAGCGCATCTCAACAAGAGTTCCTCAGGATACAGTCAAAGGTCCAACCATCTTCAGCTACTCCATCAATGGTCTTTCCTCCATTACAGTATCAGAACCGATGTACCATGCATTACTACTCTGGTACTGATAGTCCCTCTTCATATTGCAGCAAGAGCTGGACAACATCCAGATCTAAGCTGTCCAGTGCTAAGTAACATGCATGTCACACAAGTGCAAGGCCATGTCAATCTTCAAAGAGTCTCACTACCATTCCATAGCATTAAGACTATCAAAATCATGGGAGGTGCTATTAAAACAAATTCAACTAGTCATAAGCACACTATGGAACAAAGGCCAAGAATTCTGTAGCGAGTAATTCGCCTTATGGATGAGGGCGTAGAATGATGGGTTAGTAAATTTGCAGACGACACTAAGGTCGGTGGAGTTGTGGATAGTGACGAAGGATGCTGTAGGTTGCAGAGAGACATAGATAAGCTGCAGAGCTGGGCTCAGAGGTGGCAAATGGAGTTTAATGCAGACAAGTGTGAGGTGATGCACTTTGGTAGGAGTAACTGGAATGCAAAGTACTGGGCTAATGGTAAGATTCTTAGCAGTGTAGATGAGCAGAGAGATCTGTGTCCATGTCCACAGATCCTTGAAAGTTTCCACCCAGGTTGACAGGGCTGTTAAGAAGGCATACAGTGTTTTAGCTTTTAATAATAGAGGGATCGAGTTCCAGAACCAAGAGGTTATGGTGAAGCTGTACAAAACTCTGGTGCAGCCGCACTTGGGAGTATTGTGTACAGTTCTGATCACCGCATTATAAGAAGGATGTGGAAGCTTTGGAAAGGGTGCAGAGGAGATTTACTAGGATGTTGCCTGGTATGGAGGGAAGGTCTTATGAGGAAAGGCTGAGGGACTTGAAGTTGTTTTTGTTAGAGAGAAGAAGGTTGAGAGGTGACTTAATTGAAACATATAAAATAATCAGAGGGTTAGATAGCGTGGATAGGGAGAGCCTTTTTCCTAGGATGGTGACGGCAAGCACGAGGGGGCATAGCTTTAAATTGAGGGGTGAAAGATATAGGACAGATGTCAGAGGTAGTTTCTTTACTGAGAGAGTAGTAAGGGAATGGAACGCTTTGCCTGCAATAGTAGTAGATTTGCCAACTTTAAGTACATTTAAGTCGTCATTGGATAAGCATATGAATGTACATGGAATAGTGTAGGTTAGATGGGCTTGAGATCGGTATGATAGGTCGGCACAACATTGAGGGCCGAATGGCCTGTACTGTGCTGTCATGTTCTATGTTGTCCCTGTGCTCATCCACTATCTACAAGGCGCAAGTGAGGAGTGTGATGGAATATTCTGCAATTGTCTGGGTAAGTGGAGCTCCAAAAGTACTGCAAGAAGCTTGATGTCATCCAAGACTAAGGAGCCTGCTTGACGGGCACTGCATCCACCAGCTTGAACATTCATGGTCATCGCCACAAACGCACACTAGCAGCAGTGTGTACCAACTACCAGATGCATTACAGCAACTCAAAGCTCCTGTGACAAAACTCTGCAAACATGACCTCTTACAGTCTAGAAGGACAAGAGCAGCGGATGCATGGGAATAGCACTGCATACATACTTCCCTTAAAGTCACACAACTGCTTGATTTGGAAGTATATTATCATTACTTCATGTTGATGGTTCAAAATCTTGAAATTCCCTAACATCAGTGTGTGTCTCTGCTTCAAAAAAAAGTTCAAAACTGCAAGCTCACCACTTCAAGGACAACTGGGTACAGGCATACCCACATCCTTTGAACAAATATTAAAAAAAGTTTAACTGGAAGGGACCAAGTGATAATCTAAACCCCAGGGTAAAGTTGGATCACGATTTTATTAAAAGTAGGATACTCAAACCCAGAAGGTAATAGCAGCAATGGGAAAGGAGTTACAGGCCAGAAAAATAGTTACTTTAAAATTTCAGTGAATAAAATGCTGGTTAGAACCTCAGTCTTAGAGCAAGTACTCCATTGGAATACCTTAGACTCAGCAGGAAAGTATCGAAATTGGCAAGTTAAACTGGTAAGAAGATCTAGAGCTCATAGATGAGCACAAAAAGCAGACAGGATCAGTATATGAGCAACGGGCTACGGTACTGTTCAAGCTGAAAGTTTAACTTGCACATCAAACAAAAAACACATTCCAGTAATATAGCAAGAACTTAAATAGAAAAGAGATTAGAGGGGGAAGAATAAAGGATAGCAGATGACTATATGACAGCAGGGTGGTGGCAGAGGGTTGTCTTTCAGACTGAAGGCCTGTGACCTGTAGTGTGCCACAAGGACTGCTGCTGGGTTCACTGCTTTTCATCATTTATATTAATGATTTGGATGTGAACAAAGCAGGTATGGTTACTAAGTTTGCAGTTGACATGAAAATTGGAGGTGGAGTAGACAGCAAAGAAAATTACACAAGAGTACGACAGGACCTTGATCATTTGGGCCAATGAATGGCAGATGGAATTTATTTTAGATAATGGGAGGTGTTGTACTTTGGAAACAAATTGGGGCAGGATCTGTACACTTAATGGCAAGGTCCTGAGGAATACTGCTGAACAAAGAGACCTTGGAGTGTAGATTCATAGTTTCTTGAAAGTGGAATCCCAGGTCGACAGGATAATGAAAAAAGCATTTAGAACGCCTGCCTTTGTTGGCCACTGCATAAGTATAGGAGTTGGGAGATCATGTTGCAGCTGTACAGGACATTGGTTAGATCACTTTTGGAATACTGCATGCAATTCCGGACTCCGTTCTATAGAAGCAGGTTCAGAAAAGATTTACTAGGATGTTGTCAGAGTTAGAAGGTTTGAGCTATAGGCAGACGCTGAACTGGCTGGGGCTTCTTTTTCTGGACTGGAGATTGAGGGGTGACATTACACAGATTTATAAAATCATGAGGGGGCATGGATAAGGTGAATGGACAAGGTCTTTTTCCCAGGGTTTTGGTTGGGGGGGGGGGGGGGGTGTCCAAAACTAGAGGGCACAGGTTTAACGAGAGCGAAAATATTTTAAGTAATTCCTAAGGGGCAACTTTTTCCAGAGGCTGGTGCGTGTATGGAATGAGCTGCCAGGAGAAATGGTGGAGGTTGATACAATTACAACATCTGGATGAGTATACAAATAGGAAGGGCTTAGAGGGATATGGGCCAAATGCTGGCAAATGGGACTAGATTTATTGAGTATATCTGGTCAGCATGTACAAGTTGGACCCAAGGGTCTACTTCCATGCTGTACAGCTGTATGATTCTCTGTATGACAATGAACAGAGATGGTCAGCCAAATCTCTCCACCAAAACCAACACCTAAATCTCCATATGTGAAAAGTAGTACTGGACAAAGACTTCAAGCAGCTCTGAACTGTGTTATGATATAATGCAATATAATACTCCCTTCGAGCAACCCCTTTCTGATTGATGAATTATAACTGGAAAATATTGCCATATGACACACGTGTAACTGAACACCTAATATGTACTTATTTGTTCATGCCAAAATACAATTGGATATGCATATTTAACTATCAATGGGCACAGAACTTTTACTGGATAAAAAAGTGACACTTAGTAAAATCCATCAACTGTACAAACCTTATCAGGATGAGTGAAATATTTAGCAGGTAGGACTGGGTCCTTTGGAGACTCCAAGCTGTACGTAGTACTTTTAGAGATGATAATATTCATTGCAACATCACAAACTGTGTACAATTTCTAACGAGGAATAAAGACATACATTTGTAGGTTAATACTTTGAGAAAAATTATTTCTGGGTTCAAGGAAAAAGCACATTTAAGTTATTAACTGGATATTAACTAGTCATATTATTGACCATAAATATTATTTCTTGGTAGTATCTTTAAATTTTCCACTGACAGTATCTGAATGATATGGACCGCACGCGCGAGCAAGAAAAAAAACTGAGAAGAGGCTGTACCAGTAGAAATGCTATTATTAGCACTCGAATGGCTTACAAGTCAACCTTCTCCTTCTGGAGCTATGTGAAGCAGAAAATCTCTTACAAGCTGAAGATGAGCGTTCACAAATCTATGTGAAGTAGCAATAGTGAGCTTTGAGTTAAGTTTGCAGTTTGCTTTAAGAGTCTCAGGGTCAGACATTAAAGAAAACAGCATCTACCTGAACATGCATACATTTGGCAAAAGAAAAACTTCAGCTGTGCAACTTCAAGAAGCCTTAGGTTGGAGAGGTGGGTGACACTTCCCTGTGGTATGAGTGGCTGTAAGGGTACTGCTGAGTTAACAAGAGATGGATTTTCATTTTGATATCTGTAATGATGTCCTTCTAATAGTTCTTGGACACAGTTCATGTTTTTCTTTTCTGCAATGAGCTTAAGTTCTTATGTTAAGATAATACAGGTAGCATCTTGTGAATATGTTCAGTACTGAGCTCCATGGCAGGCATTTTTTTTCCCAATGTTCCACTCTGGAATCTGGCATCCAATATTTCTATCAGCTCGGAGGATATAGTGACATTACATAACGACTCGAGTGCAAAATTTACGAGGGCTCATCAGATGACGAGGACCTATTTCCCTTAAAAGGGGTCACTACAGGGTACAGATCTAAAATAATTGGTAGAAAGACTAAAGGAGGAGCTGATGAAGACAGTCTACACTAGTGAGTGTATGTAGCTTATTGCTTCAGAGGGTGATACAGCGGCAAGTCGAGAGAGCGACTTTTCACCTAGTACATACACAAAGGGACAGATTGCTTTCTTCTGTGTTGTAAATGTCAGAGATTTCTTCAATCAGTTCATGCTTGTATCTATCTAAAGTCACCATTGTCTTACCAGACCACAGAGTCTTCTCATTAGAGAGGAGAGTGACTGGTGGTGTTTTAACCCAAAATGTCACCAAACCTCAGGGAGGGGAAAAGTTGGAAAGGGAATCCTTCGAGCTGTGGTTGGTTCACTCGCTGAGCTGCAAACTAAATGAACCAGCTCAGCGAGTGAACCAAGTGCAGCATCCACAACCCGAGCTACAAGAGCCTTAATTCTTCAAAATGTAGCCTCAGCTGGTCACTGTATCTCTGACCAACTGTCCAGCCAACTGAGTGAAAACAGAGCTTCCCGTATGTATAAAATCACCAGTTAAATAACTTGCTACCATCCACAAGAAAATCTCAGAAGTACAAGTACTATATCTGAATTATTCAAATTACTTGCAAAATATAAAGACAAACCTCATTCATCTTTGGATCATCTGGACCCTGAACATCTTTTGTTTGTTTTATGTTTTCCACCATTTTTCTGATAAAAGCATGGCTGTTGTTTTCATTTTTAACCATCAGTATTTCAAGCATAAACCATAAACATCTGCAGGAGATGAAGAAAATGAGAAATTAAAGATATCACTTTTAACTCCAATTTCTGAAATAAGGTGCACCATTTCTAATTTTAATGAGACTAAAACTGTCTGACTCATTCTGAATTGAAGTGTAAGCGAATGTCTGATGAGCTGCAAAAACAGCAACGAAAAAGTCCCAATAGTTTTAAAGCTTTCAGAAAAAAGTCCTCATCACTAATACACAAGCTATTCTTTCAGACCAGTAAAAAAATCTATTTGGTGGTCATGTGAATCACTGCTCATCTCTCAAAACATTCCTACGCAATGACCCTCCATTTAAGCATTACTGGTGGTTTGAAAATTGCAGCTCATCTATTTTACTCAAACTTCCTCCCATTCCAAGACAATAAAATTCCTCAAAAAGGGACACCACATCACAACAGTTATGACATATCAAAAGACAACTAATTGTGTGCAAATAGTTAACTAACTCGATGTAAAGCAATGTGGGACATTTGAGAGATGTGCTAAGTTTGTATCAACATCTTTCTTTCCTTGCGTTAACTCAAATTATCATTTCAGATGAAGTCCTGAATTATGAAAATAACAGAAGCAAAATTCTACCCATAAATAAAAAATTGGATTGGGACTGGTATTAATTTGAAGGGTTCAGTAGCAGTTATTCCTATTTTAGGCTAGTCTACAGCGTCAAGAATAAATATAGCTCCCAGGTTTTACAAGGATTAACTCTATTAGTCTCAGGTATCCAAATCAGAATCAGGGACTGTCCGTAAGAATTTCATTGTCCACGACTCAAATGCACTTTTACAAGAGTTGCATATTAAAACTAGTTAACCAGTAGATGATAGATGTACTGTCGTAAAGTGACAATGAAATTATTTTGTATTTTTATCTCTTTCTAAACATCATCCATGTTCTATCAATTAAGTGTGAAAAATGTGCTGAACCTTTAGTATTTGCTGAATTCTAAATGGGCATGAAAACGAAGCTTTAAGCTAATTTCATGTGAACCTCCCTCCTTGAGGAGCGTGGCCAAAAACAACATCCTGTGGTTAAGATGAAAACGAAGTCTACCTTGTCATCATTCACAATATCAATGTGGATTTGTTTCCAAGAATCTACTTTAATTCCAGCAATTTTCACTTACTGCCAATGAACAGAGGCAACATGTTGAGCTAAAAGCAAAACATTATTATAGTGAAATGTAAAAAGCAGGCAATGCCAAGTGATTAATTGATAAATTAAATCAAATGTGACAATGATGACTGGACAGGTGATATGTTGTTGCAATATGGGGAAGCTGCTAAACACCAATGTGATCCACAGCAAATACATCTGTGACAAGGATTTGCAACTTGGACTGTAGATCAAAGCTGAGGAGTTGAAATCTGAGTTGCAGACAGTGCACCACATCACGCAAAGAGAAAGCTAGTTACTTGGATGTTTTGGTCCTGAAGGCAGTCAAACCCCTCAGACTAAGTAATTCAAAATTGGTCTGATCAGGGAAAGGGAAGGTGTGACTGCAGGGGAGATAGATATGGAAACTGAGCAGGTTGCATTTGACGTGTCTGTGCACCAGCGATTATCTAACAATAACAAGGTTTTTGCAAACAGCATTGACAAGGGTTGGTATGCAAGGAGAGGATGAACAAACTGAGCAAAAACAGAAGCTTCTGGAGAAGCTCAGCAGGTCTGGCAGCAGTTGTCAAGAAAAATCAGAGATAACTTTTCAGGTCCAGTGACAAATTCCTCAGAACTAGACCCAAAACGTTAACTGATTTTTCTTGACAGCTGCTGCCAGACCTGCTGACCTTTTCCAGCAGCTTCAGTTTTTGTTCCCGATTTACAGCATCCACAGTTCTTTCAGTTTTTATTGAGCAAACTGAGCACTGCACCATGATATAGGGGGCCTTTCAGATGGGTGAAGGAAATAGGAACGCAGTAGTGGTGGAACGGTATAATTAGGGGATGGATTCTGTTCTCTGTAGCTGTAAGCAGGAGTCTGAAAGAACGTACTGCCTGCCCGGTACCAGAAGAAGTTGAATAGCATAGGTTTGTATTTATTGCAACTTAGAAAAAAATTTTTTAAAAAAGACATTTTTCCAAACACACAAGATTATAATGGGACTTGACAAGGTAGATGCCAAAAGGTTGTTTCCCCTTGTGGGATCATCTCTAAATGAGAGGTTTTATATTTAAGACAGATAGGAAGAATTTCTGTTCAGAGTGGACGATCTGTGGAATCCTTCCTATAGAAGGCTGTCAAGGCTGGGTGATTGCTAAGTTCAAGGCTTGAGATACACAGATTTTAATGAGTAAGGAAAATCCTGGGATATAGGAAAATACAGGAAAGTGGAGGAGTTGAAGATCAGATCAGCCACTGTCTCACTGAATGGAGGAGCAGACTCAGTGAATAACCTAATTCTGTTCTTACTTCTTATAGTCTTTTTATACTTCAAAGTAACAAACAGGCTGGGAAACATTCAAGGCATCCTAAGGATGTGAGAAATAAAACATAAATGCTTTAATTGCTGCAATCGTAACAGGAACACAAATTAGGAGCAGCAAGTAGGCCATTCAGCTCCTCGAGCCTGCTTTGCCATTTGACGAGTTCAAAGGAAATGAATGTGACATCAATTCAGCATTCCTGCAACATACAGGAAAGTCAACACAATGGGTTCAATTCCATCTCTGGCTGAGGTTACCATGATGAACCCTCGTTCTCAATATCCATTCACCTGAAGCATGGCGACCCTCGGATTAACCACCTTCATTCATCTTCCTCAGAGAGCAGCCTATGGTCTGGTAGGATTATGGCAACTTTACCTATACCTTTTGGCTTTCTTGTCAATCAAGAATCACTTCAAAAATAGAAGTACACTTCATTTTTGTGATGCAAGTTATAATTTATTGTCTATATCATTTTTGATAACGTGGGGCTCTTCCAGAACAGTGAACTAAATACTACATTTATCATAAAGGAAGCGACTTCAGACTCCTGTCGTGATAATGGAAAGATGTTTATACTTTGGATTCATTGTTACAGCAAACACTTAAGGTTACTGGCTTTGTTTCCAGTTTAGATGAACCTAGAATTTAGCTACTTATTGGAAAAAAAAGTATTTTAGAAAACACCGAAGTGATTTTCAATTTCGCTCCTAGCAGCAGTTCAGGGAGCAGGGAATAAACTTCTGTCAGCACCTGCAGAGAGAGAAACAGAGAAAAAGTTTCAAGGCCAATATGACTTCTTCAGAACCAAAAGGAGTTGGACAAAGATTCTTTTATGCTGTTGATAGATGGGGAGGAGTGATAAGAACAGACTGTGAGGGTGCCCAGAGTTAAAAGGCAAAGGGGTTGTTTATGGGGTAGAACTGTTTTCTTTGCTTATGCCTTCATCTGTACCCGTTCTACATCTCTATTAATCCTTCACAATCATTTACAAACCCTTGCCTTTGTGTTCTGGCTGCCCCTCTCAAATTATGTTTTGCTTAATCCTCCTTCCTATCTGTCAAAAAGCATAAAAACCACCATTTTCCAAACTCTAAGTTTGGACAAGCATCATATCGGACTCAACTTATTAACTCTGTTTCCCTTTCTCCATTACTTAGTTTTTATTTCAGATTTCCAGCATCAGCTGTATTTTGCTTTGAACAAACTTTTGTTCTGTTGTTAAAGAAAATCCATTTATGTGGATAGATTTCAGTAACTAATCATTATAATAACTAACTAAAGAAAACAGAAATGGATGCATAGTAATTTGAGAACTAAACGTTAAATATTTTAAAGAGGATTATAATTAAAAGCTAAATCATCATAATCTTACCAGACCATAGGGCTGCTTTCTCATTAGAGGCAGAACTGGTGGTGGTTTAATCTGACAGTCATCACACCTCAGGGGAGGACAGAAGTGAAAGGCAGTCCTCAATAGAAACCTCAACTGGTGCAGGAACTGAACCCATGCTAGGGCCATCACTGCACTGCAAATCAGCCATCCAACCAATGGAGCTAATCAACTTCAGATAATATATGCAGAATAAGTGCAAGAGACATTGGTTTGTATACCTACAACTACAAATTGTTTTGTTAACACTGCAATGTAACAACTTAGATAGATGGCGCACTTACTCTTTAATATCTTTCAGTTGCTCAATGTCCTGTACCTTTACATAATCTGGATCATGCGCAAGGAGGTGAATAGTGTATGGAACAACATATTCTGGCAGCAACGATAACAGTTTTTCTGCAATCACACATTAAGAAAAAAATTGGCCATTAGTTTTCAAACAAAATATTTAGCGGAACAAAAATTTTTTTTAAAAATCACTACGACAACAGCAAGTCGAAGTGCCTTAAGTTCTGACTTTACTTACTCAGTTTAAATATTTTCTGGGTTAGGTGAGTAATGGACACATCACAAAAAAAATGTCAGTACTCAGCACCTTCTTTGGACAGTCCAAATTTAAATTCAACACGTTCTAGATCAACTGGAGAGGATTCAAAAGAGATTTACCAGGATGTTGCCAAGTATGGAAGGTTTGAGTCATAAAGAATGGCTGGATAGGCTGGAACTTCTCTCACCAGGGGCGATGAAATTGAAAGGTGACCTCACAGAACTTTATAAAATATTGAGGGGCATAGGTAGGGTGATTATTAGGAGTCCTTTCCCTCGGGTGGGCGATTTCAAGGCTAGTGGGTCACATTTTTAAGGTGAACAGAAAGATTTTAAAAAAATGAGCAATTTTCTTTTTGAAAGAGAGGGCGGTTTGCGTGTTGAATGAACTTTGAGGAAGTGGAGGGTGTGGGCACAATTACAACATTTAAAAAAGACATTTGGAGAAGTACACGAATAGGAAAGGTTTGGAGGGAAATGGGTCCGGAGCAAGCTCATGGGACTAGTTTAGTTTGGGATCACATTCGGCATGGGCCGGTTGGACCTAGCATTGTCTTCTGTGATGTACGACTATGTTTCTTTCCCAACTCAAGTGTCATTTACTTTGTTGCTTAGACTTCAAGGCAATTGTCCCAACTTTGTTTATACTTGTTGCTAACATACCAATCCCGTAGACTCCAGTTTTACAGTTTTATCATGAAACTCCTAACCTAACTTTCATGCAAAGCTGCAAGATTTCTTTAAAATTAAAGAAAAAATAAATTCTAATTTACCAAGATAACAAAATATGCTCAAGCTTGTACTATGACACAGAGATTACTAAGCAGTAATAAGTAAGGTGACAACTAAAAAAAGATTTTGAATAAAGCATTCTGCACATCAGCATACAAAGGAAAAGCACAGGTACAAGTTAGGTACTTAGAAAAGGTTTCACAAGAGAAAGGAAGGAAAAAAATAAGAGGAGGGCAAGAGAAGCACAGATTTGCCTTTTCCATTGACCATTTTTCATTTTAAATGTTATCTCAATGATATATTTGACATAGGGAACTCCATTCAATTTTACAATACAATCTTCATACTACAACTAACTTATCACATGTAATATTTTCAAGCAGGTGAAAGACCACCCAGAGGAAAACTTTCAAACTAGCTGTGCTTATCAGTACATTTGCGAGCACAATCACAGTTTGGAAGAAGCGCTTTATTAAATGATAAAAGTTAATCAATTAGCAAAACAGCATGCAAAGTATCAACTCTCAATAAACTAAATGGCAAGATGTGAATTAATGAATATCAGAATAGCTCACAACCCTATCCACGTGGTCAGGTCAAACTAATTACCCAATATAGTGCAAATTGGTACATTTTAGTGTCCAGATGGTCAGGAGACATTGCTCCACAGATGAGCAGTTGTTGATAATTTTTCAAAATTCAACAGATTTTGGAGCGATTCCTGCAGATTGGAAGGTACCAAGCATTAACACTATTTACAAAGAGAACAAAAAGAAACAGAGAAAACTGGGAACCACAGGTATGTCTGCCTTACAACAGTAGTAGGGAAAATGCCAGAATCTATTGTAAAGAGTGCGACAAATGAACAGTTGGTTAAAATGGTCAATTTGGACACTAAGGCATTTGCGAATGCAACTGGTGTTTAAATGAACTTAATAGGAGTGTTGGTGAGGCTGTTATCTACAAAAAAAAAGTTAATAAAATGAATCAACTGATGTCATATAATTGGATTTTCAAACAGAAATAAAAAACAACGTTTAATGAATAACTTATGTTGGCAGACTGAATAATAAGGGACCACAAGGATCAGGATTTGGGTCCCAGCCATAGCGTGTATCAATGATTTGGATGTGGGGCGTCAAACATAATATTTCCAAGTTTGTGGATGACAAATAGAAATTAGTGTTCAGGTGAAGATGTCAAGCAACGTCAGGAGGATTTGGACAGTCTAGTGAGCAGTTAAGACATGGCATATGGAAGAGTTTGGAAAAAAATGTATGAAGTCTTTCATTCAGGTATGAAGATCAGACATGCTCACTATTTCAAAAATGGCAAGATTTAGGCAAAGTTTAAAGATGTAGAAAGGAACCTGTGCGTCACTATTAATAAGTCAAATGAAGGCTAACATGCAGGTGTGGCCAACAATTAAGAACATTAGCCTTTATTGTAAGAGGATGCGTGTACAGGAGTAGCAAAGACTTACTTCAACTGTACTTCAGTAAGATTGTGTGCAGTTTTTATTTTCTTATTCAGAAGAATATTACTGCCATAGAGGGAGTGCAAAGGATCACCACACTTTTATCCCCAGAATGGCAGGGCTAGAGTCTTAACTGAAATTGGAAAAACCAGACCTGCATTTTTAGGAGTTTCAAAAGAATGAAAAGTGCTCAATGAAATTTAAAAACTACTTAGAAGGAACAGACAGGATAGATGCAGACAAGATGTTAGCCTGGTTGAGAAGTCCAACACTAGAAGGCACAATTTAAACGGTCTTTGGAATTCTCTATCTCAGAGCACACTGGAAGCTCGGTCTTTGAGTATGTTTAAAGTGGAGATAGAAATGTCTCTGATTACCAAATTGCATAAAAGGTCATGGAAATTCAGTGGGTAAAAAGCTGTTGAAGGTATTTGATCAGTCATCATATTAAATTGCAGAGTTGACTTGATGGACTGAATGGCCTATTCCTACGACCAAAGATCATAAATCTAAACAACTAGTTTTCTTGGACTATACCCAGCTAATGCCAAATCAAGGTGTTGTGAAAACAGTGCCATCTGAAAAAAATGCTCTTCAGGTGGTTGGATCAGGAGAACTTGTTCAAAATGTGCTTCCCACTTTTAAGCCCTCATTAGCAGTTGGTTGGTCTATCAATTGCAACTCCCACAACAAAAGTTACCTTCAGTATATTCCAACACATCCTACCCAAAAGGGGGAAGCAGGCAAAAAAGAGACAATAATAAAGTGGATATCAAAATAGTACACAATAGGGTCACCGTTAAAAACCTGCTCATTCACAATTTCAGTCATCAAGTAAAGCTCAATAATGCAATGTACTGTATACATGAAGCAGTGCCACTGAAGGCTGCATCTATGGAAATACCAAAATTGGAATTTTCATTCAATTATCTAACTATCAGTTTAAGGGGGAGTTGTGTATATTACTAAGATCCTATTTAGATTCATCAATATATTTTTAATGATTAAGTTATTTACAGGGAAATGAAAGGGTTGTGGTAATATCACTGTACTAGTAATTCAGGAGTCAAGGCGATTGTACTAAGAATCCTCAGGGCATCAGTTCAAATCCCACAATGGCAACTGTTCAATTAAATAACCTGGAATATAAAGCTTATCAGTAATGGTGAGCAGGAAACAATCAATTGTTGTAAAATCCCCACTGGTTCAAGTAATGTCCTCAAGGGGAAAGAAATTTACTATCCATAGTCTGGAGTCAAAGGCCAGACAAACCATCAGTAATGCCCTCAATTATCAATCCTCCTCTAAAATGATTTTGAAAGTTACTCAGAGTGCAAGAAGGGTAGGAACAAATGATTTGCATCGCCATCTCCTGAAACAATCTAAATGGAGGCAATGATCTAAAAACATCTTGATTAGTTGCACATGCTTTTTTTAAAAAGCCATTTTTATCGGCTCCCACACACCTGATTCTAATTAACAGCATCAAGGGAGGAAGGTTTTCCCCACAATAAAGAGTCTGAATATGCTGGTTTGAAATAAAACTACCCTTTAACATCATATATTTCAAGAGTATTAAAGTGAACTCTACTACAGGAAAAAGGTACCGCACATTCCGTCAGGGAATGAGATACAAAAGTACAATTCCTTGAGCCACAACAGGCAACTTTCTTGTTTCAAACTTGTTAATACCTACCACTTACTGCTGCATGTTGCTTTAAATATTCCCTCCTAATATTGATATTTTTCACCAGACATTGTCTGGCATGTGCTCTCCTTTCTTTTGCTGGGTCCTTTGCACAGAGTGAAAAAATTGCCATGTACTCCAGTGGTAGTCGTAGTTTTGCAAGTCCTTTGTTGAGCTTCTGTGCAAATATCTGTCTCACTTGATAACATTCATCCTGTAAATGAACAATTGCACAACTATTTTCTTATGCCAATATCAAAGATTAAAACAAAGGAAATGAAATACTTAAACTGATATGTCCTAGCACACTCATTTTTACATTTATTATTTGATGCAGTTATATTTATCTCACCTATACAGTGGTTAACAATAGAACAATGTTTCAAGATTTTAATATGTGAAACACATTTTCCAGCATACACATTAGGCAGTGAAGCAATCTCAAGTAAATTTGTTTTGGGACATGGTCGCGCTTGAAAGACATTGAGGGCAGTGAAGGCTATGGAGCTTTTTGTACATCACAATGGGGAGATTCATGCACTGCTGGACAGTAAATCAGCTGGGATTTTGAGGATAGCTTGCAAGTTTTCAAAAATCTAAGTTTTCATGGCAGATTTTCACAATTATTAGAGTTAATGAATTTCACAACTTGTCATTATGTAATTTGAACATAGAATCTCAGGAGTGTTTGCTTAGTATCACTGCCTCACGGCAGCCCCTTGCAGTGATGGAACTTAACGGAAGGTACATAACACTATATCCCTAATGATGGGGTTACTCTAGTAACTAGAGCACTTCAAGATTGATCCCCTGTTAGTTAGTGCACACTACAAAATAAAAAAAGAAACTCTTATGACAGAACTTCTTTGAAAAAGGAAATCTCTCCACAAATATAACCGAAACTCATTTCAATCTAACTGAATCCCCTTCAGAGATCTCAAGACTACCTGGAGGACACTGAATCACTCATGAAAAATGAAGGTGATGAATAATGTGAAAAATAAACACATTTAAGCATTCGGCATCTTTTATTCAGACTCCTCAGCTGCACCAATATGTGCTGCGGATTATTAAGAGTAGCAAGTCAAACCAATTGTGTTAAGTTAAACAACAAATCCAAACAACATTAAAATACATTCAACATTTCATTCAGGTGTAAAGTAATTAACTAAAAAGACTTGGTGGAAAATCGCCTTCCCCCCCATTCCAATCAAGAGCAGTTAATTTCTAGAACTTCAACAGCGTAAATAATCAGGTGATTGTTTTAGCTTTGTTGACAGAAATAAAAGGTGCCTAGGTTTCTTATGCTTTGCAAATAGTATCATCGGTATTTTACTTACGTACACCTCACAACTTGTCTGCAAGATCATAACTTCCAAAAAATGCAATAAGCCCTTGGTAATACAGTGAAGAATTGTTTCAATTATATGCTAAGCTTTTAGTTAAAGCGTTTGGAATTACAACCTTCCAACTCAAAGCCGAAAGTGCAACTCGCTATGCCCAAGTCGCACTTGCCTTCAAAAGACAGTAATGGCCTCAGCTTCAAGCATTCCTGCCTCAACATTCTATATTTCAACAATTCTGTGGGTGGACAGATTACTCCAAAGTCTTCTCCCAACCTTCATGTTTTAAACTGATGACCAACTACACAAAACAATAGGCTCTCTGTATTCACATTAAAATTCCATAATTTCAAACATAATTAAGTCTTCAATTTTTTTTGCTTAAGGGAGAACAGATCTAACGTTTCAAGACGCTCATAATTATGCTTTGTGTTTAGCCATATTCGACTGGAATGGTGACCAGGGGCTTATGATGTGTCCTCTGCCTGCCAATAACTAGGTGACTGTTCATTGTTTGGAGCTAGTTTGCAAGTGTGATAGCCAGAAGCCATCACACCTCCCACAAAAGGGAGGTGCTTGCTGTTTCTGCAGTTAAAAAAACAAAGCCTCAAGAAAGTCAATTTATTTTTACTCAGCAGTTGCTGTAATCTGTTGCTTTTAATATCAATACGTCAAAGACTTCAACTTGTGAACGAATCACTTGTTTTCTGTAAAGAACTCAACACCGGAAGAGACACACATCAACAAACATGTGTCCTGACAACCCTAAAGTATCACATGTTTTGTAGTGGTGGGCAGGGACACTGAACTGCCATTCCAATTTTTCCACACCAATGTTTTATTGTTCTGATCAACAGTTTATAGTTAAAATCTATTTACAAAAATTTACAATTCTTGTTCAGTGCAGAAACTCAAGTCCATGCCTTCTGTCAACCTGGGTTGAAAAAAGTTAGATACTTTTGGGAATTTTGTGTGATTTTATAAAACCTTTAACTTGTGACAATTTCAGAAACAGTGGGGCATCATTTCCAAGGGGTTATCCCAGTGAGGCATGACAACATACAATTCTAAGGTCATGTGGAGAGAAGAAAAACTTGAACACGAGCAAAGTGTTTTAAACAAGACAATAGAAATTTTAAAAAGTCAAGTCTTCATTTCCAGTTTAATTCAGATTATAGAAGCAGCTGCCTTACTGCAAAACCTGGATTTGCATTTCCATTATAATGATGCTAATTTGGAAGTTGAAATTAATGCAACTTTTAAGCCAAACAGGCAATGTTATATCTAACTTGGGACTAGATCAGATGTTGTTACCAGTACAATGTGTTTATTTTAATAGGTTTATGCATTCAGAGTCAAAAATATCTCCAGAGAAACAGCACGTGCATTTCATGGCATTGCCTTTCAAGGCGATGTGCTCAACCAGGTCAATGCTGAAATATTAACAAGGTGAAAGAGAGGATAGGATAGAGAACAAAACTAAATTGCTGTTTTACAGATTAGTTTTAGCAAAAGAATATAAGAATCAGGACTAGCAGTTGATCGTTTTGCCCCTCAAGCCTGGATTACCATTCTGCAAGATCATAGCTGATCTTCCCAGGCTTCAACTGCTCTTTCATGCCAGCTCCTCACGGCCTCAACATCTTGATATTTCAAAAATCTATGTTTCCCTCTTCATATAGTTTCAGTGATCTAGCCTTTACAACCCTCTGAGGTAAAGAAATCTAGACATTTGCTAACTTCAGAAGAAAATCTTTCACGTTTTAGTTTTAAATACTTGTCCCCTTATCTTCTAAGTACATTCCCTTGTTCAAGATTCCCCCACTAACAAACTTTTTCAGCATCTACCCTCTCACACACCTTCAAAATCTTGTTTCAATAAAGTCACCCATCACTCTAAACTTTAATGAGCAACGTACAGAGCCCAAGAGCACCAGGCACAGAGCCAGAGAGTGGCAGGCAGACATGAAAAGGGCAGGTAAAGAAGAAAATTATGGATAGCAAGTAGGGGTGGATCCCCTGATATAACTGATAACAAGAGCAGAATGGGTGAGCTGTACTGAAAGCAAGCCACATAGCGTGATAACAGGCCTACAAGTACATGAGAAATCGGTGGCTGTGCAAAAAGCAACTCACGCCACATTAGGAGCAGGTGCGGAGTGGTTGAAAAACATGGAATCAGGTTCAAAGTTATTGCTTCATTGTCACAAAATTGAACACTGCATTGTCTGGCTCGGAGATGGAGGATGTCACCAGTGAGTCTCAGTTATCTTGAGTTTGGTCATTAATGACCAAACTCTCATGCTCAGGGAATTTATGTACACTATTTGAAACTGGAAAGGTTGTAATGAACTTCAAGAAATTATGTATCATCAAACTAGAAAGGGATACATTTTTTTTCAAAAATCCCATGTTTAATTATAGTATCCTTTCTACAAATTGCTTTTGGCGCCAAAAGAGTGCTTAGAAAAAATGCTGAGAGATAGTAAGGGCAGACTGTACCTGAATTAAATCTTAGTCATGTTGCATCACAGCATGTTTGTTCTCATCTGAGTATGTTACAGCCAATGGAAAACAATGGACCTTGTTCCTTAAATAGGCCCTGGCTGTTAGAAGAGTATCAACCAATGCCTAAAATCTCTCATCTAGTTCATATGAAAGAGCTGACAACATCGCAGCAACCGAATGAGTAAAGCATTTTCACCTTTAAAAGATACAAAAACCAAACTTTTGAAGAGTACAGTATCCCAATGTTTTCCATATTAAAACACTGGCAAAAATTAGAAGATGTCAACTGGCACAGAAACCATACCACTTTACTTGCTAGATGTTTAGTTAGGAGGACTGCACTTGAATAACATAGTAGAATGATCATAAGATGGAGAATGATGTAGCTAATTCTGAATCTAAAATAGAGGAAACCACAGTTGTATGAGGCATGAGTTGGCTATGATGGACGGGGAACATTGCTTAAAAAGAGCTGGCAGTGGAAAGGCAATGGTAAACATTCAGAGTTAACGTGGCTGAACTGTAGCTATTGTTTATTCTCATCTGGCACAAAAGGAAAATGGAAAAAGGTGGCCAAACCATGGCTTACTGAATAAGTACTTTGCATCAGATTTCATGGTGGAAGACACCAGTAATATCCCAAAACTTCAAGAGTGTCCGATGGGGACACCAGGAGTGAGTATGGTGACCATCACCAAAAAGAAGATACTTGGAAAACTGGAAGGTCTGTCCGTGGATAAATCACCTGGACCAACTACACCCCAGAGTTCTTAAGGAGAGAGCTGAAGAGATAGTGGTATTTCGTGGTGATTTTCCAGAAATTACCGGAGTCAGGGAGGGTTCCAGAGGACTGGAAAATTTCTAAAGGACTAATGTAGGATTCTCTTCAGGTAAACTTGCAGGTTGAGTCGTTAGTTAGGAAGGCAAATACAAATGTTAGTTATTTATTTTGAAAGGACTAGAAAATAAAAGCAGGGATGTACTTCTCAGGTTTTATAAGGCTGTGCTCAGACCACATTTACAGTACAGTGAGCAATACTGGGCCAAATATTCAGGAAAAATGTACTGGCCCTAGAGCAAGTTCAGAGGAGCTTTATGAGAATTATCCTAGGGATAAAAGGCTTTACGTTTGAGGACTCTGTGTATACTCGATGGCATTTAGAAGGATTCGGGGGAGTGGGGGATCTAATTAAAACTTACAGAATAACGAATAGCCTAGACAGAGTGGATGTTCAGAAGATGTTCCGACTAGCAGGAAAGATTAGGACCCAGGGACACAGCCTTAGAATAAAGGGAAGACCCTTTAGAATGGAGATTCTGGCCAGCCAGAGTGGTGAATCTATGGAATTCATTTCTGCAGGAAGCTGTGTGTGGGGTGCGGGCGGGAGGGGGGGGGGGGGGGGGGGGTGCAGGTCATTGAGTATGCTTCAGACTGAGATAGATTGGATTCTTGATTGTCACCAGGAATAAGGGTTATGGGAGAAAGCAAGGGAATGGGGTTGAGAAACTTTGGTCATGAGTGAATAGCGGAACAGACCAAAATAGACCGAATGGCCTAATTTCTGCTCCTGTGCCTTATGGTCTTACAGTCTCACAAGGGAAATTAGATCCAAGGAAGAAGCATAGAAATTGGCCAGAAAAAAAAAAACCTGAAAAATGGGAGCAGTTCAGATTTCAGCAAAGGAATCGATGAAGAAAGGTAAGCAAAGTATGACAGTAATCTTGTAGTGAACATTAAAAACTGACTGTAAAGGTTTCTTTAGGAACATGAAGAGAAAACAATTAGTAAAGGCAAAAGTAATCCTTTATGGCAAGAAACAGGGCAAAACAACGGCTGACCAATTCAGCACAATTTGGTTCTGTCTAGGGGAGGGTACAAATAATATACCAGGAATGTTGGAGCCCAAGTGATTTATTTAAATGGAACAAATCTAAAACTAATGATATTGTGACACCAACATCCAGTTTTTGAATAACAGAGTGAGCAAATATTCTGGTGGCCGCTTTCGGTGAACATTGCGCACATCAACAGATTATCAATAAATGCTTGAAAAAAAAGTACAAAGTACAGACAACATCCCTGACATCCTAAACAGAGGAACACAAAGAAAGCTACCGTGGTCAAAATGTGATGTTGAATGAAAACATGACTGAAGTGAGCACAACACCCCACGAGATCAATCAATCAATCAGCATTTATTCAGGATAGTAGATCATATGAAGAGTTATTTGGGACAATGCATCAAGAAACACACACCAGCAACTATGGCAGAGCAGAGGAACTGTAGGTTAGAAAGATAAATTGACCAAAAAGAAAAAACAAAACCAAAAAGAGTGACATTTCAAACATTTATCATGATAAATGAAAGGGCCACAGTAACTAATTATCATAGGGCAATGGGTGGAGGAAGGGGAGTAAGGCAGAAGACCTGAAATACATCGCAGGACAAAGCTTGGAATCCATTTTTGCAAAGTTCTCATAGTATATCATTTTCTGTTTGTGAATGGCTTTACCATGAGGAGAAATTTGATGAGAACAGTCAGGTACAAAGGTCAAAAAAGTCTGTTTTTCTTATAGGATAAAAAGAACAAACATTCTAGAAACAGGAGTTTTACCTTACTAATAATATTGATGTGTATTTAGAGTATAATATCAACATTGATAAACAAAACTCACTCCCTGACTATGCTGGGATGTCTTATGACAAGCAGAGTGAAAATCGAATAAATCACTGATAAAAATATCAAGACTTACTTTCAAGCTAAAACCTCCATTCTGCAACATTTTCAATGTTTGTGTCATAAAACTAAAGACCATGTTGACATCAATGTAGTTATTTGTATCTGCAAGTCAGAAATTTTAACAAACCCAATCCACTGACAAAAAGGGAAATTACATTCTAAGATGGATAAAGCCACTTACATTCATTACCAGTGCACATAATTGGAATTGTTCTAGCGTAATGATTTCGTAGTAACAGGGCTCCTGTGCTAATTTCAAAACAGCACAACCAGCTGCCAGGCGCAAACGTGACATATCAGGTTTACTGCAAAAAAAATACAGAAAAAGAGAAGTTATTTGAACTGTAACCTCAAATTTAGCCCCAGTGTGGACGATGACCATGTGTTCAAAGCAAGATTTTAAACTGACCTGACTAATTATCCATCATCTTGTTTCTATCAAAAAATCTTATTCAAATTGATATTTCTGAGCAAAAATATTAGCCGCTCATATAACTCATTCCAGTTTCACTTTAGATAAAGATAAACCTTTTGAAAAATACATGCTTTGCTACTAAACACAAAAAATGCCTATAAATTTCCTGACACCAGAATAAAATATTACAGGTTACTAAACAAATAACTAATGCCCACATACCCCTTTTTTAAAAAAAATACCACTGACAACTAAATTACAGCCATAGCGAAATTAGATTTAGACAGACTGCTTGCATGTGCCAACAATAAGCTGTACAGATTGCAATAAAATCTTGATGAGTTAATTTACAAATGATTTGACACTATTCCATCCTAATGGCAGACAATAATATCAATCATGAGTTTTTCAGAGGCTGTTAGAAGGCATAGCCCAAGAACTAGATCAGAATTGAGCACAGACTAATGACATTCCATCCACCAAGTCTTGAAATGAACGGTGGGTGTTGCTACTTCAGTATCTAGTCCATACAACACAACAATGCAACATTCAATTTCAAATAATTTGATCAGTTCATCAAATAAGCAGAGGTTTTTCTAATGGAGTTTCTTTTGTGGTCACACGTAAAGCAAGAACCAAAACTACATCTATTGTCATGCCCATTTTACTGGTATCAAGTTATGTCCAAGCATCATCTTCCATCTTATCAGCAGATGTCTAAATTTAAAGTGGTTAAATGGTGTAAACAAGCATATCAAGAAAAGTTATAGACTCCCAGCACACACAATTTATCATATTTCAGGAAGTAAAGCTTCAACTCATTTGGCCATTATTCATATACAATGGGCACAAAAGTTAAGGAACCTGTAATCAGGGAACTTTTTCATTTGTTAAGGTGACTTCACAGAAACACTCACAGAATGGTTACAGCACACGATGTGGCCCTTCAGCCAGTCATCTCTCAGAAGGAGCAATTTACCTCATCCTGCTCCCCCACCTCCTCCTTATAGCCTCTGTTGGGAGCACATAGCTTTGAAAAATAACTGAAGGAATCGGGAAGAGATGACAGGTTTGAACAATTCCTGGTTTCAGGACCATTTGCCAATGTGACTTGGAACTGAAAAGTCACAAGGATAAATATACTGTAGTTACATACTGTTTACAAAACGTCAAAAGATTTTGTGGAAAGAAGGCAAACCAAGCTTTTGAGAGATAACAAGAGTTTAATGGATTTAATTGCTCAATGATCTGGTTTGGAAGATATTTTATGCTGAATATTGCCAAGCAACAGTTTTTGCTTTGGAGTTGATATTTTCCATTATTCCTATGTATCAATTGAAGAGAAACCCTAGAAAGGTCAGACTCAGTCTCCTGAAAAGTCAAAAACTGTAAAGTAGAAGCAGCTGCAAGGATCCCTCTCTCTTGTCTGAAATATCACAGGAACCTGATAAAGTAATTTATCAGGATGATATTTAACAGACTCTCATCTCAATTTCAGTCTAATTTAAAGATCTCATTGAAATGCTGACAGCCAGAGAATCAATGTTGTCATTAACGGCTAAGTGAATGACTGCAAGAGTACTTCTTATTCTTATCTTTAGAGTTGGGAGTCCCGGCCCACCGGGGGTGTTTTTTGAATTGTTAAAAAGTTCAAACTTCACAACTCACGTTACTGAAGGTAGTCACCCCCAACTACTCAATATTTTTCCTTAGTCTAAACTTGCACATTCTTTTCAAAGTATGACACCATAACAGATGCTTTATTCCAGTTAAGAATTAACAACTGTGTTTTATACAGGTTTAACATGTCCTTCTTGTTTATGTATCCATGTCCCACAGATATAGTTAAACATACTGTTTACTTTATTAATCACCCAGTGAATGTGTCTAGTTGTTTGAGAAATACACCCCCAACCCCCCCCCACCCCAAGGTCTTTCTGCTCCGGCAACAATCTTTAGAATTGCACCCTTTATTTTGTATTGTCTCTCTACATTCTTTGTGCCAAAATTATTCACTTTCCAATTCTTAAATTGGATCTGCCATTTGTCCACCCTTTCTACCAACTTGGTGATGTCTTTTGACGTCCTACACAGCCTTGCAAAGTTCAGAATACTTCCAAATTCTGTGCCATCTGGTAGTTTGAAAATTATGTCCTGTACACCAAGGTGATTTAAACTTATGCCATAAAAATCAATGCAAAGAAATAGGAAATAGAGCAGAATGGAACAAAGATACATTCAAAAACTCAAAATAATTAAAACACAAGTCAATATTCTTTGAGGCATGTCATACCAATTTGAGATATAATCATAATGGCCATGTTATCCAGCTTATTTTACTTCTAATTGTGCCATCAATTCACCATCTTGAAATGAATGCTGTCTCTTTAACATCAAGAGGTCCTCCAAGCAAACTCATTTGGTGCTTTCTTGCATTTAGACTTGGAATGAGATTAACTGTGTGAAGCTTTGAAGGGCAACCATAAAAAGAGGAAGTCTGTCCTGAAGAATTATACTAGACGTAGAACAGCAACTCCTCCTTTCTCCAAAAATGCTTCAAACCAGGCAGCACTTGGACAGTAAACAGTAAGGTCCTGAGGAGTGTTGTGGATTAGAGGGGCTGAGAAGTACAAGTATATAGTTCGTTGAAAGCAGCATCACAGGTGGACAGAGTTGTGAAGAAGGTATTTAGCATGTTGGCCTTTAATCGATCGAGGCACTGGAGCGAGTAGAGGAGTCGAGATGTCACGTTAACAGTTATGTAACTGGTTGGTGAGTCGTCACTTAGGAGTACTGGGTACAGTTTTGGTCACCCTGTTACAGCAAAGACATAGTTAAACTGGAAAGTATGTAAAGAAGATTAATGAGGACATCGCCAGGACCAGTAGGCCTGAGTTATAGGGACAGGTTGGCCAGGATAGGACTTCATTCCTTAGAACGAAGGAGAACAAGGTGTATAAAATCACGAGGGCATAGATAGGATGAATGCACATCTTTTTCACAGGGATGGGGAATTGAAAATTAAAGGGCATAGGTTTAAGGTGAGAGGGGATAGATTTAGGAAGGACCTGAGGGGTAACTTCTTCGTCCAGACAGTGCTGTGTTTCTGGAATGGGCTGCCAGAGAAAGTGGCTAAGGCAGGTGCAATAGCAACATTTTAAAAACATTTGGATAGATAGGTGGACGAGAAGGGGAAATGCTAACTAAAGTGGGCACCAGTCAGCATGGACCAGTTTGGGCTGAAGGAACTGTTTCCAAGCTGTATTGCTCTGTGACTCTATAACCTGCTAAATTTCTCCAGCATTTTGTGTTTGTTGCAAAGAGACAATGTAGTCTTCGACATACTGAGTTATGTTTTTTCTCCCCTCATACCCAAATACAATCAATCAATTTGCATCCAGATTACATGCACTTCTGGAAATTCCAGACCTGGCAAGACAAAAGTTCAGAAACTGAAAGCCGGAAACAGAGGTTAAAAATGTCCTCAGAGCTTCATTGTGCCTAGACAAAGCTATGTTATCAAAAGCAAAAAATTGAATCATCTCTAATTATATTCCCACTTGCAGGAATTCTTGATTTTGTTTAGAATGTATGCAAGTACAGAGCTGAAAAGGACAATGCAGTTTACCTAGCTGTTTAAACCCCATTAACCACTTTTAAAAGCAGAAATCAAGGAAACACTCAGCAGGTCCAAATGCATGTCTGGAGAGTAGAACCCAGTTAATATTTCAGGTCAATGAACTTAATGCCCATAGACCTGAAACGTTAACTGTTTCTCTTTCCATTGATGAGCCTTGACCTGCTGAGTGTTGAGAAAAACATTTCAAGTTCACATTGCAAGGGACTGCAGCACTTTGACATGAGGAAAAACAATCACCTACTCTTCCAAATATCTATCAACTGAACTATTCAGTCTCTTCTAACTTATTTGGCTCCACTGAATAGTCTGTTACAAATGTGCATTAAACTATTTTATGGCAGATGTGAAAAAACAAATCTGTTCTCATTCCCACAAATCTGGCAGACAGCTTAAAATCAGTTAATCATTCATTTCTTCATCTATTCAGCACAAAAATGTCATGAACGGAAACCAAGTTTCACACAAAATTGTGGTTAAGTATCAAACCAGCTACTCTTCCTGCAAGCTAATATACAAAACAATACACAAGTGAAAAGCACTCAACTGATTATTACAAACCTAATTTTTCCCTGTTCTGTCAAATCACCATCACTATGCAGTATTGCGGTTAACAGTCTCAAGGTAGAGGTTCCTGATTTATTTACATTGGTCCTCATTCCCATCAACCAACGTACCATCATCTTCATGGCCTGAATCTGTAAAATAAAGAAATCAACTTTGAAACATTTAAAAATAGGTGAACTCAGTGTATTTTTGCACTTCACCAGGCGGCGTTACTGCCTCACAGTGCTTGGGATCCGGATTTGATTCCACCCTCAGGTGAATGTGCAGATTCCACACAGACCTTCTCCCTGTTTCTGCATGGGTTTCCTCCAGGTGCTCCAAGTTTTCTGCTACAGTCCAAAAGATGCACAGATTAGGTGGATTGGCCATTCTAAATCGCTGGTAGTGTCCAAGGGTGTCCAATCTAGTTGGATTAGCCCTGGGAAAATGCATGGTTACAGGGATAGAGTGGGGTTGGGTCTGGGTGGGATCTATTCAGGTGGTCAGTGTGGACTTGATAGGCCAAAACAGCCTGCTTCCGCTCTGTAGGGATTCTATGACTTTTTTTTCCTGCACATCTTTGACTGTTAAATAGCTTCCGCAAATAAATTAATTTGTTGAATGATTCGTTCCTTTGTTATTTAGATCCAATGGACATTCAGAACTATATATGTGGTTGATCCTGTAGATTGTTGGAATCATTGTACGGAGTTATTTGCTACACATTTCAACCTATCTGTATGTAAAGTGATTAACTGGTAACCATTAATCGATCCCATTTGCACTTCTCAAAAAAAAAATCAGTCTGAGGCTCAAACATTCAGGTAGGTGATTACGCCTTAATGTTTGAAGAGACATTCAATTCCTACGTTTCTTCCATTCAAACCTAAAGACCTCACTCTTGATTTTTCGGTACAGCAGGTTCGGTTTAAAAAGGTAAATTCAATGGTCTGGCAATTGAACCCAAAAAGATCTAAACAGGTCCAAAGGAAAAACTATTTTATTTTCTTTGAAGTGTTAAGCTTGAATTGCTTTATCTTTAAATCCAGATCAGAATGATAAGATTACATTTTTGGACTGGCCCACAATAGGAACAAAATTGTACTAATTTTTGTTTGAAACAGGTACTAGTAAGGCAATATTGCTGAGCAACTGCAGTTATTTCTACAGAAGCAGAGGTGTGGCCATATTGAAAGAGAATGAGAATGAAATTATTAGGGCAGGTTTGAGGACATTAAGAATTGAAGAATTCAGAGTTTGCAATAATTATGCTTAGTAATTAAAAGTTAATTGTAGCTTGTACAGTTGTGATTCTGCCCTCACCAGGGGAGCTGATCGTCTAGTGGTATTGTTGCTAATAATGAGTGCAGAAACTCGGGTAATGTTTTGCAGGCCTGGGGTTTGAATTCTACCACAGCAGATGCTGTAAATTTGAATTCAATAAATACCTGGAATTATGAATGTAAGGATGACCATTGACATTTTTTTGGAAAAAATGTCTGCCATCCTAACCTGCTCTGACTTACATGCGACTCCAGACATGTCCATTGACCCCTGAAACTGCCACTCAGCAGTACCAATCACAAATGAAGTCTCAACAAAGAAATAAAACCCAACAGCCAAAAATAGCCATACTGGCCCGCAAAATCCTCCTTGCGAACATCTAGAGCCCAGTGCCAAAATTGAAAGAGCTGTCTCAGACAAATTAAGCAACAGCTTTTTAAGGCATTCTCATAGAATCATACCTTAGAGACAATAGCCCAGACACCAATATCACCATCCCTAGATATGCCCTGCTCCCACCGAATGCACAGACTCAGCAGAGGTGGCAGCACCAGTCTCCAGTCAAGACAGCGTTGCCCTGTGAGTCCTCAAATTGATGCTGAACCCCATGAAGTCTCATGGCATCAGGTCAAACACGGGCAAGGAAACATTCTGCTGACTACCACATCCGGTCCTCGCTCAACTGATTGTTCTGTGCTCTACCACATTGAGCAATACTGAGGGAAGCACCGAGGACGGCAAGGCCACAAAATGTACTGTGTGGAGGACCTTAATGTCCACTAGCAAGGCGGCCTTGGCAGCAGCACCACTGATCAAGCTAGCTGGGTTCTAAAGGATACAGCTGCAAAACTGACAGGTGAAGAAATCAACAAGAGGGAAGAACATACTGTACCTCATCCTTACCAATCTGCTTGCCACAGATGGATCTGTCCATGTCGGTAACAGCGACCACTGCACAGTCCTTGGGGAGATGAAATCCCACCTTCATGCTGAAAATACTTCACATCCTGTTTGGCACTATTACCATGCTACATGCAGCAGATTTTGAACAGATCTAACACATGAAGACTGGGCATCCATGATATGTTATGGGCCATTATAGCAGCAAATTTATACCTTAACACCTCATGGCCTGGCATATCCCCCACTCAACCATTGCCAACAAGCCAGGGACTGAACCCTGGTTCAATGGACAGCGCAGGAGATCATATCAGGGGCAACACCAGGCATACCTGAAGATGAAGTGTCAACCTGGTGAGGCCACCAACGAGAACTACTTGCATACCAAACTGCTTAAACAGCAAGTGATAGATACAGCTAAGCTATCTCACAACCAACAGATCAGATACGAGCTCTGCAGTCCTGCCACGTCCAGTTGAGAACAGTTGCTGACAACCAAATAACTCATTAGAGATAGTCTTGCCACATGGAGTCACAAAGAGTGGAGGACAATTAAAAAGCTCACTGGAGGCGGCAACTCCACAAAATACCCCGATCCTCAATGATGGGAGAGCCAAGTGCATCAGTGCAAAAGATAGGGCTGAAGTATTTGCGACAATCTTTAGCAAGATGCCAATGATCCACCTAAGCCTCCTCTAGAGGTCTCTTCAATTGGACAGAAGATATGAAAGTTTGTAAACATGCACCAATAGATTCAAGAACAGCTTCTTCCCCACTGTTAGATTTATGCACACAATTCTAATGAATGAGAGGTGACCTTTCTCTGCACCTTCGTGGTAACTGTAACATTATATTCTACATTCTGTCCTTTTACCCCGATGCACTTATGTAAGGTATGGTTAGCCAGCAATATAATACTTTTCCGTGCATCGCAGTACATGTAACACTAAAAAGTCAAATCAAGATAACAGATGTCTGTCTTCAGCCAATTTGATTTGCTTCACGTACTATCAAGAAACAGTTAGGAGCACTGGATACTGCAAAAGCTATGAACCCTGACAACATTACTAGTGCTGAAGACTTGTGCCTCAGAACTTGTTGCACTCAGCTTAGTTGATCCAATACAGATACAACACCAGCATCTATCCAACAAATTCACAAACTGCCCAGTTCCTTCCTGTAGGCAAAAAACAGGAAAACTCCAACCTGGCCAATTACAGCTCCCAGTCTACTCTTGATTATCAGTAAAATGACAGAAGGCTTCATTGACAGTGTTATCAAGCAGCGCTTGCTCAGAACATAGAGCATAACAGCACAGTACAGGCCCTTCGGCCTTCGATGTTGTGCCGACCTGTCATACCGATCTCAAGCCCATCTAAACCTACACTATTCCATGTACGTCCATATGCTTATCCAATGGCGACTTAAATGTATCTAAAGTTGGCGAATCTACTACCGTTGCAGGCAAAGCGTTCCATTCCCTTACTACTCTCTCAGTAAAGAAACTACCTCTGACATCTGTCCTATATCTTTCACCCCTCAATTTAAAGCTATGCCCCCTTGTGCTCGCTGTCACCATCCCAGGAAAAAGGATCTCCCTATCCACCCTATCTAACCCTCTGATTATTTTTTATGTTTCTATTAAGTCACCTCTCAACCTCCTTCTCTCTCATGAAAAACAGCCTCAAGTCCCTCAGCCTTTCCTCCTAAGACGTTCCCTCCATACCAGGCAACATCCTAGTAAATCTCCTCTGCACCCTTTCCAAAGCGTCCACATCCTTCTTATATAATGCGGTGACCAGAACTGTACACAATACTCCAAGTGCGGCCGCACCAGAGTTTTGTACAGCTTCACCATAACCTCTTGGCTCCGGAACTCAATCCCTCTATTAATAAAAGCTAAAACACTGTATACCTTCTTACCAGCCCTGTCAACCTGGGTGGCAGCTTTCAAGGATCTGTGTACATGGCCACTGAGATCTCTCTGCTCATCTACACTACGAAGAATCCTACCATTAGCCCTGTACTTTTCCTTCTGGTCATTCCTACCAAAGTGCATCACCTCACACTTGTCTGCATTAAACTCCATTTGCCACCTCTCAGCCCAGCTCTGCAGCTTATCTATGTCTCTCTGCAACCTACAGCATCCTTCCTCACTATCCACAACTCCACCGACCTTAGTGTCGTCTGCAAATTTACTAACCCATCCTTCTACACCCTCGTCCAGGTCATTTATAAATATGACAAACAGCAGTGGACCCAACACCGACCCTTGCGGTACACCACTAGTAATTGGTCTCCAGGATGAACATTTCCCATCAACTACCACCGTCTGTTGACTTTCCGCAAGCCAATTTCTGATCCAAACTGCAATATCTCCCACAATCCCAATCCTCCGCATTTTGTACAATAGCCTATTGTGGGGAACCTTATCGAACGCCTTGCTGAAATCCATATGCACCACAACCGGTTTACTCTCATCTACCTGTTTGGTCACCTTCTCAAAGAACTTTAGCAACTTATTCATGGCTGCTCAGTTTAGATTCTGCCAGGCCACTCTGCTCCTGACCTCATTATAGCCTTGGTTCAAACATGGACAAAAAAGGTCTCAATTCCAGACACAAAAAAAAACGGCAGCCTTTGATATGCTGTGAAGCTGGGTAGAGTATTTGTGGATTGGAAGGCAGGACATTAGAATTTAGCATCTGTAAAATATTGGTGTTTGTAAAATGCTCGTGGGAAGAAGCATTGTGTGGACCTTTTAAAATATTGTGCTTTTCCCAGTATGGAGGAGATGTCAGCCTAAAAGTTTGCAAGAACAAAGAGCATCCAAATTGAAACACTTGTATCCAAAGGCAATACCGTTAGCAGGTGAAGCAGCATTTTACCAAGACAACAGGTTTCTGAATTCAGCCAATTTGAACGTAGCACTTAGATACTAAAAACCTATCAAATTTGAATCTGATGGTTTTGACAATCTTAGGACCAATCGATTGTAAAAAATTGATTTGTCACGAGGAGTATAAAAGGAGAGAGTTTGAAAATCAGCAGAGCTAAGAGCTCTCTGCTTTGAGAGAAAGCTCCACCTAATCACAATGGCACCACAGTACTCTTAAGCTAAGATTCCTAACAGAAGAACTCAGGAGAAAGCATTCCTGACAGGAGAATTTGTAGAGAAGACAAAACATTTTGGAAGAGGTAACCTGGCTGTAATTTTGACAGACCAAATTCTATTGTTTTGTTATTTAAGTCGGACTTGTATTTATTAGAACAGCATATCATTAGAATCTTGCATTATTTGGGAATAGTTAATCGTGAGAAGGGATTTTTTTTAATAGTTTAGTGAATTTGTTCACTTTTAGAGTTTGATAAATAAATTGTTACTTGTTGATTGTAAAAGCAAGTGTCAGCAATTTATTTGATTTAAGCACTACAAGTTGCAAAAAGACAGGTTATACCTTTTTCACACTCCTTTTAATACATGACAAGATGAGGTACTCATTTAGGGCGTTTTAGTTTTGGTTCTTGGCAGCGGTGGGGGTGGGGGTTGATTTATACCAGATGTCAAGGCAGCTTTTGACCAAGCAGGGCATCAAGAAACCTTTGCAAAAAACTGAATTGATGGCCATCAGGGAACAAGTTCTTCTGGTTGAAGTCATTCCTGGCACATAGGTCTGTCAGGTCAGCTCCAGGGCATTTCTGCAGAGTTTCTCAGGTTTGTGTTCAAGACCCAATCATCTCCAGCTGCTTCATCTATTACTTTCTCTCCATTAAAGATCAAAAAATGGGGTTCACCAACCATTGTATAATAGCAAATGATGTTGAACATTAATGTCCAAATGTAACAAGACCTGGACAATATCCAGCTCAAAAGAAGCCAGTTGTACTTGCTCAATGTTAGGCAACAGCATTATCATCACTTCCTCTTGACATTCTAATGGTGTTAACATCATTGAATCTCCCATTAACATTATGCAGGTGATTACTGTTGACTAGAAACTGAACTGGACTCACTATATAAATACATTGGGTACAACAGTAGGTAAGAAGCTAGGAATACTGCTGCAATAACTCACCTCCTGACTCCTCAACACCTTTCCACCATCTACAACATGTGCGTGAGAACAGTCCCCACTTGTCTGGATGGGTGCAGCTCCAGCAACAATCAGGAAATTGGACCATTCAAAACAAAACAGTCCGCTTGACGAAAAAACAAAAAAACTGCAGATGCTGTCAATCAGGAACAAAAATATAAGTTGCTGTAAAAGCTTAGCAAATCAGGCAGCATCTGTAGAGAGAAAAACAAAAATCAGAATTAACGTTTCTGGTCCGGTGGCCCTTCCGCAGAACTTCCTGACAAAACTAGTTCTGAGGAAGGGTCACTGGACCAGAAACGTTCACCGATTTCTTTTCTGCAGATGCTGCCAAACCTGCTGAGCTTTTCCAGCAGCCCACTTGGCTGTTTGTAGATACAGTGCTAATCACACCACCACCGATAATCAATGGACACTACTGCTACTATCAACAAGATGCAATGCAGAAATTTACCACAGATCTTTACACAGCACCTTGCAAACCCAAAACTACTTGCATGTTGAAGGATAAGAACAGCTGACACATAGAACACCACCACCTTCAACTTTTCCTCCAGGACATAGACCATCCTCACTTGGAGGCAGATCTTTGTTGCTGGGTCAAAATTCCAAAATGCCCTCTCTAATGGCATTGTGGGCTACTCAGACTGCAGCAATTCAAGAAAGCTGCTCATCATTGCCTTTTCAAGGGCAACTCGGGATAAGTAATAAGTGCTGTCGCAGCCAGCAATGCCCACATTCCAGTGACGAAGAAACACCAATGCCCTGTGTAAAGGGGGAGCAAATAATTTATTTTATATTTCACTCCCTTTACAATAGACAGCAACATTCTATTTGTCTTCTTTATCATTTCCTGTTGCTGTGCACAAGCTTTACATAATTTGTCTATCAGGGCACCCAGTTGCCTCTGCCCCATACAGACCAGAAATCTCCACCGAATTAAATAATATACTGCTTCGCTATTCTTCCTGACAAAGCGCAGAAGCTCATATTTTCTCACATTATCCTCTGCCTGCCAAATATTTTCCTCCATTCACTTAATCGATTCATACCAATCTTCAGACGCCTATTGTGCTTTTCACAAATTAGATTTGCTGACTGGGGGTTGGCAAACTATTTGATTATTTGGAAGAAGGAACAATCAAGATCGTAGCCTCAGCACAGATTTCTGTGATACTTCACTCATCAAACCATCTCGGCAAACCGAAAATGACCCATTAGAAGCACTATTTCCTAACTAATCCTCTATCCAGACTATTATATTACCTGTAATGCCACAGACACTTATTTTGCACTAAAATCTTTGAAGTAGCACTATGTTAATCTGTGTTCTGGAAGTCCAAGTACAGCACATTTATTTATCCTTATTTTTATTCACTCAAGGAGGGTGCAGCTGCTCTTGGGATTGCAGTCTTAAAAGATTTATTGTCAAGTTGTTCTTACAATTGTTACACTCATTTTACTAACATAATTCATTTTCTATCATTAACATTCAAAAAAACCAAATAAACTTTTTTTTAAATAAATGAACTTTTTCGATATGGGCTTTTAAGGATATATGGTGAACAGCTGACATTACTATAGCCGAAATTCGTAAGTTTTAAAAAAGTCCATACGTGTTTTACGGGATCTTTTCACAGATCTTAACAGTGAATTATTCTTTAAAAAAAAAACTGGAAAGATTGGTTATGAAAAATCAAAGTTTTTTTTCTGATAAGAAGCAGTTTCCTCATTTCGGGAGTCGTACACATGGTCAGCTCTGGAGAAAACTTTTCTTCCTTCAAGGGATTTACTGAAGAAGAGTCGTTTTTATTCAGTTTATTAGATAAGTGGTTGATTGGATTGAAGTTTTTGCATATTTGATAGATATTTTTAATTTCTCCCATTTTAAGATTATTTTCTGCAGGTAACGAAAGGTAGTTCATTTCAAATAAGAGATGTTGTTATTGAAACTTCGTTTTAGGTCCTGTTTACCACTAAGAAATATATTATTGCTGTAATGAGAGAAGATATTTCTGAAAAATCATCCAGTGATAATACATGGGTAGAAATTACAAATAAGATTACATTGGTGGACATGTACTTTAGGATCCCCAACAGTAAGAGGAAAGTTGAGAAACAAATATGTTGGGAGATCTGATATATTTAAGCATAATAGAAGGTTGCAGAGATGGAGATTTTAATTTTCCAAACTTTGACTGGGGTTACACCATACTGTTAACAGTTTGGATAACGAAGAACTTGTCAAATGTGTTCAAGAAAAATTTCTTTACCGATACTAGAGGAGCAGCAAAACTAGACATTCGTTTGGGCAACACAGCAGGGCAGGTGACTGAAGGAAAAGTGGGGGAACACTGAGTCTGGCGATCATAATTCAATTAGCTTCCAACAGCTACAGAAAAGGATAAGCCTTCTGTACAAGTGTTAGTTTTTAACTTGAGAAAGGCAAATTCTAATACTTGAGACAAGGACTTTCAAAAGTTCAATGAGGCGGTTTGCAGGCAAAAGGATATCTGCCGGGTGGGAGTTAGTCAGGAGTGTGATGACAAGCGTTCAGAAGCATTTTGTTCCTGTTCGAGTGAAAGGAAGGGCTGGTAAGATTAAGGAAGAATGGATGATCAAAAGATATTGAGGCTCCAGTCAAGAATGAAAGAGAATCTTATTTTTAGATATAGACACCTTGGTTCAACTGAATTTTTAGAGAATCCCTTTACATGCTATATATTGATTTGAGAGAGAAATCAGGAAGGCAAAGAGGGGATATGAGACAGCATTGGCACGCAAGGTTAAGGATAAACCACAGAGATTCTACAAATACATTTAAGAGCAAGAACATAACTAGAGAAGGGTTTGGGCCTCTTGAAGATCAAGGAGGTTGTGTTTGGAACTCCAGGAGATGGGAGAGATACTAAATGAATATCTTTGTGTCAGTTTTTACTGGGGAGAAAGAAAAGGTGTCTAGAGAATGCAGGGAAATAAACTTTGATGTTTTAAGAACAGTTCACGTTGCAGAAGTGGAAGTTCGGAAGGTCTCAGAGAATGCAAAAGGTGAATAAATCTCTGGCACCTGATCTAACGTATCCCACAACGTTGTGAGGAATAAAGGTGGAAATTACAAGACCCCTTGCAGAAATATTTGCATCAATAACCATGGGTGAGGTTCCTGATGGCTGGAGGGTGGCCAATGTTGCACCTTTGTTAAAGATAGGCTGTAACGAGAAACCAGGGAGCTACAAACTTGGTAATCTGGCTTTGGTCATGGGTAAACTTTTGGAAGTGATAAAGTACAGGATTTATGAACATTTAACAAGGCAAAAATTGTTCAGGGATGGTCAGTGTGGTTTTATGCAAAGAAAATTGTGTCTCAAAACTTTACTGAGCTTTTTGAGGACGTTACCAAAAAGAAATTGATAATGGCAGAGTAGTAGGTGTTGCTTACTTGGATTTTAATAAAGCCTTTGATAAGGTTCCGCGTGGTAGAATAACTAGTACAGTTAGGTAACAGGATTCAGGGTGAGCGTGACATTTGGATATACAACTGGCTTAACAGAAGGAGAAAAGAATAATGCTGGAGGGCTGTTTTTCGGACTGGGGCCTGTGATCAGCACTGTTCCACAGGGATTGGTTCTGGGTCCTCTTTTGTTTGTCATTGATAAAAATGATTTGGATGAAAATATAGAAGGCACGGTTAGTAAGTTTGTGGTAGACACCAAGATTGGTGGCACAGTCGACAGTGATGAAGGTCTTCTAAAATTACAGTGGGATTTTGACCAAATGAGTTAATGGGCTGAAAAATGGCAGATGGACTTCAATCTGGATAAATACAAGGTGTTGCATTTTAGTGCAACAAACGAGGGGTGGGGCTTATACAATTAATGGTGGGGCCTTGAGAAGTGTTGTAGAACAGAGGAGCCTAGGGGTGCAGATACATAATTCTTTGAAGATTGCACCACACATCGACAGGGTGGCTAAAAGGCATTTGACGTGCTTACCCTCATTGCTCAGTCCTTTGAATACAGGATTTGGAAAGTCATGTTGAGGTTGTACATGACATTGGTGAGGCCTCTTCTGGAATACTGTGTCCTGTTCTGGTCAGCCAGTTATAGAAGGATATTAAATCAGCTGGACAGGGTTCAGAAGAGATTTACTGAGACGTTGTTGGGTAAGGAAGGGTTGAATTACAAAGAAGGGCTGGGTAGGCTGCGACTTATTTTAACTAGCGCATTGGAGGTTGAGAGGTGACCTGAAACTAATTTATAAAATAGAGAGGTATAGATAGTGTCAATAGTAGTTGCTTTTTTCCCCTCTTTTGGGAAATTTCAAGACAAGGGGACACATTCTCAAGGGGAGAGGAGAGGGATTTAAAAAGAAAACATGAGGATTTTTTTTAAAAACAACAGGATGGCTCATGTTGTGGAATGAGCTTCTTGAGGAAGTGGAGGATGCTGGAGCAGTTACTAGGTTTAAAAAAAAATTCAGGTAAGTACATGAATAGGAAAAGCCAGGAACAAGCAGGGGGAATTAGTTTAGCATGGAATTATGTTCGGCACGGATTAGTTGGACCAAAAGGGTTTGTTTCTGTGCTGTATGACTCAGACTCAAATAAATTTGTCAAATGGTATTTCCCTCCACAAAATCATGTTGACTCTGCCTGATTATGCTGCCAGACATTTTCTAAGAGCCCACGACAACCACCTTAATAATAGATTTCTGCATTTTCCTCTCATGATAGATATTAAAAATAAACCAGCTTTTGTTTCCAACTTTCTGCCTTTACACCCCCAGCCTTGATCGGAGAAGTCACATATTCTGATGACAGTGTTCCAGAATTTAGAGAGTTTTGCAAAATTAACATTAAGTCATCTATGATTTCAACAGTCACTCTCAAGACCCCTGAATTCCAGGCTGATGTCAATCAGGAACTGGCAGCTGATCAGCTTTTAGTTATCACCTTTTTCCTGGAGATTACCACTGTTAAGTTCCTCCTATCCATTTACCTCCATAGTCATAACTATTCCTACGAAGTTACTTCACAGTGAAGACGAATGCCAAAATCTTCAATTTCTCAAATTTACCATTATTCACGCTACAACATTCACTTGAAGACAAACATGCAGTTTACAGACTCACTTCCTTTTTGAATACCTGGAGAAAAACTCTCCCCATCTGGAAATATTTCTAGCTAGCTTTTCCTCACACCTGAATTTCTCCCTCCTTACTTAACACTTTTCTTCCATTCTCAATATTCTATCCAATATTCTGACCAGTCACTCATCTTTGCAGAATTATGAGCTTTCAAAATTTATTTTTCATTTGATATCATCTTCAACTTCTTCGGCTTGAGTCATTGGGCAGCCATCCCTTAGAAGTCTTTTCCACTGGAACTTAAGTAATTTAAAATATCGCCTTAAGCATTTGTTAATACATCTCTATTCACCTAGATCACAACCAAACTATTCAGTACACTGTAAATATCTCTGTTTGTATGGCCTCATAACAGACTTATTTAAGTTTAAAACACTAGTTTCTGATCCACTGTGTTCTCCATCAGACAAAATGTGATATGCTGTCATGTTATGATCGCTGCTACTAAAGGGAACCTTCAGTGAGAGGCCAATAGTTAAGACTGTCTCATTGTACACTGCTAGATCAGATACAGCCTGATCACTGCTTGGCTGTAGAACATGCTATACTAAGAAATTATTTCACAAATACTGAGCATAAATCGATCTCTCATACTGTCCCCATCCATGTGGTTCATTCAGTTTTTATGCAAATTTCAAAAACATACACATTAAAATGTTGTATCTTTATTACAAATACACTTTATTAAAAACCATGTTATCATACATACCCAGTGCTACTGAGTGGTACATGTTAGGGAACCCATGTGTGATTCATTTCTATGCAAAACAACTTGCATCATGCTCTCCAAAATCAAAGTCATCTCTCGAATGGACCAATGTCATGCTTAATCACAGTTACTCCTCCAACTTGTCCTAGTTTCCCACCTTCCTTGGGATCACACATGTTCATACGTCAGACTTTGTAATCTTGCATCCAACTTTCTACAATGGCTACTAGGTCACACATATCGCTATTTGCACTGTCAATTTATCTGCTTTGTACACCACACAAATTCAGATCTTATTACCAATGTCATATCTAGCATTAAGGGCTGGTACACATAGGTTTGAGTGTTCTGTCTCTTCCTACCATGCACCGATTATTATTTCCCTTATAGCTATCTTTATCATCTCTTGTTTATTCAGTTTACAATATCTTTCCAAAAATCGATCTCTTGCTCCCAGTATTTAGTTTGAAGCTCTCTCTGTTGCCCCAGTTACACAATCATTAGTCCAGCTCAAAAAAGTCTATTGGTACAGATCCCATTTTCCTCAATACTGGTGCCAGTATCTCATGAACTGACTCCCATTTCTCCCAAACATATCTTTGAGCCAAACTTTTAACTTCTGACTTGATTTAATCTATCTCAATTTACTCATGGCTTCATTAGCAATCCTGAGTGTATTACCTCTGAAATTCTGTTATGTTAAGTTAGCCCCAGATGCTTGTGTTCCTTCAGTCAAATCTATTGGTAGTCCTTTGTTTTGGTACCAACACGGACCACAACCACTGGATCCTTTTCTTCCCACTGCAGGGCTCCTCTCTAGCCCAGAATCATTACCCAAAACTTTGACAGCAGGCAGATAACGCAACCACTTCAACTCTTGTTCTTAGTTGCAGAGAATTCTGTTGATAGAATATAGTGGTAGCAGGTGACAGTATAGTCAAACTAATTCTCTGTTCTTGAGTGGCCTCTGTACACAGATCCATCATCAAGTTTGCTTAACCATTGTGCAGCAACCACCTTCATCCAGACAGGTTGACAAAAGCTACCAGACAAGTGCAAAGGCTGAGGCTTCCTCCATTTCACCTGCTGGGTCCATGTATTTGCCTCACCTGCACCAACCTGTACCTGACAATTAACCAAATCATAAGACCTTATCCCAAGAGGGCGCACCAACTCTTACAAGGAAAAAGTAGCCAGATAACTCTGATCCAATCCTGACAGGTCAGTGAGTGCAATCTGGCCTCCAGCTCAAACACTCAGATGAAGCTCAAGCCAGATGCACTTAATGCAAAATGTATTTGCTTTAGATCAGACATGTAACAAGGTGGACCCACTGTCTGTAGTTACAACACACCTTTATTGTATTTCAAAACAAATATAAAAGTGCTAAACCTTTGAAATCCAGTAGACTGTCACCTCTGTGCCGTTTCTCACTCCAAAGTTGCTTTTCTTCCTACACTGTTTCAACTTGCCAGTTTCATCCGTCTTCACACTTTCAGACACCACATTTTTGTTAGCTCTAGGTGCCCAAATTCCTCCATTATAAATGACTTTTTCCGTATCTATGGCAGCACTGATTAAATTCTCTTAACCCAAACACCGCTTCCAGAAAGCACTCAAAATTCTTCGCAAAGTGTTCCACACATGAACGACTGTATAAAAACAAGGCATGACAGGCATTTTTTTTTAAAAACTGTCCTCTCCCCTTAAAAATATGCCATCCAGTCTTGAACTACCCCACCCTAGGGTAAAGATTTTTGCTCTTTACCTTAACTATGCCCTTTACAATTTTATAAATTTCTATGAAGGTCACTCCTCAACCTCCTACACTCCACTGAAACAAGTTCCAGCCTATCCAGCCTCTCCTCATAACTCAAACCTTGGTAAAGCTTTTCTGAGCCCTCTCCAATTTTGAGTCACAGTCAGATACACAGCATGGAAACAAAACCTTCAGTCCAACTTGCCCATGCCACCAGTTTTCACAATTTAAAATAGGTTCATCTGCCTGCATTTAGTTCATATTCTTCCACACTTACCCCATCCGTGAATATGTCTAAATGTTTCCAAAAAATTGTACTCACTTCCGCCACTACCTCTGGCAGCCCATTCCAGACACTCACTACCATCTGTGTGAAAAGAAATTGCCCTTCTGGAGTCTTTTTTTTATCTCTACCCTCTCAACTTAAAACCTATGCCCTCTAGTTTAAGACTCCCTAACAATGGGGAAAACCTGCTAGCTATCTACCTTATCTATTCCCAAAGTAATTAGGTGCTGTGGGTCTGGAGCCACATAGTAACTTTACCAAGATTGTAAGGATGGCAGGATTATTTTTCAGAAGGCTATTAGTAAACTAGATAATGTTTTATAGCAAAGGACAATGGTTTCTAAATTTAAAATTGAGATTCATCAATTGATTTCAATTTCATCACCTACGTTCCCTAGGGATTCAAGAACCTCATCAGATATTAGCTTGGGCCTCTGGATCAGTGATGCAGTTACAATGGGTCATTTTTTAAATCACATTGTTCTTGCAAAAGAGAAGGCAAGGTATCATTAATTCTCTAGCATTCTAACTGGGTGATATAGTTGCCAAGGCTGAATAGCAAAAGGCGGTTATAAGGCTGGGTTCAGTGGCTGGTGTATGAGGTTTAAAGGAAATGGCTCAATATTGCCTACAATTCCTGAGTGCGTGGTTGTGTTGCTGGGTGAGTGATAGGAATACAGTGCATTATGCTGCAGGAGGGTTTTGGGATACAATGAGTTAGCAATTTGGTGTGAAAATTTATTTACTGGCCTTGTTCACCCACAAGAATCTGTCAGATTTCTTGTGATGCTGCTGTTTGATCCTTAGGTTTGGATTTGGAAATTGACTTCTGTAGCAAATTGCTCCTACTCCCTTCCGAGGTTATTTTTCAAATGATCCTGGCTCCCGTGTGGCCCCATGATATCTCTTGCCCCGCCCAATTCCATCACTAGGAAAGGGCAGGACAGATGAGGAATAGTCAGCATGGCTTTGTGCCTAGGAAATTGTGGCTCACAAATAGGATTGAGATTTTTGAAGAAGTGAGCAAGACGACAGAAAGGAAAATGCAGTAGATGTTGTCTCTATGGACTTCAGCAAAACATGTGACAAAGTACCACATGGAGAGCTGTTTAGTAACATTAGATCATATGGGATCCAGGGAGGGCTAGCCATTTGGATATAAAAACTTGTCTTGGCAGCAGGAGATGGACTGTGGTGGTAGAGAGTTGTCTTTTGAGACTTGAGGCCTGGTGACCAGCAGTGTGCTGCAAGGTTCAGTGCTGGGTCTGCTATTGTTATCATTTATATAAACAATTTGGATAAGAATACAGGAGGCATGCTTAGTAAATTGCGAATGACAACAAAACTGTCAAAACAGTAGGTAGTGATGAAGGTCACCCAAGATTACAAAGGTATCTTGGTCAACAGAGCCAGAGGGCCAAGGAATGACAAATGGAGTTTAATGCAGATAAGTGAGGTGTTGCAGTTCAGAGACACAAACCAGGGCAGGTCTTCCACATCTAACAGTAGGGCCTTGAGGAGAGTTGCTGAACAGAGAGACCTAAGGGAAAGTAGCGTTAAAAGGTCAAGGAGGCATTTGGTACGCATGCCTTCTTTGGTCAGAGCACTGAGTAGAGAAGTTGGAATGTCATGTTGCAGTTGAACAAGAGATTGGTAAAGCCACATTTGGAGTACTATACACAGTTCTAGTCACCCTGCTATAGGAAGAATGTAATTAAACTGAAAAGCATGTAAAAACGATTCGAGGATGTTATAGAGAGTGGACAGTTTGAGTTTTAAGGAGAGGTTGGATAGATTGGGACTTTTTCCCTCATGGCCTTCCGATAACAGGGTGCCCAGAAATGCGCACAGTCCTCCACAAGAGATATCATGAATGTCCTGTACAACATTAACAAAATGTCCTAGCTCCTATATTCAAAAAGGCCTGAGCAATGAAGACAAGTGTGCTAAATGCTTTCTTAAAATACCCTGTCTACTTGTGATGTAAATTTCTAAGAATTATGTACCTGAGCCCCTAGTGGTATCTGTTCTACAAACACTACGCAGAGAAATGCCATTAATTGTACAAGTCTAGCTTTTTTTTAAAAAAAAAAGGAAAAGGCAATATCCCACATTTATCCAAATTAGAAACCGCATCAGCCAATCCTCAGCCCATTGACCCAACTGATCAAAATCTCTGATTACAGAACAGAGACCAATGCTTTATAACAGCAATCAACTACATCCAGATGCCATTTTTAAAAAAAGTGAGCCAAATTAGCTGAAAACTAATTTCTGTGAAGTCAGGGCCTGCCGGACAAGTGATGAAATATTGCTCAGTATTTCTTGTCAAAGATGGTTCAAGGCTTCAGTCTTGTCTATTCTGCGCACATGATTCCCCGTGTGAATACCCCAGCTGCAATTTTAAATGGGGTGACACTGGGAAACTGGCACATAAAAAGGTTGGAGTAATGAAATTTAGAGCTCTAATTTTAAGATTTTTGCCTACTTGCTCATGACCACTCCTCCCCCCTTTTTTTAACCAATTAAAACTTGAATACTCTTGTAAACTGCGCCCCCCCCCTTGCATTCACTATAGCCAAAAACTGACAGAAGTAAACAAGAGACAGTAGGAACTGCTCATGCTGGAGAATCTGATAGCAAGGTCTAGAACTGAATGAACACAGCAGGCCAAGCAGCAGAGGAGCGGCAAAGCTGACGTTTCAGGTCTGGACCCTTCTTCAGGAATGGGGGAGGGGTAGGGGATTCTGAAATAGAGAGAGAGAGAGAGAGAGACAGAGGGAGGCAGATGGAAGGTGGGGAAAAAAAGAAGTCGACAGGAAGAGGAGACAGACAGGTCAAGGAGGCAGGGATGGAGCTCGTTTGGCATCCTTAGAAGAGACTTTGTGGGATTAAAATTGATTCAGGAGTAGTAGGAACTGCCAATGCTGCAGAATCTGAGATAACAAATTGGCATCCTTCGTTACATTTCCCGCAAGGAACCCTGCAGCCCAATGGTATCAATATGGAATTGACGAGCTTCAAAATCTCCCCACCCCCGACCTCATCCCAAAACCAGCCCAGCTCTCCCCTGCCTCCTTGACCTGCCCATCTTTGCTCCCTCTTGTCCAGTCCTCTCACCTCAAACCCCCACCCCTACCTCTTACCTCCCAGCCTCCTTGACCTGACAGTCTTCCCTTGACTGACCAAGTGATTCAGTTAGAATCTATTTGCAATAGATAGCAATTCCTGTTAAGTACAAAACCCTGATCAACACCAACAGTCTGGCTCTAAAAGGCAGATAAAATGAGGAAATCCTGCATATTTTTTAAAAAGCTTTAACTTGTGACAATTCCAGCAGCAGCAGAACATAAACTCTACCATACTACGCCAGTGAGGCATAACACAAATGCTTCTGTAAAATACCCAAAACAAACCCTTGGTACAGTACTCACATCAGAGTCCATGTCAGTAAAAACCTCAATACGTTACTTGATATCTTCTCATGGAGTTATTCATGCACCCAACTTAAACATGGTCACCTTCACACAAATTCTTAAGGGCTTTATCCCAACATCTCTGGTCTAGGAATTCCACTAACTCATTACAATAAACAGGATTCAGAGGGCAGCTGAGAGTCATCACAGCAGAATTCTTAGAGATATCACTACAGTCATCACGACTGTACAGCAGGTCAGAGAGAACCTGGGGTCATGGAGTGGTTGAACCTAAAACACTTCATTGGTGTTTCTCCTCTTCTCCACCCTCCCCCCACCCGCTCAACCCTCTGACCAAAGAAAAGGGCTCGGTGAGAAGGATGACTGGCAAGGTAAAAGGTGTACAAGGCAGCAGCCATTAAGGAAGTGGGCCAGTGTTAGGAGTGGATAGTGGCATGCTCCTCTTGCAGGATGTGGGTGAGCAGGGAGGAGATTTCTAGCATCTCTGGTGCCTGAGAGAAGTGCACCCAGCTGCAGCTCCTGACAGATCACGTTTGGGAATCGGAGCTGGAAAGCATGCAAAGAGGATGTTGCCAGGTAGTAGGTCTTAGTTATATAGAAAAGTTGGCCAGGATAGGACTTTATTCCTTCGAATAAAGGAGAATGAGGTGTGTAAAATCATGAGGATGTAGATAGGATGAATGCACATCATCTTTTTCACAGGGATGGGGAACTGAAAACTAAAGGGCATAGGTTTAAGGTGAGAAGAGATAGATTTAAGAAGGACCTGAGGGGTAACTTCTTCATCCAGACAGTGGTGCGTATATGGAATGGGCCGCCAGAGAGAGTGGTCGAGACAGGTACAATAGCAACATTTTAAAAATCTTTGGGTAGATATGTGGATGGGAAGGGGAAATCTAGTAATTGGAACTAGCCAAGTAGGCACCATGGTCAGCATGGACCATTTTGGGCCAATGGATCTGTATTCCGTGCTGTATTTCTCTGACTCTATGAACACAAGAACAATCCCTTGAGCCTATTCCACTACTCAATGAGATTGATTGATTGGCAGTCCAACTCCATAGACCTTCTATTAGCCTACATCCCTCAATACTTTTGTTTAATAAAAAGCTCGGACTTTTAAAAAAAAAACTTATCTAGCATCTACTGTTGATTTGTGGAAGAGGGCTCCAACCCCTACCACCTTCTGTGTGCACAAGTGCTTCCAAACATTTCTCCTGAACAGCATGGCCCTAACTGGCAGACAATGCCCCCAGTTCTAGAATCTCCAAACAGTGCAAATTGTTTATCTTTATCTACCCTGTTGTTTCCTGTTAATACTTTGCAGAGTTCAAACAGATCACCCCTTAGCCTTCCAAATTCTACAGAAAACAGACCTAATCTGAAAACACCTCCTCAGAACTTAACCACAGAAGCCTCGGAATCATTCATGTAAACCTATGTTGTACTACTTCCTGGACCAAGATATTCTCCTCAAGGTGCGGTGGCCAGATAGTAAAACAATGGCCTTCCCATAACAGGAACATTGGTTTATCTAAGCAACTTCAAAAAGGGTTTCACAGGACTCTCTCAAACCACTGTTAAGAGTGAAAAGGAACCAATTAATTTCTACAACCTACAGGTGTTACCCCTCAAGGTCCACCAAAAACAAACAAGTTGCAGGCATCTCCAGCAGTCCCATTATTAATCTTGCTGGGTCACAAAACATCCAAGGTACAGTTTTCTCTCTCTTCTCTCCATCTTCGGTCTGCCTCCCCCCCTCTCCCTATTTATTCCAGAACCCTCACCCCATTCCCCCTCTCTGATGAAGGGTCTAGGCCCGAAACGTCAGCTTTTGTGCTCCTGAGATGCTGCTGGGCCTGCTGTGTTCATCCAGCCTCCACACTTTGTTACCAAGGTACACTGAACTTGATTAATGGTACACAATACTTCCCAGAACATGCTTTAACAAAAATCAGAAGATAAAGAAACCTTTAATAATCAAAATTCAAACAAACATTCAGAAAACCCACAACTCTCAATAGCTCGAAATTTAAGAATTCAAGCTTGCAATAAATGATCTTAAAATAATATAAATCTCAGTTTATATGGTAGGTATATTCCTGAAATTGTTGAACACAATATCAAAACCACAAAGCTGTAAAAGGTGCTTAAAATGAAATATAAAAAGGTGCCATTCCTGAAGTTTATATTGGATCTCTCAGGAATAGTGCAGCAGGTCAAGGGCAGAAATGTCAGCATGACAAGATGGAGAACTGAAGTGACAGGTTATCAGAAGCTCAAGGTCATGGTTACAGACAAAGCTAAAGACAAAATGACAACCAGTCTGCACTCTGACCCCACTTTGTTTTGGAGATCACATTGTGAACAGTGAATATAATAGGCTAGATTGAAAGAAGCACACATATGTTAATGCTTTACCTGGGTGGCTAAAAATAATTTTCTTTTTATCTACCTTATCAGACTCCTTATAGCACTTTAAAAACCTTAATGGTGAAGGCAGAAGAAAATGGCAGCATTTTACTGAACAGCGCTTACTTTTGTCAGTGTCTCAGGACAGACTTCATCATCTGATACCCAAAGCTTTGTCGTCTTCTTCACTGGAAACTAATAACAGAACGGTAAGATCAGTCTTCGAACAATAACTAATAACAATTCTTTAAATTCAGAAATAGCTACTGACCAATCAGAACATCAGTGATCTGAACTTGGGAGGTATTTAAAGATTTCTACAAACAGGAGCCTTAAAACTTTTTTACCTTCCCAGTTAACTAACAGCTCCAGACAAATGTTTAATAGGCTCATGAAAATAGCACATCATAAACACCACCACAGTGCACTATACAAGTATGCTGTGCTGCAACAGCCTTCCAGAAACAAATATACTGTTAAAAAGGAGGGATTCCCCTTGGCGTGTTCTTTCAAGATCACAGTTGCTTAACATATGTTACGAAAGGAAGTGCTCCACACAGTGTTCAACTGGACATGTCAAAAATGGTTTAGCTCCAACATTATCACAACCACTATCAATGCTAGCAATAAATTTGGGTACTACTTGAAAATACAGTAATGAATAATCATACAGATCATGATCATTTAAATGTCTCCTACTGTTTCAATTTTTGGCAAGACATTAGCTAACATCTGTGATGAAATTTGTAACATCTTTTGGTAGACAGGTAAAGACAACACAAATGGAAAATCCCAATTCATAAGCAAACTGCTATTTCAATTTTTTTCAATAATAAATATGTACTTACTCGGTCATTCATTAACAAATCTTTCACAACAAAACCAGCCACCAGGGATTTCAGAGGTGCAGAAAATTGTTCCGGGGCCAGCATAGCTATATGTCCAATTGAAATCAAAGGAGTGATGAGTTGCTCTGGGTTGCTGGGATCCAAACTTTTGTGCAAAGGCTGAAAAAGTAAGCAGTCCAATTACAAGTCTTTTGCTGAGAAAGCTGCAGAGATGATTTGATATTCTGGCATGCTAGTGGATTAGTGTTACTGCCAGGAAGTGCTCCCACAGAAAACTGGGCAAAGCCTACAATTTTTATTAAATGGGTGAATAATTATGTTAAGTGATGCATTTGCTGGGAGCATCACTCAACATAAGTAGGGAAATGAAAACATTATGATTATTACTACGTTAATTGTACAAATTTTTAAAAACAAATTAATAGCATATCAGCATGGTTCTTTCATTGAAATCCTGATTTTTGTTGTTTTTTTTAAATTGTTAAATGCAATGTTAAAAACAAAGGATTCAAAAATATTCATCTTCAGCAATTTTAGGCCTTTGGTTAGTCACTAAACTAAACTCCAACTAAGACAGTACCTGAAATTAAGACATTCATAAATAATGATCATCTTCCACAATTAACTAAACTCACACTCATTCTTTTAATTACTCAGAAATGGTGCTTAAAGTATCTTAAAAGTCCTTCTGACAATCAGTTCTTATACTTACACAGTCTATGCGACTGGGGCCCAGGTTTATTGAATTACAACATCCCTGACCAAATAACTCTTCGAACAGAAGCAACATGAGCCCTCTATGGTTGTCATTTTTTAATTACAGGGAAAACCATCAATCCAAGATGCTAAACCTCTCAATGATAGTAACTAGCCAGAAATTGCAAAATTCAAACTCAGGACACCAAACAATTGGATAGCAGTGAAAATGCAAATTCATTGGCAATTCCATGATTAAATCACGGTGCCAGTCTCAACCGCGCTGCTTAAACCAGGTAGAACAGCCAGTGTGGGTTATAGAATCAGAAACAAACTAATGGCATGCAACAAAAACTTCAGACTTCTAAATGTTTAACTAGAGGAAACAGGGGATTCCGATCAAAAGTTGCTTCATTTGTGCTTATGGTAAAAAAAATCTAAAAAAAGGAGCTAGAGGTGTCAAGACAGAACACACATGCACTGAATTTTGCTAACATAGCCATAAGTAAAACTAAGCAAGGGTGGTCCCATTGCAGGATGACAACAACTGATATTTATCTTGGCTTTTCGCGCTTTCCTACCAAATTGACAGCATATACGCTCACAGTTCTTCTGTCTTGCTTTGCCTTTTGATCCAGACACAAAATTCAGTTTATCACCATTACCAGTGATCACTCATGGGATGAACACAGTGCTGTGTGACACCATGCTATATCAATGTCACACCTAAAGCACATGCCAACAATGCATGCACCAACAATGTATGCGCCTCAATCCGCTTCAAATGGTCTGACTCAAAGTCTCAATCAAGAAATCCTCAGTCATCAAAAGAGACAGTTGTCAGTCAGCAGGTTTGAATCAGTCAAGGGCAAGGCTCAATCTCTGCTCAGGGGCTTGGACACAGTGGGCCAGCCACTTTGGATGGTCAGGGCTCCATATCACAGCAGTCAATGAGTCATGCTCTGTCCTGCAGAACCTATACAGTGCAAGGATTAAAGAGCAAGCTAGGCACGAGTTGCACAGAGATCAGCGAGGCCCAGTCACTAGTCGGTGGATAGTGTCCTGCCAAGTTATTTTGGGGGTGGGCTTATTTGGTATACCTTCTGTGATAAAGCTGTGGAAATCAATCTCGCAACAGGAGGGAACATTTGGGATGTAGCAGCGATAATAATACTGAAGAAGGGCAACTCAATTTAAAAAAAAGAGTGTGGCAGACACTAGTACATTAGAGGAACTCCAATGGAGGTTAGCGCGACATGATGCTTAGCACTGTTAAATTGTAGGGCTGGGGCTCAGGGGCTAACTTTGGAGAAGATGATGTAAATTAAAAAAGGTCGGAGTTGTAACATGTGGAAATTCAGAACTCTTGACAAATTGACTGTAAGTGTCAGAAGACAGAACAAACAAACATCCTTATTTATTGGTGGCAAGGGGACATGTGTTATGGAGGTCTCTTATCAGACTCACTGTAAAGTGCAACTTGCGCCACTGCCTTCCATCCTCACTTGGGTCAAAAATGCACAAAGGAAATGGAAAAAATGGTTGCAACCACACCCAACATTGGTGGAATAAGTGCTTTTGTCTGTTAAAACAAAATGGACGCTACTGGTGAGCAATATGAGGCCCTTCAGGGGAAACAGCATTAGTCAGACATCTAAACAGAATTGTTACACCCTACACAAGATGTGTGCAGTGCCCAATTATGTGGGATAAAAATTTTGGCCACAAGCAATCCTGGTCAGGTCACTGGTCATGGATGACTGCTTTTACTTCAGAGATGACTGTGATTAAATCACAGGCAGACAGACAATCTTAAACTATCACCTGCAGGCTACAATTCACAACAACAATCCAATATCTCAGGACTCTGCTACCTGCTGAACAGGAAGGCCATCCTATCCTACTGGCTGTTAAGGAGACAGCTCAGCTAAATTTATTGTGGCTTCTAATAACTCAACGTGGCTCTCCTATATACTAAAAGGATTTTTTTAAAGTCATGTACTTTTTTTGTTTACACACTACAGTCACTGACATAGACAACTGATATTCAAGTCACCATTAAGAGTTTGCAGTTCTGCCTCAAAATTAAAAGCAATATCATCCATTACAGAACAATTTTCCTTTCATGCTACTGCACTGGGTTGATCCACACCTGACCTTTGACTACACGATGAATTTGAGCAAGGCTGATTTGACACCAAGCATTCTTAGCAGATTGTACAGGCTAACTGTTTAGATTGATTAAAAAATAAATTTAATGACCAAATGTCAAAGACTAGGCTTTGATTAATAGAAAAATCACTTAAAATTAAAGAATGGCCTGACAGTATCCCAAAGCACAATTTGTCCAAAACCATTAAAAATTGGTCAAGTGTGTGCTTCCTAGATATAGCTGGTCTTGGCAGTAAGAAACGTGAAATATATATTCCTTACTCTTTCCATACATCATAACTATTTAACAAAAATTAAAAAAATTTAAAAATCCTGCTTTGGCTCAGAGATGACATTTCAGATTAAGCCTTTGTGTTCACTGAATTGCCAGGAGAATGAATCCCAAGGGAAACGATGCACAAATCTTCACATCAGCAACCGAGGGATAAAGAACTGTCTACTTGTGTTCAGGGTACAGGTGGAGCAGCTAAGACAGAGTCCAGCAAAAATTTGGTTATCTACTCATATGAAATCTACATTCAACTCCAACACAACTACAACAACATAAATGGTCTGTTTGCCTTCATAGCGAGAGGTTGAGAGCCGCGATGTCTTTCTGAAATTATACAGGCCCTTGCTGAGACCACATCTTAAATACTGAGAAGTTTTGGTCTCCTTATTCAGGAAGCATGTTCCCCGGTGCAGGGGAAGTGGCACGAAGGTTTCTCAGACCGATTCCTGGGATGGTGCGACTGAAGTTGTTGAATCAGTCAGGATTATATTCACAGAAGTTTAGAAGAATGAGGAGAACCTCAAGTCTAAAATTCTAACAAGAGTAGACAGGACAGGTGCAAAGAGGATGTTCCTGATGAATGGGGAGTCCAGAAACAGGGTATCAGTCTAAGGATGTAGGGTAAACCATTCAGAACTGAGATACGAAGCAGATTTTTCACCCAGACAGACAGTGGTGAGCTTGTGGAATTCATTACCACAGAAAGCATTCGAGTCCAAAACACTGATTTCAAGGAGGAGTTGGAATGAGTGCTTTGGGCTAAAGGGATCAAAAGATAATTGGCAGGGAAGGGAAAGGAAGTGATTGGGCTTCCTTGATAAACAACAAATGATGAAACAGGCCAGAAGGAAAGAATAACATTCTCCTGTTTTCATCTTCTCAATTTCTATGACCACCAACTGCTGTGAACACAGAGAACTTCAAGATTCAGGAACAGAATTTCAAAAATGTACTTTCTTTCTCAGTGTTTAACAAAACGTCATTCTAGAGACTTGCCATGGAAATTAAATGTATACGTGGAAAGAGAAATATGCACTTTCAGACAAAGAAATTCAAATGAATAATTATAAAATTGTAATATAAATCTCAACACCACATGAAAATATTTTAGTTGCGCCAAATTATTCACTCTGATCTCATTACATTTACAATCGTAGGAAAAGCAAACTGCTTTTTTTGCATGGGGGTGAAGTGGGATGGGGAGGGGGAAAAAAAAAGTCATCCATGATCTTACTCCAATCGTGAGAATACGTTCAGATGAACACATTAGGGTTCAAATGAAGTTTAGCCCCAGGCATACAGAAAGACACAACGGTTTCCACCTGGCCAATAAAAGGCGGCATGAGGAAGCCAGGAGACATGAAAGGTATGTTCCACTTTTATTTTTAAAAAATTATAGGTCTCCTCACACGGTCACAAGGAGCAGGAGTTCAATCACTCTTGCCCAAGATTCTTTCCCCACATCTTTGCCTTCCTTCTACTTTAGGCAAGTGCCAGGGAGTTTTTCCTTTTGATCAATGGCATTCACTTCCTGTTTCTAAAATCTAATTTCCATAAAGCAGGCAGTTTGTGTTCCTTACAAGTGACTTTACACTCAACAGGCCTACTAGGATTTACCATTTACACTGTGGTAGAACCAGACTCCCAGAGTTGTACAGCATGGAAATATAGTCATCAAATGGTCAGGTGAATATCAAATACCTGGCTGCTCCTTGAGTGTCATGATGGGCAGCGTGTAGTGGCCCAACTTATCCATACCAACCAGATATCCGAAATAAATCTAGTCCCATTTGTCTGCATTTGGCTCATATCCCGCTAAATCCTCCCTATTCACATATCTATCCAAAATGACTTTTAAATGTTGGAACTGCACCAGCCTCCACTACTTCCTCTGGCAGCTCATTCCATATATGCACCACCCTTTGTGTATTTAAAAGGGTCCTTATAAATCTTGCCCCTCTCACCTTAAACCTATGCCCTCCAGTTTTGGACTCCCCCACCCCAATGAAAAGGCCTTGCATTTCTTAGGCTATCCGTGCCCATAATATCATAAGCCTCTATATAAAGGTCACCTCTGATGCTCCAGGGAAAATTGCCTCTCCCTATAGCTCATGCCTCCCAAATCCTGGTAACGTCCTCCTGATTCTTCTCCAAACCCTTTCAAGTTTCATAACATCGTTCCTTTATGTGGAATTTTGCGTATCATATTTCAAGATCACTACGTAAATTTAACACACACACACACACACACACACACAGTCATCTGAAAGTACAAATACTCAGATTAGAAACAAAAGCCTGCCCATTTATTCTCAACTAAATGCAAGTTGCAACTCTGAGCATTAAAGTGCATTTTTTATAAAATGTATGAACAGATTGGTAAGATTTTATCTTGTTTAAGAAAACATGAAACATTATCAACTAAATAAGAAAATACAATTCTTGCCTAAATATGTAACAAATATGATACCAAAATAGTGCATATCTTACCTCAAATATCTGTGCAAACTGTGTCTCTTTGCTGGAGAATATTGCATGAATGCAGTGAATTGCATGCTTGGCTTGTCGAGCAGTGCCTTTCTTGGCCTTATGTTGCAATACTGGCAGCAAAGCACTAGGCAGGATAAAAATAACATTAATTAAGATTTATTTTTCATGAAAACAGGGTTGAAGAAATTGATTTTGCAGAGAAAATTGTTAATGTCAATGCCAAAACACTCTGGTACAGACTTAAGATTGTTGCACGAGCCCCAACATGGAATAGCACCCTCTGCTGTCAAGAGATTATTTCTTACAATTTCACTGGCACACAAGACAAGACAATAGATACATGCTAATTAAAGTTACAGGAAAAAGTTATTGATTGTTCAGACACCAAACAAGTAGCACTCAGTGAACCCGTGACAGAGCCTGTTGACCTTGCAACTTATTTTCTTGAATCTAAAGCATTACATTTTTGATGCTTGCTTGCAATATTTTTGCATCACGTCATTGCATTGGTGCAGCAGAGGCAGTACAATAGAAATGAAAAACAGAACATTCCTAACTGTAGATTCTAAATTATAAAAACATGCATAATACTTTACCCCCAGTGATAGATTAACTGCTAAATAACGATATTTGCAATGTTTTTGAAGATTCAAATACAATAAATATGCCAAATTTGATATTCCTGAAGCATAGTCCCTGTAGCAGGTTTCAGAATGAGTGGGCTAAGAGCCTAGGTGCCTTTTCATTTGACAAGCAGCTTTTAATATAGATTACTTCCAACACTTTCTATTTGCCTTTACAGTCAGTGCCTTCATGCATAAAAAATTAACCCACACATAGCATGTTACAACTTGAAAGAGGGTTAACCTGAAATTCAAGAAAACTGGTATTTAAATTTTTTGAAATATAATCTAAAAAGGACATGGCTATGAACAATAAACATTTTGTAAATACATGCAAGGAAAAAATTGATGCTCTATAGCACAGACCTCCTTTATCATGCCTTTTCTAAGGATTTTATTATCTTTATGTTTTGTTTTGCGATTCAACATGTAATGACAGTGATGAAACATACGATCTGATGTGAGGAAAGTCCTCTTCAATTTTCTGTCCAGTATTTCGGAAGATCTGTAAAGCAGCTTCTGCCACCTTTTCATCTTCCATTTTCAAGCATTGGAGGAGGGATTCAAATGTTTCCGCAGAGTGAAAAGAGATTGAATGTGTAAAAGATAATACCTAGAGTGGAAAAAAAATTTCAAAGTCTGAGAAGCCCTAAAAGGAATTTTTAGAACTGTTTCTATTAAAAATTTAGATTTCTTTCCCTCTCATGAGGGAAATCTACACAGCTAGCAAGACATTTGTAGTTCATCTATTATGGCAACCTCTTAGTTGTTCTTCACTAAAAATAAATGCAACCTTCATTTATTAATTTTCCATACATACAGAAACATTTAATCTGCTTTTACGTAGCAGAACTTGCACTAATAGCCCTGCCGCTAGATAACACTTCTCAGTTAAGTTGTAACAAACAAAATGACTACATGGAATGATAAAAATCAGCTAATTTCCAATTTGTTATCCAGATTTTGAAACTATTGCTGTTGCTTAGAAAGCCATATTCAGTGTTCAATTTTACAAAACAAAAAAGCGAAATAAAAAAAGTGTACAAAACCACCTATAAAGAAATCGTTAACACTTTAAAAATTGCACCAGTGAACAATGGAGTTCCTTGCAACCAGACAGGAAACAGACTTCAACATGATCTTCAGAAGGACTTCAACTCTTACGAAAACAGTTCTCATCGCTGAATATTGACATTTTCAGAAGATATTAATACTAATTCAAAAGAAATTCTAACACCTTTACTCCACCACATCAACAGCAGAATTGTGAAATGTTTGTACTTGTTATAAAAGCTTTATTTAAATTATTGTCAATATTCAGATAAGTGCAATGTTGGACTACATCACAAAATGTGATGTTCAGTTTACTTCTACGCCCTTTAAGTGCCAATGTTCTTATGAGTATTTCTATTGATTTCCTGAAACACATGAAACCTTCATTTAGGCCTTTGGTTTTTCAATTCTTGAAGCAAAATAACCTTTTCCTCTGGCTAAAGTACTCAAGTTTCCTTTTACCTTACATTTTCCAAGTCAAGAGGTACATAAGGCACACAAAGCACATTTGTTTCTCACCACTTATTTCACCTGGAACAAGGAACAGCAAGCCTGAAACCAAAAACTAAAATCGCTTAAGGGACACTGCTTCACACCTGGTACAGCTAACAAGGAGTCTCTCCTGCATTAGTGTCAAAGGCATCTTGGAAGAATTTGCAATTTGAAAGTCAACCTGCACGACCACACGATAGACAAACAAACAAAGAGGAATTACAGGGAGGTAGTCACTCCTCAAGTACAGGAAAAAGGCAGATGGGTTACGGTCAGGGGACGGAAAGGGAACCGGCAGGCAGTACAGGGATCCCCGGTGGCCATTCCCCTCAACAATAAGTATACCGTTTTGGATACTGTTGGTGGGGGGGGGGGGGGGGGGACGACTTACCAGGGGAAACCAGTGGGGCACAGGTCTCTGGCACAGAGTCTGACCCTGCTGCTCAGAAGGGAAGGGGGAAGAGGAGCAGAGCATTAGTCATTGGGGACTCCATAGTTAGTGGGACAGATAGGAGGTTCTGTGGGGAAGAGAGAGACTCACGGTTGGTGTGTTGACTCCCAGGTGCCAGGGTGTGTGATGTCTCTGATCATGTTTTTGGGATCATTAAGGGGGAGGGGGAGCAGCCCCAAGTCGTGGTCCACATAGGCACCAATGACATAAGTAGGAAGAGAAATGGGGATTTAAGGCAGAAATTCAGGGAACTAGGATGGAAGCTGAGAGCTAGGACGAACAGAGTTGTTGTCTCTGGTTTGTTGCCCGTGCCACGTGCTAGTGAGGTGAGGAATAGGGAGAGAAAGGAGTTGAACACGTGGCTACAGGGATGGTGCAGGAGGGAGGGTTTTGGATTCTTGGATAATTGGGGCTCTTGCTTGTAGAGGTCCCACCTACCCCAGAAAGATGGTCTTCACCTGAACCAGAGGGGTACCAATATCCTGGGGGGGGAAATGTGCTAAAGCTATTCGGGTGGGTTTAAACTAATTCAGAGGGGGATGGGCACGAAAATTGTAGTTCGGCTACAGAAAAGGTTGAGAGTAGGGTGGACCGAAATAAAGTTTCAGGGAAGCAAGATGGCACTGGCAAGCAAGAAGTTGGTTTGAAGTGTATCTACTTCAATGCCAGGAGCGCCTGGAAAAAGGTGGGTGAACTCGTAGCATGGGTTAGTACCTGGGACTTCGATGTTGTGGCCATTTCGGAGACATGGCTAGAGCAGGGACAGGAATGATTGTTGCAGGTTCCGGGATTTCGATGTTTCAGCAAGAACAGAGAAGATGGTAAAAGGGGCGGAGGTGTGGCATTGTTGGTCAAGGACAGTATTACAGATGCAGAAAGGATGATTGGGGACTCGTCAACTGAGGTAGTATGGGCTGAGGTTAGAAACAGGAAAGGAGGTCACCCTGTTGGGAGTTTTCGATAGGCCTCTGAATAATTCCAGATATGTAGAGGAAAGGATAGCAAAGATGATTCACGATAGGAGTGAGAGAGACAGGGTAGTTGTCATGGGGGACTTCAACTTTCCAAACATTGACTGAGAACACTATAGTTCGAGTACTATAGACGGGTCAGTATTTGTCCAGTGTGCGCAGGAGGGCTTCCTGACACAGTATGTAGACAGGCCAACAAGGGGCGAAGCCACATTAGATTTGATACTGGGTAATGAGCCTTGCCAGGTGTTAGATTTGGAAGCAGGTGAACACTTTGGTGATAGCGATCACAATTCTGTTATGTTTACTTTAGTGATGGAAAGGGATAGGTGTATACCACTGGGCAAGGGTTATAGCTGGGGGAAAGGCAATTACGATGAGATTAGGCAAGAGTTAGGGAGCATAGGATGGGCAAGGAAACTACAGGGGATGGGCACAGTAGAAATGTGGAGCTTATTCAAGGAAAAGCTCCTGTGTGTCCTAGATAAGTATGTACCTGTCAGGCAGGGAGGAAGCTGTAGAGTGCGGGAGCCGTGGTTTACGAAGGAGGTGGAATCTCTGGTCAAGAGGAAGAAGGCGGCTTATGTTAGGATGAGATGCGAAGGCTCCGTTAGGGCACTTGAGGGCTACGAGATAGCCAGAAAAGACCTAAAAAGAGAGAGCTCAGAAGAGCCAGGAGGAGACATGAGAAGTTGTTGGCGGATAGGATCAGGGTAAACCCCAAGGCTTTCTATAGGTATTTAAGGAATAAAAGAATGACGAAAGTAAGATTAGACCCAATCAAGGATAGTAGTGGTAGGTTGTGTGTGGAGTCAGATGAGATAGGAGAAGCGCTAAATGAATATTTTTCAACAGTATTCACTCTAGAAAATGACAATGTTGTTGAGGAGAATACAGAGTTACAGGCTACTAGACTAGGTGGGATTGAGGTTCCAAAGGAAGAGGTATTAGAAATCCTTCAGAGGGTGAAAATAGATAAGTCCCCTGGGCCGGATGGGATTTATCCTCGGATCCTCTGGGAAACCAGGGAGGAGATTAGCGAGCCTTTGGCATTGATCTTTAACTCTTCATTGTCTACAGGAATAGTGCCAGATGACTGGAGAATAGCAAATGTGGTTCCCCTGTTCAAGAAGGGGAGTAGAGACAACCCTGCTAATTATAGACCAGTGAGCCTTACCTCAGTTGTTGGTAAAGTGTTGGAAAAGGTTAAGGGATAGGATTTATAATCATCTAGAAAATAATAAATTGATTAGGGATAGTCAGCACGGTTTTGTGAAGGGAAGGTCGTGCCTCACAAACCTTGAGTTCTTTGAGAAGGTGATCAAACAGGTAGATGAGAGTAAACTGGTTGATGTGGTGCATATGGATTTCAGCAAGGCATTCGATAAGGTTCCCCACAATAGGCTATTGTACAAAATGCGGAGGAATGGGATTGTGGGAGATATTGCAGTTTGGATCAGAAATTGGCTCGCTGAAAGTCAACAGACGGTGGTAGTTGATGGGAAATGTTCATCCTGGAGACCAGTTACTAGTGGTGTACCGCAAGGGTCAGCGTTGGGTCCACTGCTGTTTGTCATTTTCATAAATGACCTGGATGAGGGCGTAGAAGGATGGGTTAGTAAATTTGCAGACAACACTAAGGTCGATGGAGTTGTGGATAGTGACGAAGGATGCTGTAGCTTGCAGAGAAACATAGATAAGCTGCAGAGCTGGGCTGAGATGTGGCAAATGGAGTTTAACGAGGACAAGTGTGAGGTGATGCACTTTGGTAGGAGTGACCAGAAGGCAAAGTACAGGGCTAATGGTAGGATTCTTAGTAGTGTAGATGAGCAGAGAGATCTCGGTGTCCATGTACACAGATCCTTGAAATTTGCCACCCAGGTTGACAGGGCTGTTAAGAAGGCATACAGTGTTTTAGCTTTTATTAATAGAGGGATTGAGTTCCGGAACCAAGAGGTTATGGTGAAGCTGTACAAAAAAACTCTGGTGCGGCCGCACTTGGAGTATTGCGTACAGTTCTAGTCACCGCATTATAAGAAGGATGTGGACGCTTTGGAAAGGGTGCAGAGGAGATTTACTAGGATGTTGCCTGGTATGGAGGGAACGTCTTACGAGGAAAGGCTGAGGGACTTGAGGCTGTTTTCATTAGAGAGAAGAAGGTTGAGAGGTGACTTAATTGAGACATATAAAATAATCAGAGGGTTAGATAGGGTGGATAGGGAGATCCTTTTTCCCAGGATGGTGACAGCGAGCACGATGGGGCACAGCTTTAAATTGAGGGGTGGAAGATATAGGACAGATGTCAGAGGTAGTTTCTTTACTCAGAGTAGTAAGGGAATGGAATGCTTTGCCTGCAACGGTAGTAGATTCGCCAACTTTAGGTACATTTAAGTCGTCGTTGGATAAGCATATGGACGTACATGGAATAGTGTAGGTTAGATGGGCTAGAGATCGGTATGACAGGTCGGCACAACATCGAGGGCCGAAGGGCCTGTACTGTGCTGTAATGTTCTAGGTTCATCAACATGGCTCCACCATTCAAAATTAAATGATAATTATTACAAGAAACGAAATTATGCTGAAATGTCACAAGCAATACAGAAAGCAATTTTAAAAAGGTCAAATTAAGTTATAAACAAACATTGAGTTCCAGCAGTTCAAACATTTACCTTAAGCAATTCAAGGCCTGCTCGGATCGCTTCATCAGTTGGCACACCCTCCTCTTCATCATCAGCTGTACCATCAATGGATTTATTAATCTGCTTAATTAATGCACTATCAAAAACATGTGCGATGAATAAGTTTGAATTTACTTTTTTAAAAAATTCACAATTCTTTTAACAACAATAACTCAAGTTGACCCATAGGAAATCTGAACAGCAAACATGACAGATCATTGCTTTTTAAAAAAGGGCTCATTTGCATGCAGAGACAGGTATCTAAACCATTCCCTGCACTCATGGAAAGGACTTGAAATTTACACCTGGGTATAACAAATGTAATCAAAAACCAAAATTTAACTTCTGAGCTAATGCATATGTAATATGGCCCCAATTTTTAAATGTCAATAACATTTACAGACAAAAGCAGCTTTAGAAACTGGCATTACAATCCACACACTTAGCTCACAAAATGCTTGAAGGTCTGCTGTCTCAAGTGAAACTGGCAGCATTTTTGGGTGTTTCAGTCAGTACTGGTTATAACTAGCTGCATAACGGAGAGTTAGTTAAAGTAATATTTAAGATGGCAGCAGAGTTGCAGCGTTCAAGCTCGATTCCCAAGACCAGGGCTTGTCTGCTTCCTATGCCTTTCTTTTTACCACTTTTTCAGTGGCATCAGTCTTCTTCTTGGAGTGTCAGCAGTGGCAGGAGCAGTTCCTTCTTGGGGTGTACTTTGGCCACAGTGGATTCCTTTTCTGAAACGGCAGTCCTAATGGGTAGCAGCAACATAAGCCAGAACAAGGTACTGGCTGCTTCAGTGCAGTAATCTCAGCGTCAAGTCTGAGCCCAGTTCAGACCCTGGCAGCTTCAGCAAGTCACATTGCCAAGATTGTCCCAGTACAGAATCATATCTGCAACAGCCGTTGGAGCCAAGATGGCACTGAAGAAAGGCAACAGTGGCAGCAGCGATGGTGTGGCTCCAGGACAAGGTTCAGTCAGGGTAACAGAAAGCAGAGGCTTCTCCACACGCTGCTGCCGCCAGATTTCGAGGCAACTGTGTGTTCACAGACTAAGGGACAGACTTTATGGCTTTGTTTTTCTGACAGCAAGAATTCACTGCAGAGATGGGGGAATGATCTGGATGTGTCCTTTTCTTTTGGCTGGTGCTATTATTTCTGTTTTTAATCCTGTCTTCCGTATGCTAAGATGATGCCAGTGAATGGCAGTTTTGCACACTATTCTTGTACACGAGTACACAGAACAATAAAATTCTAAACCTAAATGGGTGCAGAAAATGGGACACAATAAGCCTGCACGACAGGGTATTGGTGCAAATTTATTTCTTGTTGCCCAGACTATACCAAACAATTATTCAAATCTTCATGATTTTATGCACAATACTTCTTTCACAGGATGATAGTATCGCTACCTGGACCAGTCTTTGGTCAATGAGTATTAGCTGATCAAATAAAAGCTAAATACTACCATTTTAATAGCACAGTGAAACACGACGCACACAAAATTCTGAAGATGGAAGTTAACAGCACTAAATAATATGGGATCAGTACCTTTATTAATAGAGGTATAGAATACAAAAGAAAGAAGCACACATTAAGCCGTTATCACAGAATGATCAGGCGTCTGATAACAGTATTCAAGGTTTGGCACTATACGACATGGACTTCAAACTGGCAAAGGCTCAAACGGCGAATTAACCTCTTTCATAGAATGATGTAACATTCTGTGAAGTAAGGAATTTAGTCTTTGAAGGAAAGATATGAAATTATGCTAGAAAAATCAACACATGCAAGGCATTCAAATAAGTTGAAGAGTTTCACAAAACAAAAAAACAGAATACAAATACGTGAAATTATTGAAACATATAGGATTCTTAGAGGACGTGATCGGACAGACGTGGAAAGTTTATATGACAGAGGGGAAGCACGGGGCCAGAGGGCACCATTTCGGATTAGGAGTCACATTTAAGGCGGAGATAAAGAGGAATTTCTTCTGAGATTGATTCTTTGCAACTCTTTACCACAAAAGAATTTTTTTTAAAAAAGTTTTCTACAGTGTGGAAAAAGGCCCTTCGGCCCAGTAAGTCCACACCACCCCCGGAGCATCCCACCCAGACCCATCCCCCTATAACCCAACGCGTATACTTTCAAAAAGTATCAAGAGAGTGAGGCAGAATGATTTTTAAATCAGTCAGGGAATCAAGGTATCATGGGGAAAAAGCAGGACCATCAGATCAGTTAGGATCTCACTGAATGGCAGAGTAGACTCGATGAACTGAATGGCCTATGTCTACTGTCTTAAGGTCTTAAAAAAAAAAGGGTAAGTTGTTGGACAGAATCTTCAGGGACAGAATTTACATGCACTTCAAAAGGAAAGGATTGATTAGGGACAAGCAACATGGATTTGTACCTGGGAAATTGTGTCACACTTATTTCGTTGAGTTTTTGAAGAAGCAACGAAGGGGATTGATGAGGGGAGAGCAGTATCAACGTGTGATCAATATGCTAAGATGTTCAACAAGGTTCCTCATTGTAGGCTGGTTAGCAAGGTTTGATCACACAGAACACAGGAGAACTAGCCATTTCAATACAGAACTGGTTCAAAAAGTAGAAGACAGAGGGCGGTGGTGGAGAATGGCTTTTCAGACTAGACTCTTGCGACCAGCAGTATGCCACAAGATTGGTGTTGGGTCCACTGCTTTTTGTCATTTATGTAAACTATTATGATGTGAACACGTAGTAAGTTCGCAAATGACACCAAAATTGGAGGTGTAATGGGCAGCAAAAAAGGGTACCTCAGATTACAATAGAACATTGATCAGATGGGCCAATGGGCCATAGAATGGCAGATGGAGTTTAATTTAAATAAACATGAGGTGCTGCAATCTCAGAAATGCAAGTCAGGGCAAGACTTATGCACATAATGGTAAGTTTCTGAGGAGTGGTGCGGCACAGAGACCTTGGAGTACAGGTTAATCGTTCCTTGCAAGTGGAGTCCCAGGCAGACAGGACAGTGAAGGTAGCGTTTGGTATGCTCATCTTAATTGTCAGTGCATTGAGTATAGATGTTGGGCGGTCATTCTGTGGCTAAATGGGACATTGGAGGGCTGCTATTAGAATACTGCATGCAATTCTGATCTTCCTGCTATTAAAATGATGTTGTGAAACTTGAATGGGTTCAAAAAATATTTACAAAGATGTTGCCAGGTTTGGAGGGTTTGAGCTATACACAAAAGGCTGAAGAGACTGGGGCTGTTTTCTCTGGAGTGTCGGAGGCTGAAGGGTGACCTTGTAGAGATTTAAAATCAAAGACACGGATAGTGTGAATATGCAAGATCCTTTCCCCAGGTTGGGGGGAGTCCAAACGAGAGGTCTTAGGTTTAAACCGGGAGGGAAAAGATTTATAAAGGATCCTAAAAGGGCAATACTTTCACACAGGGTGGCACATGTATGGAATGAGCGACCACAGGAAGTAGTGGAGGCTGGTACAATTACAACATTTATAAGGCATCTGGATAGGTATATGAATAGGAAGGGTTTGGGGGGGGGGGGGGGGGGGATAAGGGCTAAAAAGGTGGCAAAAAGGAAATAAATTAATTTGGGATGTACGGTTGGCATGTACAAGTTGGACTGAGGGTCTGCTTCCATGCTATCTCTATGAGTCCATGCAGTCCTACCGAGGCAGCCAAATTCAAAAGCAGACCAAAACAAAAACAGGAAAAGACTAGCAAACAGTTTGCCAACATTTGGGCTAAAGAGAAGGCTGCTGCCTTCAGAACTTGAATAAAAACAAAAAAAAATATATACTCCACACCAACTGCCTGTTGTCCTTTAGTACCTCTAAAACATCCTCAACTGTCGTCAACTATCTGTAAATACCTATCAAGTGGTCGACTTAATATATTAAGTAACTGTGGTCTTGATTCTCCCAAACTCAAAGCAACACACAGCTGAATATTTTGGTAATTCCTTCTTCAAATTATGCTGTATTAAAATTGATGTTAAATTAGTACCCAGTTTTCAGAGAAGGTCCATTTTTGAACAGATAGTTTGGAGACATAATATCCATGTTACACTAGCAACAATACTCAGATCATAATGCAGGGAAGTAGAAACACTGTTCCAGTACATATGCTCCAGTGGGTGTTTAAGTCTCATTAGGAACGCTGAACACGAAAATACTTCTTCCATGAAATTCATCTCCCCACTGCCAATTATTGAACATTAAAAAAAACTCAGTTGAAGTATTACGCTGTGCTGCCAAATTGAATTTGAATGGGATCCACTGCTAAAGGTTTAAAAAGACACAAAGATATTCTATTGAATTAAACTAAACTGCAATCTGTGCAGCAACTCCATTAAATATTCTGTTTACTATTTTGCTTGTGGAAGGCAGTGACAGGCAGACTCTTCTTTAGGGTTGATGACACACTAAAGAATAAGTTGAAACATTAGGAAGAATTTTCCCAGGCTCTGTGGACAATGGTGAAACACTAGAAGGGGAAAACAAAAAGGCAAGACTAAAAGTGAGGTACTTGACATCACGGAAGGAAGTCAAATTGTCCACGCAAGATTTCAAAAGCAAAATTCTAATCTTGCCACTGAGGAGCAAGGGGACTAGTTTCACGTATTAACATCTCTATTAACTTACTGTGTCACATTTATATGCAATTTGCTATTTTCCCAGGCAGCAGGGAGAAACTAAATGGTGCCAATTCTCACCATGAAAGTCAGAGCAGTTACCAAACAGCTATAGCTCATTGGTGTCATTTTTGAACGCCTACATTGGCCAGCATTGCCCAATATCTCAGGGTGCATGCCGCAGTAGTGGCCATCTGTTCCCTCCATCAAGAGGCTGGCATTGGCAACGCAGCAGCCTCATCACATCATGGACAACTTCAAGTTACAATACAGTTCACCATTTCAATGTTTTGCTGCAGAACTCACCAAAACCTTACATTGTAATGCTGCTGTCAGGCCACTTCTAAGCTCTTGGCTTGTTTTTCAGTACACACACACACACACACACACACACAGCCCGTTACTGGGACACTCAGCTTGCCTTTTTGCACATTCAGAAGTTAAAAGGCTTACAGTACTTTTGCCTTGCCTTGCGTTTTAGTGCTGACATAAAACTAGAAAGCTTGTTTGGGGTGGATATGCTGACATACAGCATAGTGCTACATCAAAATCATACCTACAGCAATGTCCCAACAGTTTACACAGCACACCTACAAAATACCTTGAAGAAACAGCTATATCTCAAAGTCTAAGGGGAGCAGTCCTAAATCAAGGGCTACTAGCATAGCAAATCAAAGACATCATTCCATGTGTTCAGCTTGGATAGCTAGCCACTGGGAGAGTCGTGGTCACAAGCTGAATAATACTACATCCTAGAAAGTTGGCCAAAGTCAGTCCTGCAGGTCAAGTACAGACAGTCTAGAGATTTTTTTTTAAATCATTAATGGGATGAGTGGACGTCACTGGCTAGGCAGCATTTATTCTCCATCGGGCAGTTGAGGCAACCACATTGCCGTGGGTCTGGAGTCAAATGTAGGACAGACCAGGTACGGAAGGCAGTTTCCTTCCGTAAAAGTACATTAGTGAACTAGACGGGTTTTTCCGAAAATCGATAAATTAATCTAATGATGACCATGAATCCAAATTCCAGATATTTTTACTGAATTCAAATTCCAATTCCATCATCTGCTGTGACAGGATTTGAACTCCGGGCCCCAGAGCGTTATGTGGGCTTTTCGACTAACACCAGCGATAATACATAATAAAAATCAAAAAAAAAACTGCAGATGCTGTAAATCAGGAACAAAAACAATCCACTCATGCCCCACAGAACTCATCTCTTCCTACCTTGACTCAGTCTTCTCTCCCTGGTCCAATCCCTATCCACATACATCCATGATTCATCTGACACCTCACGCTGGTTTCAAAGCTTCCAGTTTACCAGCTCCAGCCACCTCCTCTTTACCATGGATGCGCAATCCCTTTACACATCCATTCCCCACCAGGAGTGTCTTAGGGCTCTCCGCTTCTTCCTGGAACAAAGACCTGAACCATCCCCACCCACCACCACCCTCCTCCGCTCAGCCGAGCTTGTCCTCACCCTCAACAACTTCTCTTTCAACTCCATTCATTTCCTTCAGGTAAGAGGGGTTGCCATGGGTACCCGCACGGACCCTAGTCATGCCTGTCTCTTCGTGGGGTACGCAGAACATTCCTTGTTTCAGTCCTGTTCTGGCCCTCACCCACAACTGTATCTCCAATACATCGATGATATCATCGGTGCTGCTTCCCTCTCTCGTCAAAAATTGGAAAACTTCCAACAAATTTTTTCCTCCAATTTCCACCCTGCCATCACTTTCACCTGGTCTATCTCAGACTCCTCCCTTGCCTTTCTTGACATTTCTGTTTCCATTTTTGGGAATAGACTGGCCACTATTATCCATTACAAACCCATTGCTTCCCACAGCTACCTGAACTATGCATCCTCACACGCCACTTCCTGTAAAGGCTCGATCCCATTCTCTCAGTTCCTCTGTCTCCGTCACAAATATTCAGATGAGGCTAACTTCAGCAAGGGAGCTTCCAAAATGTCCACACGTTCCTCAACTGAGGACTCCCCAGCTCCGTTGTTGGCAGGGCCCTCAATCGAGTCCAACCCATCTCCCGCACTTCTGCCCTCACCCCTTTTCTTCCCTCCCACAACAGGTATAGGGTTCCCCTCATCCTCACTTACCATCCCACCAGCATCCACATCCAGAAGACCAGACACCATTTCCACCACCTCCGGCAAGATGTCGCCACAAGACACTCCTCTCCCCTCCCTTGTCCGCCTTGCGCAGACCTTCTTCCGTAACCAAAAGGTGCAACACCTGCACATTTCTCTCCTCCCTCCCTGGTATCCAAGGGTCCAAACATACCTTCCAGGTGAAGCAACACACTTCCAAACACCATAATGTGGTCTCTTCTACATTGGAGAAATGAAGCATAGACTTGGTGACCACTTCACAGAGCATCTACATTCTATTCGCAAAAAAGACCCTGAACTACCTGTTGCTTGCCACTCCACGCACCGCCTTGCTCCCTGGCCAACATTTCCATCTCCGGCTTGCTACAGTGTTCCAGTGAAGCTCAGCACAAGCCACAGGAACAACACTTCATTTTCCGCTTGGGGACCCTACAGCTCTCCGAACTCAATATTGAGTTCAATAACTTTAGGGCCTAAACTCTCCCATGTTCCAGGCCCCCACCCCACACATCAGGCCTTGTTACCACATAGCCTGCCACTACACACTCCCTGTTGCTAGTCACTAACAGTCCCCATTAACAACTATTCACCCTCCCAGCCTGATCATTAGCAACTCCTTTGTCTGCCCAACTGTCTCTCTCTCTCTCTTTGGGCTCTGTCCTATCGTTTACTCCCTATCCCACCCAGCTCCCTAATTTCTGCATATAAACTGATGTTTCCCAGCCATCATTTCTGAGGAAGGGTCACTGGACCCAAAATGTTAACTCTTTTCTCCTTCACAGATGCTGCAAGACCTGCTGAGCTTTGCCAGCGATAATACCACTAGACCATCGCTGCACAGAAATCTGGTCAGGCGTTTGAAGGAGTGACTAAGAGGCTGCTGGCCTGCTCGCCGAGCTGGCTTGTTTTTGTTTTGACGTTGTGTCGTCATGCTAGGTGACATCATCAGTGGAGGCTCCAATGAAGCAATGTTATTCTACTTCACTTGGAATTTATACTGTCTGGTCCATTGTGGTGGGTACTGTCATTTCTGGTTTTGATCTGTATGGGTTTGTATATGGAGTCCAATTCTGTATGTTGGTTCTCCACCCATATTTCAACCATGCATCTAGGAATTCCCATGCATGTCTATGTTTAGTTTGGTCTACTACAGTTACTTTGTCCCAGCCTTCATTGTCTGAATGCACAGATATTAAGGAGAGTTCCAAGTAACTTAGAAGGTTGCATGGCACAAACAAACCCGTGGTGGGAAAGTTAATTGTGAAGGACAGAAGACAACATACAGGGATGCAAAGTAGATAACCAAAAGAAGCAATTCAAATGAGTGTGAGAAACAACAGAAAACAGGATGGCATGCAGCAACGTAGGGTAGAGTCGAGGTGTGGGGGAAACATGACTCGGCACGATCTGACAAACAGTTTATCACACTGCTTAGCATCACTAGCTGTGAACTTGGTGCTCAGGAGGCCAACTGGGGTGATCGAGAGTCAAATGAAAAAGTGTTAGGTGCAAAATGTAGGCTGTCAACTCTGGTTGAAATCACAAGCACACGAGAGGGGGAGCACACGAGCTGGAGCAAGAGGGTGCGGGTGAGCAAGAGAGAGTTTTTTCAAGAACTGACAAAGAGGATTGATGAGAGCAGAGTGGTGGAGGTTAGTACAACTCCAACATTTAAAAGGCATCTTGATGGGTATATGAATAGATAGGGTTTGGTGGCGTATGGACCAAACGCTGGCAAACGGGACCAAATTTAGATCAAATATCCGGTTGGCATGGACAAGTGGACCAATGGGTCCATTTCTTTGTTGTATATCTCGCTCTGACTCTATAACAACATTAAGTTTCTTTTGTGAGAAGATAATAGGAGACACCTCTATTTATAGCATAAGCCTGGAACTGAAGTGCTCTACCTTTTGTCTAAACGTATGGGGGTCTCTGACGAAGATGATGGAATGCCTCCACATGGGCAATTTACATAACGTATCCCATTCAGACAATGTGGTGCACAGGGCACATGGCATGCATACAACAGAAAATTGTATGTGTGGTGGGAAGCATGTGACAACACCCCCCCAACCCTGCCACCCAAAAATATCCCCCGACATACAGAATATTAGTGAAGCTTCACAACTCTCCTGCTCACAACCACACCCTGGATTAATCATGCTCCTATATTTAGTTGATATGGTTGGGTATCAACCTTGTGCAGTAACCAGACGAAAAAGGTGGTTAAATGCCACTTTTGTATACAGTAACTGCTGACTGATCACATTACAAGGGACCTACTTGGTTTCTGATACCGTCCACAGATGCTCACTGGAATCGTGAGCAAAGGATCAAGACAGAACCTGTTGACATCTGCAATGTGAATTTCCACTGAAACTCGTAAGGAATACATGCATCTGGAAGCCTAAAAGTAGCAACAGTTCACAGTATTTCAGGCAAAAAAAAAGGTACACTCATCATGCAAACATCGTAGAAGTGGTCCATCATCACTGGTCTTTAATGGAACGTCCTCCAAGAAAGTGAGGGGCAGTGGAATTCCTGAATGAAGATGCCCAGGGACATTGGTGACAAAATAGTGTCATCTAGAGCATTCCAGATACCAAGTGCAATTGTGTCCCCGCTAGGTAGTGGTCTGGACTTCATGCATGAGGCCTAGCGTAAACACAATGCAACTAATGGAGCCAAGACTTGTCTCCGCGACATCAGGTTCCCATACTTGCTCAGGTCTAGGGGTGTATTTCGGTGCATTCTAGACAGAGGACATTGCAAAACAATGCATGTTGTTCCACATACAACTGTGGGATGCGACAATGAGAATCTGGGGACAGCGACAATAAAGTACAGAGTTTAAAAAAAGGAAGGGGGCATTGATCAGAACGAACACTGCCTTCACCATGCTGTACCACAGAATTTTTGGCCACCGTAAACCAAACAACTTCCTTGGCAACTGCTTTCACTAGAACAGAATTAAAAGGAAGTCATCATTCTCTTGCATTCATGTTGGACAAGCAAGCAACCCTAGTTTAAACTGCAAATACAGTTTACCAGTTCTTTCATCGCTTTTCCTATTGTTCAATAGGACTGAACATGACAAACTGATGCAAGCCTTGTCCCTCAGTCAATGAGAATATCCTTTGCCAGTCTTATTGTCATGGAAAGAACAGCTACATTTCTAAGAGGGATATAACAACGTGCGATGTTAAGGAGGGTTTCCACCTTCATTCTTGAAACAGTGGCTAAAGTGACAGTTAATTTTACATCGCCATCACTTGTATGATTAACACACATTCAGAAAGGTGATCACGCAATTAAGTGTCACCTATGTACCCTCCGGTTTGCTTTACTCATTTCCTTTCCATTTTGCCTAGATCAAGACCAGGGTTGGCAGCAAGGGTGGTGACAGGTTGTTCTGGTGAGGAGCCTGGTAGCGTTGGGAGTTTTGGAGTGGATAAACCCAGGGGCATTTGTGGCTACAGAGTCTGTGACAAAGCCAGTATGAACACAGCTGGCCAAGCAGCATCTTAGGAGCAGGAAAGCTGACGTTTCGGGTCAAGACCCTTCATCAGAAAGGTCTCATCAGCTTTCCTGCTCCTAAGATGCTGCTTGACCTGCTATGTTCATCCAGCTCTACACCTTGTTATCTTGGATTCGCCAGCATCTGCAGTTCCTATTATCTATGATAAAGCCAGTCCTGTATTATTTTACCAGTTCACCACAGATCCCACATTACTTTACCTTTTGTCAGCCTGCCACGAGGAACCTTGTCAAAAACCTTGCTAAAGTGCATCTGAACAGCAGCTACCAGCCTGCCCTCAATCATCTTTGTCACTTCCTCAAAAAATTCAATCACATTGGTGAGGCATGACTTTCTATGCACAAAGCATGTTGCTTATCGCTAACAAGTCCATATTTTTCCAAATGTGAGCAATTCCGGTCTCAAAATCTTATCTGATAATTTCCCTACCACTGACCCAAGGCTCACCAGCTTTTATTTCCCAGATTATCCCATTGGCCCTCTTAAACAACAGGAAAAGGGTTGGTTATTCTCCAGTCTTCTGAGACCTCCGCTGTGACTGAGGAGAATACAAAAACATTTCACACAAGGCTCCAGCAATTTCCTCAACTGCCTTTCTAAACATTCTGGGACAGATCCCACCAGGTCCTGGGGCCTTGTCTACCTTAATGCATTCCAAAACACCCACAATTTTTATACTGTCATCCCCTAGAATGGCACATGTAACCCTCCTAAAGCTCACCATCCATCGTGTCCACCACCTTTGTGAATACCAATGATAAGTATTCATTAAGGACCTCTGTCTCCAGCTCCACTCAAATTCCCTTGTCCTCATGTGAAGAAACCTTTTCCCTTGCTACCCAGTTACTCCTTAAATATATGTCTCAAACACCTGAGGATTTTCTTTAATTCCATTGGCCAAAGATATTGCATGCTGCTTTTAGCCTCCTAATTCCTCGTTTGAGTTCTCTCCTGCGATCATTCAATTCTTTTGACAGCACAAATCTGACAAAACGTAAGATAGTTGTGCCCTGTCAAGTTCTGTCTGTCGTGGGGAGCGCAAGAGAGGGGGAGGGACGGCTCGAGGGCACGCGCGAGAGAGACACAGACGGACGAAGAGAGAAACAGATTCATTTCATTTTAAGAGGTTAGGCTGTAGGGAAGTATAGTAATACAAGTGGGATGAACGGGATGCCTCTTCCCAGAGAGAGCAAATGCACAAATTAAGCAATTTTTTTTCAGTATCATTATTAATCAGTTACAAAATGACATGTGTTTTTTACTTGACATGGACATGTGGATATGATAACAAGAAATCTCAAAGTCCCTTCAGGAATGAGGAAGGTTTATTCCACCCAACCTCAAAAAAAGACAAACATTCAACAGTTAATCATCTTTTAAAATATTGAATTTTGTGAATTTACATCGAAATTCACACAAACAGACTATTTAGCCCAAAATTCCATACCAAAGTTAAAGTTACATAACACATCAGTTTGGTACACATCTTCTCATTTGACAATCAGCAAACCCCCTTATTCCCTTGAAATTCATATACGTATTTTTGCCCCAAATCACTACCTGCTATAGCAGGTTCTGTATTCTGCTCATTCACAAGAAGGGGGACAGGCAGGAGATTGTCACTCATGTCATGATGATCATTTAACAAGTTGGTGCAAGCACAATTGGTTGAATGGCCTTCTTCTACACTGTAACACTTCTGCAATTTTTCAAATAATCTTAACCAACCATGTTATCAAAAACATTCAGAAAGTCAGAATTTCCTTTGCACCCAAACAAGGCAGCTCCATTAGCATTGTATCTGATTAAATATTTTACATTTTAAGTAACAAAATCTGACTTAAATAATATAGGTTCAAAGACAAAAGAATCTGACTTCTCATTATTTATGACTTAAACCAAAAAGAATTCTGAATACCTAATGGACTCTGTGTCAATATGTACAGGCGCTATCCTCTCCAGGAGAAATTTCACCATTTCCAAAAATGGATTTGTCGGCTGTTTCGGGTTGCTTAGTTTTCGGGTTATTTCACGCTGTGCAAAAAGAAACAATTTGTTACTCAAATGGAGAAGATGTATGGTTGGAAATTTTCAACCCATTCCAACATAATAATTTTCAATTACCACACATCCTTCTGCTTGTTTGCATGAACAATTTGGACTAACAAGCACATCCAACTGGGATCTGATGCGCTCATCTTCTTCTAAAAATTGGTCAAATTTCTTCATAAAGTCCTGGGCTTTTCCCGGATCTGGCAAGTTTTCTGACAACAAAGTATTGCATTGAGCACATTGTATTATTGGAAGAATAATTACACTGCGTTTTCCATAAAGAGAAATATTTTCAACAGCTCTCAAATGGTATTCAATGAATGCCAAATTCTACATAAAACCAGTTCAAAATATTATTAAATATAAAAGGAGTACTTACTGGCGATTATCATCACTTTTGAGAATATGGCTCTGTCAGTGGTATCAGACTAGGATTTAAAGACAAAATTTACTCATTTTTACAATTTTATTCAGTAACCAGAGATTCATTTTTTAAATGAAAGCTAACTACTGCAGCTGCTGGAAATCTGAAACAAACACAGAATGCTGGAAAAACTCAGCTGGTTTGGCAGCATTTGTGGAGAAAGGAATTAGGGGTAATGTTAGAGTCCAGTATGATTCCTCTTCAGAACAATAACTGAGGTAGCACATTTCAGTGGAAAGAAACTAATCAAATAGAATGTTGTGAAAGCTACATAATTTCTCCTACTCCTAGGCAAGCAGTAATTTGCTGAAAACAAGCAAGACATATTTGTGTAAGGTATTTACAGGCATCAGCAACGACTTTTCTATGCTAGTTGCAAGGGTTATTTATCAATAATTAAGCTCATTTCCAGGAGTGAAAAGGCACAACTTAAAAACTGTTATTCATATAACACACATCTTAAAAGCACCAATAACATGTCACATTAACATTAGCAAGCTGATTAAGTAAAATTTGACAGACAGAGGCAGAGGCAAAGTAGCCACAACAACACCCTTTCTTTTAACTGTACAACTGACAGTTATTGAACAGTTCTCAAATCGTCAGGACAAAAACCTGAACTTTATCCCCTTCCAATTTGAGACTCAGTCTAGGAATCATATTTGAATGCAAGATGACCTTCCAATTACATGGCCTTGGTATCGTGACTTCCATTTTTCAGTTTTGTATCATCAGACCTCATCCATCTCATCTGCTCATGAAATCCTAATTTGTAGACATCACTATTCCATGGCATTCCTGGCTAGCCTAACACACTGTTCAATAATTCAAACTGTTGCCTGTGTCCTTGGTCTTATCAAATCTCCTTCATGTTAGGCCCTTGTACTAATTCACCTATCTTGGTTACCCATCAAGCAAAATCTTCAATTCAAAAATTCTTCATCCTGTTTTCAAACCGCTCTAATATCTTCATCTCTTCCTTCCTTTCTCTTGAATCTCCTGCACCTCCAAAATGCTCAAAAGTACCTTGCCTCTTGAATATTCCCAATTTTCATCACACCTCCAACAGTGGTATGAAAGTCCCTCGCTAAGCCTCTCCACTTGTCTACCTTTCTTCCTTAAAGCTTTAGGTTAGGCTAGCTCAATACTGCCATAGTGGTTCAATGTCATACTTATTTTACAATCCACAGACTAACACACTGGTACATTTTATTAAGACAAGAAGTTATATAAATTCTTGCTAAACATTTGTTGTCCATCCCAGTCACCCCAAATTAAAGCTGGATGTGGCCCTCCTGCCAACAGTGGAGTTTACATTGGTGGTTTCCCAAATACAGAATTTGAAGTGAAGTAATGGCAACAATCTATGTCCAAATCATAACGATGTTCAGCTCCAGAAGAACATGGCACTGTTACACTGGACTATCAACTTCAAAAGAAGGTACTGATCTGTGTGACATTTGTTACCACTGTGCTGAGTGGCAGAGTATATTGAGTTAGTGCATACCATTCCAGGAAACACTTATAAAATCAGATTATTTGACAGTGGGCTGCATTCATATTCCAGGCTAAATTTAACCTAAGCAATGAGAGATGAAAATCGCTAGGCTTTTTCCATACCACATTCCTTCCAAAGTTAGAGTAGAATTTGGAATTCAAGTTAATCTTGCAACATTAAGGCTTGCTAATAAGATTATATTTTAGCAGTACTAAATAGCAGGTACCTTTACTTCAAATTCCACTTTGTCCAGAATTTGTGTTATTTATTTAGTACATAAAAGTTTTAGGTTTATGTTTCTAGGTTGAGCAGTGGATCACTGGCATAGAATTTGCAATATCATTAACCTCCAGTTGCAACTCAAAAGACAAGACAGTAGATAGAGGCTTTGACGCCGACGGAACCCCGCCCACCGCCGACGGAACCCCGCCCACCGCCTCCACAGCCAGCAACCCCAGAGGAGACAGCCACACTGAGCCCTGCCGCATCTTCACCATCCCCCCAGACCTCCCACTGACTGAGGACGAACGGTCAGTCCTTAGTAAGGGGCTCACCTTTGTCCCCCTACAACCACACATCAATGAATACCAGTCACGGTTGGACATAGAGCAGTTTTTCCGCCGTCTTCGCCTCCATGCCTACTTCTTCAACCGGGAACCTAACCCTCCTTCCACTGACCCCTTCACCCGCTTCCAACACAAGTCCTCCTCCTGGACACCACCCCCAGGCCTCCCACCCTCCCTCGATCCCTTCATCTCCAACTGCCGTCGAGACATTAACCGCCTCAACCTCTCCACCCCCTCACCCACTCCAACCTCTCCCCCGCAGAACGGGCAGCCCTCCGCTCCAACCCCAACCTCACCATCAAACCCGCAGACAAGGGTGGCGCAGTGGTAGTATGGCGCACTGACCTCTACATCGCCGAGGCCAGACGCCAACTCTCCGACACCACCTCCTACCGCCTCCTCGATCATGAACCCACACCCAAGCACCAAACCATCATCTCCAACACCATTCACAACCTCATCACCTCAGGGGACCTCCCACCCACAGCCTCCAACCTCATTGTTCCCCAACCCCACACGGCCCGTTTCTATCTCCTTCCCAAAATCCACAAACCTGCCTGCCCTGGTCGACCCATCGTCTCAGCCTGCTCCTGCCGCACTGAACTCATCTCCACCTATCTGGACTCCATTTTCTCCCCTTTGGTCCAGGAACTCCCCACCTACGTCCGTGACACCACCCACGCACTCCACCTCCTCCAGGACTTCCAATTCCCTGGCCCCCAACACCTCATATTCACCATGGACGTCCAGTCCCTGTACACCTGCATTCCTCATGGAGATGGCCTCAAGGCCCTTCGCTTCCTCCTGTCCCGCAGGCCCGACCAGTCCCCCTCCACCGACACTCTCATCCACCTAGCTGAACTCGTCCTCACACTCAACAACTTCTCTCTTTTGACTCCTCCCACTTCCTACAGACTAAGGGGGTGGCCATGGGCACCCACATGGGCCCCAGCTATGCCTGCCTCTTTGTAGGTTACGTGGAACAGTCCCTCTTCCGCAGCCTCCTGCACTGCCACAATGATGCCACCCGAAAGTTGCAGGAACAGCAACTCATATTCCGCCTGGGAACCCTGCAGCCATATGGTATCAATGTGGACTTCACCAGTTTCAAAATCTCCCCTTCCCCTACTGCATCCCTAAACCAGCCCAGTTCGTCCCCTCTCCCCACTGCACCACACAACCAGCCCAGCTCTTCCCCCCCCCCCCCCACCCACTGCATCCCAAAACCAGTCCAACCTGTCTCTGCCTCCCTAACCGGTTCTTCCTCTCACCCATCCCTTCCTCCCACCCCAAGCCGCACCCCCAGCTACCTACTAACCTCATCCCACCTCCTTGACCTGTCCGTCTTCCCTGGACTGACCTATCCCCTCCCTACCTATACTCTCTCCACCCATCTTCTTTACTCTCCATCTTTGGTCCGCCTCCCCCTCTCTCCCTATTTATTCCAGTTCCCTCTCCCCATCCCCCTCTCTGATGAAGGGTCTAGGCCCAAAACGTCAGCTTTTGTGCTCCTGAGATGCTGCTTGGCCTGCTGTGTTCATCCAGCCTCACATTTTGTTATCTTACAGTAGATAGAGGTTTAGGTTACAGTTTACGAATAGACATCTGTCATGAACTTGTGTAGGTACCACATAATCAGAGGTTTTCAAAATTGCTGGTAGGTGCTTGAAAGCCTGTGTAGCTTCTATGAATTGTAGCAACCACATGCACATTTGGAGGCACCGTCAGGCTTATTTATAACAGACACATTAACTGCAAGTTTCAAACTACAGTCATCAAGTCTACAAGTAAACTCAGCCAAACACAGTGGCAGTGAAAGTAAGTAGAGAAATCTAAAAATGATACCAATTGATTTTAAATACACTATGAACAAAGTTGAGACATCCAACTTTTGTGGCAATAAACATTTTGAAATTCGCACAAAAAATTAGGAGAAATTTTGAATACACCCATTTCATCAACAAAAGCTAAGTTTTGAGGGAGACCACAGCAGCTTCCTCTGGTAGCTTCTGTGGAGCATTAACAGCTTGTGTCGAGTTCAGAATGGCTCCTCTTTGGAACGGAGGGGTTCTGGAAAACAGAGCAGGACCAGAATTTGGCCATTCAGCTTTGAACCTGCTACATCAATGGAGCTTACGTCTGATCCCCAACTCAGTGTCCTGTTGATCCCTTTAGCCCTAACTACATTTAACTTCTTCGTGATAACGTTCAATGTTTTTACCTCAACCAGTTTCTGCAGCAGAGAATTCCATAGGCTCACCACTCTGGGTGAAGACATTTCTGATCAAGCCCAGCCTGTATTCTTACACTAACACCTGGTTCTGGGCTCCCAATCAATGGGAACATCCTTCCAGCACTTACCTAGTCTCGTCCCATTAAAACATCATAAATTTTCTAGGGGATACACTGTCTTTCTTCTCAATGTCAGTGACTGTAGTCCTCATCAATCCAGTCTCTCTTCATACAACATTCCAGCCATCCTGGGATTCAGTCTGGTGAACCTGTGGTGCACACCCTCCATAATCAGAGTATTCTTCCTCAGATAAGACCACGTATTCCAGCTGTGGTCTCACCAAGGCACTGTACAACTGCAGCAAGATATATCTCTGCTCCTGTACTCAAATCCTCTCGCTACGAAGGCCAACATACTATTTGCCTTTTTCACTGCACCTGCAAGTTCAGCAACTGGTGTATAAAGGACACCCAAGTTCCATTGCGGCTTCCAACTTTCCAACTGATCACTGTTCAAATAATCATCCAAATTGCTATATTTGCTATCAAAGTAGTTAACTTCACATTTATTCACATTATGTCCACTCTATTCATCCAAATCATTGAAGCATCAATGAATCCTCCTCAAATCTTACCCTGCTTGTGCCTTAGCAAGAATGATTTCAGACAATCAGAATATCAATCTGCACTACATCTAATTTTACAATGACATGAAGATGGCCCTAATGCAAAAACACAAAGAAAGAAAAGGAATTGATCCTACATGTATAAACATGCTACAAGCAGCAACAGACAAAAACAGCTAAAAAAATTGCATTGAGAGGCTTTAAACAAAAATAAGTGGGAATAACATGTCTAAAGAGGGGAGCCTCTTAGAAATTTAAGACCCAGTATTTTAGTAACATCCAACAAACAAGTGAGGGATTTTGTTGTAGTCGCAACTGCAAGACACCAAGACGCAAAGGTGAGAATTTTGAGTAGTCATAACTGTACATAACTCCCACCATCTTACATGGTCATCTTTCTCGAACTCTCAAGGCTGATCAGATGTAGAAATATCCAAGTTTATAGCCCACAGGCAAGCCTAACTCAGAGCATGTCCATTTTCATTGAAGATGGAGCTGGCACTGCATTGAGTTAGGGTAAAGGTTGCAGATTTATCCAAGTCACATTTTACATCCATGGCTCAGTCTCAACACCCTGGAATCCATACACCAATAGAATAAACCATAACTGTCGTCATTTGCCTTCAGTATATAAATCAAGAAAAAAAAAATCACTGTCATCTCACATTGCTGGGGCCATTGTACTTACATCTCATTACAAGCAAACAAGCAGAAAAACATCATGCTTACTTTTTGTTGTTTGTGCAGATCAAGCAAGTCACGTACATGATGCCTCAGCATATTTTGACATTTCCACATTTCATTTAATGCTCTGTTAAAGATCACAAGAACATCAATTAGTGGATTTCAAACAGTTCCTTGGTTTAATTTAATCAAATTTTAAAAGATGTCAAAAAAAACCACAACAAGAATATATTAAACATACTCCATCTTGTTCATAGGCATACATAGAAGGCAACAAGAAACTCTGAAGAAAATTTTTTGGCATATTAAGTCCTATCAGTTCAGGCATCGTGTTCGATTATTTGCTTAGCTCCACCTAAAATTAACCATAAAACTACTACCTCAACTACAAAATCTTTTTCATGTTAAACCTCAAATTTCAGAAACACCAACATGCCTGGGTCCATTTTTCTTAAATTCCAAAGTGATTCTCTCCAATCAATCAGGTTTCTACAGCACTGAAGTGAAGTACCGATACTGACTGTATTCTATGCAGTAATGATCACAATGCAACATCCCTCCTTTGTGCTTCTCAGCTTTCCCCACAGCCTTGGGAGGGGTTAAAGCACAGAATTCACCTCCTCCCCAGTTCCCCCTCCTCCTCCACTGTAGTGAGATTACCCCCATTTCATTTTTTTAAAAATTTACGCATTTGTAACTCAAGCATGCAGCTTTTCTGATTTTACCTCTGGGGGCTGCCAAGGACCTATTCTCAATACCGTGCAAAGTCTCATTGGCAATTCTGCCATTGGCAACGTCATCCAATTAGATGGGATCAGTTTGTGCCTGTACACTGATGAACCCAGCTCTACTTGCCAACCTTTCGACTGTCAGTTGAATTGCTTGTCCAGTCCTGGAAGGGCCACAAGCTCCTCTAATTAAACTTGCAGCTCACTGCAGTCATCACTTTTTGACCCTGCCAATGAGCCACGTCCTCCCCACTAATTCCATTCCTCTTCTCAGCAACTATTTATAATTAAGCAGTTAAAAACTGTGGGCCTCCTTCAATCCCAAATCAACTTTCAAACTCCATATTTTAAAACCTAAAAACATCTTCCATACTATAATCAAAAAATACACCCAATGCTTCAACATTTCTTTAAGCCTCAATCCTATTGGAATTAAAGACAGTAAGGACTGGAGATGCTGGAAGCTTGAGTCAATAAATGTAGAGCTGGAAAAGCACAATAGGCCGACATGTTGACTTACCTGCTCCTTGACCCGTTGTACTTTTTCAGCTCCATGGCCATCGGCACTTAAGCATGCTAATGCTCTAACTGATCTTCATCGAAAAAGCTGCTGTTCAGACACTGTTCTGCACCAAGTCACATGCACCTATGGTTCATTTACTTGCTGATTTACACTCACTGCCCAGTCCCACATTATCTAAAAATTTCAACTGCATATTGAAATTCCTCATGGTACCACAGAATGCTCTTCCATGGTTACCATGAATGTGGCAACTATGTTCAGCTACAGCTCCTGATTTGCTGCGTGGAATCGGTGGACTCACTATGGCGTATCCAACTCGTGCAAATAATTGAGAGCACATGCAGGACGCTTGTCACACAAATAGAGGCTACACAGGCAGAAAAGCATTGTGCTACATCAGGAAGACTAGTAACTGTGGGTAGGCATTGCATGTATCCTCTGTGGCCACTCCCCTCTCAAACAGATACATCGTGATGGATACATTTGTGGGAGGGGAAGGATGGCCTTAGGGGAAAGCAGCAACAGCCAGTTTGTGGCACCATAGTTGGCTCTGCTGCACACCAAGGGAGGAAACACAGAATGGGAACATGTTAGTGACAGAAGACTCAATTCTAAGAGAAACTGACAAGCAGTTCTGCGGCAGCAAACGAGACTCTCAAACAGTATGCTGCATCCATACAGCCAGGATCAGGGATGTCTCTCAGTGACTGCACGGTACTCTGAAATGGGAAGGGTAAAGGCCAGCAGTCACGTTACATGTCAGTACCAGTGACATGGGTAAAATAAAAGTTCCTGCATAGAACAGGTGACTTAGCAGTATGGATCAAATATTGGCTAATTGGAAGATGACGGAGAGTGATGGTTGATGGGAAATGTTCATCCTGGAGTTCAGTTACTAGTGGTGTACCGCAAGGATCTATTTTGGGGCCACTGCTGTTTGTCATTTTTATAAGTGACCTGGATGAGGGCATTGACACCCAGGTTGATAGTGCTGTTAACAAGGCATACAGTGTGTTATGTTTTATTGGTAGACGGATTGAGTTTCAGAACCATGAGGTCATGTTGCAGCTGTACAAAATTCTGGTGCAGCCACACTTGGACTATTGCGTACAGTTCTAGTCACCGCATTATAGGAAGGATGTGGAAGCACTGGAAAGGGTGCAGAGGAGATTTACCAGGATATTGCCTGGTATGGAGGGAAGGGTCTTACAAGGAAAGGCTGAGGGACCTGAGGCTATTTTCTTGAGAGGAAGGTTAAGAGGTGCCCTGATAGAGACATACAAAGATGATCAGTGGATTAGATAGGGTGGACAGTGAAAGCCTTTTTTCACTTGGATGGAGATGGCTAGCACGATGGGACATAGCTTTAAATTGAGGGGTGATAGATATAGGACAGATGTCAAAGGTACGTTCTTTACTCAGAGTAGTAAGGGCGTGGAATGCCCTGCCTGCAACAGTAGTAGACTCACCAACATTAAGGGCACTTAAATAGCCATTGGATAAACATATGGATAATAATGGAACAGTGTAGGTTAGACGGGCTTCAGTTTGGTTTCACAGGTTGGTGCAACATCAAGGGCCGAAGGGCCTGTACTGCGCTGTAGTGTTCTATGTCCTATGTTCTAGAAATTGAGAGAGACAGGCAATAGATTAAGATTACAAAAACCAATCTCCAGATTACTTCCAGTGCCACTAGAGTAGAAGAATATGAAGATAGGTCAGATGAACAAGTGACTGTAAGGATGATGCAGGATAAAGGGTTTAGGATTTTTGCATCATTGGGACACATCCTGGGTTAGGTGGGGCCTGTACAATATGGACAGGTTGGACCTTATCTGGAGAAGGTCCAATATCCTTGCTGGGAGATTTGTTAGTGTTATTGTAGAGGTGTTAAACTTAGCATTGGGATAGGGCACAGTAGATGTTAAGTTGGAAACAAAGTCCAACCAATAACAGAAGGAATACTAGAATGGCCCAGTAGGCAAAGACGACATGGCAGGATAAGGCTCAGAGATCCAGAAAACCAAATTGTAATTATTTTAATACAAAGGAGTTGTACTTCTAGGGTGGATGAACTTAACAGCATTATCAGCCGTTGGGAACACAATATTGTTGCAATCACCGAAATATGGTTCAAAGGATGGACGGGACTGGTAGCTCAACATTCCGGTGTGCAGAATTAAGAGGTGTGGACATTGCATTATTGAGAAAGGAGATCATCACTACAGTAATGAGGGAGGATATCATTGGGCTCTTCAAATGAAGGCATCGCAGTAGAGCTTATAGTTAAAGAAAAAGGGGCCACTACATTGCTGGGATTGTACTACAAGTTTCCCAACAGTCAGATACTAGAGGAGCAGATGCGTAGACAAATCACAAAGTGAGAGATAAACAGGGTCTATAGTTGGACGGGATTTCAATTTTGCTAACGTTAACTAGGATTGCCTTGATGTGAAAAGATTAGACAGGTGGAATTTTTGAAATTGCATCCAAGAGAGCTTTTTGAGCCACTATGTCAATAGCCCTGCTAGACACAGGGCAGTGCTAGATCTAATCCTAAGGAATGAAGCTCGTCATAATGGGTGGAGAGTTGGTGAATTACAATTAATGGGGAGAACGACTATATCATTCTAAGGTTCAAAATCATTATGGAAAGGGATTAGGATAGTTTCCAAGTTACATGTCCAAACTGGGAGAAGGCCAATTTTAATAACATCAGACAGAATCTGGCAAATGTAAATTGGCAGCAGTTACATTGAATTAAGTCTAGATTGAAAAGTGGGTGTCTTTTGTAAGTAGTATAGTGAGAATTCAGAGCCAGCAATATCCCGTAAGAATGAAGGGCAAAGGCAGCAAGTCCAGGGAACCCTGGATTCAAGAGATATTGTGAATTTGATAAAGACAAAGAAAGCATACATCAGGTACAGTACATTAAAAACAGGGGAGGCCCATCAAAAGTTGACAGAAGGGATTGCCTACAAAATGAAATTAGGAAGGCAAAAGATCAAGGAAATCCCAAGGATTTGTAAATAGTATAAAAAAAGAGTAAAAGGATCACCGGGGAAAGAGCAGGAACTATGAGATACCAAGGAGCAACATATGCATACAGCCCGGAGAAGGGGTAGGACCTAAACAAATACTTCTCAAGCATACTGTTATAAATTGGAGGCCGGCCCCATCGCTGATAACTAAAACTGAAACACCCAGCAAGGCTGGTTTCTCCTTATAATCTGCTAAAATAAGGGTGAAAAGTGGCATAACCTGCCTCTCACCCCCCCAATCTGTTATACTGGAGTGATTAAAATGAAATAAACTTCCAACACTCACTATAAATCAACAAATAACAATTTATCTAACTCAAACTGTGAACAGATTAACTGAACTATTAACAAACCAAACAATTCCCCTCGAATGGCTAACTATTCCCAAATAAAACAAAATTCCAATGGTATGCTGTTCTTATAAATATAAAGTGTCACTCATATAAACTAAAATTTTTTTAAAAAATTAGAAGTTTATCCCTGAAAATTACAGCCAGGGTATGTCTTCCGGACCTGTGCTTTCTCTGTGGAACTTTAGTCAGGAATACATTCTTCTTGAAATTCAAGTGAGGAGTATTAGCTAAGAGTGCCACGGTACCTTCATTTAGATGATGCTTTGTCCAAGAGCTGAGAGAGAGCGGACCTCTTATAAACCCTACTATCTGATATGTTTCTCAGAGAAGGACATTGTAGCCGGGGGTTTCAGTTGGGAACAGAAGAGTGCACAATGTATTAAGATTAATAAGGAATAATTTTGTTTTTTTTAAATTTAGAAAAAGATCAAAGTTGCATAAATCTCCAGGGCCTGATGAGATATATTCCAGTTTGCATTGAGGCAAGGGAGGAGACTGCCAGGGCCCTGGGCAGATCTATTCAGTACCTCACTAGCCACAGGTGGTGAAGTGCATAGCTTCTGTGGTTCCTTTGTTTAAAACGGCAGAAGGGAAAGGCCAGGCAATTGCAGACCAGTTAGTCTGATGTCAAGGAGAGAAGTTGTTGGAAAAAATTCTGAGGGACAACATTACTCAACATGTGAAAAGGCAGGTTTTGATTAAAGTTAGTCAGCATGGATTTGTTAAAGGGAGGTCCTATGTGACAAGCTAATGGAAGTTTTTGAAAACGTGATGAAATATATTGATGAACGTAGTGCAGTGGTTTTGTTTTACACAGATGTCTGTAAGGCCTTTAGCAAAGTCCCAAATGGAAGTAAAGCTAGAGTCAAATGTTCAAAAACAAACAAAAACACACAAACACTTTTTGGTCCAGCCAGTCCATGCTGAACATAATGCCAAACTAAAATAGTCCCCCTGCCTGCTCTGGCCCATCCATCCAAATGTCTTTTAAACACTAATTGTACATGCATCCACCACCTTCCTCAAGAAGTTCATTTCACAACATGAGCCATCCTCTGTGTTTTTTTAAAAAAGCCTCATGCTTTCTTTTTAAATCCCTCTCCTCTCCCCTTGAGAATGTGTCCCCTTGTCTTGAAATTTCCCATCAGAGCAAATAAACAACTATCATCCACACTATCTATACCTCTCTATTTTATAAATTAGTTTCAGGTCACCTCTCAACCTCCAATGCGCTAGTTAAAATAAATCGCAGTCTACCCAGCCCTTCTTTGTAATTCAACCCTTCCTTACCCAACAACGTCCCGGTAAATCTCTTCTGAACCCTGTCTGGCTGATTTAATATCCTTCCATAACTGGCTGACCAGAACAGGACACAGTATTCCAGAAGAGGCCTCACCAATGTCATGTACAACCTCAACATGACTTTCCAAATCCTGTATTCAAAGGACTGAGCAATGAGGGTAAGCACGTCAAATGCCTTTTAGCCACCCTGTCGATGTGTGGTGCAATCTTCAAAGAATTATGTATCTGCACCCCTAGGCTCCTCTGTTCTACAACACTTCTCAAGGCCCCACCATTAATTGTATAAGCCCCACCCCTCGTTTGTTGCACTAAAATGCAACACCTTGTATTTATCCAGATTGAAGTCCATCTGCCATTTTTCAGCCCATTAACTCATTTGGTCAAAATCCCACTGTAATTTTAGAAAACCTTCATCACTGTCGACTGTGCCACCAATCTTGGTGTCTACCACAAACTTACTAACCGTGCCTTCTATATTTTCATCCAAATCATTTTTATCAATGACAAACAAAAGAGGACCCAGAACCAATCCCTGTGGAACAGTGCTGATCACAGGCCCCAGTCCGAAAAACAGCCCTCCAGCATTATTCTTTTCTCCTTCTGTTAAGCCAATTGTATATCCAAACGTCACACTCACCCTGAATCCTGTGTGACCTAACTGTGTTAGTTATTCTACCACGCGGAGTCTTATCAAAGGCTTTACTAAAATCCAAGTAAAATTTGCATAACCTGTTCAAAAGTCAATCAAGTTTGAGACAATTTTCCTTGCATAAAACCATCCCTCATCAGTCCCTGCCTCTCAATGTCCATAAACCCTCTTATAATCACCTCCAACAACCCAAGGGTAGCCTGGGGTGGTGAGTGGGACTGAAAAGTGACATTACAGGAAGGCTGTGATTTGATTGACTAAATAGGGAATCTGCTAAATTTGAATCTGTGTTAAAGTGAATCTATTAAATGGCTGATATTATTGCATCTTGAACGCAAGTTTTAAGAGATATTAAAAAAAGTTAAATTGAAATAAACCAAATTAAAAACTAGTTAAATAAAGGATGGAGGGTCAGGAGATGTGTTATTCCTACATGACGTGGGAGCTAGTAGGCCCCCAAAGAGGTTCCCACTGGACCACATTTGTTGTAAATGTTGGCTGCTCAAAAAACTCTGGTTCAGGGCTGGTGAGCTAGAATCTGATCTTCAAACATTGTAACATAATCAGGGAGGGGGAAGAGCGCTACCTTGATGCTATGTTTCAGAAAACAGTCACACCCCTTAAACGGACTACCGTGAATTTAGCCAGTGGTCAGGGATAGGAAGGCATGGCTGAGAGAATGAGGCAGGTACAAGGATCCAGGTGGTAGAGTTACACGAGTCTGAACCCTTGTCCAACAGGTTCAAGAGTCTTGCTCCCTGTGGGGTTGGGAATGGTGACTACAGGAAGCATGAGTCAACTGACCATAGCACCATGGTGCAGAGTGCCATTCACGTTGGAGACAGAAGAGAAATGTAGTTGTAACTGGGGATAATTTAGTTAGGGGTATAGAGACGGTCCTCTGTGACCAGGATCGAGAGTCCCAAAGGTTATGTTGCCTACCTGGTGCTCAGGTTCAGGATAGCTCATCTGGCTACACAGTAACTTGGAGTGGGAGGGTAAAGATCCAGTTGTCGTGGTCCACGTAGGTATGAATGACAGATAAAACCAGACCAGAGGTTTCGCTAAGGGAGTATGAACAGCTAGCAGCTAAATTAAAAAGCAGCACCAAAAAAGGTAATTACTAGCTGAGCCACAAGCTAATTGGCATAGGATCATAAGATTATGCAGGTAAACACATGGCTTAAAAGACTGTCATGGAATAAATGGGTTTGAATTCATGGGGCATTGGCACCAGTACTGGGAAAGATAGGACCTGCTCAGATGGTACAGTCTTCATCTGAATTGTGCTGAAACTAGAGTCCTAGTGAATTGCATAGCTAGGGCTGCAAGCAGGCTTTAAAATAATTGCAGGGGGAGGGACGGAGGGGGTGTAGATTAGAAATTCCAAATTAAAAGGAGGAAGTCAGAGCGCAGGTTAGTGATGTGGCAGATGGATACCAGACAATAAAAAAAAAGGGACAGAACAGCTGAATGGCTTTATTCACCAAGGAATAATAAAAAGGTAAGGAAATTTAAACAAATTTAAAAGATTTGTATCTAAATGGATGAAGCATTTAAAAGCAAAACTAAATGAGTTAATGGCACTAAAAAACAAAAAAAGTTACAATTTGGTCGCAATTACTGAGACATGGTTTCAGAACTGAATATCCAAGAGCACTCAGTATTTTGCAAAGATTGACTGAAAGGCAAATGAGATGGTGTAGTTTTTGCTGGTGAAGGAAGGGATCAGTGTTGTAATGAGAAATAACACATGCACAGGAGATCAAGATGTGGATAGAAATAAGAAATAGCAAAAGGGAAGTAGTACTTGGTACAGTTTTGTACGAGTCCCCAAACAACAGTTCCGCTGCAGGGCGCAGTATAAACCAGGAAGTATCACAGGCTTGCAAGAAAGGTACGACAACAATCATTGGTGATGTTTACATGCATATGGATTGGAAAAAATCAAACTGTCAAAGCTAGCCTGGAGGCAGAGTTCACTGAATGTCTTAAAGATTGTTTCTTGGAACGGTATGTTGTGGAACCAACCAGGGAGCAGGCTACTCTAGATTTGGTATTGAGTAAATGGAGATATTAATTGATGACATCATAGTTAAGGATTCCCAGAGAGTAGTGACTATTGTACGAGTGAATTCAAAATTCCGTTTGAGACTCCACTTTCTCATCCCCAAAGCAGTGTTCTGCAATTTAACATAGGAAATTACAAGGCAGGTGGTCAGATTTGGCCCAAGCAGATTGGCAAGGAAGCATAAAAAAGGTAAGACAGTGGAAGTTGTTCCAGTAATTACTCAATTCCTCGTAACTAAAATATATCCCAGTGAGGAAGAAAGGTGGGAGGAGGGGGTTTTAAAAAAACTCCATGGCTAAACACAGAGGTCAAGGACAATTTTGAAGAAAAATCAAAAACTAAGGCATACCACATTGCAAAGGCCAGTGGCAGGCTGGAGGATTGGGAAACTTCGAAACATAAACAAAGGGATACTAAAAAATTAATTTAAAAAAGATAAACTGTGAAAAGACAAGTAGATTAAAATGTCAAAAAGGATAGCTAAAGCTTCCATGGGTATATAAAAAGGAAGACAGTTGCTACAGCAAATGTTGGCCACTTAGAAGATGAAACCAGAGAGAGTTAAAAGTGGGGAGCACTGAAATAGCAGAGATGTTAAATCAATACTTTGCCTCACTTTTCACTGGAGAACAATAGTGCCCATTCCTATTGAAATGGGCAAGTTAGAGGCAACAGAAAGGGCAGAGCTTAAAACAGTCATCAATAGGGAAACCATACTCAAACTATAAGGATCGAGGGTAGACAAGGCCCCCAGGTCTGACGGCCTACAGCCTGTGGTATTAAAAGGAAGCGGCAGCAGAGACCAAGGATCCACTGATTACAATATTCCAAAAAATCCCTGGACATGGGAAAAGATTCCACTGGATTGGGGAGAATGCCAATATAATGTCCCATTCAAAAAGGGAGGCAGGCAATTTTTGGGAAATTACCAAATAGTTAGTTGAACATCTCTTGTGGGCGAGAAGTGTTAAAAAAAAAAAATCAATCAGGAGGCAATAGCTGGACAGGTGGAAAGTCAAAATACTAACTATCACAGTCAGCATGGTTTTGTGAAGGGCAAATCATGTTTGACTATTCTGAGAGAGTTCTTCGAAGATGTAACTGGCAAAGTGGATAATAGGGATCCTGAAGATGCAATATATATATGGGCTGAAAGAAAGCATTTGATAAAAGGTGCTGCACAAAAGGTTAAATGATCCGACTGAGTGAATATGGGATTGAGGTAATTTATAAGCTTCGATAGATGACTGGCTGATGGACAGACATCCGAATTCGGATAAGTGGGTTTTTTCCTGGATGGCAAGCAGCAACTAGTGGGATGCCACAAGAGTTCAGTCCTCAGGCCCCAGCTACTTACAATCTACATTAACAGCTTGGATACAGCGGTACAAGGCTCAGTAACCAAAATTTGTGGATGGCACAAAAATAGGTAGGATGGTAAACAAGCAATGAGGAAATAACAATCTTACCAATGGATACAGATAGGTTAGGCAAGTGGCCAAAATGTGACAGATGGAATTTAACATGGATAAGTTCCAGGTCATGCAGTTAGGTCAGAAAGATGGGAAAGTGACCAACTATCTGAAGGGGAGACTTTAGGGTACCCCGATGCAAAGGGATCTGGGTATCTTTGTTCATGAGTCACCAAAAACTAGCATGCAGGTACAGCAGATAAAGGCGGCAAATGGAACGGTGGCTTTTATAGCTAAAGGAATAGAATATAAAAATGGTAAGGAACTATTGTTGCAACTATACAACGCATTGGTCAAACCACACTTGGAGTACTGTGCAGAGTTCTGGTCCCTTTGTTTGAATAAGGATGTGATGGCATTGGAGATTCACTAGATCGATCCCAGAGATGAGGGGTTTGTTGGACAAAGAAAGATTGAACAGTTTAGGCCCATACACTCTGGAATTCAGGAGAATGAGGGAAGACCAAATTGAGGTACTCAACATGATAAAACGTATAGGTAAAAATCAGATGTGGGACCAATGCTCCCTTTTATGGGGCACTCTAGGATAAGAGGTCAGTCTTAGGTTGATCGGTAGCAAATCTAAAATAGAATGAAGGAGAAAGTAATTCTCCCGAAGGGCTGTGAATCCATGGAATTTGCTACATCAAAGTGTGGTGGGTGCTGGGACAGTGAGTAAATTTAAGGAGTTAGACAGATTTTTAAATTGGTAATGGATTGAGTAGTTAGGAGAAGGTGAAAAAAAAAATGCGGGTGAGGAGCATATCAGCAATGATCGAATGGCAGAGTAGACTTGATGGGCTGAATGGCCCGATTCTACCCCTATTTCTAATGAATTTGCCCACAACCAAAGTTAGGCTCACCAGGTCTACAGTCCCCTGGTTTCTCCTTACTGCCTATCTTTAACAAAGGTGCAACATTGGCCACCCTCCAGCCATCAGGAACCTCACCCATGGTTATTGATGCAAATATTTCTGCAAGGGGTCTTGTAATTTCCACCTTTATTCCTCACAACGTTGTGGGATACGTTAGATCAGGTGCCAGAGATTTATTCACCTTTTGCATTCTCTGAGACCTTCCGAACTTCCACTTCTGCAACGTGAACTGTTCTTAAAACATCAAAGTTTATTTCCCTGCATTCTCTAGACACCTTTTCTTTCTCCCCAGTAAAAACTGACACAAAGATATTCATTTAGTATCTCTCCCATCTCCTGGAGTTCCAAACACAACCTCCTTGATCTTCAAGAGGCCCAAACCCTTCTCTAGTTATGTTCTTGCTCTTAAATGTATTTGTAGAATCTCTGTGGTTTATCCTTAACCTTGCGTGCCAATGCTGTCTCATATCCCCTCTTTGCCTTCCTGATTTCTCTCTCAAATCAATATATAGCATGTAAAGGGATTCTCTAAAAATTCAGTTGAACCAAGGTGTCTATATCTAAAAATAAGATTCTCTTTCATTCTTGACTGGAGCCTCAATATCTTTTGATCATCCATTCTTCCTTAATCTTACCAGCCCTACCTTTCACTTGAAAGTTGTTGTCTCAAACCGTTAGAATTTGCCTAACTGAAGTTAAAAACTAAATTCTACGGAAGGCTTATCCTTTTCCATAGCCATTTGAAGCTGATAGAATTATGATCGCCAGACCCAAAGCGTTCCCCCATTTTTACTTCAGTCACCTGCCCTGCCTTATTGCCCAAAAAGGGTGGTCTTATTAGGAGCCCATGGTATACAAGCTAAGTTGGTAAACCTAATCCAAAATTGGCTTACAAAACAGTGAAATGACTCCACAGGGCCCATCGTTAAGTCACCCATTATTTACACAGGCAAAGTCCTTGACGGTATTCCAGTTCCCTCAGAGCCAGCTCCCAGTGAACAGAACCTCTAACATTCCTGTTTTTATCTGACAGCCAGGGCCCTCTGCTGGGCCAGATTAACAGCCCCAACCAGCAAAGTCATTCTGTGGTCCATGTTTCTGACCTGGTTACAATTACTACCTTCTCTCTTCCTCCCTCTGACCCTGGGTGAGGATTCCCTAATGCTCCTTCTGACGTTTTAGAGCTGGGTCAGGTTCCTCCGACTCGGCCTCAGATAAGGGTAACACACAGTAACTTGCTTCTTGAGCCCAAAGAGTTTTGGAAAAAATTCATTCATTCTCTTCAAGTGGCAAGGTCGTCAAGGCAGCAACATCTACAGTTTTCATTTCAGATTCAAAGATCTCTTCAACACTTGATTGAAAAAGGGACAACCCACAGGTTCCGCCAGCCTTTTTAAATGTTCCAAAGAGCTGGGCACATTTTGCTCCCATTCCATCTACAAGTTTGCAGCTTTCATGTCGTTCGCATGCTTGCTCAGGAACGTCGCATCTGCCCAAACCTCCTGCATTTTTGATGAACGAATTCAGTGCACATCTATTCACTTTAAGTCAGAATCCACAGTGACTAAGAACATTAAGCCCATAAAAGGATCTGCATAATCAACATGTCACCGAGTCCAGCGTTCACCCAACTGTTCCCACACATGTGGGGGAACTGCTGGTGGTAATTTTTCTCCTTTTTAGCGCTCCAGGCACTGCCCCAACAACCCAGCTATGTCAACATCCAATTGGGCCATCTGACATAAACCTCTCATCGACATCTTCGTTTTGGAAGCCACTGGATGACCCTGGTAATGTTCTGTCAACATGAGGTAGTGTGATCTTTGCTCAGGACAATCACTCTTGTGCTCCATTGCAAGTTCCCATCCTCTACTGTGATCTGGTCTCTCCATGTCCAAAAAAGGTTTTAATTCTGCTTGTGACAGCCCTCTGGATTTTTTTTCTTATACCCCCCACCCCGCCACTACCACTTCACAGCAGTAGTATGGCCCTTTTGTGTCTCCCATCACAAGATGTTTCAGTTTTGCCGCAACCGCAACCAGAATTTTCTATGTCCAAAGTCTGATATTGCCAGCTGTGTTCAGCAAATTTAAAACCACTACGGGTTCTTCCAGTGGCAGTATCACTGGAAAAAAATTGCACAGGCTGATGTTATCACAAGTGGCCACCTTGTATATAGGTACAAACTCTTATGGGTATTAATTGTAGCATTAATCTGGAACACTCAAACTACCATTACAAATACACATGGCTCTCATCCAGCTTCATCAAGGACAGCAGCCCCGCCACCCTCCTCCCAGCTTTCTGTACCAATTCTGTAAGGGATTGGGAATTTATTCAGCTGCAAGAAGCAATTTACCATTTGTTTAAAACTCCCACAAAGGCTAGCTGACTCGTCAGGCTTCAACTGGTATGACGGGTGCTACCCATTCTGCAAACTGGACATGTGTGATAATTCCTTCGCTTTCCAGCTTTCTATTTCAGTCTCTACTTTGGCTGTAAGGCAAATGGCACTGGGGAAGCCTTGCAGGATCGTGGAATTACTTCCTGGTCAATATGCAAGATGGTTTTGGATCCCTCGCTAGATGCCAGAACATCCTGAAAATTTCCAAATATTTAATGAGGTCTTCACTCAGGCAGCCATTTTCCAACTCAAAGACGTTAAGCCACTTTAGGTGAATCTTTCCTCAACACATTTTGCCTCATCAAGCTCGGGCCCAAGGCAGCAATCAATGGTAACTAAAGCAGCTGCTTCTCACAAGAGACCAGCAACAAAACTGTATCCTTATTCTGTAACAGTTCCTCGGCATAGGTTCTCAGTCCAGCCAAGGCGTTGTGCAAACTTAAGGGTTGGAGTTCAGGAGTGAATTTTGGCAAAGATTGATTCTGCCATCGCTGAAACAGCCACACAGGTATCAACCTCCATTAGAACCAGGTTACCAATTAGCCAGATGTTTATTTTGAATTCTGATTTGGAAGTTACTAATCAATTTAACAGTTCCAAAGCAAATGCACTCTCTTAGATCGCAGTTAATGAGTTCTCTTACTGAATTGAGCTCTAGTGGGACTCTTTTGCCATCTCAAGTCTGCACACCAGTACTAACAGCAAAGGCTTGCTGGCCCGCATCATGGCGGCTGAGGCCGAGCTTTGTTTTGGGGTTTTTCTGTGAGCTGACCTCGAGCGCTTCCTTCAGGATATGTCCTGAGTAAGGCTATGCAATTCTCTTTGCTCAAGTGGTGTTCCCCAAGCTCAGTTGGGCTGGTCAGCGTGCCTATTTAAATCTGAACACCCTGCAACTCTCATACTCCACTTGCTGTATTTTCCAATGATAAAATAAGTTGGAATGCCTGTTTGAAGTTCAATTGGACTTCAACTAGTTGCCTTTGCATGGTTACATCATTAATGCCTCATACCATTTGATCCCTCAGCATCTCATTAAGAGTTAAAACTGTTACATGCCTCTGCCAGTCATCCTAATCTAGTCAAAAATCCTAATACAGATTCCCCTGGTTCTCAAATCGCTCAGTAAAGACAATAGCAACTCTAATTCTGAGTCAGCTTGGGGTCACAATATTCCTTAACCAAATCCATCAACTCGTTATAATATCTGCTACCTCAGGGCAAGTTCAGCTCCTAATGATGAAAAAAAAACTGCAGGTCCACAAGCTGTCAAGAGAATTATTCACTGCCTTTCACCTGCCCCAATATCATCTGCCAAAAAAAAACAAACAAACATTCTTTCCACATACTGGGTCCAGTCTTCGATGGTATAGTGGAACAAGTTAGTTTGCCAAATAACGACGTCAAAAAATGTTTACCCCAACTTGAAGACAACTGTCATAAACTGATTTCATCAATAGCATGCTTTGCTCTAGTCAGTCACCAATGAAAACAACTCCAGAGACCTGTATCCCATCACTAAGTCACCCTTCATTTATACATGCAAAGTCCTTGAAAGGATGTCCGACACTCCAGCTCTGATCGGTCAACTAGGGCTTCCTGAGTGGATCAGATTAACAGAACATGATCTTCCCCGATAGGGTCTATGTGGTCCACCTGGCTGACCTTGTTACAATCACTACAAACAGGAGACAAAAAGTGTGATGGAAGCTTGTTTTTATGATTGGAAACCTGTGGCCATCCATCTATCACAGGGATCAGTATGGTTTATTATTAACAACTCAGCTGCAGATGAGCAATGTAGAATTAGTAAGTTTGCAGCTCTCACAAAAGTTGGTGGTGTTCTTCCTGATGAGGCATCAGAATCCCTACAGTGTGGAAACAGGCCCTTCAGCCCAACACAACCACATGGACCCTTAGAGCATCCCAGCCAGACCCATCCTCCTATAACCCACTTCATCTACACTTCTCTGAACACTACAGGGCAATTCAGCATTGCCAATCCATTTAGCCTGCACACAGACCCACATCCCCATGGTGGAATTGTGAGATCTCCCAACAGACAGTCGCCCAAGGGTGGAATCAAACCCAGGTCGCTGGTCCTGTGAGACAGCAGTGCTAACCACTGAGCCACCGTGCTGCCCTTAAGTTGAACTCGGGCTGCAGTCTGATATTGATCAGGTAGTAAATTGTGTGGAGAGATGGGACGTAATTTTATTCTGAGAGAGGTGGCACATTTTGGGGAGGACCAATAAGGGATGGAAATAAACAAAGGATGGTAGGTCCCTAATGAGCACTGAGAGACAAAGGGATGTTGGTATACAACTCCACAGATTCCTGAAAGTGTCAATACAGGTAGCCATACAAGATGTTTGCCTTAATTAGCCAGGGTATAGAAAACAGGAGCATGATGATGAATATTTAAACATTCATTAAGCCACAGATATAATACTGTGTGCAGTTCTGGTCACCACAATAATCAGAAAGATGGGACTGCACTGGAGATGGTACAGAAGAGATTCACCAGGATGCTGCCCTCTCAGTTAAGAGGATAGACTAGATAGCCTGGGTTTGTTTTCTTTGGAGTAGAAGAGGCAGTTTTGTTTTGTGGGGGAGGTACCTGATTGAGGTATACAAAATTATGGAAGATATAGACAAGGCAAATTGGGAGATTCTTTTCTCTCATAAGGCACATCTACTAAGAGTGAACAGCGTAAGTTTAAAGTGGAGTAAATGGCTTAGAATATGGAATGTGGTGTCGGAGAGATTGTATTCTCAATTTTGAATATGCATCTGCTGAACACTTAAAATGGCAAGTCATAGTACACTATAGACCAAGTACAGGTAAGTCAGGGAAATTAGTGCAGTTGGTGTTTGTTGGTCAGCAGAGTAAGCTGAAGGGCCCATTTCTATGTGCTATGACTCACACTCCTCCATTTGCTCAGTTTCTTTCCATTTCAGCCTCATGGCCATTCAGTAGTTGATTTATCAGATGTGCCTTCAGCTCTTTAGATCCTGAGCTTTGGACCGCCTTTCTTGAAACACTGCTTTAAAACCCTCGATAAATCGCTGACTCTCTCTCTAAATCAAATTTTCAGTTGTTTATTCCCATTAGAAATAATAGAAGTAAATCAACTGCTTGGGAGAAACAAACAACTGGTCAGTTGACAAGTGGTACTTATTCCACGATCACAGCCCATCTGCTGGTGCCAAGTTAATACTGCCACCTGTAGCTTCATCTTGCAGGACAACTGCTTTCATGGCATGTTGTACTTGTGTTGTGGCATCCTCATACAACTACAAATGCAGCTCATCACCAACACCAATAATTACAGTTGTAGTAATACAACCTTTATGCAACTACACTCTCATCCAAAATCACTTTGCAGTTGCACAATGAACTATTGCATTGCTTTTGTAAACAAGTTATTATACTTAAATAGTTATGCAAAATGTGCATATTACTGAAAGCAAGAAGTTTAGAAAGTAGGTACAGCATACAGCATTTTGTTTTTTCCAAGTAGCAATTGCAAGTTAAGAACAACCTCTGCTTCAGATGATGCTGAATCATTGTGTAATACAGAGGGTTGAATTTTAGAAACTGTAACTTTGGAGAAACATGAGGGCCTCAGGAGGACACAAAAGGGATTTATGACAAATGGTTCAAGGCACGAGGACTTTAGCTGGTTTGAGGAGTTAATTTTTCCTTGAGCAGAGAAGTGTGACAAAAGACCTGATAGAGGTGTTCAAAATTATGAGAAAAATCAAGAATGAACAGATTGAGAACACAGGTCTCATTAGTTTTTAGTCCTTGCAGCACAGGAAACAAATTTAAAGTGACTACTAAAGAAAAAAAAACCCTCAAAAAGACAACATGAGCAGAGAAAACACAGCAAGTGGTGAGGTTCTGGAATGCACTGCCTGCAGGTTCAGTCATGGCTTTCATAATTAAATGAAAGGGGATTAGGTAAGTACACAATTCAGGAAACATTTGCAGAAGTGATGGGAAAAAGGGCAGGGGAAAAGGATTACAGAAGTGTCTTGGCATAGGCCTAGCAGTGGTTGGAGTAGTTTCTATGCTGTTATCATTCAACAATTACTGAAAAATGAAGGTTCTGGCATTCAAACTGTAGTTCAGGTGCTAATTTTATCTTCATGTGTACCCACTTCTCCCCCAGCACCTTGCCAGCAAGCCAGTTCAAGAAAGAACATGCCAAAAATTCATTTCACTGTAAAACAGCTTTTAGTATATTAAAACAAAATGACCAAGGTAGGCACAGAGGATCACATGCTGAAATTAATTTCATATTATGTGCTAACTACCTGGAAGAAGGGAATCAACATAAACTTAGTTTCTTTTCTGACTGGATATAAATCCAATTCCCACAGGTCATATGTTCCAAAGTTGTGACAATTTGGATTATTAGTTTTGATTATGTAATGTCAAGAGGTGATCGCAAATGCATTTCAAGCAAGATCACATCCAAAAGATTTCAATAACCAATGATAAATACAAACAAACATGAATCAAACAGCTCTGCATTGCTTTTCTGGTGTTGCTACACTAAGCTAAGCTTTTTTAAATAAATGCTAAACAAAATCATGCTGCAAGCACTATAGCAAATCAGTATTACACAAAGCACACACAGCCACATGAAAAATAAGAGATGTGTTGTGTTAAAAGCCAATACAAGTTGAGGTGATAGCAGTGAAGGACTTCTGCATATGTAAAGAAAGCTAGATTTATATAGATGGCATACAATTTTTAAAAAATTGAAACATACTTTACAGCATTTGTGTCGAGGGTTGCATAAAGGTAATACAAACACTTCATCCTTTCTGAAGTCTCCAAATTGTGAGGCACCATGTACTGTGCAAATATCCGTTCAACAAGTAACCTGTTGAGTAAACCCAAAGAACTTAATGCTCCCTTGGAATACCGACCAAAGTCCTCATTCAAATGTGGATTAAAAAGTAAGTTAACATTTTCACAACAATAATTACTTTTAAGTTCAGTCATTTAACAACAAAACACCTATTGGCTCGTGGATGTTTTAAAACTCAAAATAAAAATTGTCACTTCATGACTTCATCTATGAGAAGATTTTGTTACACTACTTTTCAAGATGGTTTACTTTAGTTGATCAGTGGCACACATGGCACTCCAAGTCATTTAACATGAAACTAATCAAATAAACATAGAAGCATTTTGATTGAATAGTGTATGTAGATTTACATTTAAAAGAAAAGTGAAGCAAATTTAATTACTATTTCAAAACACAGCATGGTGATCATTTTAATTTTCATCCTTGTAGCATTGCAGTTTATATTTTTCTTTCAATTATTAGTGATCTACACAAGGCATCAGCTTCAGGTAAAATTAAGGGAAACTTTCCAAATGGCAGACCTCAAAACCTCACAATAAGCTGATTATATTCAGGGGCTATTTTGATTATACAGTACACTAAAGCTTCGATTACCAACTACTATCAAGACAAGAAGTTCCCATTTTCATCTGTACACATGTCTAGAAGTTCAAGAAACTGGTAAACCTAGGCAAACAATTACAGTATCATGTTAAATTTTGGATTATGCATTTTCAATGTAAAAATCCATTCCCAAACCCAAAGGATTAGGTTAGAACATAGAAGAGTACAGCATGGTACAGGCCCTTCGGCCCATGTTGTGGTGCCGTGGAATAATCCTAATCCAAAAATAGAATAACCTAACCTACATTCCCCTCAATTCACTGCTGTCCACGTGCATGTCCAGCAGTAGGTTAACCTACTTTATTTTCAGAATATAATATTTTCAATTAAAAAAACATTGAAAGTTGAGGCAGTAGTGTGGAGCTGGAGGAACACAGCAGGCCAGGCAGCACCAAAGGAGCAGGACCCTTTTCAGAAAAACAGCCCCTGACTCCAGCATCTGCAGTTCTTGCTGCATCCATTACATTAAAAGTCATCTGCTTTGCTTCAGAATATAAAAGTAACTGTAAATACAAGCATAATGCAAGATTTTCACTGCAACCTTAACTCATATCAAAAGCAAGGTGCACAATTTGTTACAATGAAAGTGTTGCACAGTACTTTAGAGATACCATAAAATGAAATCATGGCAAAATAAAGCTACAAAATTAAAAAGGACAATAAAAAGCCTGACTGATCAGATGGGTTTCAAGCAAGCAGAAGTAGTGTCATTTCAGGAAGATTCACAGACAGACAGACAATCAAAACCAAAACCCTTGAATGGGATGTGCTGAGTTCCTGTTTACATACATTTTAAACAATTATTTCATACTTGAATAAAAGTCATTTCACAATTTACATCTTTTACATTCACTTCATGATATCCTTTTCTTTTCTCGTTCAGCCATGAACCAAGATTTTCATTGGAGTGTATTTACAAAAAAACAGAAGTTGAATTTCGACTCTGAAGGCAAATATTGTACATTTAACTTGTTCAGTAACAGATAGTTTTGTTGTTAAAGTGACAAGAGTTAAATATGGCTCAAATGTATGTGTCTCATCCTATGTGAAGTTTGTGTCTTCACTTTTCCTACATTTGCATGGTCAGGAAAACACTGCTGACAAAGTTCAGGGATGGCAAGACCAGCCTTACGAAATTCAGAAACAAATGGGATATAGCTGAATAAAGATAAATGCAGAAGTGACAGTAAACTGTCTTCAGGAAGATGATATGCAGTCTGAAATTGAGTTGACAGTTCAACAGGATGACAGTCGTGAATGGTCTGCTTCAGTCGAAGAAAATGACTGGGGCGTGTTGAAGGCCAGCCAGTGCTGATGGCTTAGATTCCCTACCGTGTGGAAACAAGCCCTTCAGCCCAACAAGTCACACCGCCCCTTGAAGCATCCCACCTAGGCCTATCCCCGGCTATTACCCACACACCCCTGAACACTATGGGCAATTTAGCATGGCTGATCCACCTCGCCTGCACATCTTTGGACTGTGGGAGGAAACAGAGCAGCTAAAGGAAACCCACACAGGCACGAGGAGATTGTGCAAACTCCACAGAGTCACCAGAGGTTGGAACTGAACCAGGGTCCCTGGTGCTGTGAGGCTGTTGCGCTCACCACTGAGCCATCGTGCCACTGTGCCGCCAGTCTCTTAAGCCAATTCATCATTTCACCAGATTATGGTTATTCAGGAGCTCATCTCTACTCACACATCACAGCTCCATTCTTTGGCCAAGCATCTGGCCTGAGGGAGCATTTTCTAAGTTTCCCACCAACAACCATGTCCTTTTTAAAAAAAAGTCTTCCAATTTCATTCCAAAACAGCATTACTCTAGATTTGATCCTAATTACACAGATCATCTCACCAATTGTACAGAATATCTTAAGCAGGTTAACCAGATCATTCCCTACATAACAAACTTTAGAATACCAGTCAGTCAACTGCACGGCATCAGACATAGGCAGAATAAAAAGTTCAGTTGGACAGACTATTACTAGGTCAGGAGATTTTGGGAAATTTGAGTGAGAATTCAGCATAGCGAGAGAAGAGGTGCTGTCCTATTCTATGAAAGGCAAGGTTTTGTCCGAGAGGGAGCAGGAATTAATGTGACCTGCCACCGAAATCTGGAGGCCTTAAAGACTATTAAATGTAGGAGCAGAAGTATGGTATTCAGCCGATTAAACCTACTCCACCATTTGATAACATCACGATTGATCCAACGATTCTCAATTTCATTTCCTTACCTTTTCTCTATACTCCCATTTTCTCACTGATAAAAAAATCAATCAATCAGTCTACCTCAACCTCAACAATATTACAACGATCCAGTCTTAACGGCCCTTTATGGTAAAGAATTCCAAAGATTCACTACCCTCAAAAGAAATTCCTCCTCGTTTTTATCATAAATGGGCAGCTCCTTATTCTGAGATTATGTCCACAGACCTGGACTCTCCCACAGGGGGAACAACCAGTGGCCATCTATGTTTTCATATTCCCAAGAATCTTGTACATTTCAACAAGGTCACCGCTCATTTTTCTAAATTTCAATGAGTACAGGCACAACGTACTCAACCACTCCTCAAAGAAAAAAAACCCACAATCCTACAATGCTTGGTATTAGCCTAGTGAAGCTTCCTGTGGACTGCCTCCAACCAGTACATCTTTCCTTAGGCAAGAGGCTCAAAACTGTTGACAGTATTCCAGGTGTGGTCTAATAAGTGCCTTTTACTGTTTTAACAAAACCTGCCTATTTTTATACTCCATTTCCTTTGAAATAAAGCCCAACATTCTATTTGCTTTATCTATTATGTGCTGAAGGTGGATGTTAGATTTTTATGATCCATGGATGAAGACTCTAAAATCCCTGTTCTGTGGCTTTTCTCCATTTAAATAATTAATGTGGAGCTGGAAAAGCATAGCAGGCCAGACAGTGTTCAAGGAACAGGCAAGTCCAAGGTTCTGGCCCAAAACCTTCCATCAGGTTTCAGACAATCAGAACATCATTCTTGCTAAGGCACAAGCAGGGTAAGATTTGAGGAGGATTCAATGATGCTTCAATGATTTGGATGAATGGAGTGAGTGGGTATAATGTGGATAAATGTGAAGTTAACTACTTTGATAGCAAATATAGCAAGATGGATGATTATTTGAACAGCGATCGATCGGAAAATTGGAAGCCGCAATGGAACTTGGGTGTCTTTATACACCAGTTGCTGAAAGTAAGCTTGCAGGTGCAGTGAAAAAGGCAAAATTAGTATGTTGGCCTTCGTAGCGAGAGGATTTGAGTACAGGAGCAGAGATATCCTGCTGCAGTTGTACAGTGCCTTGGTGAAAGCACAGCTGGAATACGTGGTCTTATCTGAGGAAGAATACTCTGGTTATGGAGGGAGTGCAACAAAAGGTTAACCAGGCTGAACACCTATATAGTATTTGGGTCAACTTGCGCTGCTTTTTAAAACTGTTCCATCTTCCAATTTACCATTAATCTATATGACATTGTTTAAGCCTTAATTAGTTAAATCAGTGAGCTAACTCTTTGTAAAGCAAAAAGCCATCTCATAATAGACTAACGTCCACGAGAATAGGGAATCACAAAGTCATAGAACAGACCGTTTGCTGGTTTCAAGACAAAGCAAAAAGTATAGAGGGTGGTTACCATGACGGAAGCCATGAAATCATGTTCCATAAGGATCAGCAGTAAGATCCCTGATATTCATAATTCACAGATTCCAAAATCGAAATGGTCAAACATAATTCTGAATTTACAAATGACATCATATTTGGGTCAGAGCTAAAGAGATTGTTAATAATAAGGAAGACACAAGTATATTTGAATGGGAATAACTAGGAAAAAAATTTTTTAAATGTAACTTCAGCACAAATAAAATGAGGGGTAAATTTTGGGAGGAAAAATAGAGAGGTCATGTATTAGCTGGAAACGGCAAGTCTGGGTGGGGTGCAGATTTGAAATTGGAGTGAAAATGTACCAATCAGTACATGCTGCACCACAGGTTAGCACGGTTACATTTTTTGTAAAATGCAGACTAAACATGAAATTCTCTCATTACACATAATCTATGATTTAACTATTTGTCAGAGTGTGGTCACCATATTACAAAAGGAACGTCAGAAGTACTTAAGAGGGTGCTAAGATATACAAGGATTATACCAGAAAGAATTGAAGGGCTTAATCTCGAAGGAAGAAAAGGCTGATGGGTCACCAATGGGAGGTTATACAGTAGACACAATGTTTCTTCCTGTGGGGAAGACCATAACTACAAACACTGCATTTCTTGGTGATAATCATAAATTCAAAAACAAAACCAAAAAAAAACAACAAGAGATAGTAGGAACTGGAAAAATCGGAGAAAACAAGGTGTAGAGGTAGATGAACACAGCAGGCCAAGCAGCATCATAGGAGCAGGAAGGCTGATGGTTCAGGCCTAGACCCTTCTGATGAAGGATCTACGCCCGAAATATCAGCCTTCCTGCTCGGTGTTCATCCACTCTACTTCTCGTTATTTCAAAAAAAAAACAACTCGCTGCCACAGGAAAACAGGTGAAGCAAACAAACAGTACAGATATATCTAAGAGGGAAGCTAGATAATCGTTGCAGTGATGGTTATAATCGTGGATTTGATGAAAAATTGGAGGTTTGAGTGCTGCACAAGTACCAGAATAGACCTAAACAGGCCAAGTAGTCTTTTTCTGCCATATATCCTTTGAGCACAGAAGTTGGGATATCACATTGCAGTTGTACAGGCCATTGGTGAGGTTACTTTGGGAATACTGCCTTATGGCGCCAGGGACCTGACTTCAATGCCAGCCTCGGGCAACCGTCTGAGTTGAGTTTGCACATCCTCCCTATTTCTGCATGGATTTCCTTTGGGCGCTCAGATTTCCTCCCACGGCCCAAAGATGTGCAGATTAGGCGGACTGGCCATGCTAAATTGCCCATACTGTCCAGGGACGTGTCGGTTAAGTGGATACAAGGTTACAGGGATGGGGTGGCATATTCTGCAGAGAGTCAGTGCAGACTCGTTAGGCCAAATAACCTGTTTCCACAACGTAGGGATTCTATGAATACTGGCTGCTCTTCCAAAGGAAGGATGTTGTTAAACTTGAGGGTGCAGAAAACATTTGTAAGACGACATTGCTGGGATTGGAGAATTGTCTACAGGAAGAGGCTGGAGAAGTGTTTTTCCCCACCTCAAGCATCAGAGGCTGAAGAGGACCCTTCTAGAAGTTCATAAAATCAAATAGGACCTGAAGTGTAATTTTTTCGTATCGACATCAGAGCACATATGGAACAAGTTACAAGAGCGAGTGGTAGAGTTTTTAAACAACATTTAAAAAGGCATCTGCGTAGGTATATGAATATGAATAGGAAGGCTTTAAACAGATATGGGCCAAGTGCTCCAAATGGGATTAGGTCAGATTGGGATGTCTGGTCAGCAGGGATGAGCTGGATTGAAGGGTCTAATACTCTATAAAAAGCCAGAGTTCCTGTTTCATTCTGGTGAATCTGCATTCCGTACTTTTTCAAAGGTCAGTCCTTTTTGAGATGTAGTGCTGATAAGTGAACGGTTCTACCCAAGTAGAACTTGGTATTCCAGCCCCCTTGATAAACAGGCCAACAAACAATAAGCTGCCTTCTGTGTGTCTTTTCAGGCTTGGGTACTTTTTTTTTATAAAAGAAATGACATACATGCATAGATCTTATTGTTCCATTATTTTCTCATCTGTTGCCAATTAGATACTGAAGTCATTGGGGGGAAAAAGCACTTGCAGCAAAAATAAAGCAACAGCTTCCCCAACCCCACCCCCACACAGCAAAGCTAACAATACCAAGGCAGTCCAAAAGGGGTTGAACAGATCCAGCGCTTCAACAATAAACATTCAAAACAAAAGTTGAAAACTGACAACACAGGAAGAAAGTCGGAGCTATAAAAACAAGAGTGGAGTTATAATTCGCGAACATATAGAAGTCAAGGGGTCTTGAAGGGATGATATAGGTTTGAACAGAAGGGGTTGGTACTTGACAAGAACGAGCTAATCACAAATTCAGCTAGCATGGGGAAAAGGATGAGGAGGTGAATAGTTCAAAAATCAACTGAGCAGGAAATCAAATGTCAGACAATTGAAGGTGCCAGGGCAAGTTGGCTTAAGGGATGGTGGTGGTGGGGTGGGGTGCCTTGTATAAGTAAGACTAAATGACAGTCCAGTCAGCAGCAAGGTAATTTTTAAAATCAAACTGTTAAGACAGTTTAATGACACATACTTCTGCAGAACATGAGGCATGAACCCATGTCTCCTGGCTCAGAAGTAGGGACACTACCAACACACCACAAGGAGTTCCCAAACCTAATGCAACGATGTCTGGAACAATTTGAAAAAAAAAGACAAATGCACGGTTCCTTTAAATCCTCAGATTACTTATTGGGTAAACAGGTTGCCACTCAGGTGTTCTGGTATCATTAATAGCTATACAATGACAGAGAATGGATGTGGAGTGGAAGAAATTCAAAGTGAGGACACTTTTCTTCATGATCTCTTGTGAGAAGAGATACAACCATTCTGCTCATTTCTCAAAGAGTCGATAAATGCTGTAATAGTATCCTTTGTATTTATCCCCCAAAACGTTCACGTACTTGTCATCAATGCTGTTTTGGTAGTATATATGCAGTAGCTTGTCTTTAATCCATGAAATCTCTTTGGAAGCTTCCTTTCCTGCCTCAGCTTGTAAACAGTACTTCTTATAGATCTGTGCCAGCCCCATCATTGCTTCTCTTCTCACTCTCCACTAGGGAGGAAAAAAATAATAGTATAAAGAAACCACTGACTGTGCATAAACATGCAGAAAAATATAAAAATGCAAATAAGTACAGAAACAAGCTTACTGTACTTCAAAAGAGGGTGAAGAATAGATTCATGTTAACATTTAAAGCAATACAGAACAATCAACTCATTACAAAATTCAGCAACTGGCAACCCACAGCAACAAGCTAGAAAGAATGATGTAAATATGTTTCAGGGTACAGCCACAGCATTTTAATCCAGATAGAGTACAACAAGCAGCTTTATGGTCATGCTGCCTAAAGCAGCTATTAAAACCTGTTAATAGTTGCACAAAAGTAATGCTCAGGCACAATATACTGTTATTTTGCTATGTTGAATATATGTGTAAATTTTGGCTGGGCTACAAAATACAGGAAGCATTACAGAAAAACCTGTAAGAGTGGACATTTACTCAAGAGACTTGGATTCTAAAGCAAGGCCAGAGCTCGACTGAATTTGGGATTACGGGTGTCTAAAACAAAAGTTATCAGTTCTTATTTATCTAGAGGTATCTCTTAGCAGGAAAGACAAATCAAGTAGGTGACTCAGTCGGTTCCCCTGCTTTTCAGGGCTGCTGGAAGTAATCCAATGTGTAAATTATGGAGAACTGTGGTTCCATCTTCATCTACCCCCTTAATTGTTTCATCATCCTGTTGAAATGAATGTATAAACTTTAAAGGGAGAAGACACGGCTCACTTTAATTGTTTGTTGCTAGCTACAGAGAAGTCTGGAGATCAGTTTTGTTCACATGTACTTCAAAGAAATTTTAAGTTAAACATGAATGGTTCAGTGCATTAAAAACAAATAGCTAGGAGAAAAACAAACTGTCCAGCTGCTCGAAATATCCAGAGAAAATCAAGGTGTATGCCACAGAGTGAAAGACTGCTGGACTGTTGGTTTAAGGAATTCACTTGCTCCAAATATAGAATCACTATAGCTTTAGTTTGCTTTCAGTTTCCTAAGGAGACATATTAGCTGATGGGAAAAAGCTTCTGGTGACTATGTAAAAATTCATCTAAAAAGGAAACCAGTGGCAGCTGTACCAACTGAGTGAGCAAATAGCCTTCCTGAAAACTCTTCATTATTAAGTTTTGTATATTTGCTGCAATAAAAAAAAAGTATAATATAAATTTGATGATGAAGGGTCGAGGCCCAAAACGTCAGCTTTCCTGCTCCTAAGATGCTGCTTGGCCTGCCGTGTTCATCCACTTGATTTCAGATTCTCCAGCATCTGCAGTTCCCGTTATCTCTGATCTATAATATAAATTTGAACCTTTTCTGATGTTAGGCAAGTTTTTTTCCTTAAAAATTCCCACATGGGATGTGGGCTTCATTGGCAGAGAGTGCATTATTGTCCATCCATTGTTCACCACCTCTTTCTTGAGCAGCTATCTTGAACCACTGCAGTCAATTGGTTTTAAGTAGTTCCACAGTACACACAGTCAGGGAGGGAGATTCTGGATATTCAGCCAGCAAAACTGAAGAAATGGCAATGTCTTTCCAAACTAGAATGGCAAGTGGTTTGGAGAGAAATTTGCTGCTGGTGGGTGTTCCTGTGAACCTATCACCTTTGTCTTTCTAGATGGTAGAGGCTGAAGGTTTGGAACGTGTGGCTAAGGATTCATTTAGACAATGAATTTTGTAGATCGTACACAGTGCCACTACCACATTTTGGTGGGGGAGGGAGACAATTTTTGTGAATCCAGTGCCAATTAAGCGAGCTGCTTTATCCTGGATGGTGTCAAGCTTTGAGTGTTGTTGGAGCCACACTCATCCAGGTTCCTGACTTATGCCTCGAAATACTGGATAGGTTCAGGGGAGTCAGGAGGGAAATTAATTGCTGAAGTGTTCCTAGCCTCTGATCTGTTCTTGTAGCCATAGTAGTTAGAAAGCCAGTTCAGTTCAGTTCAGTTTTTAAAATCAGTGATAACCCCAGGCTGCTGACAGGAGGGACTCAGTGACAGTAATTGCCAATTAAGTGTCAATAAGTGGGAGTTAAATTCTCTTTTTGGAGATGGTCTTTGTCTGGCATTTGTGTGACATGTTACTTCCTACTCATCAACCCAAATTTAGATGTTTTGTACTAGGAATGCTTCAATATCTGGAGCTGCAGCAAAATGGAACTAAAAACATTGTGCAGTCATCACTGCGCATTCCTAGTTAGACCTTATGCTGGAAGTGAGGTGGCTGACCTAGGACACAAAATTAAGAACGGCCTGCAGTTAGCCAGAAATCTCCAACAACCACGTACCCACACACCCATACACATTCCTTTGCGTCAAGTATAATTCCATCCAGTGGACAGCCTTCGCTCTTTTACCAATTCCCACGGACTCGGGGTTTTCAAGGGCTCTTGAGACCATGGTGAAAGGCAGGTTTGATGTCAAGGGCCGTCATTCTTGACTCCTTTTTGGAATTCAGCTCTTTTGTCCATGTTTGAACTAAGGCTGTAATGAAGTCTCGAGTTGTGGGGCCTGGCAGATTTCAAATGTCAGTGAGTAAGTTGTTGCTGAACAGCTGTGGCTTGATCAAGTGTAGGGTGATGAGGCAGTAAGTCAGCCAGGTGGGACATGTCCTGCTGTGTTACAGGGCATAACTGGGACAATTAACCATAGTGCCCAGCAAATACCAGAATTGTAGGTATACTCTGACAGCTTAGCTAGGGACAAATTCTGGAGCACATATTCAGTAACATTACCAGAAACATTGTCACGGACCATTGCCTTTACAGCATCCTATGCTTCTAACCATTTCACAACACACATGAACCAAGCTGAATTGGCTCAAGATGGGCAGTTGTGACACTGGCTGACAACTTCTGAGCTTCAGAAAAACACAGATGTAATCCACTTGTCACTTCTGGCTGAATCTTGTAAATACTTCGTCTTCTCATTCACACTCTCATACAGGCTCCCACGTCATTGAAAATATTTGTTTCCTTCTCCGAAGGATTGTTTGTTTAATTGTCCACCACCATTCATAACCTTTTCAGAAGGATTGACAGAGCTGTAAAATGATCTGTTGGCTTTGGGACCCTTAACTGTAGTATCATTTACTTAAAATGTTGATTGGCATATATTTAGTTACAACTTCACCATGTTTACACCTCATTTTAGATATACCTGCTTCTGATCCTGGCATGCCCACCAAAATTCATAGAGCCAGGGTTGATCCCCTGACCTGATGGTAATGATAGAACGGAGGATATGCCAGGCAAGCTGTTGCAGGTTGAAATACAATTAGTCTGCTCAAGGCAAACAGCACTTCCTTGATGCCTAGCCTTGGGGTGCTAGATTTGTTCAAAATATCTCACTTAACAGTGAGAAAGGCCATTCACAGTGGAGGTATCAGCTAAGTGGAGATAGGTGCAATCTCCAAAAGAACGGTCATGGACATGTACTTGAAACAGGCAGCTTAGTGAAAGTTAACTATGTTTTTCTCTTGTTGGCACCTTCACTACCCATCATAGGCCAAGTTTAGGAGTCATGTCCTTTAGGACTCAAACAGCTCAGGCAATTGCAGTGCTACTGAGGCATTTTTGGTGACCACCTCACCCAGAATACAACTTACTCTCTTGCCATCCTCAGCACTTGCACTAAGTTGGTTCAACATGGATGAACACTAATACACAGGACATGATAATTCAAGGAGTTTTCTGCACTTGCATGTGACCTGATGCCATGAGATTTCATGAGGTCTGGAGCCAACGTTAAAAACTCCCAGTCCAGAAAGAGCAGCCGGATCTTGATTGAAAAGGTGCAATTGCTGACAACAATCCTGACAACTCCATCTCGTTCCAGCAGGATAGACCAACCAGAAATGATGGCAGTTCATATAGTCAGGGAGGTGCTGCCCTGAGAGTTTTCAAAATTGACTCCAGATCTCACGAAGTCTCGTAGCATACAAAAGGTCAAACACAGGCATGGAAACATCCTCATAATGATCATGTCCCATGTGTCAGTGGTCCTCCATGATGTACATCACTTGGCAGAAGTGTTGAGGGTGACAAGAAAGTAGAATGTACTCTGGGTGAGGGACTTCAACATTAGCCACCCAGAGTGGCCTGGTAGCTCTGCTACTATTTGAGCTGGTGAAGTCCTAAAGATCGTAGCTCCTAAACTGGGGCCTGTGACTAGAGGTAAGGGTGCCAACAAGACAAAAACATACTTGACCTAATTCTCATCAAGCTACCTGCTTCAAGTGCATCTGTCCATGACAATACAAGTGGGAGGTGCAGTCCAAGTGGAGATCACACCCATCTTTATTTAGCTGATACCTCCACTGTGCCAGGTGGCCTTACTATATCTCAGCACTAGCCCCCCAAAATGTTAGGTGGACTTGGCAGGGTCCACACGGCTGAAAGCTGTCGCCACTTCTGGTTGAAGCCAGTTTGCCCATTCAGGCTGGTTCCTTCTCCGAAACACATTTTTTGCAGTTTGATACAACCCAGTGGCTTGCTGTTTCAGGTGGCCAAACAAAAAAAAAAGCTGACCACATTGCTGTGGGTCTGGAGTCACACAGCAGCCATCTAGGAAAGGATGGCAGGTTTTCTTTGGATGTTAGGAAGTCAGATGTGTTTGGCAGAAATGGTTTCATGACCATTTCAATTCTAGAATTTTTTAAAATCCAATCATCTGCCATGGTAGAATTTATGTATTTGACCCTAGGCTGTCCTGGGTCTCTGAACTACATTTCGTTGTGTCAATTTTTTGTGTGAAGTTTTTTTGCCTTGTTTTATCACCATTTTTTTCTGCATGTTAAAAGTACACTGACAGTTTCAATACTGTCAATATGTTCAGTAATTGACCTTCACAGTTAAAATGAAACTAAGTTAAGACCTAAGTAGCCAGTTTTGGTTCTGGGATTGGATTTATCCAATATTAATATTAACTGGGAAAAGAAAAAAGGTACCAATAACTTAACTGTATACAGCAAAGCACAAATCTGTTGTAGCAATAAGCGATTCTGCATTTCTCAGTCACCATTTAGTGATACTCTGAACTTAACAGTAACATAATAAATGAAACCCAATAGATATCAAAATGAAAATGAGAAAAAGAAGCTACCGAAAAGGAGAAATAAGGAGCAAAAGAAAAGACTGCCATTCCATGTTGCTCTTGAAACTTCTGAGGAGCAAACCAAAACACCACAAAAAAAGATAAAGTGAAGCGAAAACATTTCACAGGAAATGGGGAGAAGCAAAAGGAAAAACTGAAATATTCTCACCCGTTTGTCTAATGTTCTTTCTCTTACAAAATTTAGCAGGTGGTCATTAACAAGTGAGAGATCCTTTCTAGCTGCAGTTACAATGGATACAATGACATCATGTCTTATTGCTTCTTCTGGATCATGTGATCGAACTTTCAGAAATTCTGTAAAAGATTAATCAAACTTTACAGCTTAATCCACACCCACACAAGAATTTGTTAAAATACCACATTCATTTTGTATTCAAGGCTCTCGATTCTGGAATCTCACTACATTCTTCATAGCTCAAGAAACGTTGCTATCGTTAATGCAGAGCCAAACCAGAACTGGAACACATCATATTTCAGAGAGACTACTGTGAAAATTCGTTACTGCTGTCATTAGTAATTGACAGATGTTCAAAAATCAATTGGTGTAAAGCAATAAAGGAAGTAATCAAGTATTCAGTAGTAATATATACAGTGGATGGCACAACATTTGGTAATGAAGAACAAATTAAAAAGTTTAACAACATAATGATATTTATAGATTTGTGCAAATATCTGGAATAAAAGACAAACTTCAAAATCACACCTAACTACTTCCTCCTTTACAACATGCAGTACCCAAATTCCAGGACTGAAACAGCAAACTTTTATGGCCTTCTTTTTTCCTAAATCCAGTCTGTAACAGACAATTAACCTTGTTCTCTGGAAATAACTTTTTAAATAACATTACATGTATAATTATTTGTTGGCTTAATTCTGTTTGGGGGGGGGGGGGGGGGGGGGGGGGGAAGAGATTTTTAAAAATTGTATACCAAAATATAGTTATGTCACACAAGCTCACGCTTGTATCTCAAACCTGTTCAAGGAGGGGGGAGAAGGGTCAAAAAAAAACATACACCACAAGTAGGAACCTCTGTTATAGATTTTTTTTTAAAAAAAATGACAAGTTGATGAATGTCATCTCCATGTATTCCTTTATCAATTTTCAGAGCCAGGTAGACAAATGCATTAAAAAACCAGTCTGAGACTTCAGATGATACATGTATAGTTACCAAAATAGCTTACACTTACATATACATACTGCAGGAATAAAATTTCTCTTGAGGCATTTCATATAGCAAATAAAATTTAACACAGCCACTGAAGGCGGTATTAAGGCAGATACTCAAATATTTGGTCAACAGTCTTCAGAAGAAATTCAAGGAGGAAAGGTTTGGTGGTGGGTGGGGGTGGAATTTTATTAAAAAGAAAGAGTGAAGGGGAGGAGCAAAGTAGTGAAATGAAAATAATTACTTTAGGGATAACATCTGAAAAGGATAAAACAATAGTTAAACTTCATATTGATGGACAGTAGGGTTCAAGTTTTATTCTACATATCAGCTTTTACAATAGAGCTTCAAGAAGCATTTTGTTGTAACACAGCTCTTCATCCATTGAGACAAACTCTGTAGATACACTTTTCTGTCAATACATCTTTGAAAGAAAAAAAAGAGTTAAGACAGATATCTGCTTTCTGACTAAAGAATTCTCAATTCCTGATTACAGATGATGGAAGGGAAAAGTATTGAATTGAGCTTCTGAAAAGAGAATTTCCTGCCCAACTAAATTTAAAATAGGACCTTCTTTTATACACTTAACAGTTCACTATCACTAATACTCACCAACATTACTAATACTTATTCTTGAACTAATCTGTTGCGCAAACAATTGATTATGCCTCGTTGTTGTTAGATGGTCTAAAATATAAAGTAAATTAATGTGCACGTCAACATTTTTACTCTAACAAGCTGTACTTCTTTTCTCCCATTTATTGGGAAAACTACATTAAATAGCAACCATTAAAGCTGATGCAATTTTGTGTAATACTACGAATAAAGAGAAACTATTTCCTCCGTTTGGGAAGCTCAGAACATGATGGCATAGTTTTAAACTTGATGCCAGGCCATTTAAATCAAAATCTTTACTCACAAGGGTAGGAAATGTCTGCATTAGTTTCTCCAAAATGTTGTGAAAGTTGATTCAATTCAACATTAGTCTTAGTGTCCTTATGGCATAGAAGGTACCAGTTTCAAGACCATTTTTCGGCTGCAAGATTTCAATGACTTTGTCCACTTACTGTTTACTGACAACACAGCTCTTCAAAATGATAATTCAACCATCAGCGTTAAAAATACAGTTCCATTTAAATACTCAAATCACAACAGCATGAAGATCTTCACTGAACTTCAAAATTTCCCATCTGCTTATGATTAAAAATATATCTTAAAAGAGTTGGGTTCTTAGAATCACACAGTGCAGAAGGCCCTTCACACGAACAAAATCTACTCTTGTCCACTTTCCAGTACTTTGGCCCACTGTCTTCAATGTTATGAAATTTAAAGTGCTTTTTTTTTTAAAAAGGTTTGAGGTTTCCCACCTCAACTGCCTTTCCACGTATGCCATTTCCAGATTCTCACCACCCTCTAGGTGAAAGGTCTTTTCTCAAATTGCCGCTTAAATTTTGAGAGGAAAGGCAAAAGGGTTATGTCCCTTGCTGCAGATCCTTCAACCGAGGAAATCACTTTCTATCCACCCTCTCCATACCCCTCAAAGTCAGATCCTCCCTCAGCTTTCTCTGCTCTAACTCCAGCTTATCCAGCCTCTTTGCAGCTAACCAGCTCCATTCTAGGCAACATCATGGTGAATCTCCTCCACTGCCCCTCCAGTGCAGTCATGTGGCAGCTTCTCCCACTCTCAAGGTCAGCCTTGGTCAAAGTACTGACTTGTTATGTTTTCACTGCAAAGAAAGCTGGTGACAAATCCTATTGTGCGCGCACTGGTCTAGCATTTGGAACTACAATAGTGCCACGGGTGCAGCTTTTCAAATATCGTGATTGCAATGTCCAAGTATATGCAGCACATCATGGAATCAAGTAACTGACCAGCTGCCAGTCTGGTGTACATACAAAGTAATTAATTGAAAGAATGTGCCAGTTTATGATACAAAAAGAATCAGGAGGATGAAGCTACTAAACTAACAGAAAACCTTGGGATTGATACTTGCGATTTCCTCGACTTATTCTTAATAAAAAGAAATTCATTGTGAAATAAGTAGAGAAAATAGTCTAGGTCTATATCTCACAAAGTCAATATTGTAACACGTGAAAGTTGTGAAATGGACCATCTGTTACAAAATAACATGTTCCTGTGGTGAATAATAAATCATTTTTTTTTAAAAGCTGCGTTCTTCTAAAAAAAAGGCTCTTATGGCTAAGTGGGATTAGTTGGATTCAAGTCCCACGTGCTCTTGAAATGTACGCTAACATCCGTGAAGAGGCAGGTTAGAATTTGTTTTCTCTTAAAAAAAGTAACTAAAATCCCACTCTGACAGATAGTGAATATTGACTTTTGTTTTACGTCTGCTGTGGCAGAGTGGTATTTCCATACCTCTGAGCCTGGAAGTCTGAATTCAAGTATGCATAATATGCTTGAACAGGCTGATTAAAAACATTTAAGAACAGGGTTCCTGGGTTCTTCAAATCAAAATTTAAAAGTGAAGTTGACTTCTGAACAAGGGAAGGATCCAAAAGAAAAAAGATGGTGTTTGTGCTAAACTATATATTACAATAAAACCTTGCAAGTCTAATGCAACTTAGATTGGTACCCATATACTGAACTATTAAACGAATACAATACTCAAATGAGGGCTTTCCTGTTCTAAAATGAAGTAATCGTCAATATCCTGGTATGTTTAAAGTGCCAATGAACTCAGCAGATACTTTTGGCAAATTAATAGTGCTCAGCTGATTGAGTATTGCAAACTTCCCACTGGCACATTAAGTACAAAATGCCTACTACAAAAAGTTGAAATAAATAGGAAAGATAAGTATTTATTTCAATGCAAGGCAAAACATAAGCATCAGTATGTTAAATAAGTTTGACATTGAGTCAGCTGATTCATAAACTGAGATTAGATTAACCCATGCATTTCAAAAGCTCACATATTTCATCCATTATCAATGTGATTTTCAGTTGCAATTTATGTTAAATAACAATATTTAAATATTAATTTTAAGATCAATCCTGTAGGTTTTAATCTTTCCAATTAGCCAGGTTCTGGATTTTAATAGGCAAAGTCCGATCAATGGTATCAGACAATGCCCAAGCTCTTTTCACAGACAAAACTGCCAAGGTACAAAATGTACATAAAATATATAATCAATCAATCATTATGCATTGGAACATCAGAGCAAGGTCAGGCCATTCAGTATGCATCACCATTCCATTAGAACATGGATGCACTACTACCACTACACACCTTGATGTTATGAACCGCCAAAAATCTATCAACTTCAATCTTATACCAACTCAAAGTGACTGAGCTGCCACTTTCCTCAAGGGCATAGAATTCCAACAATTCTTCGTCTTCAGAGAATAAATTCCTAATCTTAGTCTTAACTGGCCCACCAGCAAACCCTTATTCTGACTCCGCAACTGAAGGAACATCTTATCCACAACCTCCCCGTCACCCATTAAGAATTTTTGGAGCATCAACAGGTCACCTCTTACACTTAAATTCTAGGGATTATAAACCCAGCTTCTGATTTTTTTTCCTCATTATAGTGAGCTTATTGGAAGAGATACCTGCACCTGGCACAGGCAAGTTTTTTTTAGTTAGATACGCATCTACCAATCCTTCTGGTAATGCAAGTAAGCCACATATAAACAAATGAAACAGTAAAAGATTAAAATTGCTAGCAAGTGCTTGGCAGAATACTCATACTTCAGTAACTTCAGCAAGCTTTTCTCCTCCAATGTTCAACACAAACAGGTGGATGGAAGGACAGGGTACACCTCGATAGATTACAGTCTTATAACGAACAGTGTACTAGTTGCTCAAACTCATGACTCATTGATGCAGTGGACTGTGTATTTATCCAGGATTTTGGATAGTCATGTTACATGACAAAAAAAAACAGAAGGAAGCTAGATCTAGAATGCTAGATAGATAAAAATCAATCCCTTCAGGAGAAGGCAGCAATACAGAAATGTATGGCAGGCAAGCCTGGTCAGCTTCCCACCACAATCAAGGCAAAAAATCCGACTCAGTATCCCCTTCCACTTTCTGGCCATAACCCTTTGCTCTCTTTAGCCCCCAAGGACTGCATATAATACCTTAACATTCAATGCTTTGGCCTCAATGGCGTTTTTATCTAGTCTAGTCAGACTTTTGCAGATTTCTGAGATTCAGTCCTCCACCCCCACATTCTTATCTCTCTACAGAACAGTCCTGCCAACCCAGGATTCAGTCCAGTCAACCTTTGCCCTCCATAATCCCAATTCTTTCTCTTTCCACAAAACTATACATAATACACCGGGAGTGGTCTCACCAAAGGTCCTGTACAGTTGCAGCAACACATACCTGTTTTTAATCCCTGCTCCTGTACTTAAGTGTCAACACATTATTTGCCTTCTTCACTGCTTGCTTGCACCTGCATATGTACTTTCAACAACTGGTGTATAAAGATATCATGTCTCACTGCACCTCCCCCTTTCCCAAACTAATCGTCATCTGCCATTCACCACCTTGTTTTTCTGCTACAAGTGGATAACATCATATTTATCCCCATTACACTTCACCTGCCATGCATTTGCCCACACACTCCCCTTATCCAAATCACACTGCAGTAGTTCTGCATTCTCCTCACAATTCATGTTCCCAACCAGCTTTTGTCATTTGTAAACTTGGAAATGTTACATTCAGTTCCCTCAAGTTCATACATTGTGAATTGTGCACACACTCGAAACCATGTCAAACAGAAAAGACCAAGTCTGAAGTAAATGCTGGGAAGAAAAACAAAAAACTAAATAGGAGTAAATATAAAGCCATCCACTTTCAAAGGTTTTAACAAAAGAATGTCTCTAGTGAAAAGTTACTGGGGCTCTCGAAGAAAAGCATTTGTTAATACAAGCTTCTAGCATACTTATTTAAGTAAATGCTTTTGCAAGCATTAACTTCTTTGGGGCTGGAGAGGATATTGAAGGGCATTAATTTAAAAGACTGTGGTTCTCCAGGGAGTTGGTCAGGAAGGGGAAAGAGCAGATTTGAAATTTTACTGAGCCATGAAATTCAAATTTAAAAAAAACACTGTGGAAGACTGCTTCAGCAAATGGATAACAACAGTGAAACATGAAAAATCTTTCTGTAGATGGGAACAATAATCTGATCACTAAAATTGGTTGTTTTCCTCTTCTAGCAATGAAACTGTTTAATACCCACAAAGTTGATTGAATCCCTAAAGAATTACACATCATCTACCATCCGCTTTCTTTTGAAACTTAGTAACCTTGTATGATGATAGCAACAAGGGTGGAAATATAACATGCAAGTCAAAAAAAACTTGCGAATGAATTTTAATATCAACTATTGACAACTTTGCAGAAATAACCAGAATGGTTTCCATTTCAGTCTTTCATGCATTTTTTTTTTAAAAACAGTCCCACTTTCCTGGCTGAGTGCTATTCGTCTGAGTTTCTGACATTGCTTTCTTTGTTACACATCTTAGAGACTCCCACCATCAAATGGCTTGAATACCATGTGTTGGTTTATTGTGTGGTTGATGAGTATTTGTACCTTGTGAAGCGGATGGGCTCTGATGGTCTTCTGGAATAAATTTGCCCTTCTGTTACTCAGATTTTTTAGGAGAAACCACTGAAAAACCCAATTATCTGGTAACTCTTTCCCATGTTGAGATGTTCCCTCAACTGCAAGAGACTTAGAATGATTAGAATCAGAAATTCCAATGACAATTTTCTCCTAATTGGTTCTAGGTGTTAATGTTCCACATTCACCAATTTTTGGCAATATATCAAGTTCATTCAAATTGTCAATCTGATTGCCTGGAAACTCCTTTTATAGAATTTTATTCTTTCAATAACAATTGGCTCTTAAAGTAAAAATAGTTGTCCACTGCCATTAAGCCAGAAATAGCTATTATATTCTTTTACTTTTTGCCTGCAAACAACATGGTCCTCTAATTGCCCTACAGATTAAAGCAGTTTGTAATTTCTTCCGCTTATGAGTTGGAGTGTAGACCTGAAGCAATTCAATATATCATGAACTATTTCTTCCAGTGCTCAATTTAATTCTGTTTGAAGTATCTGCACCCTTGCACGTGCATAGGAGTGCAAATATTTTCTCAAGTTCTTTACAACCAGTTGTTTACAGTATTTAAACTGAACATTGTTAAAAGACCAAATAAATTCCACTGTGTCGTCAACTAAGTTTCCTTGGGGCTTCAATTTCATTTTTAAACCACACTTGAATGAGATTTTCCAGCTTAAAAGAAATTGTTAGCAATGATAATTAAGCTTTAATAGCGGCTAACAATACACACACACACACACACACACACACGGCTGTGACTGTCACTTGGTAATGATGTAGCACTATAAATTCTCCAATTCTGTATATTTGCAGGCACTGCTTCATCTAGGTGGGTGGCACTGGTTTTAGAACACAGTCCATGTAAAAGTCCTTGAAAATTGTAAGGCTTTAAAACTCTAAAGCTTCCCTCAATTTTGTTTTTAAATTTTAAAAGCCTTTTAAAACGACTTGAAAGTGAATTTTTTTTTGCGGTTGAAAATCAAAATGGAGTATTCACGTCATTTTCATCTGATTCTCTGCAGTTTCAAAAATATGGATATTACGCGCCATTTCCACTACTACCCCAATCGATTTACACCTACACACATTTGTTACAAAACAATTATTTTCAACAAAATCTTCTGTCTCCGATAAACTGACCAATACTAGCGACTTGAATTTCTTCAATACTGGCCTTAAAAAGAATTATTTCACGGCTCATAACTAAGTTTTTTTTTGAAAACAACAAATGCTTGTTCATTAAACAATGGTTAACGCTTTCCTTCAGCTTTCACAATCTGAATTTTGTTGGACAGCTATTTTCACCTTTCTAAGGAATCCAGTTTCATCTGCAGTCAAAATTTCAACCTAATAAATGATTGAATGAATTTTTTTTTTATTGCAACGTGTGTTTTAGAGAGAATAGTAGTAAAATACACACTGAAAAGTTTTTCCACTGTTGCCTCAATCCAGAGCCATTTTCCAATAGTTATAAGAAAAACAATATAGAAAAGATATAGCTGAAAGAGACAGAGGCAGACTTTCAATTTTTAGCCAACTCAATGTCTGTGCTGCCATCCTTCCTCCACTGCCTCGCCACAATCTACACCAGATCCAACTTGTGTTAAAGTCGCTACTTTTCACACACCATCTTTCACCACTGGGCCACTTTTGTCACCTACACTGGACCCCACCACCCTCACAGTCACACCTCTTGCCACTGGGCTCACCTCAAATGTCACGATGATGCCACCACCAGTGAGAGACCCAAAGTTGTCAATTCAAGGTGCCATCTTTTGCCGCTGGACTTCTCTCACCAACATGCTCTCTGCTAACGTAATAGCCACTGATTGTGATGCCAGGTCCTATGCTCAGCCCAGAAAGAGCAGGTGCTCGCCCACTTCCACTACAAGGACCATGCTGGAGCCAAATGCTGCCACCACAAGGGCCATGTTGGAGTTCCTCATTGCTGCCAATGCTGTTCAAGCACAGGACGAAGGTAAAGGAAAAGCTGATACAGCAAACAAGCCCTGGCTCAGTAGCTCTATTCCATCACTATCTTGACTTTTGATTGCCATTTCAGCTGTTGGACACTTATTCCACTTAAAAAGCTGAATTTTTGGGTCACTCTTGGTAAAATTTTTTTGTTCTCTCTTTGGATAGCTGTTGATTCTGTGCACTGTTGGGTAGATATGCTACATCCAATCCTTCCTATGATACAAGTCTACAGGACTTTCTAGTAATAAAAGCTAAGAATTATACTAAAGCCTGCAGAAGAATAACAGAGCAGCTTATTAGATGATAAACAAAGACAACAGGTTACATTAGCAAGGGTGATAAAAATGAATTACACTGATAAAAGTCAAGTATACGATACATAGCAAACTAACCAAAAAAAACAAACTCAGCAGATCTGGCAGCATCTGAGGAGGGAGTAACAGATTTAAGTGTTTTGAATCCAATTAGACATTTCCTCAGAACTTAAAAGATACTTGTTGTTGACAGCAGCAGTAACCATATATCCCAGAAATAAAGATAGAAATAGTCACATATGTCTAAGTTGGCACAGCTATAAGTTGGCACAGGCCAAATGTCTGTGTGACAAGTCTTCAATGCCTTTCCTCTACGACATTACATCCTTCCTTAAATATAGGAGCATAAAACTGCACAGTACTCCAGGTACAAACCTCACTAAAGATTCTATACAATTTCTGCAAGATATTTCCTTGTGATGACAATCAACATATCGTTTGCCTTCCTGAATGCAAACTTTTAGTGATGCAGGAACAAAGACACACAGGTCACTTTGGTTAATCAACACTTTCCAACTTCCTACCATTTAAAAGATATTCCATTGTGAGGCCCCTTACAGAAATAGTTGCATCATCTATAACTGCAGCTAATGTGCTAGATGACTTAAGAGTGGTTAATGCTGTGCCTTTGTTTAACAAAGGATGCAGGGAAAAGCAGCCTGGGAACTACAGATGTATCTGACTTCAAATGTATATAACCCTTATCTTTCAGAATCACTTCCAACAATTTATCCACCACTGGAGAGGCAAGGACTGATCAGGGATAGCCAGCAAAGGTTTAGTACAAGAGAAACAGTATCTCAAACTTGATTGAGTTTTTTTTTGAGAAAAGGAAGTATCCAAAAAGACTGATGAGGTCACAATGGTAGATCTTGTTTACTTAGACTTTAGTGAAGCCTTTGACAAAGCTCTACATGGTAGAATAATTAGTAAAGTTAGCCCAAATGGGATTCGGGGAGGCTTACCAAATGGGCACAAACTTGGCTTAATGGCAGGAGACAGTGATGATGGAGGGTTGTTTTTCAAAATGGAGACCTGTGACCAGCAATGTTCCACAGAGATAGGTGCTGGGTCCAATTTTGTTTGTGATTTTATACAAAATGGTTTAGATGAGAACATAAAAAAGGTATGGTTAGTAAGTTTGATGTTGACACCAAAATTGGTGGTGAAGTGAATAGTGAAGGAGGTTATCTAAGATTACAAAGAGATCTTGGGTCAATAGGCTGAGGAATGGCAGATGCATCTTAACTTGGACAAATGCAAGGTACTGCATAATGCTAAAACAAACAAGGGCAGGACTTGTACAATTAAAAGAAGGGCCTTGGGTAATGCTGTAGAACAGAGAGACCTAGGGGTTCAAGTACATAATTCTTTGAAGTCTGGATCACATAGATAGAATTGTTAAGGCATTCACAGCATGCTTGCTTTCATTGTTCAGATCATTGAGTATAGGAGTTGTGACATCATATTGGAGGTTATACAAGAGGTGAAGCCTCTAGAGTAGTGTTTGCAGACCTGATTGCCACGTTATAGGAAGGACATTAAAGCTCAACAGGGTTCAGAACGTGCCTTTTCCCTTGCATCGAGATTTCAAGACTAGGAGGGCCTTTTTTGTAGAAAAAAAAAGACGAGAGGAGAAAGATTTAAAAAGTATATGAGAGGCAACTTTTTTGTTTTAAAAAACAAAAGTGGTTGTTGTGTGGAATAAACATCTAGAGGAAATGGTGGAAGCAAGTACAGTCACAATGTTGAAGACATTTAGGTAAATACATGAATAAGAAATATTTGGAAGGAAGCATGCCAAACATAGGCAGGTGGGACTAGTTTAGTGTGGGATTATGGTCCAACCAGTCTGTGCCAACCAAAGGATCGGTTTCTGCTTTGTACAGCTTTATGACACGGTTTGTTTCTCCTTGGTGTGCAAGTAACATCCTTAGAATGCCAACAAGTTGGCTTCCTTTCGTAAATCCATATAGACTCTACACAACTTTTATCATTCTTTGCCAAGTGCTCAGTCATTGTACCCTTTATAAAAAGAAAATGGTAACATATGTTGAATGAAACTTTGCAATAAAAGGTAACAGAAAAACAGTAGATAAAATTCTGGAAGCACTCAGCAGGTCTGGCCGTCTCTTTAGACCTACAGGTTGTTGTTTTAGGTCCTTGACCAGTTCTGATTTAGAAAAAAGGTCCCAAACCTGAAACAAGAACTTTGTTTCTGTCCCATCGACAAAGTATTTTGGGATTTTCCATCTTACACCAAATAATGATTGCCAACCAGTTAGAGCTGAAAAATAAATCATTAATAAACAAACTGCATTGGGGAAAAACCAAGGACAGCTTGGAAACATATGTAAACACAGACAGTAGAGACAAATCAACAGCCCAGCTACGATCAATTAGTATAGACGGAGAATGCCCAATAGCTTCCTACAATAGTTCATTTTATCAAGATGCAATTCTGCCTATTTTGTATTCCTCTTCTCAGGCCGTATCCTCAAGCAGCCCATCAGTAATTGCAGCGCCATTTCTCCCCATTTCAATACCACCAACATTGAGGGTCACCACTAACTAATAATTCAACTGGACAAACTGAAATCAAGACCAGGGCAAAGGCTGGCATTTAGAACATGTGATTCAATTCCTTACCTTGCAAAAAGACCATCCACCTCAGATCACAAATCACAAGTGTGGTGGAATATTCATCATTTGCCAGCAAGTGCAGCACCAACACCACCATTCAGAATACAACAGTAACCTAATTAGCACATCTACATTCAAAATAAATCAACCCATCAACAAAACATTAACCAGAAGTGCTATACATCCATTTACAGGATGCACTGCAACAATTCAGAATCTGTGGCTTTTCCCTGTAACGTTACCAACAAAATGGATGAGCAATATACCTGCAGAACACCATTACTTCCATGCACCTTCAAAACGAGCAAAATCATATAACTGTAACTTGAACAGAATTGGACAGCTTTTACACTTACTTGATCAATATCCTCAAATTCTATCATCAAGAGAGCAACATCACCCCTTGTACTACAGCATTTCAAAACAATCAGCCCACGAAACAAGTTCTTAGGCACTCACGTATAAGCGTGAAATGCAATATTACCAATCTTGTCCCTATTCAGAGAACAAAATTACTTCAAAGTTTAATTATCTGTGACACTGCTTGCAGTGTGTTAGTGATCACATCTTTAAAGTGTGGCTCATATCCCAATTAAAGGAACTGTTTAATTGTTCTTTGGACATTGTCATATTTGCCATTTAGCATTGAGTTTACGTAACAATTCATTTATTTCAGTTGTTTTGTGATCTCATGTTCGACAGGGATTAGCACCACGAAGTACATTTTGCACCTGACTGGTTCAAATGTGACAGAAATTAGTTACCCATTTCATATTAAAAACTTGCAATATTTCTGTAATGTTCACAATTTAAATCAGTATGCTGAAAGAGAGATGTAGCAAGGTCTTCAATTTTGATGAATTATAACTTGAAAAGCAAAGCACCCAGGTTCTTCATCACGTCTGAGAAGCTTGCCTTTCCCTATAAAAACATGCATTTTGAAACTAAAAATTACAAAAGCATTTGTGCTTTCAAGTTAATGAACATCAGATCTTTTGAGCTCTACTTGGCACCTTGTTGGCTAAATTGCTAACTTAAAGTAGCATACCACTGCGACGTCAAATTACTATTTCAAGCCTAGAAATACAAAATATCCTTTAACCTTATCACCTATGTTGATTTTTCCAACAACCAAGGGAGGCAAGTGTTGGAGTTTCATAAAGAGAGCAAGTATTGATAAACATAAAATAGTTCCCAGCATCTTTGTGATGCAAGGAACATCCAAAAGGTTCGTTTATTGTATTCATCTCCAATTACTAAAACCTCAAAATTAATAGTGACTAGAAATAATCATACCTTGTGAAATAAAAAAAATCTTCTGAATAGATTGTTCGAATTCACAATGGACTAGATTTTGGGGTCTGTGGAAGCAAATGGCCTGGTCTTAATTTCCTTCGGGAAAGCTCTATAGAATTTCTCCCCGAACCCAAATTGAATTCCAAAATATTTATTCATATTCCACAATCAACACATGAAAACTTTCATTTTAACGTCAAAGAGACTTTGCAAAGGAATCTTAAAGTTCTGCAGCGATGTTTCATATCTTTGTCAATATTTATCCATACAATGCAATTTTGAATGAGTTTGTGTTTACTAATTTTTTTTGGAGCTGAAGCCACCGTATTGACTACTTGATATATATTTTGTACCATGTGTCTGGGACTTAGAACATTTTTAAAACCTATTATCCTCCAATTTTACTTTTTGTTTTGTTAACTCTAGCCTTACTGTCACAACTAAAGTACAAATCACACTGTACATCTTGCATGCAAGGTGGTCATGGATTATCTTTCCCTCAATCTCTTCTCCACCTGCTTCATAACCAAAATCACACTTTGCTCAACTCAAATCTTTGGAAGGAATAGTGCTTTTGAAGTTTGGGGAAGTCAAAATTAGCCAGAATAAATCTAAATATGCATCTGTAATCTTTATAAATTTTCAATGCAACCAGTTGTTAAAATGATCATCATTTCAACAGGGCTCCCTGCTGAGGACATAACAGAGTATTTATTTATTGTTTCCCGAAGTTATACCTGCCAGAAATTTCATGTTACAATTTCTCCAAATCAGCATTCCAACACTGCTAAAGCACTAACATAGCAATCAACTCACATCACAAGCAACATTCTGACAGTGGCGTATGATTCTGTGTTCTGCTTAACTCCACAGCTTACCACGTAACCAACCACCACATGCTTTCAACTTTTGCCTCCTTGCCGCAGCTCAATGTGCTGCCTTTGCATGTTCCTATTTGTAAACTCTAACCAATTATAATTAAACTGCCATCATCAATAGGCATGATTCCCATCCAGCACATCGCCTCAAACCTCCAAAGAGGAATCTTAAATCCTCTCTATGCATTTGATATGCTTCAACATGTCAGACATCCGGTCAGCTTCCATATGCAACTGGACCACCTAGTGCAACCATACAACCCAATCCTGTTCCTACAGTGACAATGTTGCCAGGTTACCTAACAGGCATAGAGCGATTCTGTCCAATTACGCTTAAGAGAAAAGCCATGGTACAGCTCTATCACAAACTTGACAGCTTCATCATCACCTCCATGCTTCTCGGCGATCAGCATCTCATACCTAAACGAGACCTGACCTATGAGCTACTGATCCTACATTATTTCCACTGAGCAGGCTGCTTACTTCGATCTCACTGACAGACTTCATGGGTGCCCATTTTGTTCTCAGTCCCTGACTACTAAAATACAATTTTGTGAACAACTTCCTATCCTTGTTCTTCATAAATTTCAATTCATTCAAAGTTTGTGTCCAATAGTTCATGGATAGTAATTCCAACTCACTCACGCTCATGATGACTTGCAACTGTTTTCAACTCTCATGGGCCAAAATTAAAATGCTCATTCTTGTGCTTATCTTTCTTTATGATTGACTATCTCCATAACCTCTTCCAGCATGTAATCATTATAAAAATATTCATCAGGCTTATTTTAAGGTTCCACCCTTCAGCCACCTAGCTCCCACGTTCTGGTATAACAAACTGTCATACTTTCCTTTTAAAATTTATCTTTTAATCCATTTAGCAAACACAATATTTCTTTCCACAACTCTAGTATTATTTTAGGATTGCCTTAAACTGCCTGGAGCTTGATTTTATGTCAAGGATAATATCACTACAATTTCTAGATTTTTTTCCTCTTGAATCTTGATAGTATCAGTTAAACAAACTCATTTCATTGCTTAGCCAGTTATGTCCTTTCACTAATTATGCAATTAATCACGTTAAGTTTAAATAGTCAGTCATTGTTAATTTCTTTTGCTCAAAGTTTTTAAATTCATTAAGTTTTTTGCATGATCAATTCAGTACATGTTACTATGATGGCATGAGAAAAATCAAAACAAAAAAATGTGGATTTGTTATTTACTTAAGAAAGCAGTTATTTATAAAATGAAAAAAGTCAACTAGATACTTACCAGTGAGATCTTTTGCTAAATCTGGGTGGTTCACAAGGCAGTGACTCGCAAATTTTACACATTCAAGACGAATAGGAACATGGATGTCATTGAATCTACAAAGGAAGAATTGCAGTAATAATGGACAGTACATTCACTGTTTGGCAAATCTACTTAATGAGCGCACACACACAACCCCTCAAGAGATCCAAAAATAAAGTGGTGATGTTTTAGTGGGGCATCCAACAGCAGACTGTAACTTTGTCATTGATCAAATAAGGCATCTACCCTGAATTCCATTCACTGCAGACATTTGAACATTCATTTAACAAAATTTAGCTCGTTAATCAAATACTTAATAAATACCAAGTGAAAATGCAGATTTTAAGTGATTTTGCAAATTTGACCAAAGACACTGGCTAAATATAGAATGCGACGTGGGAGTTATTTAACCCACTACTAGTTAATCCCTTAAGAAAACCCAAATTCCGTCTATGTGGGAATGGTTTCCATATTCACCCAAAACTTGTTACAAATTTCTCCAAAACTGTGTGGAATAAACTCCAAAGCTTTCGTTATCATCATTTTAGGGGGAAAAAAAAAACCAAGCCTATGCCAAGTCACTGAAAATAGCAAGGTGTCTGAGACCCACAACAATAAACAAGAACAGAACCAGGATTAGAACATTTTGCCTATTACGTCTACTCTACCATTCAGAAAATCATAGCAGACTTAACATGAACTCCATTTAACCACCTTCACCCCATAATACACCTCATCCTCTGTGGATCTTAAAATGACTAATTCAGAGCCTAATATTCAAGATTCCTCTCCATTATTCTCTTACACCTCATTCTTTGAAGCTCCAAATATATTTGTGTGTCCAGCCTTCTCTCCTAAGAGAAGTCCTACCAGTCAAGTGAAACCCCCACAGGATTTCCTCCAAAACAAGCAGAACTAGTCTTAACATAAAAGGATTTCAAAACCGTACACAGCAATCCAGGTGCCGTCTCAATGTCCTATTCAGTTCCAACTAGACTTACCTACACTTAGATTTCATTCTCTTGCAATAAAGGATAGCATATCACTTGTCTTTCCAAGTATCTCCTGATCATACATGCTATTTTTCCCCCCCAATTCAGAAACAAGGTCATCCACATCCCTCAAAGTACCTGCCATCTCTCTCTCTTCCCCCCCACCCCACTTAAAATAATTTTCTGTATTCTATTCTTCTTGACAAGGTGCAGAAATGCATATTTTGATACTCCACCTAATATTTTGCTCCTCACTTAACCTGTCTATATCTATTTGTAGAGATAGCAAGAATTGTCGATGCTGGAGTTAGAGACAACACAGTGAGGAGCTGGAGGAACATAGCAGGTAGTATCTGAGGAGCAGGAATGTTGATGTTCAGGTCATCACCCTTCTTCAGAAATTTCCAGCTCCTCAGATGCTGCCTGCCCTGCTGTGTGCCTCCAGCTCCACACCATGTTATCTCTATCTATTTAAAGTCTTTTTGTATCTTCAACTTACTTTCCTATTTTTCTTCACATTGTACCCAAGTCATCAATATCAATTAATGACTAGCTGAGATCCCACCACTGATCCTACAGGCACACCAAGTTATAGCCCCATTTATTCTTACTTTACTTCCTGTTAACAAGCCAATTTGCTATCCAAGCTCACATCACTGCAATTCCATGAGCTCTGACTTTCATGTGGCACCTTACTAAAAATGTATGAATCCATATACATTTGTCTTTTATCCACTCTACTTGTTACATTCTTAAATATAACCTCCCTTTCACAAAGTCACGTTGACTTTGCCTGATTGTAAAATGATTTTCTAAATGCCACGTTACTACCTCAAAGAATTCAAGCATTTTCCCCCAGTCATGGATAGGAGGAGAATGGGTTTATATAACTTCCTGCTTCCCATCTTGCTTCTTTTTTGAATGGAAGTGCAATTTTTTCCAAGACTACAACTAATCCAGTGTACAGCACTGTGAGTCATGGAGTCCAAGGGACTGGTCAGCTTTTAGTCTCATTAGTTTTCCTAATACTTCTGCTCATGACTAACATCCTCTCTTTTGCCTTTCTACTGTTTGTTTACTTTGTCTCCAACTTTACAGGTCTGATAGCAGAAACAAAAACAAAAATTCTTCAAATGTTTGCGCTATTTCCTTGTTTCTAATCATTAAATTTCCTAAATCTCATCTCTTTAGGGACCCAGGTTTACTTCAGTTACTCTTCATTTTTATATACCTGTAGAGCTATAAAAACAAAACGGTAAGAGTATCTAACCAGTTCACTGGCTCTCAGGTAGAATAGAAAATTGCATCATGCTGTAATCAATCACATTTAGCTGGAGGATCCTTCACAATTATATCATTTATTAATCCCATTTCCTGACATATTTACTTCACCAGCTGGTAACATGCTCCCTAGTTGGTTCTAAAACATCATCTCTTAGGAAACCATCCTGACTACACAATGAGCTCAACGTGAAGGTACCTTTGCAAATTTGAATTGTCCAATCCACATAAAAACAAAAATCATGTAACTATTTCAGTTCCTTTCTTAAATGCCAAACTTTTGCTCAAAGATCTAAGACTACTCCTAGTAATTAAGAGATACTAAGAGCTGCCAATGCTGGAGTCAGATACCACAGTGTGGAGCTGGAGGAACACAGCAGGCCACGCAGCATCAGAAGAGCAGGGAAGCTGAAGTTTTGGGTTGGGACCCTTCTTCTGAACAGGCTTGCACTATTTGTGCACGCTCACTTCCTATCACACACTTATCATTCTGCATTTGACAACGATGCACTGTTGCCACATCTATACTTGTTAACTTTCTACACTCATTCTCAGGTGAACCCTCCCACTGCACTATTTAGCCACTGCCTAAACAGAGAAATATACAAATGAGCAGAAGTTCACTGAAAACCACAACACCATCACCACAAAAATAGGGTCATTTTAAATTAAGAATTAGACTGCACCAATTTGGGGACAAGTAGGGCAAAGAGAATGAAAAACAGGTCAGTGGAAAAAGGTTCAATTCCAAACACCACTACACTCACTTCCAGTGATTCCAATTTTGCTAGTGTTCCTCATGCCATATTACATCAAACGCAGCCTTGCTGTTAAGGGCTGTTTTTGGAATACGGCTCTTTTGACAATGTTTGAATCAAGGTTGTAAGAGGTCAGAAGCCAAGTGGCCCTGGCAGAACGCGAGCAGAACATCAATGAACAGGTCACTGTTACCCAAGTGTTGTTAGATAATTAATGTTAATCATCAGTCAAGTGATGGAAGTTAAGTCTAGGCTAATAGGGCAGTAATGGAGTTGGACTGATCTTGCTTTTTTTGTACAAGGCATACCTCAGCAATTTTCCACCTTGTCAGGTAGGCACCTGAAGAATTGTAGCTGCAATGGAAAGCTTGGATGAGGGTGCAGCAAGTTCTGGGGCACAAGCCTTCAGGACCATTGCTGCAATTTTGTCAGGGCACATAAGCTTTGCAATATGCAGTGCCTCCAAAAATTTCTTTATCTCACATGCAATAAATCCAATTGGCTGAAGATGACATGAGCAATACTGGGTTCCTCTGTAGGATGGCAGGTCTGACAGGAGGGAAAAATTGACTAGGTTGGGACTGTTATTGCTAGAGTTCAGACAAATATGAGGGGGCAATCGCAAAGACTTATAAACATCTAACAGGACTGGACAGGGTAGATGCAGGGATGTTGTTCCTGATGGTGGGTGTGTCCATAACCGGGAGATCACACTCCAAGGATTTGGGGTAGACCAGTTAGGACAAAGATGAGGAGACATTTCTTCACCTGAAGAGTGGTGAGCCTACGGAATTCATTGCCACAGAAAGTAGCTGATGCCAAAACACAACGTATTCAAGAGATGACTAGCTTTAGCGCTGGGGGGAGATGAATGGGATCAAAAGGTTATGGGAAGAAAGCAGGATTAGGCAATTGAGCTGGATGATCAGCAATGATCATGAAGAATGACAGAGCAGGCTCAAAGGGCTGAATGGCCTCCTCCTGTTCATATCTTCTATGTTTCTATGTTTTCACTGAAATGGATCCTCCAATCAGCACCTTTGGCTGAAGAGTGTTGCAAAACAATAAGGCTGGGACATTTACACTGACGTGCTGGGGACCTACAAGAAGGAGAATGCTCCTGTTTGTAAAGCCGCCTCCTCTTCTCTTCACAAGGTGTGGAGCTGGATGAACACGGCAGGCCACGCAGTATCAGAGCAGCAGGAGAGCTGACGTTTCAGAAAAATTTTCCGAAGAAGGGTCCAGATGCGAAACGTCAGCTTTCCTCCTCTGATGCTGTCTGGCCTGCCGTTTCGCATCTGGACCCTTCTTCGGAAAATTTTTCTGAAACGTCAGCTTTCCTGCTCCTCTGATACTGCCTGGCCTGCCGTGTTCATCCAGCTCCACACCCTGTTATCTCAGACTCCAGCATCAGCAGTTCCTACTGTCTCCCCTTTGATTAAGCTGTTTTACTGTACTTCGCCATTTATGACTAGATGTGCCAAGATTTCAGGTGTTTGGATCTGATCTATTAGTTGTGGAATGACTTAGCTCTGTCTATCAATTGTTGCTTATACAGTTTGAGACTCACATGGTCCTATGTTGTAGCTTCATCATATTGACACCTCAATTGCAGATAAAGTAAGAACTGCAAATGCTGGAATTAGAGATAATAGTATGGAGCTGGAGGAACACAGCTAGCCAGGCAGCATCAGAGGAGCAGGAAGAAAATTTTCCCTATGGTTTCCACCTGAGAAGTCAACTTTCCAGCTCCTCTGATGCTGCCCAGCCTGCTGTGTTCCTCCAGCTCCATATTGTGTTGTCATCTGCTGATATGCCTGATTTCCTTAAAGAAGGAAATGTGTCATCCTTACCTAGTCAGATTGAGATGTGAATTGAGATTCAAATCAATGTGGCCGATTTTTAGCAGTTGAGCAATAAATGATAGACCAGCTCGCGAAACTCACATCAAATTAAAAATAGGAGCAGGCCACTCAGACTCTTCAACTCCTGTTCCACCATTCGATAAGATTATAATCTGAAAGTAACCTCAACTCCACATCTCTACCCATTTCCAATAAGCTTCTGAAGTACACAGCTTATCAAGACTATCCAGCCCGGCCATAAAATTATTCACAGACTGTCGTATGAAGAAGAGAGTTCCATAAACTCTCAAGCCTCAGAGGAGTATTCTCATTTGATATTAAAATTTAACTTTATTTTTAAAACAGTAACACTGGGCAATTACTACTTCCACAAGAGACAACTCTTACTTCATGTTGACAAGACACTCAGGACTTTATATAGATAAAGCAAGTTGAGACTTACACTTTTGAAATCCAACAGAAAAGTTTAGCCTAGGCAACCTTGCTTCATTGACAATCCATTCATTTGAGGTGTCAAACTAGAAAGAAATTTCTGAAATCTTACAATTTACATCCTGCTTTAAATAAGGACACCAACACTGGACACAACAGTCAAGATGTGGACTTACCGATGCACTGGATATTTTAACTGCATAACCTCTATACTTTTGAATTACATTTTCCTGGCAGTAAAGACTAAGATTCAATTAGTTTTCCTAATTATTTGTTGTCTGCACACGTTAGCCTATAGAAATTCACGCATAACACCATCCAGGTTCCTCCACATTATCAGAGGAAAAAAATGCTTTCAAATTAAAAGATGTAGAATCCAGATTGGCGGAGGCAAGAACAAAACAAAATATATTGGTGAGAGTCATCTACAAGTCCCACTACAGTAGCTATATTGGAGGTACAGAAATCACGAGACAATGACAGCATATTTTTAAAAAAGCAATTACATTAAATCACAGGTGACTTTAATCTTCATGTAAAGTGAGAAAGCCATGTATATTGAGTGAATATGGAAAATTCGCAAAGATAGCAATGAAAAAGAATTCAGAGATCATATTCAGGACAGTCTCCTAGAATAATAGATTACAGATCAAAATCAAAAGATCAGTCTATTTTGCATCTGGTAATGTGCAATGAAGCAAGCTTAAAACAATCTCAGAGTAAAAAGGTCCCCTCGGAAACAACAACTATGACATGTTAAAATTCAGCATTTCATTTGAGAGGGAGAAAAAATATATACTTGTGTGGGAGTTAACAAAAAAAAAATTGTGGTTTGTAGAAAAATTGAGTTATATAGCCCAGAAAGCAGCAAAAGTCTGCACCAATCTAACAAGATTCATCACACTTTCAAGCACTTGACCCATAACCTTGATGGTTATGGCTTCATCCATGCACATTCAAGGTTGAGCTTTCCGATCTCTTATCCTCCCAGACAGTGCATTCCAGAATTCCACCACCCTTTGGGTAAAAAAGATGATTTTCCTCAAAAATCCACTAAACCTCCTTCTCTAGATTTGAAATTTATAGTAATCAGCTATTCCCATAATTTGAAAGGTCAGTAATGAGGTGGCATAATTTTGTGTCCATGTCCCTCAATCTCATAAATCCATCAGGTTCCAACTCAGCCTTCTGTGTAAAGGCTGCCAGAGCCTATTTAGCCTCCTAAATACCTAAAACACTCTATCCCAGGCAATATTCTGGTGAATACTTCCCCTTATCCCCCTCTAGTCCAATCACGTCCTTCTTGTGCAGGGAAGAATATAGAACGAAAGCACAGATAACTAGAATAGACACAGAAAAGTAGATAAGGTAGTTGAGGAATAATAGATTTTAAGAATTTCATGATTCACAGATGATACATCCCAGCAAGGAAGATGGGTCCCACAAAGGGGATAAAGCAACCCATGGTTAACCAAGGCAGTTGAGGATTGCATCAAATTGAATGAAGTAACACACAATGGGGGTAAAAATTACTGTTAAGCCAGAAGGATTGGGTAAGTTTTTAAATCAATAACAGATGCCCAAAAAAGAGAAAAAAAATTGGGAGGGTAAAAGCAAGTAATAATAAAACAGATGGCAAAAATTCCTTTAAACATCTAAAAATGGAAGAGACACTGGTGGAAGAGTCATACTGTCCCTACTTCTGGGCCTGAAGGCTTGGCTTCTAGTCTCACCCGTTTAACAGGTGGGTCACAACATCGCCAACAGGTTGATTTAAAGAAAATCTAAAGTAGGCAGCCCCATGGCAAATGAAGCTGGGGAAATAGCCAATCAAAACCAAGAAATAAGAGAGGAGTTGAATAAATACTTGATAGTAGAAAGTATTAACTGCATTCCAAAAGATACTAAATAATGATGCGGGTGCAGGATTAAAGACAATGACTACCACTGGAGAAAAAACATTTAGGGGAACTATCAGCACCCCAGGATGTTGAAAAGTAATAGCTGCAAAGATCATGGATACACTGGTACTATCCTTCCAACACTCCTCTGATTCTAGAAAAAGGCCCAGACAATTGTAAAACAGCCAACATAACATACTCAAAAGGAACGGAGGAAAGTTGGAAAAATGTTAGACTCTAATTACAAAGAATAATAATAGGCAGTTCTGCTATAACTCATGCTTTGTTAATGCAAAGTGACTGTAATGCAATTAATGATTAGTCGACACCGTGTGGATAACGCAAGCTTTCTGCTATACAGGTATAGCGATTTTCTATGGCATCATTTTCTATGGTGCGAGGTCACACAAAAGAGCACAGCTATCGCATTGTAGGAGAACTACCTGTACGTAATTAATTAAGCAAGGTTGACATTGTTTCAAAGAAAGGGAAATTATGTCCGACATTTATTTTGAGAAAAAAAAATTCCTTGTGGAGGTGACAAGCACAATACATGAGGGCTGGGGGTGGAATTCAGCAGATGTAACACATTTGAATTTCCAAAAGGCATTCAGTAAGGTACCGCACATTAGGCTAAGATAAGAGCCCATGGCTTAGGGGTAGCATATTAGTACAGATAGAGGATAGGCTAACTAATTGATGCTAGAAGTTGAAATATAAGTGGACACATTTTCGGAATGGCAAACTTTAACGTCTGGAGTACTGCAGATTAGTGCTGAGGCTACAAATAACATGAATTACTTCAATGAGGAAAAATAGTGAACATATATTGCTGAGTTTGCAGATAAACAAACAGATAGGAAGGCAAGTAGCAAGGAGGGGAGTCTGCAGAGTGACATGAACAGGTTAGGAAAAGTGGGCAAAAACTTGTCAGAACCCTGGCTGAATTTTCACTGATATTTAAAATCCTCATTTGGAGCTGTGAACTAAGAGTTCAGAGCTGCAAGGTAACCATTAAAGAGCTAATAAGCTGTATGTTTTTTACCCCTGAGGCCAGGCCTGAAAGTTAATTGCAGGTTAGTTCTTGATAAAAGGAACTTCTAGATTCATCAACTCTGGAAGGGCAGTATGTTTAAAACCAAATACCAGATGTTCAGTCCTCAGACGTCTGTATTTGCAAATTGGTGATTGCACATCTATTTGATCAGCATGTTCTCTCCCAGAGGAAAGGGCAAGAGTTTTCTTAACGGTTTTGAACTGGGGATTTTTGAAAGGATTTTTGCTGATGATGGTTCAGCACACAGATGTGAATGTGCCTTATCTAACCTCAGATTATTAGCAATTGAAAAGTCAAAAGAACATCAACTAAGTATCACTGAATCTCCCTCAGTCTGAACGGGAAGAAGTAGTAATGATCAACATCTTCAGAAAATCAAAATCAAGAGAGAAAACAAAAAGCTACATACCCATGAAACAGTACACTGCACCCGGTGTGGCTTCTTCGACATTGGGGAAACCAAGCGGAGGCTTGGGGACTGCTTTGCAGAACACCTCCGCTCGGTTCGCAACAAACAACTGCACCTCCCAGTCGCAAACCATTTCCACTCCCCCTCCCATTCTTTAGATGACATGTCCATCATGGGCCTCCTGCAGTGCCACAATGATGCCACCCGAAGGTTGCAGGAACAGCAACTCATTCCGCTTGGGAGCCCTGCAGCCCAATGGTATCAATGTGGACTTCACAAGCTTCAATATCTCCCCTTCCCCCACCGCATCCATAAACCAGCCCAGCTCTTCTCCTCCACCCACTGCATCCCAAAACCAGTCCAACCTGTCTCTGCCTCCCTAACCTGTTCTTCCTCTCACCCATCCCTTCCTCCCACCCCAAGCCGCACCTCCATCTCCTACCTACTAACCTCATCCCACCTCCTTGACCTGTCCGTCTTCCCTGGACTGACCTATCCCCTCCCTACCTATACTCTCCTCTCCCTATCTTCTTTTCTCTCCATCTTCGGTCCGCCTCCCCCTCTCTCCCTATTTATTCCAGAACCCTCACCCCATCCCCCTCTCTGAAGAAGGGTCCAGGCCCGAAACGTCAGCTTTTGTGCTGAGATGCTGCTGGGCCTGCTGTGTTCATCCAGCCTCACATTTTATTATCTTGGATTCTCCAGCATCTGCAGTTCCCATTATCACTGACATAATCAAAACTGCTTTTTCCTGTTTGTCTGTCTTGTCCATGACTGGGGCCAAAAACAAAAGGTTTTAAAATAGTAGAGAATTAGAACACAGTTGTATGATTTTGGTCTGATAAAGTTGCTGTACTGTAAATAAATTGCTATGTCTTTTGTTCAACCTATAAACCCAGTGTCTAGTATTGATTATTTGCCAAACCTGGAACTGGTTATTCAAACAAGATCGGATTAGGAACAGTTGGGGTCGATTTTAGGGTCTTTAGAGTTTTAATTTTACTGTGTTGTGAATACAGGTATGGAGGAAAGATGATCTGATTCGGCTGTGTCTCCAGTGTCGTAACAATATGAAATTGGAGAATCTAAGTACTTTGACAGGAAGCGTAGAGGATTAAATATTATCTAAAATGGAGAAAGAATGCAGGAAACTGCGGCACAGAGATATTTAGGAATCCCTGTGAACAAAATCAGAAAAGGAAAGTGAAGTAAGGTTGAGGTAGTAAGAACTGCCAATGCTGGAGTCAGAGATAACAGTGTGGAGCTGGAGGAACACAGCAGGCCAGGCAGCATTAGAGGAGCAGGAAAGTAGACGTTTCAGGTCAGGACCCTTCTTCACAAAAATTACAAAAAGGGAAGTATACTAAGTTCAGCAGATAAAGGAAGGCAAATTTACTGTTGACCTGTATTTAGAAAAGGAATGAAGTATAAAATAGCTAAGTCTTGCTTAAAAAACAAAACAGGTTTGTTCTTCTTATCTAAGGAATGATATACTGGCAGAGGCAGTCCAGAGATATTTCTCCATGTTGATATTGGATATGGAGGGATTTTCTTACAAAGAGACTAGGTTGTGCTTGTCCTCCTCTCAAACTTACTCTCCCGAATATCTTTGTACCATCAGCAAAGTTGTAATCATAACTTTGGTCAATTCATTTACATCATTTATATGAATTATGAATATACAAAATATTAGCAGATGTAGACCATGTGACTCCTAAAGTTCTGCTTCACCATTCAGTAAGATCTGAGCTGAGCAGCTTGTATTCCAAATTACACATTCACTTTTACACCCCAATATCCTCAATTCCCCTGCCAATCAAAAATCAATGTGATTCTTAAGAATACGTCATGATCCTGGCTCCATCACCTTCTGTGGCAAGGAAGTCCAACGTCAAAGTTAAAGTCACAATTGTCAAAAAGTTTCTGTCAAAAAAAATGACAAATGACAAATTTGAAATTTCCTAGCTCAGGGCCATCCCCAAAGAGGAAACATGCTTTCCACATCCAAAAGGTCAAGGGCATTCAGATAGCGTAAGCTTCACAGCACCCCTCGTCTAAAAAGGCGCAAGGTGCAGTGCATGCCGATACAACGGCCCACTCATTCGAAGCATGACGCCAGGGATGTACATACTCACGCACACACACACACACACACACGTGGTCTGAACAATGCTCTCTGTAACTGAAACTTAACAAGATTAGTTTGATGTTCAATTGTCTTTTCTCATTTTTACTCTTTGATGACTCATGCACTAGAACAGAAATCCCTCTATACCTTGGAATTCTACATTGGGTCTCTACTGAAAAAGTTTTTTTCAACCCACTTGCCAAAGTGAGCACCTTCACATTTTCCCCACATTCTCCTCCCTCAACCTATCCATGTCCACCTGCAACTCCTGGTGTCTTTTTCACAACTTACTTTGCCTTGCCTTCACTCCCCTCATCCCAGTCAATTATACAGCTTGTACAAAAATGTGAGGCCCCAGCACAGACCCTGCACCTCGCACAGCCTGTGAATTTGAGAAATATCAATTTATGCATCTATTCATCCAGCTATCACTGGATTTTCTGCCTGCTTTTCTGCCTGCCAGACAGCCTCCTAACCCTACGAACTAACATATCACCTGCATACCATGAGCATTTATTTTCTCCAATAATTTGCAGTGGTAGTTCAAAAATCTCTGGAAATCCAAGTACAGTACATCTGCAGAATCCTGTTTGTCTGTAACACATGTTGTTCCTTCAAGAGGACACAAATAAATTGGCTAAAGATGATTGCCCCTGGATAAACCATGCTGATTTTTTTCCCCCAATTCCCTCAAGGTTTATCAAGTGTGCAGCTATAATTTATTTATAAATCAGTTTTAATACCTTCCCCATAACACACATCAAGCTATCAGCCTATAGTTTCTTGTCCTGCGGTGCAGGAATTTGTGAAGGATGGCAGGGGGCAAGTGCAAAAATTAAACACTGATCTAACTACTAGTTCGCTCGCCGCCACAATGATGTGCCCAACGTGTGTTATTGATTCATCTACACAGTTTGTCTTTTTGTGTTCTCTCTTGCTGGGTCTCTCCTATTTGATATCCTTTTCCTTTCTACATTTGAGCCCTTGCCTCCATTATTTCATTTAAAACCTCTGTACTACCCTAGTTATGGTGTTTGCGCTAACGTCTACCCCAGCACAATCAGGTGCAAATCAACTCAACAGCACAGTCCCCACTATTCCCAGCACTAGCACAAATGGCCCACAAATTGGAACTCATCTCTCCCACACCAGTCCTTCAGCCACACATTCATCTAATTCTATTAACCGTACGCCAATTTGCAGACAGCTCAGATAAGAATCAAGACATTTTTAACCACCAAGGTTCTTCTTTTCAATTTTGTTCCTAGCTCCTCATTCAGCAGAACCCCTTTCCTAGCTGTACGAGTGAGTATTTATGTTGTTAGCAGCAACATGGACTGTGAACATGAATCCTCACTCATCCCCCTTACACTGCAAGCCCCTTCACAGTCCTGAGCACATGTCCTGGCACTAGGCAGGCATAAGACCGTAAGACATGGGAGTGGAAGTAAGGCCATTCGGCCCATCAAGTCCACTCCGCCATTTAAATCATGGCTGATGGGCATTTCAACTCCACTTCCCTGCACTCTCCCCATAGCCCTTGATTCCTTCTGAGATCAAGAATTTGTCGATCTCTGCCTTGAAGGCATCCAACGTCCCAGCCTCCACCACACTCTGTGGCAATGAATTCCACAAGCCCACCACACTCTGGCTGAAGAAATGTCATCTTATTTCCGTTTTAAATTTACCCCCTCTAATTTTAAAGGCTGTGTCCACGGGTCCTAGTCTCCCCGCCTAACGGAAACAACTTCCCAGCGTCCACCCTTTCTAAACCATACATTATCTTGTAAGTTTCTATTAGATCTCCCCTCAACCTTCTAAACTCTAATGAGTACAATCCCAGGATCCTTAGCCGTTCATCATACGTTAAACCTACCATTCCAGGGATCATCCGTGTGAATCTCCGCTGAACACGCTCCAGGGCTGGTTTGTCCTTCTTGAGATGTGGGGCCCAAAAATGGACACAGCATTCTAAATGGGGCCTAACAAGAGCTTCATAAAGTCTCAGGAGCACATCGCTGCTTTTATATTCCAACCCTCGAGACAAACGACAACATTACATTCGCTTTCTTAATCACGGACTCTACCTGCAAGTTAACTTTTAGAGAACGCTGGATCAACACTCCCACATCCCTTTGTACTTCTGCTTTACAAATTTTCTCACCATTTAGAAAATAGTCCATGCCTGTATTCTTTTTTCCAAAGTGCAAAACCTCACATTTGCTCACATCGAATTTCAGCCATTTCCTGGACCACTCTCCTAAACTGTCTAAATCTTTCTGCAGCTTCCCCACCTCCTCAGCACTACCTGCCTGTCCACCTATCTTCGTATCATTGGCAAACTTCACCAGAATGCCACCAGTCCCTTCATCCAGATCATTAATGTATAAGGTGAACAGCTGCGACCCCAGCACTGAACCCTGCGGGACACCAGTCGTCACTGGTTGCCATTCCAAAAAAGAGCCTTTTATCCCAACTCTCTGCCTTCTCTCAGACAGGCAATCCTCAATCCAAGCCAGTAGCTCACCTGAAATACCATGGGCCCTCACCTTGCTCAGCAGCCTCCCGCGAGGCACCGTATCAAAGGCCTTTTGGAAGTCTAGATAGATAACATCTACTGGGTTTCCCTGGTCTAACATACTTGTTAACTCTTCAAAGAATTCTAACAGGTTTGTCAGGCACGACCTCCACTTACAAAATCCATGACTGCCACCATTCATTTGAATTAAAGCCTCAAATCAGATCAATCACAATTCCGCTTGCCTACATGACACCCATTCCTCCATAAATTCAGAGCCCGGCAGAACAGCACAACAATTCAAAACGAACAGCAGAATCATTTTCAGAGGTTAATTTCATTCCCTCAATTTAGAGTAAGGTTTCACTGTGCAGCCACATTTATGACACTAGAATGTTGTACTGTTCAGACCAAAATCATAACCGCTACTTTTAAAACAGGACCAAGAGCTCAGATTTTGTAGATGTATTTTCGACTTTGTACTTAAAAAAGAAAAGACAGATGGGAAAATCCCACAAACCCATCTTTAAAGAACAAACCCAATACTGTCCACTATAAATCTGTCTCTTCAACAACTTCAGCACTGAAGTAATGAACTGCGTCATGCAGTCCTGTGTATCCTGAAAATAGTGCAGGTCTTTTAATGATATTCCAATGTCAATAGAATCATCTAGGGACGGGGGGGGGGGGATGCTGCAACCTTTAGTCACCAGCCTCCGCAACAGGCTGAATCAGGAGATAAAATTTCAAGATAGGACTGTAAAAAGGTAATGATTAAAATAAAAATACAAGCAGACCTGGCTCACTTGTTGCATGAGCACATGATTCTCCCCTCACATTTTAATCTAAATACAAAAAAAAGAGAGCGAGCAAGCAGCTGTGTCCAGGAAAGGCTCAGTCTCAGTAGAAGCTTAGCCCTGATCTGAAGGAATATTTTGTTTTTGTCACTCAAACAAGGCTTCAGCAAACAATTAACCATAAATGGACTGTGAACTGGGTGAAAGAACACCAGCAGTGCTCAGGTGAATCCTTGCACACCACACAAAATAGATACTGTTGTTTGAATAAAGAAGGGCAGAGTATCTTGGGGAAATGTTGGAAGATTTTCTTTCAAGTCAGATACAAGATCACATCTTTGTATTCTGTACATGATGTCTACCTAGAACACAAGTGCAGTAAAGCAAACACGTATCGCTGAAATGTTGAATTTCCAAAATCAGAATCACAATATGCATCAATAACACATGGTTAGCAAAAAAGTGGTAATAAACTCAAATATATACTCCAAAAAAGGTACGCTGTGCACTCCACACTTGTCATGAGACAGACATCCAAAGCTTTAAATCTACACAGGTCATGTACCTGACTGCAGAGGGATGAATATTCAAAGTCAGGGGTTGGAGGAGAGACAAAAGAATAGCAAGTGGAGAGAAGCAGATCTTAGACTGGAGATTCCAAGGCAGGGCTCGCAAAAGAAATCCAATTCTACCAGTGGCAGATCTTGTAAATTCAATACCTAAACCAAGTAAGCTCATCTTACACAAGGCGACATAAGCAATATTACACTTCAACTGACATCCTAGCATATTAGTGAAACACAAAGTGATTGACCCCTCATATGGCAATGTTTACCATTTTAAGCTGTCCAGAAGCTCTTTCAACAGGGATACAAATTTCACAGTAACTGGTTTAAGGATTACTAAACATTGGGTTAGAAACTTGCATGCACGCAGCTGATGAGCAATCTGCTGAGAAAAGATATATAGTTACAATTCCAATCCATTTGTGCTACGTAATGCTTGTGTCTCCTTCAACTCTAACATGCCCAAAACTACACTGTACATGAAATAAATGACAGTCAAAGTTAGAACAGATTTAAATAATTAGCATTACCCACCCCCTCCTCTAGCTTGCTTTCAGTGACTGGATAGATATAAAACTGAAAATTAAATCTTTAAGTCTTAAACTTGAAATTCTCATTAAGATATTGAATTGGGATCAGGACATACAAAAGGTCTTTGTAATTAGCGTAATACTTTAAGAGCAGCCACATCTATGTTTGGATGTGAGCGCGCAAGCAAAAGGGAAAAAGGACACGCGAGAGTGTGCAAAAAACAAAAGCTTACCTTCCCAAATAACACTGCCACAGAGGCTTGTTCTGTGATGCTAGCTCTGAATCTTTTGCACCAAACATTTTTGCTAGCAGCTTAACTACTGCTAAGCGCTCTTCGTTATCATTGCTCTACAGAAAGGAGAATTAAGAGAATTTTAATAATCATATACAAGCTTCATTTAAAATAACTCCTGCATCAAGTATACCATAAAATTAAAATCCCAACTTCAAATTAAATATTTGTTTCATCTAGCTTGTTACTGCTGCCAACAGCATTCACCAAGGTTCACATAAAGGAATATCACTTCCTCTCACTTTGCACAACGTAAAATACAGCTGTCACCTGAACCAAAAGTTAAAAGACAGATAAAGTTAGACGATGGAATGAAACACAGTCCACTGTTCATTCTGATGTCACTCTGTCCTTATTCTGTGTCGCCATTAGAAATCTATACACACTACATGTCAATCTAACTACCTTTCTTTCAACAGCACCTTCCAAACTGACATTCTCTGTTCGTCTGAATGATACGAGTTAAGGGCAGCAGACATACAGGAGCATCATAACGAACAAACTCCCTTCCACATTACGCACTATCCAGAAACAGATTCACCATTGCTGGGTCAAAGTACTCTATTCCCAACATCATATTGCACTAGTTCTAGATGACAGTTCATCGTTAATTTCTCAAGTGTAATAAACACAAGCAGTCTCAGCGACACTGACGTCCCAAAAGTGAATAAAACATCACGTCACATTTCTTGGGTTGTGAACTGCACGTTTTAAGCTGATATGGTGTCATCAGTTGTAAAGGGGAGAAGGCTGTAGTTACAGACCAACTGTGCATGGATTTCATGTTTTTCTACAGGCATAATTTATGAGGGTAAAATAAATTTGCAGGCAGTCCATGCAAGTGTTTTCCACAACTTTTGCAAGGCAACGTCTTGGCCACAATGGTGCACATTTGTGACTTCCCAAGAAACCTCCTAACAACAAATTCAGCTTAGAGTTGTGAAAATAAAACCATTCTGACTATCTCCAAAACATGAAATGGTACTTCTTTTGAATGCATATCCCATTTAAGCTAATACTTTGGACCATCGAAAAGTTACCTCGAAAAAAAGCACTACAGGAAAAAAAATCCAAAACTTGTATTTATTTACATTACATTTAACATGCATACAAACATACTGCAGTTGAAACCATGCCTTGCTGCTTAATAAAAAAAAGTTTAGTACAAACTGAATGTCAGATAAATAAATATTAGGATATTAAGCCAAATCCCTCTTTGGTGATGGCAGATCTAGCTAAATTTTCATGGTGATAGTGTAAGCAGAGGTTACGAACTATTTGCCTCAGCTTCAGACATTTCAGGGAGGGAAATGATGTTAGTAGCTAGGGAATTCCATTTGGGGCAGCAACTGAAGACTGTGGCTTGGTTCTTCCTCAACATTTGGTTAGAAAACATCTCTACTGTTCTTTTAATAGATGTGTGATAACTTCAGTATCTGTTGGTCAATTTAAAGAGGCTTGATGAGATACAGCCAAGTGTCACCAGCATACATGCAAAGAACACAGCTGGTTCTGAATAACGTTGTTGAGTAGTAACACAAAGATGGGAACAAGGAAAAAAAGTGCCCAAGGATCAGCCCTTGGGACGACATCACTTATAAGCCTGGGAGCAAAGCCATTGCAAATAGGCTATCAGTTATAAATTGGATTAGATTAGTACTCGGAAGCTGTGGAGAAATTCAACATTGCGTTCCCAGAAAACTGGGCACTGTAGAAAGAAACAACACACTGGAGGAACTGTGTGCATGTGATTTTGGGGGGGGGGGGGGGCGGCGCGAAGAGAGGAAAGAGAAGAGGAGGAGTTGAGATGAGATAATAAATTCTTAAGGACAGCCAGGATTGGTGTGTGTTTGATTAGGGATTTTTAGAAACAAAAAAAAAGGAAGCCTAGAAGACGGAATTATTTACAGTAAAAGCTAACAAGGTGAGCGATGGCCAACAGCTTCATGGAAAAATGATTGAGCAACAAGTGACCTGTCTCATAGACAACCCAAGTACGTAAGAAAAGATACATAAAAATGGAGAGATAGTACAAGATCTAACTCAGCCTGAAATAGATTTTGGGATAAAGCTCCGAAGAAAGGACACTGGACCCGAAACATTGGACTCATTTCTTTACACTGATGGTACAACACCTGCTCAGTTACTCAAATAATTTTTGGCACACTAAGCAAAGGAAATGACAAAGAAGTTTCTCAGCTTTTTTTTGGGGGGGGTGGGGGGTGGTGGTGGGGTCGTCACAAATTTTACGTTTATGCAAGTGAGCAAGGAGAGGTTGTGGAAAGATTGTGGTCCAGGAAGAAATCCGGGGCTTAAGACTGCCTGGTCTTGTGCTATGCCTGAAAAAAAGTGCATAATTGTGCAGGTAATGAAATTGTGGAGATGGGAAGCAGGAACGATCTCAGATATAAATTCTTGAAACATCTCAGTTTGACATAACATACTTGTTTTCATTTAATAGTTCCATGCTGATCCCAATGGGTGACTGGGATTTTGCACTGATGAAGCTTCAATGTTACCTTAAACACATGCCAAAAAAACATGATTTTGAAGTCAGTCCATCAATTCAGGGTATTTTATGAAATACCATTTTAAATGCTTTGTAGTACCCTAAACAAATACGGCACTGCAAAAGATCATAATAGTTCTAGACATAAGTCATGAACAAAAACAATTGTCAGGACACAAAGAACAAAGAACAATAAATAGAATAATAGAAACATTCATGGCTTAAATTTTAGGCAAAAAACAGATGAACAAGTGGTATCAGGAGCCTATGGGTTGGTGAAAAAGCAAAGAAAGTAACGTCCACAGTAGACTACAGTTACGCAAGGACACGGGAGAAAAATAATTCTTATACGAGAGGAACCTAAAAAGCTATCACAAGAACTTACGGCACTACAGGAATTCAAACATTTGAGATCATTGGGCAAGGGGGACAAAAATGCTAGAGGTTGTTTAGAAATCAGATAGCAAAGTTTATCAAAAAGCTACGCAACTTGTCACCAAATCCTAAATTTTTTGTTTTAAGAAATAAAAATTGAGTAAAAGTTTAGTTTCAGGACTAAAGAATACATAAAAAACTCCACAAATTGAAGAAAGGATGAGCAGATGCTTGCATAAATATAAACTTGAGGATTCGAAAGCATTTTACAAAGAACTCAAGTTTGTTCATAAGATTTTGGATGTCGGAAATTAAATATATTCAAAATATTTCAAATTTTCTTCAATTTTAATACTATAAACAACCATTCCCATATAAAGGCTTTTCCAACTCCACCATCATCTTGACATGGCCAGAGCTCAATTGATTCTATACAACTACACCCATTAACTAAAACCTTGAATGTAAAAATTCCATTTAGAATGTTTACCAAATGTGTAATTTAGCAGAATTAGTTTTAAGCATGAAGGAACAATAGAGTAAAATCCAAATAAAACAAAAGTTAGCCGAGGCAAAAAAAAAATCCCCAGTTACACTCTGCACTATTAATACAGAAAATCCAGACTAACATTCTGTAGATAATAAAATGTGAGGCTGGATGAACACAGCAGGCCCAGCAGCATCTCAGGAGCACAAAAGCTGACGTTTCGGGCCTAGACCCTTCATCAGATGGATTCTCCAGCATCTGCAGTTCCCATTATCACTAACATTCTGTGGACATGGGTTCAAATCTCACCATGGTAGACTATGTCATTTGACTGTAACAAAGAAACTGGGGTTTTTTTTGAAGTAACAAAGTAGAGTCATTAGGGTAGATCCATGGATGCGATTATATGTACTTCAGTAAAGCATGCCACAAGATTCCTTATTGCAGGCTAGTTAGCATGGTTAGATCACACTGAATACAGGGAGAACTAGTTATTTGGTTATGCAACTGGCTCAAAGAAAAAGGTAGAAGACAGAGGGTGGTGGTCGTGGAGGCGTAGAGTTGCTTTTCAGACTGCAGGCCTGTGAACTGCAGTATGCCAAAGGGATACTCCTCTCCACCTACCTGGAGTCCATTTTCTCCCCTCTGGTCCAGGAACTCCCCACCTACGTCCATGACACCACCCACACCCTCCACCTCCTCCAGAACTTCAAATTCCCTGGCCCCAACACCTCATTTTCACCATGGACGTCCAGTCCCTATACACCTGTAATCTGCATGCAGATGGCCTCAAGGCCCTCCACTTCTTCCTGTCCCGCAGGCCCGACCAGTCCCCCTCCACCAACACTCTCAACCGCCCAGCCAAACTCGTCCTCACCCTCAACAAATTCTCTTTTGATTCCTCCCACTTCCTACAGACAAAGAGGGTGGCCATGGGTACCCACATGGGCCCCAGCTATGCCTGCCTCTTTGTAGGTTACATGGAGCAGTCCCTCTTCTGCACCTACACAGGCCCCAAAGCCCACCTCTTCCTCCGTTACATTGATGACTGTATCGGCGCCACCACTTGCTCCCCAGAGGAGCTCGAACAGTTCATCCACTTCAACACCTTCCACCCCAACCTTCAGTTCACCTGGGCCATCTCCAACACATCCCTCACCTTCCTGGACCTCTCAGTCTCCACCCCAGGTAACCAGCTAGAAACTGGATGACCATTTCAAGCCCACCGACTCCCACAGCTACCTAGAATACACCTCCTCCCACCCACCCTCCTGCAAAAATACCATCCCCTATTCCCAATTCCTCCGCCACATCTGCTCCCAGGATGAGGCATTCCACTCCCGCACATCCCAGATGTCCAAAGTTCTTCAAGGACCGCAACATCCCCCCCGCAGTGGTCGAGAATGCCCTTGACCTCGTCTCCCACATTTCCTGCAACACATCCCTCACACCCCACCCCCACCATAAACGCCCTAAGGAGGATCCCCCTCGTTCTCACACACCACCCCACCAACCTCCGGATACAACGCATCATCTTCCGACAAAAATCAAAATCTCCCCTCCACCCACTGCATCCCAAAACCAGCCCAGCCTGTCTCTGCCTCCCTAACCTGTTCTTCCTCTCACCCATCCCTTCCTCCCACCTCAAGCCGCACCTCCATTTCCTACCTACTAACCTCATCCCACCTCCTTGGCCGGTCTGTCTTTCCCTGGGCTGACCTATCCCCTCCTCTCCATCTTCGGTCTGCCTCCCCCCTCGCTCCCCAATTATTCCAGTTCCCTCTCCGATGAAGGGTCTACGCCTGAAATGTCAGCTTTTGTGCTCCCGAGATGCTGCTTGGCCTGCTGTGTTCATCCAGCTTCACACTGGATTATCTGGGATCAGTGCTAGGTCCACTGATTTTTGTCATTTGAATTCATGACTCAGATGTGAATCTATGAGGTATGGTTAGTAAGTCTGCAGATGACACCAAAATTGGAGGTGTAGTGGACAGTGAAGAAGGGTGCCTCAGGAGTACAACGAGATCTTAAATCAGATGGGTCAAAACGGGCCAAGGAGTGGCAGATAGAGTTGAAATTTAAATAGATGGGAGGTGCTGAATTTTGGAAAGGGAAATCAGGGCAGGAATTAAACACTTAAGGGAGAGGGCCTGAACAAAATAAAAAAACCTTCGACAGCAAGTTCATAGTTCCTTCTAAGTGGAGGCATTGCATAGATAGGATAGTGAAGGCAGCATTTGGCATACTTGCCGTTATTGGTCACTGCTTTAAGTATAAGCATTGGGAGATCACATTGCACTTGTACAGAGAACATTGGTTCAGCCACTTTTGGAGTAGTGCATGCAATTCTGGTCTCCCTCCTACAGGGACGATGCTGTGAGACAAGAAAAGGCTCAAAAGATTCACAAGGAAGTTTCCAGGGTTGCAAGGTTTGAGCTGTGGGGAGAGGCTGAATAGGCTGGGGCTGTTTTCCCCTAGAGTGTCAGAGGCTGAAGAGAGGTTTATAAAATCATGAGGGAAATGAATAGGCAAGATTTTTTTTTTAAAACCTGGGGTGGGGGGAGTCCAAAACTAGAGGGCATAAGTTTAAGGTTAGAGGGGAAAAGATAATAAAAAAGGGATTCAAGGGGCAACTTGTTCACACAGAAGATGGTGCGTCTATGGAATGAACTGCCAGGAGGAAGTGGTGGAGGCTGATAGGATTACGACACTTAAAAAGCATCTGGAAGGGTATATGAATACGAAGGGTTTTTAGAGGGATAGGAGCAAATGGGACTAGATTACTTAGGATATCTGGTCGGCATGGATGATGCGGACCAAAAGGGTTCCTTTCTGTGCTGTACATCTAAGATTCCATGACTCTAAATGGAATAAAAAAGCTGGTCTACTGGGTGATATGTAATCACTGTTGATTATTAGAAAAACCCACTAGGTTCACTAATATCCTTAATGAAAGGAAGTTTAACATCTTTGCATGTCTATCTAGCCTATGTGATTCCAAAATCAATAGCAATGCGGTTTACCCTAATTGCCCAGAAGGCAGTTCAGAGTCGTCAGTCAATTAATTACTGCCACTGACGTCCACATTCAATGAACAAATTTGGAAGCAATTGCACCAAAGAGGTCCGACATGGGGGGGTCCTGAGAACCTACTAGAGTTCTTTAATGACAAGAATATGGAACAAAATAAAAAGGCAAATTTACAGCACAGTAAAAAGAACTATATGTATCTGAACAGTTGAAACAGTCAAGATATTTTTCAGAAATGAGCAGTATTCTTGTGTGGAGCTAGATGAACACAGCAGGCCAAGCAGTATCAGAGGAGCACAAATGTTGACATTTTGGGCCTAGACCCTTCATCAGGTGTATGTCTGACCCTTCAGATGAAGGGTCTAGGCCCGAAATGTCAGCTTTTGTGCTCCTAACATGCTGCTTGGCGTACTCTGTTCATCCAGCTCCACGCTTTGTTATCTCATTCTCCAGCACCTGCATTTTTTATTCCATGCTGCTTTTCATGAAGGTGAAACTAATGTAAGCTTTACTAACAGCTCTTTCTACCTGTACAGTCACTTATCTGAGTATTCTTGTCTGATTGACATTACTGTCCAACACAGTTTTGAACAGAATTCAAAAAAAAAATCATAATTCTGTATGAAAGAGAGGTTGGCAGTGTTTAAAAACGTGTTTGAATGTTATTTTTGTCCCTAAACAAAAAAGGGGCAGTTGATGAAGGGAAAATTAACTCTATAAAAAGTTAAACTATACAGAGGTCTGATCAGACCTCCTAGAATGCACTCAGCTCTGGTCACAAAGATTCAGGCTGTGGAGGTGATACAAATACTACACAAAACTGACCCCTGACACAAAATGACTATGGTTTGAGAGAAGATTAGGGAAAAATAAAAAAGGTTCTTCTGCCTTGAGAAAGGAAAGAAAATAATTTTAAAAAAGGATAACCATAAAACAGCAGATCCAAAAACGGTTAAGTGTTATGTCACAAATGATAGGCAGAAATTAAAAATTAACTGCTGAAAATGCAACATAAGCATAGGATTACTGCAGAGAAAGAACATCATGAAGTGGTCTTTCACATAAATAGAATCCTGAGACTGACTTCCAAGTACAGTCATGAACAATTTCATTGTCTTTTAGCTTTTCAGGCTATGAATAATGAACAGGTGAATATTGTGAATATTCACAAAGCCAGCTCAAGAATTTAAACTTTCCAAGCTTATTTTCAATCTAACCTTTTCTACTAAACACTCTGCATATTAACAAACGAGTGCCGGGGAGCACTTGTGAACCTGGACTTCCAAAAGCACTGATGCAGTGACACACATTGAACATGTGAGGAAAGCAATAGGTCATGGACTAAAAAAAAAAGGGGGCAGTAGCAATGTGATATCATTTCTGGTGAAGGATAGGATACAAAGCAATGGTTAAGGCTGGAAGGTGGAGTTCCTGAGGGGTCAGTACTATTACATTTGATTTTATATTTGCATTTAATGTTAATATATCAAAACAAGGATTTACATCCGGAGACTGCAGTTAACAGTTTCAAAGTCCGAGGATGGCACCAACTTGGGAGAATTACAAAATCATAGAATCCCTACAGTGTGGAAGCAGGCCATTGGGCCCACTGAGTCCACACGACCCCTCCAAAGAGCATCTCACCCAGGCCAAACCCTACCCCTACCCCAATTTCTGCATTTCCCAATCTAGACACTATGCGCAAATTTAGCACACCCAATCCACCTAAACCACACATTATGGACTGTGGGAGGAAACCCAAGCAGACAAGGATGGATGTGTGGAGTGTGCACAGTTGCCCAAGGGTGGAACTGAACCAGGTTCCCTGGTGCTGTTAGGCAGCAGTGTTAATCACTGAGCCACTGTGCAGCTGAAGAGGAAGACAGTGAAGAAGAATTTCACAAGGACATTGGCAAGTCAATGGAGTGAGTTGATAGGTTACAGAAGTTATATATGGAAAACAGAGGTGCTGCACTTCGTTCAAAGAATATTGATAAACAGCATGAAACAAGTTCTGCACGAAACGGCGTGCAGGAGCAAAGGGGCCCAAGTGTATAACATGCAGAAGTCATTTAAAGTGGCTGTACAGGTAGAAAGAGCTGTTAGCAAAGCTTACGTTAGTCTCACCTTCATGAAAAGGGACAGGGAATATAAAAAAAAGAGCAGGGAGGTTATGAAGACCGTACAAGGGGCACCAGTTATGTACCGGGTCCTGGGCAACAAACTTTAGGAAGCATGTGAATATATTGACAAGAGAACTATTCTAATAATGAGATTCTTTGGTCATGAGGACATTTTGGAGAAATTGGAACTGCTCTCCTTGGAGAGAAGCAATTTAGATAAAACTTGACTGAAGAAGTTGTCAAAATCACGGAGGGTTCCGACTGAGTGGAAATGGAGAAACAGTTCTCATCCACAAATGGGACAAAAACCAGCAGGGGACAATTTTAAAAGTGCTTTTGCAAAAAGCAATGTAAAGTTAGGAGAAAAAAGAGACTTTGTACATTAGATTGGTTCAGTACCTCCTGGAAGGTTTGACAGGAAGCTGGTTCAATCGAGCCATTCAGGAGGATATTGGATAATTTAAACAGAAGCAGTGTACAAGATTGTAGGAATCAAGCAAAAGAGATTAATACTAAATGCTCAGATAGCTAGTATCGACAATAGACCAAGAACAGGCTGTCTTCTGCAATGGTAACAATTCTACAATTCCAAAGGTCGTGCACTGTTTAAGTTCCTTGAGGCTAAATTTTCAAACTGTTTTAAGCATGTTTTAATCACAAAACATGCCAACATATTTGTTCCTCATCATCAAATATTGGAGTTTCTTTGGCTTCTTCAGCAAATCCTTCGGATAAAAAATGTTGACTTATTATTGTAAAACAAATTTACACCTCCATCCTGGCCTTTCAAATTCTTGGAACTAACCCTTTCCAGTTACAAAAGAATGCCAGTCAAGTTTATTTTGACGTAGACAGTATTATGTAAAGTCAATTTTTAAAAAAGGCAGACAACAGTTCAGGATGCATTTACAGAACAATTGCATTTTTTTCAATTCATGCACAAAAACATGGCAATTATCAAAATATTGAAGCACACCATAAAAAATTTTGAAAAATAAGATCTAAATATACCACTAAAAGTAATAATCACTGCAACTTTACTTGAAGTTGTCATACATTGAAGTTGTTGAACACAAAATAAAGTGTTCAGCAAAATATAATCAGAGTTAACAAATGTACTGTACCTTAAGTTTAAACTCCAGCTGTGGTAATACAGAAAGCAATAGATGGCTATCAATATTGTATAGCTCAAGAATCAGATCGAAGACGTGCTCTGATAGATCACTGATGGAGGTCTTCCCCAGCATTAAAACTTGGTTAAAAAACTGTCGGCAGAAAACAAGCCACCTAAAGTGATTTGAAGTTCACATGAATTTGCAACCACACAGTCTGAAAACATGCGTTTTATGGAACAAAGCTGAAAAATTAACTGTTTGATGAGCAAACAAGCAATAACTAAATACCTGTTAAACACTGAATGAGAAAACCACTTCTTAATATGGTAAACTTGGAATTCTCAGCAAGTTACACTTTTGGCCACACATCAGACTTTAATACAAATGGACTGCATGAATTACGAAGTGCTCAGGCCATTATTGAATAAGAAACTTGGATATCTCAAAACAAACAAATCAAAAATATCATAGTTTACGATCACGGCAATCCACTGATATACTGGTGTAATACTTGAATTTGGAGTGTACCACAATATTTAATATTTGAGGAGGTGACAACTAGTTATGCAGCCAAACGCAGAATAAGTGCTCCCAAAAAAGTAAAAATCACCTGGATACTTTTTCTCAGTTTTTGTTGAGAGAAATGGTGGACAGAACAGGAAGAGTGGAGTGTTCTTTACTTTTCAGATACTATCATGGAGCTTGTAGCTATTCCTTGGATTGTCTCAAGGCCAGACTAATTCTGGAACACGTGCTTCAAATTCTGAAATGCTATGAACTAAGTCAACGTCACAACTCAAATTTTACATTTGGATTGCACTGCATGAAGGCGCTTTTTTTAAAAAAGAACAAAGTGAAGCCATTCAATCCAGTCAGCCTAAATCCTCCAATTTAGAAATGGATTCTTGTTTTTGGTGTACAGGTGGTCAGATACCTCCACTCACACACTTGGAACTCAATACCACCATGCAAAATTATGTCACAAATGCCCAGGTTGAAAACAAAACTCAAGGCATTAAATCATACCTTGCAGTACAACCTAAACATAAAAATGGAGTAAAGATCTGATAGCTGTAAAAATACCATCTATTAAAACTGGACTAAAAATCAGCTAGTGTAAACAGAAACTCATTTCCAATGGACATACACAACTTCCAAACACACTCAACCGCCCAATGATGGAACAAAACAAATAACGGCAAATGCTGGAGATCTAGAGCCAAGGGAGAAATTGCTGAAAGAAACGCAGCAGGTCTGATGGCATCTTTGGAGAGAAAAGAGAGTCAGAGTCAGAGTCAATGTTGAGTCCAATGACTCCATGGGTCAGCATCTAAAGAAGGGTCACTAGACTCAAAATATAAACTCTGCTTTCCTTCCACCGATGGAACTTTGGATCTGTAAACTACCACTTGAACAGTGCTGGTCTCAAGTGATACTACAACCTCTGAATTAATAAAATAGGCAGAGGAGAAAAGCAGCATCAGGCAGAGGATTTTCAACTCATGGGATGGGAATACCACATCTGCTGCTGTGATGGTCCAGATGGTATAGCTCATGCATTTGGAAGGTGCATTTCGAAGAAGCCTTGCTGTGTCACTTATTGCCAACAGTAGTACGAAACGAAGGGAGGGAGGGAAATAAACAGGAGCATAGGAACAGGAATAGACTATTTCGGCCCATCAAGACTGCTGATCATAGAATATAGCTGATCCTCTAATCAATGCCACTTTGCTGCAGTATCTCCACATCCCTACGTGTCATTCGTCATGATAAATCTATCAATTTCTGCCTTGAACATGCTCAGTGATTCAGCTTCCACAGCCCTTCAGACGCCAGATCCCTGTTTTGCTGTGACTGGGCTATTCTCATATCATTTAACTCATCCCTGCTTCCCATCTTCAGCATACATACCAACCTTTGCATAGCTCCAATCTGTTCTGAAGGGTCAGAGAACTCAAAACGTTAACTTTTTCTCTTCAACCTACTGAGACTTTCCAGAAAATCTTTCAAGTTGTACACAATTCATGTAAAACAGGTTGTTAATCATTTCTTCAAACAGCAAGATAAATTTGTTAGAATCCAGCTTCGGATTTCCTCAAAACAAAAAAGGAGTAAAAGCAATAGCCAGCAAAGTCAGTGATGGGAATTATTCTGCCTAACAGAACACAGGCTGAGTAACAGAAATTCACCACATCTATTGTACAACAGTTATTTTGATTGAGGTACTAGCTAGTTTTTTTAAATTAAGATGTGCATACTCTATAAATTCACTTTCAGCACATACAATACAAAGATCACAATGCTATTTAAAGCAGGTTATGCCTCAAAAGTTTGATATAACTGCAACAATTACTTCTCAATTCACAAGAATCATTGGACAGTATGTCTGAACAAACAGTCCTGGAAAAATCAAGTTATATACTTACATTTGTGATATAAGGTTCAACTGCTTGAGCAGTCCTTTTTAAAAGGGCTTTTGCCAAGTCATATGCTTGTTTATTTAGATTCTGCAGGAAAACAAAAAAGAAAGATGATGAAATCAACTTTTGTCAAAACACATTAAATCAGTATTTACACGAAGTATTTTAACTAAATTTCAAGTCAATACATCAAATATATCAAACTACATTAGATTAAACCAAACTAGGAAGTAGACTTTTAAATTCTGCAGTCATTAGATATGGGTCCTGCTCCATTTTCCTGATCTCATTTGTCGCTTCAATTTTTATGTCATCCTTCCACAATAATGCCCATTTGCTTTTTAATTCACCACTACAAAATCAGTGGCTTCCATCTCAGGAGCAGTCTCTGTTTTCTGCGATCAAAAGCTGGTTTTATTCTCATTTGCAGAGAGTTATCTTTCTTGCAAGACTTGCTGTACTATGTGTCTTAACTAATAAGTTGAGAAATTTTGAATAAGGGAACCAGCCACCTTGTGTCTCTTACCGATCAGAGGAAGTATCCACAGAAAGCTGACAAAGCAACATGCTGACCAGAACAGTCAAAGATCATCTCAACAGCACAACTTGGAAAAAAGACTACTTTTTTTTTCCTCTTCCTTCCCTTCCAACCCCCCGCCCTCCCCCCCACCCCATGCCCAGGATTTTGCCCTTTACCCAATACTTAGGTTGGCCTGTTTGTCTCACGTTGGTGACATTATGTAAAAGGGGCAGTTATAACATGACAAAATCTATTTGCCTTTTATGCACCAACATTTATAACCGTCTACTTGTAATTAGAGTCTAAATTATTTCAACAAAACAGAACTAAGTCATACTTTTGCAGTAAAGAAGCCTGAACCATGCTTTCTATCAAACGGAGGTAAAACAAATAATCTCAACTCCCCAAAATCCAAACTAATTCCCACTCAAATTGAATGGCTGTCTTTTGGTAAGCTTCCATATTCTACTTTTTCCCCAGTATAGGTACAGGCATTCAGTTTTGTCACAAAGTTGCGTAGAATACTCATGAAATGAAAAACAGTGCATAATCCCTTTAAGAGATTCTGCTTTGTCTGTGCTTGAAAGTTTACAAGTATTGTACAGAAAGCCTTAAAATCAAAACAAGTGTATCAAAAGGCCTTACAGTGGGCTGGCAAGACAGCAGTCTTGTTTTCATATTTTGACAACAACTGTGAATTTGGCCAATTAATTTAAACCAAGCACTCAGCAATTCAAAGCCAACTGAATTTAAAAACTGATCATGTTGACAGCCTGAAACCAGCCATATTAAAAGAATTTGATGTGCATTTAGGGATTATATAAGAGTAGGTTTTTGAAACTCAGGTGAGAAACAATTGTCATCCGAGGGAAAAGCAAGCCCACAATCTGAGAAATAAGCCCCAAAAGCTCTCAAACAAAATCATTAAGCTCTCTAAGAAAGCACCAGCTAGCATTTCAGCTTGAAGTCTTCACCAAAGAAATTACACAGGAAAAAACGCCACTGACGGCACAATCAGCCGAAGAAAGGCATTTGTGGCAGAGCATTCCAGAAGACACAATCTGTGCAAGTTTGGAGAGATTAAGGTTTAATTTACAGTTCTCTTTTAATTGGGTTTATTTGAACAGCATTGCAGTACAATTTAGGCCATTTACAGCATTGTTAGTACTCACTAGGGAATTGTTTGGTTTGTTAGTAATTCTGTTACTTTGCTCATTATTACAGTCAAATAATGAAATTGTTTCTTGTTACTTATAAAATTTAAGGTCAGGGATTTTCTTTCATCTATTTATGTTTTTAACAGATTAAGGGGTGAGGGGAGCTTCTCTGGGCGTTTTGGATTTAGTTATTAGAAGGGAACCTCTATCCCCAACCATTAAACTGACTGGGGCTTGTGTTTTGGTTTATCTATGAAGAGTTGGAATTTCCCCTTCTCCATAACAGTTTCTTCTCATCATCTACTGATTTTAGCTCATTTCTTTCCTCTTCCGTTGCCTTTCAGCACCATGGTAATATGCAGTCATTAGCATTGCAGGAGGGCTAGTTCATAATGCAACCGCCAAAAAAAATGTGTTCTCCTCGATATCACAAAAAAGGATTAATCTTCAAAGTTTTAGTACAACAAAAGAAAACCAAGAATAACTAATTGAATCAGATACATATATAATCTTCAAAAATAAAAGTTGACTAACTTAATGATTTAAAAGAAATTTGTAAATTTTGATGATTTGGTCACAAAGAGATTGACAGGTGACACGCACAGCCCAGGTTAATTTCAGCAAGACACTGTTTTCTTAAAGCTTTAGTTGAAGGGCAGAGTTCTATCTTCATCTCACAGCTAACCAACCAAAGATTAACACCAGCAATCAGTTATATTAAAAAAGAACACTACCTATTTCCTTCAGACACTGAATTACTGTTACCACTAAAAACAGTGATTCTTTTAGACTTGGCCCATACTTCCTTACTAAACTTGCACGTTTTTCACAGGTTCCACAAGTTTCTTTTCCCTGGGATGAGAACTATTTGAGTTGATTTAAAAAAATTTCTCACCTTGAAAAAAAAGTGCCAAAATTATTTAATGCAAGGATTTTTAAAACCCCATACACTATCTTTTCAGAAATTTGTAATAAGGCAGAAATATTTTGACCAAATCCTGATATGGGGCTTCTACATTGCAAGCGTTTTGATTAAATTGGGGTGTCACCAGCACATATTAATAAGACATATATAATGCTTGAGTAATTTTTAAAAATTAATTTTCCCTCTCCCATTTCAAATTCCCCTTCCTGTTTTTTGCTCTGACATTCAATTCAAGGCCAGTTTAAGCACAAACAATAATATTCAAAATCAAAAAGTGCAATGTTATGTTGAAAATGACAATTAAATGGTAACTTGTTGCACTTAAAATCAAATGCCTCTGAATGTGCTTTTCCAATAATTTGATCACAAATCTGAAGAAATATTGGATAAACAGAATTTCAGAGCACTAAAATAGGCAATTGAATGGCATATGATACATTTAGAATACCCGCCGGCAGAAACTGTGGGATTACACTAGTAGCACCGAAAAAAGAGAGTTCTGGTTGGTTTCTAAGATTATTTAAATGCCATGAATGCACTGCCATAAAGTTAAAAACTCCTCAACAGCACACTCGTTTAAACACTCAAATGGCGTTACAAAAATCTCTATTCTAAAATCAGCTGAACGCACAGCCTCCAAAAAAGGTGAAGCAATTTAAAAATTAAACATACAAGACGCCAACAGTGGAAGTGTGTTTAGATGGCATTTCAGATCAACAGGAGGTTAGAAATGTAAACAAGGACAAGGAAAGATTTGAAGACTGAAAAACAAGAATTATTAAAAACAGCTCTTCAGGTGAATTTTTCAGATTAGTCTACTCAAATCATAATCCACTTGGTATTTATGTATTTAATCTGGGTACAGCAGCACAGATGCATCAGAACATTGGATCAAAACAGGAATTAGATTATGAAGACTTGATTTGCCAAAGCTGATGAGTCTTGCTATTTGCAAGTATAAATGAGCTAATAAAAAAGGATTTAAAATATGATTAATGCACTTTATACAGTAGACATACACATTACAACCAATACATTACAGCTGTACAGAGGTGACACCCAAAAATATTACTTCACACAAAAAGGGATCTTTGCCCATTAAGTGATTTTAACCTCAATGGATTTGCAGAAAATTTCAACAGAAGTGAATAATTGGCTCCATAACTGGGTAAATCAGAAATAAAGATATAGAACAACTGTGATTTAGCCAAAATTTATTCAAAAGAGAAAGAGGCAAATATAAATCGAAGGAACAACTCTTCAAAAAAAAATGCTACCGCCCACTTAATACTCAAGACTTAAACTTGTCACGTCAAAGGACTGAAGCATTAAGTTGGGCTAAATGCAAGAAAATAGCAATCACCACTAATTTTAAATGGCAGACATAGCCAGGATAAAATTCGTGTCATTTTGGAAAGAACAATGGCAAAATAATGCCTTGAGTCACAACACATTCTGGCATGGTATACACAATTAAAATTAGTTGCGCTTGTGGCCAACATCACCACTGGGTAAAATATCATTGGAATCTTTTGACTCCAGCTGATACACTTTGAAAATAAAAGATATTTTATGATAGGGATTTGACAGGGTCCTTGATGCAAAACCCTCCTACACCTAGTATAGCAACTGTTTGGCCAGCAGAAAATCCAGTGTGTGTTACAATGAATACACGTCACATTTGTTTAAAAAAAAGTAAACCACATTAAAATAAAACTGCAGTCCATAAATGTTATGAGGAAGAAAAAGTGTTCATGAACTATAATACTTTTACCAATACTTTAAATTGACTTTCCCAATTGCGTCATGTGACAGGGAATAAAACAGCCTATTTTTCCCTTGAATTAATGCAGAAAAACAACAGAAAAGCATTACAAAGCTGAAAAATCATGGTGTTATTTCCTTTGCTCTTAATACCGAAATGTACTTGATATTTGCACTCTTATAAAACCTTTAATAAAAGGTCCCTGATGCTATCATTGCATTACAGAGTAATTTCAATCTACAAACACGAAACAAAAATTAGAGATAATGTCGGCTACTCACCTTATGCGCTGGCACAAGGTTAACAAGAACAGTATCCAAAAGTTCCTGAGAAACGGTGTCTCCTTCACAGACTATGGAACTCATCAGATCCACCATGTGCATGTGAACCTTCTGGTTGTGGCCATTGCTATAATATATTCAGAAAGACAACTGTGTCAAATTTGAACTTGTAATACATGCCTGCAACTATTACAACTTTTAAAAGGCCTTCTAAAATAAGCAATTAAATACTTTTGGCACTATGTGGGGAAGGGAAACAAGAAAAACCACACAGTCTTTATGTTTCAACTCCAATATGACTCTTCAAATTCTGGACTTGAACACTGCATTCCCCACAGAAACGACAAGACCTGCTGAGTTTCTCAAGCATGTTTTTCGTCTTTATTTCAGATTCGAGTATGGGGGAGGTCCCGGAGGACTGGAGAATTGCAAGTATGTCCCCTTGTTTAAGAAGGGTAGCAAGGATAATCCAGATAATTATAGGCCAGTGAGTCTGAAGTCAATGGTGGGGAAGCTGCTGGAGAAGATACTGAAGGATAGCATCTGTTTACATTTGGAAGAAAAAGGGCTTATTAGTGATAGGCAGCATGGTTTTGTTCACGGAAGGTCATGTCTTGCCAACTTGATAGAATTCTTTGAGGACGTGACAAAGTTGATAGATGAGGGAAGGGCTGTGGATGTCATACACAGGGATTTCAGTAAGGCATTTGATAAGGTTCCCCATGGCAGGCTGATGGAGAAAGTGAAGTTGCATGGGGTCCAGGGTGTACTAGCTAGATGGATAGTGAACTGGCTGGGCAACAGAGGACAGAGAGCTGTAGTGGAAGGGAGTTTCTCAAAATGGAGAACTGTGACCAGTGGTGTTCCACAGGGATCCGTGTTGGGACCACTGTTGTTTGTGATGTACATATATGATCTGGAGGAAGGTACAGATGGTCTTATTAGCAAGTTTGCAGGTGACACTAAGATTGCTGGAGTCACAGATAGTGAAGGGGACTGTTGGTGAATGCAGGAGAATATACACAGATTGGGGAGTTGGGCAGAGAAATGGCAGATGGAGTTCAATCCAGGCAAATGCAAGGTGATGCATTTTGGCAGATCCAATTCGAGAGCAAACTATATGGTAAGTGAAAAAATCCTGGGGAAAATTGATGCACAGAGAGATCTGTGTGTTCAGGTCCATTGTACCCTGAAGGTGGCAACGCAGGTCGATAGGGTGGTCAAGGCGGCATACGGAATGCTTTCGTTCATCGGGTATTGAGTACAAGAGTTGGCAGGTCATGTTACAGTTATATAGGACTTGGGTTCAACCACATTTCGGAATACTGTGTACAGTTCCGGTCACCACATGACCAAAAGGATGCGGATGCTTTGGAGAGGGTGCAGAGGAGGTTCACCAGGATGTTGCCTGGTATGGAGGGCACTAGCTATGAAGAGGAGGGGGTTGAGTAGATTCGGATTATCTACATTAAAAAGATTGAGATTGAGGGGGGAAACCTGATGGAGGTCTACAAAAATAATGAGGTATAGGCAGGGTGGATAGCAAGAAGCCTTTTCTCTACCCCCCTCCCCTCCAGAGTGGGGGTGCTCGATTACTAGGGGTCATGGTTTCAAGGAGACAGAGGAAAAGTTTAAAGGTAGATATGCGTGGAAAGTTCTTTATGCAGAGGGTGGTGGGTGCCTGGAACACATTGCCAGCGGAGGTGTCAGGAGGAGCGAGCATGATAGCATCATTTAAGATGTATCCAGACAGGTACATGAATGGGCAGGGAGCAGAGGGATACAGATCCTTGGAAAATAGGCAACAGGTTTAGATACAGGATCTAAATCAGCGCAGGCTTGGAGGGCTGAAGGGCTGCTCCTGTGCTGTAATTTTCTTGGTTCTTTTTGTTCTTATTTCTGGCAGTTTTCTTTTTCCCTGTAAAAAAATTACTTTTCACCATGGTCACAGTTGGAATGCAGCAGGCGTGAAAAGGACCAAGGAGGGAAAAGGCACACTACCTCACCATTGCCAACCTCCCTTCTGCAGATATACCTGTCCTCAACTACGTCAGCAAGGGTGACCACAAGATGCTGCTGAAGACCAAGTCCTATCTACATCTCAAAGGATAAATTCATCTTGTTGAATGACAAGACTACCATGCCAAATGGGATACACTTCCAACAGACATGGCAAATCAAGACCAGCATCCAAAATGCAAAAAAACCACTTACATCCATACTAAGATTATCATAAAACAAAAAGTTTCATGGTGATGCAGCAGTTAATAAAAGTTATGGATTTTCTTGAAACTAAATAAAAATTTCCAAACCAAGGTAGGAAATGGATTATAATTCTTTGAATTATGCATCCATACTTTCTACCAACAAGAAATCTCTCAACTACACAGACGCGTTATAACATACCTGGGAAGCACTACCCCCAACTGGCATGATAATATTGTCAACATAGATAAGAGAATTGAGCATAGGACCTCATGCTCCAAGTGGATTAGCAAGGATGTAAATCAGCCTTTTGAATCAATAAATCAAAAAAGTACTGAACAACAATGTCAGACAGTCCCAACAAATGACTACTTGTGAATTGGTTGTATTTTACAAACAAACAAAAAAAACAGAAGCCACAATGGAAGAGAGAAAACAAAAAAGTGTTACTGGCATCACTCACAACAAGCCAATATAATTAGCACAAAATATTTTTAAATAGGATGAAAGCATTTCAGTTTTCACGAGCAATTCAAAGTTTCCCACACTAATGACTAATTTTGATATTATCGTTAAGAAGCAGAGTGTGGTGGTGGAGGGTTGATTTTTTGGACTGGAAACCTGTGACCAGATCCACAGAGATCAGGGGTGGGTCCACTGTTGCCATTTACACAAGTGATTTGGATGAGAATGTGGGAGGCGAGGTTACTAAGCTAGCAGATAACACCAAAAATGGTGGTATATGACCCGGGGGGGGGGGGGGGGGGGGGGGGGGGAGAAGAAAGAAAGAGCGAGAGAGAGAGAGAGACTTTTCTAAAATTACAAAGAGATCAGTGGGCTGAGGAGTGGCACAGTCTAAATTTGGATGAATGCAAGATATTGCATTTTAGTGCAACAAACAAACAAAAAACAAAGGACAGGACCCTGGGTCGTGTTGTAGAACAAAAGGGACCAAGGAGTTCAGGTACATAACTCTTTGAAATTTGCATCAGATATGGATAGGGTGGCAAGGTGTTGTTTAGCACATTTGCCTTCATTTCTCAGGCCTTTTGAACATGGCAGCTGGGACGTCGTGTTGAGGTAATGCAGGATGTTGGTGAAGCGTCAGCTGGAGGACTGTGTCCAATTCTGGTTGCCCTTTTATAGGAAGGTTATTATTAAATTGGAGAGGGTTCAGAAAAGATTTGCCAGAATGTTGCTAGGAATATAGAGGGCTTGAACTATAAAGTGGAGGCCAGGGCTTTTTCCACCCTCTACTGGAGCAGTGAAGGCCAAGGGGCAACCTTACAGGAAGTTTATAAAATAAGGGACATAGATAAAAGGTGAATGACGGGGGTCTCTTCCCTACAGTAGGGGCTTTCAAACTCAGGGGCATATTTTTAAGCCAAAAAAGGAGAAACATTTTTTGAATTAAAAAAAACAGGACAAGAGACAACTTTTAAACAAAAAGTGGTTCCTATGCGGAATGAACTGCCAGAAATGGTGGCTGCAGGTACAGTTACAACATTTGGCCAAGTACAAGTACATGAACAGGAAAGGTTTGGAGTGAATTGGACCAAATGCAGACAAGTTGGGCTAGTTTGCTTCGAGAACGTGGTCAGCCTTGACTAGTTAGACTAGAAAAATGTCTGTTTCCATGCCATTTCATTGTTGGAAAACTATCTACTCCAACAGTTACACTGAGTGGCTAGCAGGCAAACAGAGCGGAGTACATTTTTGCTAACCACTTACTCTAGCAGCCTCTGAAAAGTCTAAAGATAATAAGTTAATTAAATGGTAACAACAGCAGAATCCTACGCTGCACTCAAGAACAGTATTAATGCAGTAATATCTTCCAGTTGCAAATCCAACCCTCTTCAGAGAAGCATGCCAACAGACTGAACAGGTTGATATATCCCCATCTTCTACTGCTCAAATTACCTCATGCACAAGGTGGCGCTGGTCTGCAATTCAAAGTACAGTGCAGCCTTGCATTACCAATACCTCATCCCATTGGCGTTCTCCTCAATCTGCATTCAAGAACAGATGCCATCAAGTGCCTTGCCATTGGTTGTCACTAGTTCCTTTTTCAACTAAGCAAAAAAAAAACCCCACAAGGTGCACATTCAAATGGAGATTAGAATTTTCCTAAAGCTTCCGAAAACACCTGCAGGGGAGGCACAAATTGTCCACACTACCTTGTGTTTCGTACCCCAAACTTTAAAATCAATGGCACCTGCATGTTCAAGCCTAATTGTCAAAATTATTTTTCCCTGTAATTTCTTTCCACAGTCCCAAAGGACACTCCTCATGGAAGAAGAAACATTTTCTCGACAACAGTGATGGGCATGTTTGGGGCACACACCACAGTAAAATGCAGTTCAGCTCTGATCCTGTGCAACTTGCTTAAGTACACTAAATAATGGCCATTCAACTGATGAATTGGGTACATTAGCACGGATTAGATAATGGAGTTTCACTGAAACATGAGCAAAGTTAGTTAGCATTTCCCAATTCCCACATTGAAAATTTTTTTTTAAAAGAAGTGCACACACGCACAATACTACCACCTTGCGGGTCTGAAAGTCAAACTATATTCCAACTTTACTATAATATGTGAAGAGAAGAAACTTAATTGTACGACTATCAGATCAGCTGAAAGATTTTTCGGGTGTCCACCAAAGTGTCTGATGAGAAAGACACTTGACAGGGTGAACAGACTCCAATTAAACAGAAGACTAGTTAATGTTTGTAAAACTGATATACACATTTAAAACTCAGTATGTGTCAAGCATGTTTTATTTGTAAATACCAAACTTACTTTATAACTTGGAAAAGTGTTCTGTACAATTGAGTGAATATATCATTACTATCTTCCAGTTCAAAGCAGATATTATATGACTTGACCCAGGCAATGTTCTGCAATGAAACAAAAAGAAAATCTTGATAATTTCACTTATTTCCACATTTGGAGAAATTAAAAAAAGGTGACAAGCGAAAAAAAATGAAATTATGCATTAGTTTCTCCAAAAACAAAATCTAACTTCTCAGTTAATGCTAATACCATCAAAAAGAACTGCTCAAGACAATGCAGGTCAGCAAGATTGATTAAAGAGAGCTACAAGGACCAGCAGAGTTGGAAAATGAATATTTCAAAGATCACTGTAAATTTTCCAATTGTTCAGCAATTATGGTATAAACTAAAAAAAGAGGAAATATATTTTCAGCATAAATATTATTTCCCTCATTTGTACAAGTGCATTTGTATGGTATGCAACATGCCAAATGCAAACATTCAGCAATGTGACGGGGGAAAGAGAGCAATTGCTTTTTCTCCCCCCCTCCCCTTGCCCCTTCATGGGATGGGGGCATCACTTGCTGGGTCAGCACTTACTGATCACTAGATGGAGTGCAGTGTTTGAAGACAGCTCACTACCATTTGATGTAGTGTGGAGGAACAGGGGGATCTTGGGGTCCACATCTATCTCAAACGTTGCTACCCAAGTTGATAGAGTTGTAAAAAGGGGGGGATATCATATGTTGGCAGGGGAATTCAGTTTAAAGAGCCGCAAGGTTATGCTGCAGCTCTGTACAACTCTGGTCAGACCACATTTGGAATATTATGTTCAGTTCTGGTCGCCTCATTATAGCAAAGATGTGGAAGCTTTAGAGAGGGTGCAGAGGAGATTTACCAAGATGCTGCCTGGACTGGAGGGCAGGTCTTAGGAGGAAAGGTTGAGGGAGCTAGGGTTTTTTTTCATTGGAGTAAAAAAAGAATGAGCGGTGATTGGTCAGACAAGATGATGATGAGGCATAAATAGAGTGGATAGTCAGAAACATTTTCCAAGGGTGGAAATTACTATTACAAGGGGGCATAATTTTAAAAAGGTGGTTAGAGGAAAAGTATAGGGGAGATGTCAGAGGTAGTTTCTTTATACAGAGAGTGGCAGACATGTGGAATGCACAGCCAGCACGGGTAGTGGAATCATAATTTAGAGACTTTTAAGCGACTCTTGGATAAGCACATGGATGATAGCATAAACGTAGGGCATGCAGGATAGTTTGATCTTAAGTCGGATAATAAGTCGACGTAACATCATGGGCCAAAGGGCCTGTACTGTTCTATGTTCTATATAGGTGGACCCACAACGCCATTTGGGAGTTTGTTCCTTCAATAGCATTGGGTCAGAAATGTATTTCAACATCAAGATGCGGAGTAGCTTGGAGGCAGATTTACAGGTATTGCAGGAGATGGTATTCCCAAACATCTGCTGCCCTTGTCTTTCTAGATAGCACCTTTCAAATTTAATGGCCAGTGCTATCTCAGAAACCTTGGGAGAATTTCACTGTTATTTAGTGTCAGTTGTGACTACAGTGCTAGTCAAGCAGGCTGGACTAGAACTCATCCAGGTAATGGAGGAGGATTCCATCATAATGCTCACTTGAGCCTTATGGATGGTGGACAGATGCGAGGAGTTAGGAGAGGAGTTTCTTACTATAGATTTCCTACCTTCTAGCCTTCTTTAATGTTCACAGTGTTTAAAAAAAAGAGACACGTTCTGTTCAATTTCTGGTCAAGGTAACAGCAAGAATACTGACAAGGAGGGGTTCTGTAATGGTCATTCAGAGAATATAAAAGAGGTGATAGTTGGATTCTTGTGTTGGAGATGGGGATTGTATGTGTATGGCAGAGCTGTGACTTGCCACTGGTCAGTCCAAATTCTAGAGATTGCCCAGTTCTTGCTGCACATGAGCACTGATTGCTCGAGTATCCGAGGAGTCATGACGTTACTGAGAACCCTGCAAACATCCCCATTTCTGACATTAGGGTTGAGGAAGTTCAGGGAAGGATCAGAAGCCTACAAACTATTTGTAACAGTCACTGACTAGGGATGTAACACTTAAAAAAGGGAAGACAGGCAAAAAGGTAGTTCAAAAACGACAATAGAATTCCAATGCTTATACCTTGGAGGGATTTAAGAGGGGCAATTCTTAAGGAGTTAGACAAAGTGATTACCATTGGTAGGCTAAAGACCAAAAGTTAAATAACGGATATCTCAAGGTATATATATTGAAATAAATTTCATAACAGTTAACACAGCTAACAAAGCAGAGTGCCATAACATGAAATTGGTATTTAGTTTTCTGTTTCAACAAAGTATTGAATAATTGAACTGAAAAAAGATACAAGAGGAACTAGAAAAATTAAGTGGATTTTTAAGAAGTCCCTGAAAAAGCATGAAATTTCAGTTAACAACTCGGAAGAGGGTACATTTCTGCACTATATTTCTTATTTATTTTTGTTCCACAGTTTAGACTAGCAATTGTTTTACACTTCAAACCATAAAACAAAATACTGTATCAAGTTACAAATATTCAATGACAAAACATACAGGTATTTATGAAAACAGCAGTTACTCTTCCATTGGATTGGACTCCATGTATTCAATGATGTCATAGTAGGAATAACTGAATCCTTAATACAATTTGTATGACTCACCTCCAACAAGTAGAAGTATCTGTTAAACTGTGCACTTTTTGTATCTTCTAATCCCTTCAGCTGTCTCGTTATGAACATGAAAATATCCTAAAACAGAACAAAATTAAATATTTACAAAATCTCAAACTGCTTTTGCCACAGATTTGAAACAAAGACTTAACATTTGTTTTTGCATTAACGATCTAACATCTTGGAAATGAAATGGATGCCTGCAGTAGCTGGACATAGACACACAGAGACACACACAGATTAAATAAAAAGAATGTGGCAAGCTACCTTCAGTTTATCTGGTGATGTATAAGGTGCCTCTGGGGCATAGATTCTAAAAATATCAGCTAGGCAACAAGCAACAAGCAGACGTACATCCTTGTCAGGATGTTTCAAGAAGAAATCAGAAGCAAGATGCAATGCTAAATTCAGATACAGCTCCTTCTCATCCTCAGAATCTTGGTCCATATCCATGAAAGTTTTTACAACCATCTAAAAAAAAGACAACAGATCCCATTACATTTTTGTAGACATGAAGAGTTTAGTCATTACATTATGTTGAAGTCAAAACTGCATTTCAAGGCAAAGACACAAATTAAATGTATCCTCTGCAAGTCAACACATAGTAATTTTCTGGAGTACCGTACAAAAATTGCAACCCATAACAAAAGTCAACCATTGACCAAAGTAGCTTCTTCAGACCTCTTACAGGCAAGTTATTTGTTCTACCAGACTCTCAAAAGACAAAAAAAAAACTTACAGTTTAGAACTGCAACAACAGGTTGAAACACAGACACCAATGAAACCATTTTCTATTTTTTTTTTTAAAATGCTGTATTATTTTAAACTAATCTTGATTTAACTGGCAGCTTTCCCATTTGTGTTTCCCATTTTCTGCAGGAAAAGTGGAAACTTTGTTCTTGAATTATGCCAGCTTCAGTAGAGCACAAATCAGGAAAAGACTGAATAAGTTTGCCTTAAAGCAACAGTTCAAAAACAAAAAGAAATGCCACATTTTAGGGTATTAGTCCATGGTGAGACTGCAAAGTGATGACCCACATTCTGAGAGAAATTCCAAAACTTTCCTTTGCACGATGTCCCTTTCAGACTAAAGTAGGCTATGGAATATTCTGAGAGAGTCAAATGGTTTCCTGATTCTATCATTACATACAAACTACACTCATCTGACTGGAGGTTGTTACAGGATAAACGGAAAACAAAGTTAGATGCAGCAGAGGTAGTTAACCCAGGTCATCTGTTTGACAGTTACAGAACAAACTGGAGATTGATGGAAAAAGGAAAAAAAAAGGTTCTTTGCAAATGGAACTGGTTTCTATTTGGCAGTCTTTGAAGTCTACTGGCAGTCGAGTGTTAAAAGTCTTGAAGAACGTAGTGGTGTTTGTTATCCAGTTACAAAGAGCAGATGACAACAAAAAAGGGCGAGTAAACATGGACTGAACAAGACCAACTGCTGCTGTTCAAAGTTACCAGAAACCCCCCCAACCAGGGATATAAAGGAAAGACCTAGACACAACATGTTACGCACTTTGTCATTCTTAAAAATTGATTTCCAGGGTGAAGGTGACTGCTAGTGACGTGCGATTTAGGCTGTGTGTCATGGACGGCAAACAAGAGACACAGTTAGATGGTTTGTAGATTTAGAGAAGCGATTACAAAGCAGGATCAGACAGATGTCAGAAAAGGCAAGAAGATAGTTCAGAAGTCTCGGGCTACACCTCTCACAGACTGAGGGTCAGCTTTGGTTACTTTTAAAAAGTGATAAGCAGCAGGCCAGGCAGCAGAGGAGCAGGAAAGCTGACGTTTCGGGTAGGGACCCTTCTGAGGAATTTTCACGTCAGCTTTCCTGCTCCTCTGATGCTGCTTGGCCTGCTGTGTTCCTCCAGCTCCGTGTATTCTCAGACTCCAGCACTGATAGTTCTTACTATCTTCAAATTACGATCACCAGCCCCAAACTGTTGCCCTACTATCACTTTAGTCCCTTGCCTTATTACCCAATGAAAGTCATGTTTTGCTCCTTCTCTTGAAGGAGCATTTCCATATTAATAAATATTTCTTGCACACATTCTTCACCATCCAAATCTTAACACTCTGGTAGCCTGAGTAAAACATACAGACAGTTAATCTTGAGCACCAAGAATCAAATCTTATCTTAGGTAGGGGTTGACAAAATTTAAAGCCGTAACTACAACAGAGGACTTGCCCGTCAATGGCACAGAGTGGAGATTCTATAGCACTAACCATGAATCTAGGATGTTGCTTTCCTGATGCCAGGATCAAGGATATCTCAAGTGTTTTGAAACATTGTTCAGGATAGAGAGAGAGACTGGAAGTCTGTGCAAGGGGTCTAACGTCATAGCTATTACAAAAACTTGGCTGAGGGATGGACAGGACTGGCAGCTCAAATGATCTGGTTTCAGATGCTACAGGAAGGATAGAAAGAGCAACAAAAGAGAGTGTGGCATTTTTAATTCTGGAAAACGTTACTACTTTTGAGATATCTTGGAAACATCAGCCCATGAAAATATGGGTTGAAATGAGAAATAGAAAAGCAAATGATCACCTTGAAGGGAATTTACTATAGAACTTCCAAGTCAGAGGGAAATGGAGGAACAAATACGTAGGCAGATTGCAGATATGGGCAAGAATAATGGGGCGGAGGGGCGGATTTTAATTTTCTAAAAATGACTGGGGGCTACCAAAAAAAAGTGTTAAGATTTGGATGGTGAAGTATGTGTCAAATGTGTGCAAGGAATATTTATCAACATGCAAATGTTCCTTTGAGAGATGGAGCAGAACATGACCTTCACTGGGTAATAAGACAGGGCAAGCGACTGAAGTGACAGCAAGGTAACACTTTGGGGCTAGTGATCATAATTTGAAGATAGTAAAATCTGTCAATGCTGGAGTCTGAGATAACAAGGTACGGAGCTGGAGGAACACAGCAGGTCAAGCAGCAGAGGAGCAGGAAAGCTGATGTTTCGGGAAGGGACCCTTCTGAAGAATTTTCACGTCAGCTTTCCTGCTGTGTTCCTCCAGCTCCACACCTTGTTATCATAACTATATTAAAACAACTCAAATTATGGAAAAAGGCAAGACTTTCTTAAAAATTAAAAGCTTATAAATCAGAATAAGACAAATTTTAGTGAGATAAAGACAAGAACTTTCAAAAAGGCAGATTGGAGTAAACTGTTCACAGGTAAAGGGACACCTGATAAGTGAGGGGCCTTCAAAGCATGTTCAGATTCATTCTATTCCTATTATAAGCAAAAAGGTAAGGCTAGTCGGATTTAAGAACAATGGATGAATCAAGATATTTGGAGGTTCTAGTGAAGAATGATTCTTTTCTTATCAGACTATAGACAAGTAGGTTCAAATGAATCTCTTGCACAGTCTGTATTTGTTATGGGTATTCCTAGAGAGACCAGGAAAGCAAAAAAGAGGATACAAGACAGCCTTGCCAAGTAAGGTTAAGGATAATCTAAAAAAAAGAGATTCCACAAGCACATTAAAAAGCAAGGGAACAACTAGGAGTGTGGCCCTTTAAATTTCAGAGGCCACGTTTGTGTTGAACTTCAGGAGATGGGGAAAAAGCTATTAAATGCATATTTTACATCAGTTTTTACTGTGGAGAAAGAAAGCAGCTCAGGGAAATAAATATTGATGTTTTGAAAACAATTCACATTACAGAAGAGTGGGGGTCTTCAAAAAAAAAGTGGATAAATCTCCAGGATCTGATCTTGCATATCCGAGGATTTTGTGGGAAGTAAGGGAGGAAATTACAAAACTCTGCAGAAATACTTGTATCGTCTACAAACACAGGTAAAGTACCAGATGACTG